>NC_041400.2:12354745-13059745 GCF_900747795.2 Erpetoichthys calabaricus | reverse complement strand
AATAGAATTTTTGGAGGATTCCAATACTTTCCCTATACTTCGTATACGAGAAAGTCAGGGAGGTCTAAAACGTCGAGATTCATTAAAATCTCGACATCAAATCCTTGGGCAATTATAATACTTTTCCTATACTTTGTATACGAGAAAGCAAAAAAGAACTGGAAAATTGACAAAAGGATGAAATGATAAAAAGGCAAAAAAAAAAAAATGAGGAAGGATAGTTCAGAAATAATATGAACAAGCTTAGTGGTCCAGTCTAACCGTGGATTTATAAACAGGCATCTACTGAGAAGTTGTAAGGAGTAAATGGCATTTCCTGTAGAAGTTTTCTGATAAGAATTTTAGACGACGAAAGCAACTGTGTACATTTGCTGATGTGTGCTGTGCATCAAGCACACAGATTATATTAGATTAGATTAGTTCACATGAATTTGATTAATCCCATGAGGAAATTTAGATGCAGCAGAAATATAAAAAGCACAAAGATACAGACACACAGGACAAATAATTAATAAATGAATGTGTGTTGTGCAGAAACTGCAAAATTTACCTAAAGAGTATAAGCATTAAGTCTAGGACGTCAGGAGGAAGCATTGAATTGCCTGATAGCAGTGGGCTGAAAAGACCCCCAGAGGCACTACTTAGTGTAATAAACCTAAAAGTTCTCCGAGACGGCGCCTCCTAGAGGGGATTTTTTATGATGGAATCCAATTTTACCACCATCCTTTTTCCACAACAGCTTCCAGTGTGTCCAGGATTTGCATGTCTTCTTGATAAGTTTGTTCAGGCATGATATATCTTTAAAACTCAAACTGCTTCCCGAGAAGACCGATGCACAGAACAACACACTGGCTACTATGGGCTGGTAGAACATTTCTACAGCTTTCTGCACACATCAAAGGGCCCAAGTCTCCTTAGCAAGTCCAGTCTGCTCTGGCCCTTCATGTCCAGGGTCACTGTTTTGTAAGACCAGTCCAGTTTGTTGTTTATGTGAACCCCCAGGTACCTGTAGCTCAGCAACATCTCTACATCCTCCCTCTGAATGGCAACTGGTCTCAGAGGCTTCTTGGCACATCAGAAGTCCACCACCAGCTCTTTTGTCATTCTGATGTTGAGTTGCAGGTGGTTCTCTGTGCACCACAAGACAAAGTCCTCCTCGAGCCTCCTGTACATAGTGCAGCCTATGATGGAGAAGTCATCTGAAAATTCCTGTTGGTGCCAAGTTGCTGGTATTGTGCCAGAAGTCTGTTGTGTAGAGGGGTAAACAAGAAGGGAGACTGGACAGTTACCTGAGGTGCTCCAGTATAACACACCACCATTTCTGACACACAGCCCTTGAGCCTCACAAACTGCTCTCTGTTGGTCAGGTAGTTCATGATCCAGGAGATTGTGGGAGCATCAAGATTCAAAGCCTTGAGCCGTTTCCCCAGTCAATGAAACAGAACCATTTTAAGGCACTGGAAAAATCAAAGATCATGATCCTGACTGAGGTGGTGGCTTTGTCCAAGTGGGAGTAGACTCTGTGGAGCGTTTAGATGAGAGTATCCTCCATATCGATACGTGTGTGACAGACAAGCTACAGGGGATCCAGATGTTCTAAAACCAGGGTTTGAATCTTTTCAGAACCAGTTACTCAAAGGTCTTCATGATGTGTGAAGTAAAAGCAGCTGGTCAGAAGTTCTTGGGAATGCAATTCCATTGAAAAAGATGGATTTGAGAAGGAAAGGCTCTTGAATTTTCTACAAGGAACTGCCCACGTGTATGGAGATACCCATAATACACTCCAGGAAAAGATATGGCAGGTTATTTCCTTGGCTTTTTAGCATCTTTGATATCTTTGGCATTCAACTTCTCAGTTATATATTTTGAAGAAAAAACGATTTGTGAACTAAATAAGTAATGTCTTCATGTTGTCTTAATTAAGATGGGCATTCACTGAGCCAAGTACATCACGCTTGTGTCACTTCTATGGACTAATAAGGAAGCTTCTCTTACACGTTTGTTCCTACCTGGCATTTGATGCTGTAATAGAAAATGGGGAGTTAGTATTCTAAAATGACCGCACTTCACTGTTGAAACACATTTAATGGTGGAAAAAAACATACGCATATTTTTATAAAGGCTAAAATCAGGCCTTTTGCTTTAAACATAATACCGAACATACTGCTTATTTATAATTTACAAATAATGATCCTAGGTATTATTTATAAGCAATCTAGACATGCTGGAAAGGTACAGGCTTTGATTTTTCTGTATAGATTTTTACTTCTTGATTAAAAGAATGGATCTGAAGCATCGAATACGTGATTCACTGTTTCCATTTAAAAATGGAAAAAAAAGAAAAGTGGGCCCTTTTTCTGTACCTGTCACTGTATATTTACTAACCTCTGCAGTCCTGATAAATAGCATAAAAACAAAAGCTCACCAATGCATCAAATCATAATATCCTGATGACTGAGTGGCATAAAAAAGAAAAGCTCAACAATGCATCAAATCGTCATGTCTCAGTGACACCAAAAAGGAAAGGCAGTGCTGTTCAAGCGATCTTAAAAATGGATGAGATGGATGCTTAATCTACCTCTCTTGAGGACAGCGCTGAATAAACAGTCAAACTAATGGGGCAGTCATACTCATGAGTCCACACATCATGCTGATATGAGCCGGCAATGTATAGGCTAATATACGTTAACCCATTGTTCTAGGGTTCATTTTACAATCCACGGGGAAACCACTTTGCTACTCAACAAGTATGAAATGTGTTATTGAGTACGGGATTTGTTTATGGACATAACAGTGTAGCACTCCATTGCATGTCAAACAGCATATCTGACATTTACAGAAAAAGTGCTTGTTTTTCTTCTTTGGATTGTTTTATGGGAAGTTTATGAGTGGCCACTTAGTTTAAAAACATAAAAATTAAATAGAACAATGTTTAAAAATGCACATACAACAAAATAAAATGTAGACTATATGGAAATGAGAGTAGAATTGGTTTACCAAGTATCACTTCATACACAATCTATCAGATAACTGCATATCATTATAATAATAACACAGATGCAAACAAATTTCTTGGTACCCCTCCACTACAAAAGAAGAACCCCCAATTGTCTCTGAAATAACTTCAAACTGGCAAAAGTAATTGGCACCCATCATTGTTCATTGCGTATTTAACAAAAATCAGACGCGGTTTTAGAGTTTTGATTCAACAGAATTTTTAAAATAAGAACACAAATGAAAATGTCACGGGCAAAAATAATGGGGCCCTTCACCTAATATTTTGTTGCACAACCTTCAGCAGTGGCGGACCGTGCATAGTAGTGCTCCGTCTGAATCAACCCGCCCCTCAAAAACTAATTTATGGTTATAAAAACCATCTTAATATGCAGAAATACAGTATAAAGAGCCGTTGCATCGCAGATAGATAACTCCTATAGCCACAATAAATGCCTTTATTGAATAGACAAATCAGGGGTGAACAAGTTCCTTTCCACTGCAGCTACAGCCCGCGACACACATAAAAAACATCAATAATAACTCATAAACTTGCAATATTATTTAGGAAAATCGCAACATTTTACTCATCAAAAATTCTGATTATTTGTAAACAAAATCCATCCTCCTCTCTTTCCTCAAAAACAGTTCAATTACTCTGTCGTACAGATTATCCGTGCGCTTCAGTTCCATCACGATGTCCCTTTCTATTGCCATTGAAGCTAATACTGAAAGTCAAACCTGCCCTGTCGTATTTCTGGCATAATTTTAATTCGCTTTAGGGCTGAAAATGTCCGCTCGACAGAAGCAGTGAACATGGGAATGGTCACCGCCAAACATACCAATGTGTACAGCTGCCCCGTGATGCTCTCATTCAGATTTTTATATTACACCATCCTATCCAATCAACGGGTCTGAATACGGTGACGTTGCCATACACCTGCTAGAGGGCCCTAGTGACACCAACTCAAAATCTGATTGGTTGAAGCAACGGTTTAATTGACATCTATTTTGTGTTAGAGGGCCTGCAGAACGGATTGTGAAGGCCTCCTGGAAGACTTCTTTGACTTTGACCCTGCCTGGCAACAAATGATGGCTGAAATGTGATTGGTTAAATGCTTTAAAACGAAAATACATGTCTGGAAGCAGCACAGCCTTCGGAAAAGCTATAAAAGGAAGCGGACAGACTATTTGGAATTATTTAATAAGTATTCATGGACAAAATATAATTAACATCAGTTTGTGATTCAGATATGTTTTTAGGCCAGCAGAGAAAGCCTTGAAGGCCCTGATGGCCCGCCACTAACCTTCAGAGGCAATCTGTGCCAACAAGTGATTCCTGGGGCCCTCCAGGAGACTTCCACACCCGTCCACAGGCAGTTTGACCCACTCATTCTGGGCCAAATGGTCCATCTGTGTCATATTTGAAGGGGGATTTCTCTAGATTGTATGGTTCAGTTCTTTCCATAGATGTTCAATGGGATTCAAATCAGGGCTCATAGAAGGTCACTTCAGAACAGTCCAGTGTTTTGTTCTTAGTCATTCTTGGGTGGCTTTAGCTGTGTGTCTGGCTCCTTTATCCTGTTGGAGGGTCCATGGCCTGCGACTGAGGCAGAGCTTTCTGACATTAGACAGTATGTTTCACTTGATATTCTTGAGGTTTCATTGTTCCCTGCACGGACTTGAGGCACCCCAAAGCATAAGCGAGCCTCCCCCATGTGTCACAGAAGGTCTGGTGTTCTTTTCTTTGAAAGCTTCATTTTTTCCATCTGTGGACACAGAGCTGATGTGACTTGTCAAAACACTCCAGTTGGGTCTCATCTGTCCAAACGTCATTGTCCCAGAAGAACACTGGCTTGTCAATATGCATTTTTCCAAATTCTAGTCAGGTCTATTTTATGTTTTTGATTGAACAGTGGACTCCTCCTGGGTCTTCTTCCATTGAGCCCACTGTCACTCAAAAAACATCGGATGTTGCAATCAGACACTGATGGACCCTGACCCTAGAGTTCAGCTTGTATCTCTTTGTCCTTGACTTTTTGTCTTTCATTCTCACTATGTGTTCTGCCCATTCCGGGGTCAATTTTGCTCTTGTGGCTTCATCCGGGGAGGTTGTCTACAGTCCCATGGACCTTAAACTTCTCATAATATTTTGCAACTGTTGTTACAGGAACATCAAGCTCTTTGGAGATGGTGGTCTTCTAGCCTTTGCCTTTGAGAAAGAGAAAAAACATTATTAACTGAAATGATTATAAGTATTTAACTCTCAATACCAATAACTGTAATTTGCATTAAGCAGGATGCAGACAGCTATATGATTTATTATTTTTATATGATTTATCGTATATACAGTATAGAGAAAAGCCAAGCAAAATGACACCTTTTATTGGCTAACTAAAAACTTTTTAGTTACATATCATATTTTGCTCTGGAGGACGGCAGACAGTTCGTCAACTGCACGTGATTTAGTTGAGAAGCCAGACGGGCAGCTTTTGCTGGCACCATTGCACTAAAAGATGTGTGGGTATGAGAAGGGAAGCATCAATGATGGAACCGTAACTGTTGTCATAGCCGTAGCTTTCCTCCATTTGTTGGTTTGTTGCATTGCTGGTGCTGGCTGATGATGGCAGCGCTCGGCCCATGCGTCTAGGCAAAAAAAAAAAAAACACACAAACTCCCATCTGACCGTTTTCATTCGTGTCACATGGCCACAAGTTGGATATGTTTTCACATATGAAAGTATCTCAAACCTGATTTGAAAAGATCAGATTTCTGTGTCCACACAGGAAAAGAAAAAACATCAGATTTGTGTCACGTTAAGGCAAAAATATCAATTTTGAGTCACGTCAGCCTGGTAATGTGAACACAGTCTAAAAGGGCATTATTGTAATTGGGTTTCTGATTCTTCTAAGCATTACGTAGGACTTTGCCACTGATTAGGCCATTGAGGGTCTCACAATTAGTTGCTGTGTTACAGCTAATAAAGCAACATTTAAAAAAAGTGAATTACCACAAAAGGGGAAAGATCAGCTTAGACAAGGAGCCATTAAAACGTAACAAATAATGAATTAATGTCAATTATTTTAAGATTAAACTGTACATTCATTTATTAACTGAAACGAGAGTCAATTTAAACACTCTTCACTAAAGCTTTAGCTTCTTTCACAATAAATGAAATAGCAATTTGACAAGTTGTAGCCCAACCCTGGTGTGCCAAGATCCTCATGCCCGCTTCCTACAGCTCCTTACTGTACACGGTCAACACACTCACGAGAAGATCTAAAGATTTAAGCAAGACACTGCTATCTCCTCTTTTCCCAAAAAAGTTTTTTTTTTTTTTTAATTTTATTGATTTTATTGTAATCATTCCATACAAATAGATCAATTTTTACAAAAAAATAGGATTGAAAACAAGTCAACCCCCACCCCTGAGAAAGAGAGCATGGCCAACGGACTAAAACTTAAAAATAGTAAAGATAAATAAAATGAAGAGTTTAATAGACGGATACAGATAAATGGAGAAGGAAAAGAAATGGGGAGATAATCTACTTCCTCGGTGCTTTAAGAGCTTATTCTAAAATATTATTGATTAGATCCTGTCAGGTTTTGAAAAAGTCTCCTCTACGTGAGAATTTGATTTTTTCCAATTTCAAATAATATAAAACATCAGTTACCCACTGACTTAAAAGAGGAGAGTTAGGATTCTTCCAGTTTAGCAAAATAAGTCTGCGTGCCAATAGTGTAGTAAAGGCAATCACAATTTGTTTGTCCTTCTCCACTTTAAGCCCCTCTGTGAGCCCACCAAACACAGCTGTTAGTGGGTTAGGAGGGATTGTGACCCCAAGGCTATCTGAAAGGCACTTAAAAATTTTGGTCCAGAATGATGTTAATTTGGTGCAGGCCCAAAACATGTGGTCAAGTGAGGCTGGAGCTCGATTGCAGCGTTCGCAGGTTGGATCTCTTGCCCTGGAAACATTTTGGACAATTTCAAGCGAGACAGATGTGCTCGATATATAATTTTGAGCTCAATAATTGTATGCATATAGAGCTCGAATGAATTCTCTGCATTGCTACCTCTTTTTCTGATATGTTGTGTGAGAGATCCTTTTCCCATTGTCCTCCTGGATCTTTAAAAGGGAGGGACTGTAAAATATTTTTATATATTGCAGAAATGCTGTCTGAGCAATATTTTTTCCAGCATAGATCAAGGTGGGAGATTGGGCAGGTTCTGTTTAACAAAGTTTCTAATTTGAAGATAGTGAAAGAAATGTGTTGCTGGAAAATTAAATTTGGAATGTAATTGTTCATAGGATGCAAATATGTTGTCTATATAAAGATCTCTAAGCAATTTAATCCCAAATGTTTTCCAGATATTAAAAACTGCATATGTTTGCGAGGGTGGAAAAAGGTGGTTCTCATGCAGAGGTGCCACAGATAAAAGATTCCATCCATCCATCCATTATCCAACCCGCTATATCCTAACTACAGGGTCACGGGAGTCTGCTGGAGCCAATCCCAGCCAATACAGGGCACAAGGCAGGAAACAAACCCCAGGCAGGGCGCCAGCCCACTGCAGAGATAAAAGATTTTCCATCTTAAAATGTTTTCTACATTGGTTCCATTTTCTGAGTGAGTGAAGCACAATTGGGTTACTAGTATATTGGTGATAACTTGCATTTATTGGGGCTCAAAAAAGTTTTTAACATCCAGTCACCAATCAGGATGATTTTAGCCTGTGTTTAGGCCCTGGTGAAAACATGATAACTACATAGTCCAACATGCGATTAGCCTTCTTGATTTTCTGCCTTGTCTGAAAAATGATGAGTACACTGCTACTCAATGATCCTTACCATAAGGTGTACTTTAAAATTTCAGACCTCCCATTGTATATTTGGATCTAACATTTCTAATTCCCATGTGTAATACTTTACATTTACACACATTACAATTCGTCTGCCACACATCCTGCCCCTGTTTGATTCATCTAACTGTAGATTATCTCCCGTGTCACCTAGTTAGATATCATCATCAGACTTGAGCAGCTTGTTGTTTAAATTCCTACCCAGATATGGATATTAAAAAGGGCAGTCCCAGCACTAGTCTCGCTAAAACCAAACATATAACATATGCATTGTCACACACGTGTGCTTAGATGGCAGTCAACAAGCCACAAGGTGAGTAAAATATTGCGAGATGCAGGGTTGATTTATGGTACTAACGCCTCTTTCTCTTTTTCATCAGAGCCAAAGAAGAAAAGTAACAATCCTATTCACTCACCTGAAATACTTCCGGATTCACCTAATGGCCGCCCAACGTCACTTCCGCCTTCCCGTTGATGACATCACTTCTGGTTCCTTTCCCAATGACGTCACTTCCGTCCAACAGCTTTGACTTCATTTCCTGCCACAATATTTCTGACCACCATTTTTTTGTATAAACATCACAATTTTCCAACTGTCTTTTGTTAAATGCTTTGTTTTTTGATCGTTTTCATTATTATTTCCATAATGTCCACTGGACTGGGCTATTCCCCAACTCTTTATGATTTTGTGGACTCCACAACATCTAGAGACAACCAATGGAGAGAATTGTGGTTATGAGTGGGTGGGAACAATGAGATGGCTGATTGAGTGTCACATTTCTAAACTAATCCAACACTTCACGAAGGCAGCGCTCACAGTAGGGCCGGAGATTTCAAACTGCAAAGATCAGAGGTGCTCTCGTTAACCTGATCCGACAGACAGCAAGTTTCTATTTACGATAAACCACCAATAAAACTCCTAAAAAACCCTATTAGACATATAAATGTGTGTCGCGAGTACAGAAAGCACATCACACGTCTTAAAAATAAACATAACCTGTTGCAAGGGAAAAACTATGTGTGGTAGCAGAAAATACTGTGGCAATCAATTGTGTCAATGGATGATTTGCAAACATGAATGATGCGTTGTTGCAGGTGCTGTGTGTGCTCTCTCTGTTCAGCATTACGATGATAGTGTAGGAGTCGATGTAAGCTTGAAAGAACCGGCAGCTACGCTTGTGAAAATATGAACTGCAAAATATGCATTTGAAGTAAATGATGAGTCACATCTCATCAAAAGGACTGCCATTACGAGAGCTCTAAACGAAGAGCCACAGGAGACGCAGATTTCAGGACTCAAAACACCGGAATCAACAAATCTGCCTAATGACGCCAGTAGATGCACAGATGAGGATGCATAGCATCCACCTTCTGACTGCACATCTAGACAAATAACTAAAGGAAGTTAATAATAATTCATTACATTTATATAGCGCTTTTCTCAGTACTCAAAGCGCTATCCACACAGGGAGGAACCGGGAAGCGAACCCACAATCTTCCACAGTCTCCTTACTGCAAAGCAGCAGAACTACCACTGCACCACCTGTGAGAAGTTAACATTACTGTTTTATTGAAAATGTGAAAACACGCCACAACAAAACAGCCACCATGCTTTAACTTGTTGTATATCCATGGACCACGATGCTTATCTAAGCTCTAGTTGTTACAGTATGTATAGTGATACAATCGTTAAAATGACGGAAAAATATGGTAACAGACAGAGGCTCTTTTCAAATGTGTGGAGCCCAGTATCTGCGGTGGTCCGCGTGCATGTCCATCTCCATTGTTTGCACTGCTCATTATAATGTGGAAATTGTACCAGTAGGAACAACCACAACAGAGCTGACGGCTGAACAAAATGTCACTTGACAGGAAATAATTCCTGTGATGTTTTTTTTTCTAGTTTCACCAAAGGCAGTCACTGGAAAGTCAGTGGAAAATAAGTTTTTAATTCCTAAACTTTCGACTCCTACCAGGAATCATCATCAGAGGAAAATGATGAGACCTGCTGGAATCCAAGGCAATATGTAGCAAATGAGGAGGGGAGGGTAGGTAGATGTGTGGGGAGAGTTGATGAGGTGGGGTTTGGAGTTGGGTTGGTGTTGGTCCTAAAGTATTATTTATTATGTGCATGTTATTCTGTTCAAGCCTGTGTATGCTGGGTTCCTATCCAAATGTCTGTTAATGCTGTTTTCTTTGGATAGCTACGTTTCAGCCAATTAGCCAGCTCTGTTTGCACTTTTAGTATCGCAGACCTTTGCTTCTATATATATATATATATATATATATATATATATATATATATATATTGTGGTGGACGGCTTGGAGATGCCTAGAAGGACCGAGAGAGGGACTATGCCTCCCACAGACCACGAGAGGGCAGCCACCCTGGTTTGTATGGGTGCCACAGGAATTGAGCATGAAAGCTCAACCCTATAGGGGCTAGTGGCCACCACCAGGGGACGCCCGGACAAATAAGGAGCCCTGGACGTCAGCACTTCCGCCACACCTGGAGGTGCTGGCGGAAGAAATACCAGGGACACCCGGAGTGCTTCCGTGTGGTCATGCGGCACTTCTGCCACACCAGAAAGTGCCGCAGGAAGCTCATCAAGGGGCACCTGGAGCACGTCTGGGTGGAAATAAAAAGTCAGAGGCCGGAGTCGGGAGGAAGAGGACGAAGCTCGGAGGAGAGGAGTGGAGGTGGTGAAGAAAGGCTGGATCAATGAAAGGCCCGGACTTGAGGGTGACTGGTGGAAGGCTTGTGTGTGGGACTTTACTAGTTGTAAATATTGTGAATAAAGGCGTTGTTTGGAACTGTTGATTGTTGTCTGCCTGTTGGTGTTAGGGATGGTTTTCCACAATATATATAATATAATAAGAAAGTAACACTTCCACAAAGGAAAAAAGTTACAAGTTAAAGCATCAGGAGTTCTGAGAAGCTGATGCTGTTGTTCTCTTCTACTTGTGCTCAAGCCACAGAAGCTCAGGTAGCAGTCTGCACATTCAAACAGAAAGTGACAGAGATTTCCAGTTCTCGCATGCAGTCTGCTAGTGATTCTTTAACTTGTATTGGGGATCTGTTTGCAGTCAGTAGCAGCTATTGGAGGTGAAATGTACCAAAGTATACAAAATACAGTGGAGCCTCGGTTTGCGAGTAACTTGGTTTATGAGTGTTTTGCAAGATGAGCGAAAATTTTTAATACATTTTGACTTGATAAACGAGCGAGGTCTTGCAGTATGAGTAGTATGTATACTCTTTGTCTGCTGAGCATCATGTGATCACAACTGAGCTGATGGTTCTCCTCTCTCTCGCTGCGGGATTGTGGGCAATCATCTCCTATTCTCCGTCTGAGTCGGTGTGCCTCACTCATAGTAAACATTCGTACGGGCGTATATTGTTTACTACAGCATTAGCATTGTGACTGTGTGTGCGCGCGCACGCGCTTGTGTGTGTGTATGTGTGTGCGTGTGTGTGTGTGTGCAAGCAGGTGTGAGTCCCCGTCGTGCACACTAAAACACAAAGCTGAGTCTCAGTACTTCAACACCAGCTTTATTCAGCTTGAAACAGACACAGCAATCAGGCAGGGCCCTGCACATTTATAATGTTCCTTGTTCCTTGTATCACCCATCAATGGCAGGTGCTTATAGCATGTCCGCGATCTTTTCAGATTCGCTTTTACGGCGAACTGCTACAGTGCTGGGAGACTGCGATTGCTTTGGGACGCTCTTCCGCATGTCGTCCCGTTGGGTGGAATCCCACAAGAGTTTAGAAACTCACTCATGCCAGCCATGATTCTTTTCAAAGGTAAAGTGCAGGTTAATTTGTTTTATGTATTTTTACTTTATATTTTGTATTAATCCTTTTTATATGAATAGTTTAGGGTTGTGGAACAAATCATCTGACTTTCCATTATTTCTTATGGGGAAATTCACTTTGATATATGAGTGCTTTGGACTACGAGCACGTTTCCAGAATGAATTATGCTCGCAAACCGAGGTTCCACTGTATACAAGTTGGTATAACTGCTGTCAAGATAAAATTGACACAGTAAACTAATCCGTAGTTGAAGTGCCACAGAATGATTCTTCATTTTAAGTTAGATGAGTTTGCAAATTCGCCAGTGCTTTTCAATGGGAAATTTTGTAACTGTGTGCAATGTAACCTGTTCAATATATCCCAACGAAAACTCGAACTCAAAAGCAATAAATTTCTTTGCAGTATAAGCATGTCACATTACAACAAAATTAGTCCACGGGGGTGGCCAAGTCTTGGTCTACTGCAATAGGTGCTTTGCACAATTTATGTTAACACTCCTAAAACCATATCAAGCTCCTCAGTTGTAATGTAAATGAGAAAACAGAATAAATTTTACTGGTCTGCAGGGAACTATTTCCATTACGCAGCTGTGGAAAAGAATACAGGTAAATATAAAAAAGTGAACAACAGCAACGAAATATATTTCTGTATCACATTTTCAGACAAGATATGTAGCTCTACATGTTTTAAAAGTGCTTAAAGAAAAAAATGCAAAAGAAAAACAACAAATTACAAAAAATTAAAGAATATGAATGAATACGAACAAGGCTTTAGAAGATAATATTCTTTATTTTCCACCTTTAACCTTTTCTTAGTGAGTTTCATTAATGCAAAGTCATCTGCACAATATACTTTAGGGTCAGTATCAGAAAACAGGATGTCAATGGCTGCTTCGCTCGTCACTACTTGTGTGACCTGGAATCATTTTAAACTCACATTGTCACCTGCTCTAATCGCTGGACTTGTCATGTAGATTGGGTGGAACAGTCAAGGCGCAAATAAACATACAGGAGACAACCAGACGGGACAGAGTAAAGGCCGAGGCTGACATCACAATCACAATGACTGTCAAAATTCTTGCTTTTGGAGAATCTTCAGGTTCAAAGGATTGGAGAATGGTACCCCAAAGTCAGTGTTCTCAACCTAACAATCACTACACTGACGTGTATTCTATTATAGATTTTGGTGGAGTTAGGATCACTTAATAATTCAATAGAAATTTTAAGAATTTTAAAAAAGAAGATGAAGCTCCGTCAATTTATATTGATTAGTTGTTATATTGGTTTATATTGATTAGCTGTGTTTTTTCCAATCCACTTGTCACAGTCTACAGTGACAGCATGAAATGAGAAAAGGAATAAAACATACCAGCTACACTTTTTAGAGTTTAAACTCTTCATTTTCTCTCATATTCTCTATAAAACATAAGCCGCTGGTTTAGCTTTGGGGAAAATAAAGAATGTAACCCTGTCCACCATATCATAAAGTGCTATTAAAAGGGTATTTTCATTGTTCAAAATGTAAATGGCTTCACTGTGGTGTGCCAATATGGCATTATGCTGCAGCATTGATTTGATGCCTCAGAGAGGGAACCTCCCTGAACCATGTGGTGATCTTAATGGGTTCCACTCAGGGACAATTTGCATAAAGGATAAATAAGAGAAACACAATGTGAAGTTTAGTCATTTTTAAATCCTGTGGCGTTCTGAATGAGGGCCAAGCACATTTTTTTTAACCTCTTTTTATTGTTTTCCATTAATGCTCAGAGGTCTGTCTAATGTCTCTTCTGCTATTACAAGGGAAGCATAATGTGTGCTGCCTCGCGTGCACATGAGTGCCATATCCAGATGACTAGGGAGCTAAGGGAACACTCTGTGCACTTTTCTTTTTTAACGTTCCAGCTTTGCACTAATTTGCTGTAGCAGAGCCAAATCACACCGTGTTAACTGCATAGATGATTTTTAAACAGGTGAGTCAACAGAGAATCTTTTCTTTTCTTTTGTGAAATGATGCACCGGCATTTCTCTCAGAACTGGTTCCTACCTGGACGCAGATGTTGTTGAAACCATATTGTCACAATTTGCTGCTCCTCCTCATCTTCATGATGTAAAGACAGGGAGCCTAGAAGGGTATGAGGAGCTCTTAATGGCGTAAAATTCTGGAGACCAGCCACAGTATCATAATATAGTTGCCTTAAATGTACATTTATTTATTTTTTTTTAATATTTTCAATCCGCGGCTGGTTGAATCCATGCATGCAAAATCCTCACATATGTTATTGCCAGCGTTTCTCAACCTTTATGTATTTGCGACCCGAGTTTTCATAACAGTTTTAATCGCGCCCCCCTAACATTTTTTTGAAAGGAGTCCACTAATACCAATTTGTTCTTTTTTAATTAATGATATATCATGGGTGCATATTTTATGATACCTACTTAACTTTTATCGACATTTATCTAACTCTATATTTATTTATCTAGTATCAGAATGTAGTTTAAGTTAATTCGTTTTGGTTTCAATAGATGTATTTTTCATATTATTTCATCCATCCATCCATCCATTTTCCAACCCACTGAATCCGAACACAGGGTCATGGGGGTCTGCTGGAGCCAATCCCAGCCAACACAGGGCACAAGGCAGGAACCAATTCCCAGGCAGGATGCCAATCCACCGCAGATATTATTTCATATTATTTCATATTATATCTAAAATAGATAGATAGATAGATAGATAGATAGATAGATAGATAGATAGATAGATAGATAGATAGATAGATACTTTATTTCCTCTTGGGATTAATAAAGTATCTATCTATCTATCTATCTATCTATCTATCTATCTATCTATCTATCTATCTATCTATCTATCTATCTATCTATCTATCTATCTATCAATTTTAGATTCTTATTTTTATTTTTTTCACATCTTCGCGCCCCCCCTTTTTGTTACTTCGTGCCCCCCCTAGGGGGGTCCGCCCCACAGTTTGAGAACCACTGTGTTATGCATTAATGTGTGTTTGTTTTAAGTTATTTTGTGTCATATTTTTACATATTTTCCATAATATTCATTATTATGTACTGTCTTTTTGTTATGTACCACTTTCCTTATTCAATGTGGGTGGAACCTAATGAGGTGGGGCCATCATGACATCAGCACTCCTGAGCCCTTCCTCTGGCTATTTAAGTCATCTGAGAAGGCTCAGGAGCAGGAGGTCATTTTTGTTCACTGTGAAGTCCCGTGAGTATTGATTTTAATGATTTAGATTTACTAGTTTTTATGATATTTTATGCCTTGTTTTCTAGGACGATGTATTGGGACTTCTTTCTTATGGTTTGGCTTTCAGGTAAATTTTTCTTTTTTGCCTTTTTTCTCTCTGGTGTGAATTTTGGCCTTATTTGGTATATTTGTGCATAAATCCAGCCAGAGGGGATGCACAAACCTGTGCATTTCTTTGCACCGGTCCCAAGCCTAGATAAATGAGGAGGGTTACGTCAGGAAGGGTATCCAATGTAAAATTTTTCCAGATCAATACGTGGACAATACTGTGCATGAATCACTCTCAAATTTTTTTCTGTCGCCATTTCTGTTTACAAGCTGGGGGTTGACGGTTATTCTCTCTCAGCAGATGGTATTTGTGGCTTGGCTGAGTTAAGGTAAACCTCTTCTGGACAGGTTAGTGAAGATCCTGGCTGGTTTTGGAAGCCTCCCACTAATTCTGCTCTTTGTTAGCACTCCATTTCATGACACACAATATATACAGGGTCTTCAGAAAGAACTCAGATCCCTTCACTTGTAATGCTTTTTTTTTCCACGTTGCAGCCTTAAATTAAGCTAAAATGATTTAAATTAATTTTTTAGTAAACCACATTCAATACCCCGGAATGACAGCAAAGCAGACTTTTAGAAACTTTTGCAAATTTATCAAAAATGAAGAAAACTGACATATCACCTTGACACAAGTATTCAGACCCTTTACTCAGTACTATGTGGATGCCCCTTTGGCGGCCATTACAGCCTGGAGGCTTCTTGGGACTGATGTGACAAGCTTTGCACACTTGGATTTGTCCCCTCAAGCTCTGTCATGGTGGATGGAGACTCTTGGTGGTGTAAAAGATAGCCCGGCCACAGACAGACACGACACCAATGTCCACAACACACGTGTTTATTTACAGTTATTTGCGATACGGTTCCAACAATTCACACACGACTACTCGGTCCTTTACCTGTCTTCGGCCGCCTCTACCCCTCTTTCGCAAGCTCCGTCTTCCTCCTCCCGTCTCCGGCTCCTCGAATGGAGTGAGGCGGCCCCTTTTATAACACTCCGGATGTGCTCCAGGTGCTCTGTGCTGGTCTTCCAGCAGCACTTCCTGGTGTGGCGGAAGTGCTGTCCTCCTGGGCTCGGGAACCATCCAGGTGCCCCCTGGTGGTAGCCACGGACCCCCACAGGGTTGAGCTTCCCAGCTCTGTATCCGTGGTTCTTGATGGGAACCAGGAGGGCTCCTCTCTTGCGCCCAGGGGAGATATTGCCCCACCGGGATGCCTGGAGCAGGGAAAGACCGGGAGAGGGGCAAGATCCCTGGTCGTCTGCCTCAGTGGGCAGCTATTTTCAGGTCTATCCAAAGATGCACCATTGGGTTCAAATGCAAGCTGTGGTCTGGCTATTCAAGAACATTCCCAGAGTTGTCCCTAAGCCCCTCCTGTGTTGTCTTTCCTTTTCTTTTATTGGAACCTTTGGCCCAGTATGAGGTCCAGAGAGTTCTGCAGCAGGTTTTCGTTAAGGACAATTCTCCGGACTTTACATCGTTCAGTATTCCTTCTAACCTGTCTTGTCTCCCAATTCCTGCCACTGAAAAATAACCCTACAGCAAGATGCCACCACCATCACCAGTGTAATGCATAGGTGATCAGTGGGGCATACTGTAGCTTCCTGCAGATACGACATTTAGAATTGCGGCCAAACAGCTCAATCTTGCATTCATCAGAGCAAAGTGTCTTTTGTTTCTCATATTCTTTAAAGTCCAGGTGGGTTTACATGTGTCATCTGGAGATAAAGCCCAGGACTGTTACAGTGATGGTTATGCTTCTGGAAGTTTCTGCCATTTCCACACAGGTTCTCTTCCCACTGCTATCAGGCAATTCAATCTTTAAGTTTATTTTGAAATATCTGTTGGCTGGGATTGGCTCCAGCAGACCCCCGTGACCCTGTAGTTGGATAATGGAAGGATGGATGGATGGGTGCACAATATACATTTATTGATTGATTGATTGATTATTTGGCTGTATTATCTTTTCTGTGAGTCTGTATTCTTGTTTTTTATGTTTCTGACTGCTGTATGCATTTGACATTCCCCATGAGATTAATAAAAATATTATCTAATCTAATCTAAAGCAGATTTGCTGGACTGTTTCATGGTATGGGATGAAAGTATTAATTCTAAAGGGTGACAGATGACTTTCTGAAAGATCTTTCGGGGTGTACTCATTTATGCTGGGCAATTTATATCTTTGTTATGGAGTTCTTTTTTGTTACTAATGTATTATTATCCATCCATCCATCCATTTTCCAACCCACTGAATCCGAACACAGGGTCACAGGGGTCTGCTGGAGCCAATCCCAGCCAACACAGGGCACAAGGCAGGAACCAATCCCGGGCAGGGTGCCAACCCACCGCAGTAATGTATTATTATTTTTTCTTAATTTAATCTACTTGTCTTTTCCTGTACTATCTCTTAGATATATTAGTACTTTGATTTACATTCTTTGTATGAAAACATGCTATAGAAATAAACATTTTTGTATGCTAGGTGAAGCAGTATTTTGAATGTGAAATTAGTGATAAGGAAACCCACAAATTCAACTTTGCACTAAGACGTTTTGCATTTAGGAAATGGACGGAATACATAAACTAAAAGGTCTGTTTGTTGGTTTGTTTTTGATGATTTCACCAGAGAAGAAGTCAAACGTAAAGAGCGGCACTTTAAAACATAAATGTAATGTGTAACAAAAATTGGAAATACACAATTGCCAAGGCATCTTCTCTACTTCGACTGTCAATTAACCAGGCTGCTTAGGACGATGAGCAGCTAATGATTATTTGTTACACCTGTAATTAAATCTGTGAAGGTTTTCTTCCTAAAAAGACTTGTCGTGCTTTAGAAGACTTACTCTGCACTGTACTTGCACTAGAAAGCACAACTTTAAGCACTAAAGCGGAGCATATTATTATTCTAAATGGGTGAGTCTCTGTTAATTGTTTTTAACTGTCAGAAAAGAAGGGGAGCACATTAGCACGCACAGTAAATCTTTAACAGAATATGCTAATGAAGCTGTCCCTGCTGCCCTCTCCTTCTGATCAGACATAATTGTCTGTGCCAGGCTGCCAATTAACTAAGGGTCCGTGTTAGCTCAAATTCAGAGAACTAGCCGTAAGGTTAATTGATTCATGTAAACGCAATGCTCAAGCGGACGGAACTTCACAATCGCACATCAAGAGTCACTGGCTGCAGGCATGACGAGAAGGGGGGAGATTTTAATTGCTGTGCCATAAGAACACAAGACATCTGCCAGTGGAAAGAAAAAAAAAATCTTATGTTTTTTTTTTTTTTTTTCCATTTAAAAACATCATCGGGCACCAATGCCCTAGTTTGAGGTTGTTTCATAAATGTGCAGGAACAAAGGGATAATATCATTTGAACAAAGCAATTTTGATTAAAAATTCATTAACTCAGGTAAGGTAAATAGAATGAGTTTAATATGTACTATAAATTCCCCTTTAAAGTAAAATACATCATACAACGTTAATATGTGCATATTCACTTTTTGTTTTTGTTTTTAGAATGAAGCAATATAAGTTTCATGTTTTTATTTCTTAAACCTGTCTTTCTTTTATAGAGATATGGGAAAAAAAGGCCCAAAGTGCATTCTGAACTAGATGTTTGAACAACCCAGGACACGTGAAGTCACCTCGACCAGTTTAGGACCGGTCAGCATGTACTGGCACCCACCTTACAATGAAACAGTTGTGGTGCCCGGCGGGCGTTCATGCCCGGCCGGGACACCCAGGAGGAGTGGAGGAGGGCTTCTGCCTTCTCCAGGACACGAGGGGGCGTCCTCCCAGGTGGCTTTGGGGACCATGGGTACGGAGCTTGGAAGCTCAACCCTGTAGGGGCCCGTGGTCACCGCCAGGGGGTGCCCCAATGCCTGGGGAGTGTTGGACCTCAGTACTTCCGCCACACCGGGAAGTGCTGGGGGGGAAGAGATGTGGAGACACCCGGTGGACTTCCGGTTTCACCGCTGGGGCTTCCGCTACACAGGGGTGTGGCTACAGGCCCTCAGGATGCAGCTGGAGCCCATCCGGGGTGAATAAAAGGGGCCGCCTCCCTCCAGTCAGGAGCAAGAGTCGGGTGGAAGAGGACGAAACTTGGTGGAGAGGAGTGGAGGCGGACCAGAGACTAAAAGGCATTGTGAGTGTGGCCAAGGACTTAAGGGGTGATTGGTGCTGAGGCACTGGGTATGTGCACTGTATATAATATAAATAAACACGTGTGTGGTAAAACCATCATGTCTGCCTGTCTTAGTCCGGGCTGTTCCCCACACAGTTTTGGAACCCTGGTTGGCAACCCCCCCAGGCAGACACGCGGTCCAGTCTCACCCTCTGGAAATGACCCTCTATCTGCCACAGCCAGGTGTTACGTGGACGTCCCCTTGGCCTGGTCCAGCCGGTCAGGTCCTCAACTGTGAGGATCCTGTGAGCCTGATCGCCCTTGGGGAATCTTACCACATGGCCATTGTGTCGTAACTGACGCTCCCTCACTATGTAGGTAATGTGCTTCAATTGCGCAACCACTCATTCCACACAAAGTCAAACCAGCGGTACCTAAGGATTCTCCGAAGAGACACGGTACCGAAGGAGCCTAGTCTTCGTCTCAGGTCACTGGACTGTGTCCATGTCTTTCAACCATATTGCAAAACAGGAAGCACCAGGACTCTAAAAAGTTGGACCTTCAACTTTCTGCAAAGATATCGGGAGCACAACACAACCCCTTTCCAGCAGCCTTATGACCCCCAATGCTCTCCCAATCCATCTACAGACTTCGCAGGAAGAGTCACCAGAGATACAATTGTCACTGCCAAGATAAGTAAACCTCTCGAGAAGGTCAACACTCTCTCCTCAGACAGACGAGTTTAGAATTAGTCTTAATGTTCATAATTGTAGAAGTGTGAGGAATCGTGAAGGTTCCTCAGAGTTCCAAAATAATTCAAAATTCCAACTTGAGAGAATTATTAGTAACAAAAGTGCAAATACAGGATCTTTATAAATAAAAGATTTAGTTTCAGAAAAAAAATGCTCTTCCACAGAGCAAAAAAAAAAAATGCATATCAAGAGATGCCTGAAATAGCTGATCCTGTAGCAAACAATGTTAGAATACAGACTTCAAAAGAAGAATTGAATAAATCACATACTAAATCACACCAACACCACAAGCACAATCAATGAACCGCAAAGGACTATGGGGTTTCCTCGATCTATAGTGGGCAATAGACAGGTGGCTCCACCCATAAAATAGAAGGAACATAACAGAACAAGTATAGTTACATAAAAATGAAATGACACATAACTAATAGGAAACACAGAATAATATAAATAAGTCACAATTAACATAAAAGAATCAAAGTGAAATAAAAAGACATCCAAAATGAATTAAAATCATCTTGTTCAAATTAGTATTTATTAACAGAAAATATTGAAAAATAGAAAGCAAGGCTCCACAGGGCAAAAGAGGCAAAAAAGAGTTTCTTAATAGGCTATCCAAGATAAACCATGTCGCAAAACGAAATCCAGAACCAGAATCCTTAGACAAAGCAAGAGAATCAGCAACCAGAACATCCAATAAATAATAAGAACACTCATGACACCAAGGAAAACAAAATGCTTGACTGTTGAATTCTGTATTCTAGCCTCTTGGGGAACCACCCACAAAGCACCAAGAAGAAATGAAAACTTAAAGACACAGAACACAATTAACCAATAATAAACACAATCTACAGAAATGCCATATAAATTAGAATAATGTTTCAAGGTTGCAAAAAACACAAAAATATACATAAACACACAACAGTTTGAAAATATACCTTGCATTCTGTGGGTGGAACTCAAAAGAGGAGGCACCACCATGATGTCACTTCGGAGGGACCACCCATCGGCATTACAGTGGAAGACAAGGATCCCTTCAGAGTCAGTGATCGGCATTTCGATTCACTTTACTGAATCGATTCTTTCTGATAACAAATTTAAGTGAATCAATTCTTTGGATTCATTTGTTTGTTTGTTTGACATCATTTGTTCATTTGCTTGACTTATTTTTAGGATTACAGACTAGTGTACTGTATATGTAAAGTTCCCTCTTTTTGTATCACAAATATATAATTTAATAATTAGAACTTTTTTGTCTATGAAATCTAAATAATCAACACAGGCCTCAGTGTTAACATTTGTAGTGCACCATGTAATGCAAATGTCTTTGTTATATGCCATTGTTATGGGATTCTTAAAAGCAGTGTTAATGTTTGTGATGTGCCATCTGTTGGAATGACAAGTACTATGCATTTTATTACTAAAAATGTTTGTGATGTGTGGAAAAATACAAAAGAGCTTGATCAATCTGGTGTACGTGACAAGGGCCATGCAAACTCTGCTTGCCCATGGCGTACGTGACAAAGGGTCATGTAGACCCTGCGTGCAAACTATGCGTGCTAAGTGCTACTTCTTGTTTTTAAGGTTACTACACAAAAACCCACAAGGGTGGACTCATCAAAAACTAAGGGACCAACAAATGTACTCAACCCTTGGGTTTGGTAATGCTGATTCAGGCTAATATTTTGAAATACTTGTGTAACTAAAGTCATAAGACAAAAACCCTATAAATATTTGGAACACCGACCCCTCGGGGCAGACGAAGGGCAGGTGTCCCAGCTACTGTGCTTCTCTGTCATTTAACCTTTGTCTGGTGTGTATCAATAAAAGATTTTTGCTAACTTTAATTATATCTCTCTGTCTTCAGTCATGAGAAACGACACCATAGAAAAAGTGTCCACTTTTGGAATAACAGAGACATAGCAACTGGATGGGCACACACACAGACACTTATCCTTTTATTAAGGTGTGTGTATGTAGATCATAATTAATTATATATTTAACTTCATTGGTATTAACCCTGAGTGACACTTGGGTTAGGAATTTTATTTAAAAATAGTTAACCCAGAGCAGTACATGGGTAACCTGTTTTGATGGCATATACTGTACATTGCCAAGCCCAGATAATAATATAAAGGACAGTATTCTGCTACCATCTTGTGAATGAAATAATAGCATACTGCAAAAAAATAATGAATGTTTCTATACGTTGTGCCACTCTATTGTAACTCGTTAATATTCATAAGTGGGGCTGAGTCTTCAAGCAAACAATCACGATGGCATATAAACAAAAAGCTGTAAAGCCAGTTTTAGAACAAACAGAAGCTGAACCATGAGTTGATGACAGTGTGAATTAGTCATCGGATGCTGACGTGAATAGTGAGACTGATGCATATGTCACTGTATGGATGAACCTCCATGATATGCCTGGTCATGGGAAGCTGCAAGTTGGTGCAGTAGCTGCAAGGCAAAAAGTCAAAGTGATTAAAATCAACTGTAAGGACAAGAAAGAAGATAGCCCCCTCAGCACTGCTTACAATGCAGCAATGTCAATGTTCGATTCGGTGCAATTTGGAAGTCATTAAGCCTTGCACTGTGGTAGCCTACAATAACACAACGATTGTGATGTACAGGCACTGACATTCTAACCTCTCATGTGAACGCAACAGAAAAAATATAAAAGTGTAAAAAGAAACACACATCTACTGTCCTGATTGTGTCGTTGAGCTGTGCATTGGTGACTATGACATGTCACATGAAGGCCGTGTACTAAATCTGCATCAGTACAGCAGTGGACACTCAACATACATTTCTGCTGCATCTATGTTGACATTTCGGCCTTTACATATTTCCTTTTTACCTTTTGAAAAAGTGTCACTTTTTGCATGTTTTTTGGTGGGGGTGTTAACATGATAATTCATATTATATTGTCTTGCTTCAGTACACAAAGCACGCCAATACATTATGACACTTACTTACTTTCTTACTCCACTGCAGTAGAACCAATGGAGGTCCTTGTCACTGTTCCCTCTAAGCTGTGCGCGTGTGCACGCGCACACGGCTTTCCGAACCCGCGCACACAAATTAAAATAGCGCGCACAAAAATTTAATTTTTGCCTAAAATGATTTTTGGCATTAAAGTGAAATGTTGCAGAAGGCCAGCTGTTCCGATTTCCCATTTATCCCATTTATCGAAGCGCTATAAATTTTAAATCATTCACGTGGTTCCGTAATGTTTGGCAGTTGGCACGTGACCCATAGGCTACGAAACCAAAGATGTTATAGGCTGCCGCAGGCAGCAAGATACATTAATCACTGACATAGTCGGAAACTAGGTCAGTCCTACCAATTACCCAGAGTGCCTTGCACACTGCACAGGCTGCAACGAAAGACTACGAAAGGGGGTGTGGCGTCGCTTGTGGCGTCGCTTGTGCAGCTACGACCAATCAGAGTTGACTGACCTAGATTCCTGCGTAGCAGGCTACGGTCGGCGCTATGCGGTATCTTGCTGCCTGCGGCAGCCTATAACATCTTTGTACGAAACGCGCTAACTTTTGATTCTTTGACTTCCGTTGTATTGTTTATTTCGTGGAATCTTGGTGTTCAGCCTGGTACTTTGTAGCTAGATATAATTTTTTAAATGTCGAAACCGCAAGCGATGAAAGGTGCAAAACGCAAGAGAGCTGCAATAGCTTGTCCTCCAGCAGGATTCAAGCCCATTCTTCGCTAGCTGTTGCCTTTCTTCTTCGACCACTGCTTCCTAAATGTTTAACATCTTCCTCAACATCACCCATATATTGTTTTCTTGGCCTGCTGGTGCCACTTATGGTTTTCCTTTATATATTCTCTTAACACGTCTCCCTTCTTTCATTCCCTTTATGATGCCAGATCCATTTCAGTCTGTTGATTTTTATATACGTTACTATGTCTGATTTCTCATAAACATTTCCTCATTCTTCATCTGTTCTTATTCTACATACTCAGTTCTCATTGAGGGATAGCTTTTCCTTAGCATTTCCCATTCCCATACTTGAAGCATGTTCTCATCCACTTGTGTTAAACACCAGCTTAACACAACTGGTCTGAGAGTAGCTTTATAAAGTTAACCCCTGTGGCCAGTCAATATGCCATGCACAACATCAAGACCTTTTTATGCTAAAGGGCCCTAAAGATTACATTTTTTCAGATCTAAAGGGTCATAAATAAATAAATAAAGAGAAAACTGAAATCTTAGTGATTGGCAGTAATGGATACAATGAGGCTATTAGAAATAAACTGGATACATTAGGATTAAAAGTCAAGACAGAGGTAAAAAACTTAGGGGTAACTGTTGACTGTAACCTGAATTTTAAATCGCATATTAATCAGATCACTAGGACAGCATTTTTTCACTTAAGAAACCTAGCAAAAGTTAGACCTCTTATAACATTGAAAGATGCTGAGAAATTAGTTCAAGCGTTTGTTTTCAGTCGGCTAGATTACCGTAACGCAATCCTCTCAGGACCACCCAAAAAAGACATCAATCGATTGCAACGAGTGCAGAATGCAGCTGCTAGAATCCTTACCAGGAAAAGAAAATCCGAGCACATCTCTCCAGTTTTGATGTCACTACACTGGTTACCTGTCTCATTCAGGATTGACTTTAAAATTCTGCTTATGGTTTATAAATCCTTAAATAATCTCGCTCCATCTTATATATCGGAATGTCTGACATCTTATATTCCAAATCTAACTTCAGATCCTCAACTGAGTGTCTCCTTAGAATTCCAAGAGCAAAACTTAAAAGAAGTGGTGAGGCGGGCGGCCTTCTGCTGTTATGCACCTAAAATCTGGAATAGCCTGCTAATAGGAAGGCTGATACAGTGGAGCACTTTAAAAAACTGCTGAAAACACATTACTTTAACATGGCCTTCTCATAACTTCAATGTAATTTAATCCTGATACTCTGTATATCCAATTCATTATAATAACTATTCATGGTGGCTCTAAAATCTGTACTAACCCCTACTCTCCTCTTCTGTTTCCTTTTCCGGTGTCCTTTTGGTGGTGGCTTGTACCACCACCATCTACTCAAAGCACCGTGATGTTCCTACATTGATGGATTAAAAGCCAGAAGTCTGCATGACCATCGTCATCAAGTCCTTCTGTGAGAACCCTAATTACAAAGAGGACTGATCATTTATGTTAGGTAGAATGCCCAGAGGGGACTGGGTGGTCTCGTGGCCTTTGAACCCCTGCAGATTTTATTTTTTTCTCCAGCCGTCTGGAGTTTTTTTTTTGTTTTTTCTGTCCACCCTGGCCATCGGACCTGACTCTTTTTCTATGTTAACTAATGTTGTCTTATTTTAATTTCTTATTTTGTTTTTTATTTTTCTTTTCTTCATTATGTAAAGAACTGTGTAAAGTACCTTTTTGTATGAAAATGTGCTATTAAATAAATGTTGTTGTTGTTGTTATAAGCAGGTGGGAATCCCAAAAATCTCAGTGTGTTGCAAAACCGAGGTTCAAGACAAGTCGAACGATATATCACTTGTGGGGGTTTTCTTGTAGTTCCTCAGTGTTCATTAGAAGCAGTTCACGGGTGACCACTACAGGAATTATTAGCAGTGTATTTAAAGTTCTTTGCTATGCATGAGATAATTCACTTAGCCCACAATATGATTCATATTACGATTCAAGCTTCCTGATTCATTACAGTAATCCCTCGCTACTTTGCGGTTCACTTTTCGCGGATTCACGACTTCGCGGATTTTATATGTAAGCATATCTAAATACATAACGCGGATTTTTCGCTGCTTCGCGGGTTTCTGCGGACAATGGGTCTTTTTACTTGCTTCCTAAGTTGGTTTGCCCAGTTGATTTCATACAAGAGATGCTATTGGCGGATGGCTGAGAAGCTACCCAATCAGAGAACGCAGTTAAGCTCCTGTGTGCTGCTGATTGGCTCAGTGACGGAGTGTTGCATTAACCAGGAAGTCTCATCTCACTCATTCATCATTAACGTGCTAATGCTTCAGGGGCCGTGTCCAAGCACCAACAGAAGATGCAAATGATTGCAGAAAAGGTAAAAGTTTTGGATATGCTGAAGGAAGGGAACAGCTACACCGCTGCAGGACACCATTACAGCATCAATGAGTCCACGATTCTTTTTATTTAAAAAGGAGGAAAAGCATATAAGATCTACGGCCTCAGTGTCCTTTAACCAGGGTGCAAAACGAGTTGCAAGTGGATGTGATAAGGCAGAAGTCTGGATGGAATCTGCTTTAGGAATCTTTGCAACAAGGTCGACGACGTCATGACCGCCTACAAGCTGCTACGTGTACTTCGCTATACAGTAAGTGTAAACTTATCCACCGATTTCATATTGCTTAGCAGTTATCCCTGTTTTTAATAGAATAAATGGTGGGTTGTAAACAATACAGGGAGGGTTTAAAAATGTCCAAATACACGTTAAATAATTAAATAAATATAGTGTCCCTACTTCACGGAAATTCAGTTATCGCGGTCGGCCTTGGAACCTATCTCCCGCGATAAGTGAGGGATTACTGTATTCCCACAATATGACACTGAAATGTGGTGACCCTTCTGCACATTCAACACGCACATTCTGTGAAAAGTGGACTGTTTTGGAAACACTGGACAACAAAGAACACGTGAAAAGAAATCGATCTTACAGAGATGGAATAACATTCGTAACAAATCTTGTACATCACATGATTACTCCATCTACATGGACAGGCCATGCACTGTCAGCCAAAATGAAAGTGTTGGTAATGTTATGTGTAAAATGTAGCTTTACAATTGTAATGATTTGGGTATGTCACAACCAAACATTTCTCAAATATTGCACCTCAAATTCCAATGCCCTTGCAAAGCATCACAAAATACGTAGATTTATTCATTTCTCCACCACTCCACATGAGGTAATGTTAAAGCAAGCGGGCATTCAAGCAGATCAGCACTCAAATAAAGATCGTTACCCCAAGTGTGGATAAGCATGCATATCTGAACTACAAGCGATATCACAGTATCAACACGCAGCTGGTCATAGACGCAAACTGTACTGTAGTAGCCACCATATTATGCTGATGACAGGCGGGGCTGGATTGGAGATTGACAGCAGCACAGTAACACAGTTAAAATGAGCACTGCACTCCACAAATCCCTGGAATATTTGTGTTACACATTACAAACCAAGGAATGTTTAAGAAGTCAGGCAGAGACTCCCGGGCAATGAATAAGCAAAGTGTTACAGGTGATAAGATGGGGTGGAGGGATCAAATAAACAGACACAGAACTCGACAGAATCGGAAGAGTGAATGCAACTTCAGAAACAGTGCAAGGATAGCTGTGGGAAGTAGCATGCTTCACATCTTCAGCAACTCTGTGATGGCCAGTGCAATCTTCTACACTCTGGTGTACTGGGCTGTTAACATCACTTCAAGAAAGGCCCATCAAATCAACAAGTTAATTAAAAAAGGTAAGATTAGTTATGGGATGCACTTTGGACCCCCTGGAGGTTGAAGCAAAGGAGAAAATTAAAACAAAGCTGAGTGCCATTATGAACAACGCTGCACATCTTCTCTGTGACACACAAACACTGAGGACTTTTGGCCAATGAATTATTCAGTAGAGGTGTGACAGGAAACGCTCCTTAATACTAACAGTGATATGGCTATATAGTGCCTTATTGGGACTAGGACTTCCAAGTCAGATTATTTTCTTTCTTTTTAAATTTTCTTTCTTCTTAGTTATTCTGGTGCGTGTTCAGACCATAGTGTGTAGATATATATATATACAGTGAACCCTCGTTTATCATGGTTAATCCGTTCCAGACTCTACCGTGATAAATGAATTTTCGCGAAGTAGGATTCTTTATTTATAAATCGAATATTTTCGCAGTTAAGAGTATAGAAAACCTGTTTACGACCTTCTAAATACGTTTTTTAATATTATTAGAGCCCTCTAGACATGAAATAACACCCTTTAGTCACCATTACACTCATACGGTATATACCCAATATATTAGACAAAATAAGAGAAAATAAGACATATTAGACGTTACAAATATCATATTATTATTATTATTATTGTACTGTACATTTAATTACACACACATACAGTTCTTACACAAAACCACTAACCTGTGAAGGCACGACCTCAGTAGGAGAGTCTTCAGGTGGTGCAGTATCTTCAGCAGGTGTGTTGTTGTCTTCTTCCGCTGAAGGAGTACTAGGAGTAGGCAGTGGGTGTCTGGGTGTGCGGCTGAAGAACATCTTGATAGGCAATTGCTGGTGCTGTCTTTTCATATGCGTGAGGAGGCTTTTGTAGGGTATTGCCATCTTTGATCATATCCAAGAGTTTCACCTTCTCCTGGATAGTAAGCATCTTCCTCCGGTGCTTAGTTTTATTGTCAGAAGGATTAGAAAAAGCAGCACATTTAGGAGCCATCATGGGGCTTAGATAAAAGTTCTCAGAAAGCGTGTATGAGAAAAAATCGCGATAAAGTGAAGCCACAAAAGTCGAAGCGTGATATAGCGAGGGATCACTGTATACATATATATATATATATATATATATATATATATATATATATATTATAATAAAAAAATCTTGGGTCGAGATGTGATTTTCTTGAAAGACACTTTGAAGTCCCGCGAGACTTCTTGCACGTCACACCCTACTTACAAACAATTTCTCTGAGACACTTTACTGTCTTGCGAGACAAGGAAGTGAGACAAAAGGACAGCTACTGTACAGGCTTTTAAATGTTCGTTGCGCAGCACGACAAGTAGAACATGCATCACGGCACAACCAGCAGCAGCGAGCCAGCTGATCGAGCATAGAGGAGGTAAAAAAATATATTTGTTTCTCATTGTATCACCGTTTAAGAGGGGGTTTTGAGGAGCAACCACATCTCCTTAGCATGTGTTCAGCCCCCCTCTTCACAATGCAACAGGCAGAGATGCAAAGTGGCTGGAAAGTAGCGCGCCCGTTTGAATAACTTATTCACTACAGCTTTATTACTGGCAAATATCAAGAAATAAAAAATGAATGAAAATGAATGAAATGAAAATAACAATATATTTAAATTGTATGTCTGGTTAACTAATCCCGGGGGATGGCAAACGAAGTGAGCAGGGGACGGAGCCACTTAGTATATACAGTATATATATATTGTATATTGTAAATATTTATATATACACCTATTTATGTACTTATTCATTTCGAGAACTTCTGTAAAAAGCCAAATTTCCCCTGGAGACAAATAAAGTTCTATATATATATCTATTGTGCCATTGCTATCTATCTATCTATCTATCTATCTATCTATCTATCTATCTATCTATCTATCTATCTATCTATCTATCTATCTATCTATCTATCTATCTATCTATCTATCTATATAGTATAGTGCCTTTCATCTATCTATCTATCTATCTATCTATCTATCTATCTATCTATCTATCTATCTATCTATCTATCTATCTATCTATCTATCTATCTATCTATCTATCTATCTATCTATATAGTATAGTGCCTTTCATCTATCTATCTATCTATCTATCTATCTATCTATCTATCTATCTATCTATCTATCTATCTATCTATCTATCTATCTATCTATCTATCTATCTATCTATCTATCTATCATATAATGCCTTTCACATCTGTCTATCTATCTATCAAATAGTGTTTTTCACATCTATCTATCCAATCCTGCCAATTACGCTATCATATACTGCTTTCTTTATTCATCTCAATTACATGGTGCCATTCCTATCTATCTATATATTTATCTATCTAAAAAGTGGTATATAAATGTAAATAAGTAGTGTTACTATTATCTATCCATCAATCTATTATATAGTGCCATTCTTATCTATCATATACTGCTTTCTCTTTCTATATATTCATTATATAGTTCCATTCCTATCTATCTATCTATCTATCTATCTATCTATCTATCTATCTATCTATCTATCTATCTATCTATCTATCTATCTATCTATCTATCTATCTATCTATCTATCTATCTATCTAATCCTGCCAACTACAATATCAAACTATCATATACTGCTTTCTTTATTCATCTCAATTACATAGATAAATATATAGATAGATAGAAATGGCACTATCTAAAAAGTGGTATATAAATGTAAAAAAGTACTATTATTATTATCTATCCATCAATCTATTATATAGTTTCATTCCTATCTATCTATTATATAGTGCCTTTCACATCTATCCATCTATTTATATATCCATTGATTTTTTAGATAGTACCACTCCATTCTATCTATCTACCTATCTGTTATATAGTGCCTTTCATATCTATCTGTCTGCTCAGTTGTGTTACTATTTATTTGCTCATTTTTCTTTGTATTTATTTATTCAGTTACAGCTGCTTCTTCTCTATTACATATGCAACTCAAATGGCTGCTCCTGCTGACAGGGTTAATAAACGTTTCACCATATTGTGTTACAAGGGTGGGAGAGTGTGAAAAAGAAGATTCCAATTGACATTGTATTTGCAAACAGAAAGTGACATGGCAGCCCATTTTTAAACATATGTAAACTGATCTATTATCAGCAGAAAGAGGACCGGGTGCAGAGCTTGCAGGCAGAGTAATTAATTTCCATGCATCTCATTGCCAGAATTGCTTACTGATCCAAGGAGCAAGATCAGACATGTCACTTCACAAATTGAGTCAGAGCCCTCTTCTCTCCATGTAGGGCCCAATTTTACATGTGCTTGACAAAGTAACAAGGTGGAAAGGGAGAAAAATCAGAGTGGTCCCCTGGGTGATGGACAAGGCGAATTGGCCCAATAAATTGTGCCCAGTAAAAAGCTGTGTCTTGTTCATTAAAAGGCAGTGAATCTCTATTGCTTTTCATTAGCTCCTGCCTTGCTAGACAAGATGTTTAATCGGCGGAGCATTTACAAAAGGTGGGTCTGGCCAGTAACAGAGACAAAAGAAGGCCAAAAAAGAGATTCTTATTTATTAACGGGAGGTGACAGGTACTGAATAAGTTGTTTTCTTTTGTTGAGAAGGCAGAATACTCTTTAGACAATTTCGCCATTGGTTATGAAGCCACCTGATTTTAGTGAGAGCTTATTTCCGCGAAGGCTGCTGACAGCATCATTATGTTACAGAAGCAAAATCCTATAAACTTCAGCAAAGAAAGTTTGGATTTGTCAGTAAAGGGATTTTTCTTTTAAAAATGTCCTCATGGCCATTCTTAATTACCTTAAACATATTTGTTTTATCGAGTGCCTCTGTGCGTCCATTACATTCACTGATGTTTATGAATGTTATCACTGTATATTTTTTTACTTACACTTTGAACACAGACAGGTCATGAGACTCACTTAAAGCCACACAGTGAGTCAGAGGCTTACTGAGATGAAGACTGAACTGAAAACCTTGTTGTTTAAAGTTCAGGACCCATTAGATAACACCACAAAGGTTAACATGCTTCTGTCAGAGGAGATGCAATTAGAATAAGCTCAAAGAATTGCTTGAAGAATGTTTTAAGACAAAATTAGTTACTATCAGGTGTCATATTTGATTGGCACAGTAAAAAAATGGACGTTGTTGCAGTCATACTAACTGCCAATAAACTTCACCAACATCATCGTCATCAGTTTCACTGTTCTTTTCTTTATGAGGGTTGTGGAGGCAAAGTGTCCAGCCATCCTATGGCTATCAACGTTCTCAATCTCTTTTTGGGAAATTCCCAGAAGCACTCAGGCCATTCAAGACATATAATCCCTCTTGTGTACACTGGGTCTGTCCAAGGTCACATTGCCTGAAGACCGCCCCCCAAGGGAGCTGCCTATGAGCATCATAACAACGTGCCCCAAACACACAAAGTTCATGTTCAAATTTATCATCATGTGTAACAAGTACAATAAAATTCTTAAATGTCTAACTATTCAGAAGTGTTGACAATAATACATCCATCCATCCATTATCCAACCTGCTATATCCTAACTACAGGGTCACGGGAGTCTTCTGGAGCCAATCCCAGCCAACACAGGGCGCAAGGCAGGAAACAAACCCCGGGCAAGGTGCCAGGCCACTGCAGGACATTAATACAAGACTAACAAAAACCCACATAAAAAAAATACATAGCTGTTATGACACTCGAGAGTTCCCAAGCACATAATTGTAAAGAGTTCCGAAAATGTTCACTAGAGGGGAAAATCCTGTCCAAACCCCTGGCTATTAAAACAGAGAACCACATAGAATTTTCATAAAATAAAAAGATTTATTCTGCGCAAACATTCTTTGTTACCCAAGAATCTCCACAAACCCTAAAAAAGGCAAAAAGGACTTGTCATCAAAGGCAACACAAGGCGAACAAAAGTCCCAATGCAGTAATCCATGGCAAGGTCAATAAACAGATCATAGCTTCAAAAATCCAGGAAAACACAAAAAGCAGAAGAACAAGACACTTCTTAGCGCATTCAACATGAACCACCAGGAAACCCTACCCTTTATATGGCTGATGGTAGACCATGGTGGGGATGGGCAGGTAGATGAAGATTTGAACGCACTATATGCCATTATAGATAGATAGATAGATAGATAGATAGATAGATAGATAGATAGATAGATAGATAGATAGATAGATAGATAGATAGATAGATAGATAGATAGATAGACTTAAGCCCCAAAGAATATCTTTGGAGATACTGTACAGTGGATCCTCAGTTCACAAACGTCTCGGTACACGTACAAATCAGTTTACAACCAAAAAGTTTGCCAAACAAATCGGTTCACGACCACACACTCGGTATATGAACAAGCCAGTTTCTCTTCGGTTTGTGCGCGCCCATGATTTCCGCCCGTGTTGCATTGTTCTCGGTCAGATGTGTGTGCTTGCACGGGCGTGTGAAGTCTTTGTGCTCTATTTCATTTCCCTTCCGGTTCATACGCGCCGATTGCTGTATTTAAGCACTTGTTCAGCCTCTCCCTGTTCATTGTTCTCAGTCAGACGGGCGTGCTTTACCTGTGAACTCTTTGTGCTCTGCAGTATTTCGTGTGCTTTTGCAGTTAACCATGGCTTCTAAGCACTGTAACCTCCTCTCCACCCAGTTCCTCCTCACTTCATGCCAGAACTCGACTCATGCAAGGTTAGTTTTCTTGGTGGTTTATGGTTAGTTTTTGTATTACGGATTTTTCAAATGTTCATTTTTCGGTTTGTAGCATGAATTGTTGCAATGTTACTTTTCTTGGTTGTTTATTAAGTTACGGATTTTTCAAATGTTCATTTTTTTTCCCTGTGATTGGGTTGTAGGGATATTAGCGTGAACTCCTGCAATGTTACTTTCTTGGTTGCTTGTGGTTGGTTTTTAAATAAAGTTCGGATTTGTTCAAATGTTTCTTTTTTTCCCTCTGTGCTTAAAACTCATTAAAAAAAATTGTTTATACAGCGATTGGGTTGTAAGGCTATAGGGTGAACACTTGCAATGTTAGTTTTCTCTGTTGTTCAAGGTTTTCTCAGTGTTATTCAATGTATTACATTTAGTTTACTATTACGATGTGCATTGGTGTAATTAACTATATTTGTGCTTAAAAATCTTTAAAAAAAATATATTTACATACAGTTCGTACCGTCTGGAACAGATTAATTGTATTTACATTCAATCCTAAGGGGGAAATTGCTTTGGTTCACGACCAAATTGGTTTACGACCAGAGTTTTGGAACGAATTATGGTCGTGAACCGAGGTTCCACTGTACCTGAAGATGGAAATTTACAGACATTTCTCTTCCAATCTAACTAAGCCTGAGGTTATCTGCCAGAAACAATGGGATATACTGCCAAAAGGACTCAAACCTATAAAGGGGCTTCTACAATGTACTGAATTAAGGATGTGAATACTTCTATGAATAAGACATTTCAGTTTTTGATTTTTAATAAATTTGTAAACCTTTCTGAAATGATGTTTTCACTTTGTAGATTGATGGCAAAAATTGCCAATTGATCCATTTAAAACTAAATCTACAGTATGATAAAAGTTTACAGAAAGTGAAAGGGGTGTAAATACTCCCTGAATCCACTGTATATAATGTTGGTTAATGATCATTATTATAAAGTGTCTACCACAAGAAATTCAGTACCAGCCTATTGCTAAAAATGCACATCACCTCGTGTTGAATGCCATTGTGAAAGGCATTATATTGTAGATAGATAGATAGATAGATAGATAGATAGATAGATAGATAGATAGATAGATAGATAGATAGATAGATAGATAGATAGATATGAAAGGCACTATATAATAATAATACATTTTATTTTTATAGTGCCTTTCCCATGCTCAAGGCGCTTAGATAGATAGATGTGAAAGGCACTATTTGGTAGATAGATAGATAGATAGATAGATAGATAGATAGATAGATAGATAGATAGATAGATAGATAGATAGATAGATAGATAGATAGATATGAAAGGCACTATATAATAATAATACATTTTATTTTTATAGCACCTTTCCCATGCTCAAGGCGCTTAGATAGATAGATGTGAAAGGCACTATTTGGTAGATAGATAGATAGATAGATAGATAGATAGATAGATAGATAGATAGATAGATAGATAGATAGATAGATAGATAGATAGATAGATCTTTGTTTTTCAAATCAGCAACAGGAATCTCCTTTTAATTTTGTCCAAAGTATGCAAAGTATTGCAATTTTTTTGCATAACTCTCATCATTACTGCAATATTAATAATTACTACTTCAATAATGAATATTGTTCTCAATACAAACTGTTTGCAGTATTGCCCTGGATGTCTAATGATCATGCTGTTAGTAAGTGAACGTCCTCTGTAACTCATTTTTTTTTGTAGTAAATTAATTTTTAATGACTCCCTCAGTATTACACAGCCTGCCATGAACAGTTTTGTCTTTACAATTAGATAATCACTATTTCTAAAATGACAGTATAAGAAGGTCTGAAAGATCTCCAGCCAGTATCTGTCTAATGCCCATATTGCAGTAAATGAATTTCATCTGGTTGGGGGTTACATGGGCATTTCCAATGGCAGACTGGAAGAAAAAAAATTTTTGAGAAGTTTTAGTTTTCATTAATAAAGATTGTTCAAGCACATTCAGGCTCTATTAGACTGTCAATATTCTATTCCAGTTTAGTTTAACAAGTGGCTCACAAAGCATTTATCTGCTGTCTAATAAACCAGTATGAATTACTTTGGCAGTAGATAGATATCAGCTATCGCTCCTATAATGAGGGAATTAACAAATGTAAGCCGATAGTGATGATGTGAGTTGAAAATCACTAAAACTTTAATGGCTTTTACAAAAATACATAAAAGAGATAAAAGGTGAGCTGCTCTGAATGCGTCTGAAAGCTGAAAATGAATCGGCCTATTAATATCCCATCAGGTCTTACCCTGGTGTGTTCTCCATATTAGTAAACAGAGCAATGTTGTGCCAAGTTTTGGGGAACATTGGCTAGCTTCTTGTAAACTGGCAGCTTTGCACTACCACCTACCAGCCTAGGATTTGAAATTTAGATTCTCTTTACCCAATGCAAAAAAAAAAAAAATCCTTTCATTTTATAATCTCATTTTGAAGGCATCATAAACATATTCTAGAGGGGAACCCAAAAATTCTTGGAATTGTTAATTAAAACTTTTATGATAAAACTTACAGCAATTCTATTGTAAGGACCCTCTAAAATGCTTTCCTTGAGATGCACTTTATTAGTCTCAGAGCTTCTCCCATTTCTGTACTCATCTTTATTCATAGATTTCTCTAATGGTAGCAAACCTTCTTCCCTTCAAGTCTCAATTTTAATTTCAGGAGCAAAGTCACAAAAAGCGAGATCTGGTAAATAGAGGGGGTGCAAAGCAACAACAACAACATTGCTTTTGCTTAAAAACTCTTGTGACTGTCAATCTGGCAATTGTAGGTGTGTCTTTATGGTGTACAAATCCAGGTTTGGTTTTGTTGCTTTTCCTGATGTCTTCTCGGCAGCTCAGTGAAAAGTCACTGATTAAACCTCCATCCCTGTGGAACAAACTCTTAATAAACAAGTCCTCCAGTGTCAAAAAACAAGATCCTCATTGCCCAGTGAGGAAAAAACAAATCACCAAAATCACTTGTGCAATTAATAAACACCAAAAATACACACTCGATTCACTCAGCACAATGTCACTTGGTGGACTGATTAGCCAGACTGCAGGCCGGGGGTTCCCAAAATGGGGTGCTCACACCCCCTAGGGAGTGACAAGAGGAAGACTGTGTCACGATTTATCAAAATTGAGTGTGGCATGCTGTCCAACTTTATTGTATAAGCATTTAATTATCTTTTTTTTTTCATGGCCCCACAATCCATACTAATGCCTACTTTCTCTGCCGTTCTTTTTCCAGTTTTCTGTGGTGGTGATCAGTGCCACCACCACCTGATCAAAGCGCTATACAGTCTCTACATTGATGGATTGAAGGCCACCATCACCATCATCATCTAATTCATTCACATGAAGCCTGAAGACCATGAGGACTGATTGAGATCATTGATGTTAGACAGAATGCCTAGTGGGTGCTGGGTGGTCTCATGGCCTTGGAACCCCTGCAGATTTTGTTTGTTTTTTTTTCTCCAGCCGTCTGGAGTTTTTGTTTTGTTATGTCTGTCCTCCCTGGCCATCGAACTTCACTTTATTCTTTATTAATTAGTTTTGCCTAATTTTATTTTTATAGTATTTCCTTTTTCCTTCTTCAGCTTGTTAAGCACTTTGAGCTCCATCATTTGTATGAAAACCGTGCTATTGAAATAAATGTTCTTGTTGTTGATGTGGTGCAGTCAGTGTCCTGCAGAGTGCCATCATTTGTAGTTCATTTATTAGTTAATGCTCTTGTTCTGTGATATTGAATTAAGCACTGCATGTACAATTGTCACCTGTGAATGAGCCACAGAACTGCACATTCTTGTGGGTTCTTTGGTTCGGAAATGTGAATATCTTTATTTTTTGTAAGAGAATGGAATTTGAACTTTTGCAATGATTTGTAGAGAAGAGTGAGGTTTAGTGTATATATACATATACACACATATATTAATATATATATATATATATATATATATATACACATACACACACACACACACATATTTATATACATATACACATACACATATATACACATATATATATATATATACATATACATATACATATACATATACATATACATATACACATATATATACAGTATATATATACACACATATACATATACATATATACATATATATATATACACAAATATACATATATATATATATATACATATATATATACACAAATATACATATACATATATACATATATATATACACAGATATACATATTATATATATATATATATATATATATATATATATATATATATATATATATACAGTATACACACACACATCTAACAATATATTGTATCCAAAGCTCCAAAATGGCAGCACCCATGAAAATAAAAATACAAAATTGACACCAACATAGACGGCACGGTGGCGCAGTGGTAGCGCTGCTGCCTCGCAGTTAGGAGACACGGGTTCGCTTCCCGGGTCCTCCCTGCGTGGACTTTGCATGTTCTCCCCATGTCTGTTTGGGTTTCCTCCGGGCGCTCCGGTTTCCTCCCACAGTCCAAAGACATGCAGGTTAGGTGGATTGGCGTTTCTAAATTGGCCCTAGTGTGTGCTTGGTGTGTGGGTGTGTTTGTGTGTGTCCTGCGGTGGGTTGGCACCCTGCCCAGGATTGGTTCCCTGCCTTGTGCCCTGTGTTGGCTGGGATTGGCTCCAGCAGACCCCCATGACCCTGTGTTCGGATTTAGCGGGTTGGAAATTGGATGGATGGATGGACACCAACATAATAATAAAAATATAAACAATGACAAAAAGTTATAATGCATAATAACCATAAACAAATGTTAAAAAAGAAAATAAGGCATTCCTGACACACACAACTTTAATAGCCCACTGTGTGCTGCCCTTTAGGGGTTTGTGCGTTTATTTTCCTATTGTCTCCCTTTTTGCTTTGTTTGAATTGTTCAAGTTTTGTCTAGTAGTTTTGGATTTCTTCCTTTTTGGCCTTGTGTTTGTTTTTTTTTATTTCTGTGCTTGGATTTTCTTTTATTAGGTATTACAATATTTTGTGCTTTTTTTCCTTATATGAGCTCTTCCCTATTTGTAGGACTGTTTCTTTTTTTAAATTATGTTTAAATATATATTACTTACAAAATAAAATTGATTTATTATTTATTCACTCAAAATGTCTTCTCCATTTCTTACTCATCCAAATCATCATCATAACCTCCTTAGTGCTACATTTTTTTTTCTCAAAAAACACGTAAAAAGCGTAACATTTTTGGTTTGAAAAATTAGATTTTTCATTAAATCTCATTGTTCTACCACAAAACATGCAAAACACTAAAAGTTCAAAGTCATAAGTGTAGAAAGTATAATAATAATAATAATAATAATAATATGAACAGCACACTACACATGTGCGAGTGACCCGAGTGCCACTTGGGATTCCCAGAATCACTTTCAGTTTCACTGTCTGTTTCAATTTCACCTCCTGTAGACAAATTCACCTTGTCTTTGCTGAGAGGTGTTTCTTAGATGCCAGTATGAGGCGAGGCAAAGACACATCTACACCATTGCCCGTGTAACACTCGAGTCTAACTTTTACACAACACACGTCTATACCGTTTGCTGAGTGCCTGATCTTTTAGCGTTTGTTTTACTGCCTGAGTAACGTTCGGGTCTAACGCTAAGGAGGTTAATTTTGGCAGGTTGTGCTTCATTCCATTCGGCTGCACTTGCTTGTGTGGCACACCCTCAATGTCATGTTACAGCCTAGGTGTGTTCCTGTTTATTTATTGATTATTTTATTTGCATTTTGGTTATTTTAAAGTACTTTTTGTCACATGTTTATTGTATGAATTTTGTGTTAATATTGTCCTGTGCATTTATTATTTGGTGACCATGTACAGTCATATGAAAAAGTTTGGGAACCCCTCTTAATTCTTTGGATTTTTCTTTCTCATTGGCTGAGCTTTCAAAGTAGCAACTTCCTTTTAATATCTGACATGCCTTATGGAGACAGTAGTATTTCAGCAGTGACATTAAATTTATTGGATTAACAGAAAATATGCAATATGCATCATAACAAAATTAAACAGGTGCATTAATGTGGGCACCCCAACAGAGATATGACATCAATACTTAGATTTACAAAAGGAGGCTCAACTAACAGCCTCTAGACGCTGTCCTCCTATAGCCTGTGATGAGTGTCTGGATTCTAGATGGAGGTATTGTTGACCATTCTTCATACAAAATCTCTCCAGTTCAGTTCAATTTGATGGCTGCCGAGCACGGACAGCCTGCTTCAAATCATCCCATAGATTTTCGATGATATTCACATCAGGGGACTGTGATGGCCATTCCAGAACATTGTACTTCTCCCTCTGCATGAATGCCTTTGTAGATTTCCAACTCCGTTTTGGGTCATTGTCTTGTTGGAATATCCAACCCCTGCGTAACTTCAACTTTGTTAATGATGCTTGAACATTATCCTGAAGAATTTGTTGATATTGGGTTGAATTCATCCGACCCTCGACTTTAACAAGGGCCCCAGTCCCTGAACTAGCCACACAGCCCCACATCATGATGGAATCTCCACCAAATCTGACAGTAGGTAGCAGGTGTTTTTCTTGGAATGCGGTGTTCTTCTTCCGCCATGCAAAGCGCTTTTTGTTTTGACCAAATAACTCCATTTTTGTCTCATCAGTCCAAAGCACTTTGTTCCAACATGAATCTGGCTTGTCTAAATGAGCATTGGCATACAACAAGCGACTCTGTTTGTGGCGTGAGTGCAGAAAGGGCTTCTTTCTCATCACCCTGCCATACAGATGTTCTTTGTGCAAATTGCGCTGAATTGTAGAACGATGTACAGATACACCATCTGCAGCAAGATATTCTTGCAGGTCTTTGGAGGTGATCTGTGGGTTGTCTGTCACCATTCTCACAATCCTGCTCATATGCCGCTCCTGTATTTTTCTTGGCCTGCCAGACCTGCTGGGTTTAACAGCAACTGTGCCTGTGGCCTTCCATTTCCTGATTCCATTCCTTACAGTTGAAGCTGACAGTTTAAACCTCTGAGATGGCTTTTTGTAGCCTTCCCCTAAACCAGGAGACTCAACAATCTTTGTTTTCAGATCTTTGGAGAGTTGCTTTGAGAATCCCATGCTGTCACTCTTCAGAGGAGAGTCAAAGGGAAGGAAGCCCAACTTGTAATTGACCACCTTAAATACCTTTATATCTCATGATGGGACACACCTGTCTATGAAGGCTTAGCGAGCTCATCCAACCAATTTGGTGTTACAAGTAATCAGCATTGAGCAGTGACAGGCATTCAAATCAGCACAATGACAAGGGGACCCACATTTGTGCACAGCCAGTTTTTCACATTTGATTTCATTTCATACAACTAAATACTGCGTCACTAAAAATCTTTGTTCAGAAAACACCGCAGTACTCAGATATTTCTAGGTAATGAAAGACATACCACTGTTATCTTGTTTGTTAAAAGGAGAGTCAATTATAATGCAGGCTGAGAGGGGTTCCCAAACTTTTTCATATGACTGTATTATGCTTCAGCGTCCTCTTGTTATTCCTTGTGCTTTATTGGTGTCACTGCAATAGGACAGCGGTCTGCCTTTATATTCTGAAGCTGGGAGGAGATCCTTCAGTGGTTCATCTTTACACAAAGAGTTATGGGAATCTGGAACAAACTACCAAGCCATGTAGTTGAAGCAGAAACCTTGACAACCTTTAAGAAGTGTCTGGATGAGATATTGGGAGAGTTTAGCCACGAGCTTGATGGACTGAATGATCTCCTCTTATTTGTCAAATTTCTTATCTATGTTCTTATGTTCATTGTCATTCAAACAGTGTGTTACCATTAGTACGCATTTTAAGTTTTCTGGATTTATTGCTTCTGTCTTTGGGTTTTGATTCTTGGATTACAGATTTTCTCGTTTGTTTGCTGTAGATAGCATTTTGGGCACACCTCTTTGCTAATTTTGTTCTTTTTTTGTTGAATTAAAAATATATCGTTCACTTGTACAGATTTCTTGTTGGATTGGTCTCTCTAGCCAGAGGTTTATGATTTTCTTTTCCTAGAGAGGCACTTTGTTGTGTGTATTACAGAACATTTAAGGTATATTTTGAGTATTTTGAACTTGTGAATTTCCCCCTGGGATCGATCTATCTATCTATCTATCTATCTATCTATCTATCTATCTATCTATCTATCTATCTATCTATCTATCTATCTATCTATCTATCTATCTATCTATCTATCTATCTATCTATCTTTAAAAGCCTGTTTTTGTGTTTTATTTTATTTGTGTAGGCCAATGGCTGCCTGTGGAGTTGCCCAGTCAGGCTGTCTGGGGTGAGGTCTTTTCAGTGCCAGCTAGAGAGGGCCTATTTTTTGGGTCTTTTAGAGGCCTCTCCTCATTTTGTTATTATTTTCTGCTGCTCATCTTAACACAAAAGAGCTAAACATTTACAAAGACACAGCTTCCTTAATGCCTTCACTCCAGTTTCATGGGCAGTGTAGTTAAGTTTTGTTATTTTTTTCTTCTAATAAAATTCACACTGTTTCAAACTGTCCCTGGCGTGTTTTTTGTTTTTTATTTTTGAAATGGAGGAACCAATTCATTTGTTGACTTGCACAAATTTTGTGAATATTTTAAAGTGATTACAAAACAAATCTAAACATATTAGCACCATACTGTTAAAAAGATTAGTTAAGATTACCAGACACAGCATAATTTGATATTCAGTAAAAGTAAATTACAGGCAATAACACTTTTTTTTTTTTTTGTCAGTGCTAATAATTGCAACACTAAATGAATCAGCATCAAGTAAGCACAGTAATCCAAGGGAGTTGAGAATGTAAATTACTGAACATTAAGGAAATCATTTAATATGGTAGTTATTGTGTTATTAAAAGGCTGTGGTGTACAGTATGTGGTGTATAACAGCAACAATAAATGACTGTAGAAGGGGTGGAAGGGGTCCAGTTAGGATCGCAGCTCTTCTTTTTTCAGATGATGTGGACCTGTTGGCTTCGTCGGGTGGTGGCCTCAGGTGTGTACTGTGGTGGTTTACGGCCAAGTCTGAAGCAGCGGGGATATGGATCAGCACCTCCAAGTCTGAAGTAATGGTTCTCATCCACAAAGGGGTAGAGTGCCCTTTTCAGGATGGTGAGAAAGTGCTACCTCCCTGAAGCAGAGAGGTTTAAGTATCTGGGTTTTCTTTTTACTTTTTTAATAAGTAAGGGAAGTGAGCAAAAGATCAGCACACAGATTGGATCAGCAATATGCAATTATGTAGACACAGGGCGAAAACACACACACACACACACACAATGAACAATAAGATAGATAGATAGATAGATAGATAGATAGATAGATAGATAGATAGATAGATAGATAGATAGATAGATAGATAGATAGATAGATAGATAGATAGATTATCCTTTTCAGCAGCTCCGTGTACGACTTTATTTTTTTACTTATTTATTTTTCTACTTTTATTCCTCTCTTTTTTATTAATCACTCCTATCACTTTATTTTATGAGGATTAGTTCCCTGGACACACTTACTTTTACAATGTGGGCATGGATTTTTACACGCCGAGGCTCGTCTATTCAAGTACTCAACTTAGAGCACTGAGAACAAATGCCAGTGCCGGAGTGGTACCCTATTTACCCGACGAGTTAAGAAGGCGGTATCATGGCAGCAGAGCCGGCACGAAGCAAAAAATGAAGCAGCTTGCGAGAAAGTGGCGTTTTAAGCCCTCGGTGCCTGGCAAATGTCTTAATCTTTTCAATCCACTTAACCTTCATGTCTTAGGACTGTGGGAGGAAACCAGAGCACCCAAAGGAAACTCATGCAGACACAGGGGAGAACATGCAAATTCCATGTGGGGAAGGACCCAGGAGGCGAACCCTGGTCTTCTAAGATAGATAGATATTTTTAATACAATCTTAATTCAATTAAATAAAGAGGTTCAAGGATCAATAATGTTCACTTATAACTCATCGTTACATGGAAAAAAGCTTTTCTAATATTTGTTTCTATACACTTTTTGTTCGTTTCTCCACATGAAGTTCATAATCCATACCTCTTACTCATCTCTCTATTATAATAAAAAAAATCCTGGGACGAGATGTGACTTTTTCAGAGAGATACTTTCACGTCCCGCGAGACGAGACTTTTAACCAAGAGATTTAACAACACCCGGGGCCGGAAATAAAAGACAAAGAGTAGATGACAAAGTAGAACGTCGTAAAGAATTTAAAAACATTGGTGCGATACACATGCAGAGCAGGTTAGAGATAATGAAAGTGCTAAAATTCAAAAGTCTCAAAAAAATGATAGTAAAGATCGCATTAGCGTAAACAAACGGAAATTATTACTCGGTGAAATAACAGAACAGTGAAAAGAGAATGAATATATTGTTTGGATTTAAACTTTAAGTCGGAGACTTGTAGATCGTCTAATTTTTGTTGCCATCAGGGAAAAGTAGATTTTCTTCCCAATGAAGAGGCGTATCTGCGTGAAATAAAAGATTTGTTGTTTGATGAAAGTGAAATCCACATGCGCGAGAGGCAGAGATGTGAAGTGGCTGGTGTAGCGCAGGCCGGGGGGATTGGTGAGCGAATCAAGCAGGGGGCAAAGCCCCCTAGTCTTATTAAATGCAAAATTCAATCCATCACCACCAGTACTCCCCATTACACTCCTCTTCCTCCTCTAACTCTTCTTCTTCTATACATTAACTCAAACAAGTATTTAAAACACTCAGCAGTAGCCGATTTCTTGACTGCTGCACACCATCACCATTTCCCTTTGTTACCAGTTCAGCACCAGTTCGCCCCCTTCAACAGCACACAGTACCTGTCCTGTTCCCCACATCTCACTTAACACTTCCAAGTTGTTAATTAGCTTATGGTAGGTAAATTCAAGCTCCAGTCTACTTTTAATAAGAACTTTGAACAATAGCAGTGTGTCGGTCTCTATGATATCTTTTTCTTAATTTCTCATTTTCAAGATTGCTAGTTTAGCCTCTCCTAACAGGAAATTTCAAATTACGCGCTAACTTCTATTTTTTTTATTATATTTTATTCCAAAAATAAACCAGACTCTTGAGAAAACTATCCCAATACCATTAAAATGAAAGCCTAAGAAACTGAACAAAGGCTTCAACCGCTTTTGCAATAAATAACAAGATGAAAAATGGTTTCTCTTATAATACAAATAGGGCACTGGCCAGTTTCTGAAGCTTTAATTGTGTTAAAGAAAGAATTGGTGGCTAATAACGAGTGCATTACTATCCATTGAAGATTACCAAGTTTCGGAAGTTTATAAAAAGCCTCCCATACTGGTGTGCTGCTCTCAGTGACCTGCAGTTCTTTTCTCCACAGCGTATCTGGCACCTCTTTTTATTAAACATAAAACGTTACTTTGACAAAAAGCTTGTACAGGTCTTTTTTATCTGACAGTTCAAACTGTTTCTCAAACAGAGTGCCAAGTTTTAGAATGTGTCCTGGGTTCGGTGGCAACTGGGCGACAGTCAACTCGGCGAAAAGACAACCTGGTGAAAAGATAACTCGATGAAACAACCCGGCGAAAAGACAACTCGGCAAAAGACAATTCGGTGAAAAGACAATTTATATAATTGACGAATAAACTTTATTCTGCAGATGGAACAAACTCTATTTTACATTATCTTTTACAACCAAAATTGCTAATCCATTAAATAAATCGTATTGATTGTAATCGTATGATAACGATATTTAGAATACAAAAGGTGACCTGCGAGTACGGCTTAAGGAATATCTTTACTCTCAAAATTTTACATTTATTTTCAACATTTTAAATCACGTAGTCATTTAAATATCACTAAAAAATCTCTTTGAACCTAACTATTACCTAACTGGTAAAGGATGACGCCAAGTTGTCTTTTCACTGAATTGTCTTTCCCCGAGTTGTCTTTTCGCCGAGTTGTCTGTCACCCAGCTGCCCCTGTACGTGTGTCCTGGTCCATCTGTGTGTTCAAGAACATTTGGCCTCACAATAATAGTAGGTGATGACGTCTCTGACTCTAATGTCCCCTTCATCTATGAAATACTCAGTGTACAGAGAGCTCTCACCTAACCTGCACAGTGCCATGTTCACCTACTTGGAAAAAGCTCAACCAGACGTATTTCATATTCTCCTCAATGAAATATCTTATTTTAAAAATCTCTTGATTCAAAAGAAGGGACACAAAGTAGTCTGAAAGCAATAATAGAGAGTCTAAAACAGCATTCCAAATTAAACATTCCACCATGAACCAAAAAATGCTGTCCATATTTTGTTCAGTTCTTCTGAGCTTTTTATAGAGAGAGAGATAGATCGATCAATCTTTATTTGTTCCTAGGGGGAAATCTGACTTTTTACAAAAGCTCTTTAAATAAACAAATAAATACATAAAAAGCGTAGATAAGTAAGTAAGTAAGTCAATAAACAAATAAATAAATATATAAACATTTTGGTCTGAACACTCACCAGAATTAATATATAGTAAGAAAATTAATAAGAAAAGAAAATCTATCACTTGGCAGTCACAGTTACAGTGAGGCTTTATGCAGACATATTGCTGTTGGTATTATGGCAGACGGCCAGGACCCATGCCAGGCCGGGATGCCCCTTTGTCACTAGATCCGGGGGAGCAGTCATGGGAGCCATGCTACGTTCCTCGGAACCTTTGTTGGCAGCCCCCCTAGGTTGCTTCAGGGCCACTTTTGTGGAACATCTTGGTTGGGCTCCGTGGTCTCCGCCAGGGGGAGCTGCATAGAGCTGCATGGTGTAAGGAGCTCGTCTGGGCGGGAGCGCAGCCACACCTGGAAGTGCAGCCAGAAGTAAGTCAATGAGCACCTGCAACACTTCTGGGTGGGCTATAAAAGGAGCCTGCAGCCACTACTCAGAGCGCAAGAGTTGGGAGCAGGCCCGGCCTTAGGCATAGGTGAAGTAGGTGACCGCCTAGGGCCCCGGCGTCCGGGGGGCCCTGGATCGACGGTGGCCAGGCCCCCGCCCCGCCCCTCCCCTCGCAATGCATTCCAAAAGTTTCAAATATCCCAAAAATTAAAAAAGGACAAAAAAACTAAAAAAAAGAAAAAATACAAAAAAACTAAGCTGGGCTTAGCTACATACCGCCACGTGGTGCCCAATGGAAACAGTTCAAACTGGCTAAATTGTAGCAGCTAACTACTCCGGCCGAAAAAGGGATGCAGGGTGATGACCTCATAACGTTACATGAAAACGTCTCCTTGATCTAATTTTCACGCATTTCGCAGATCTCCCAGGGAGACTCCTGGACCCCCCTTTCGCCTAGGGCCCCATAATACCTAAGACCGGGCCTGTTGGGAGTAAAAGGATGAAGCTGTCCTGAGAGGAGTGGAAAGAATAGTGTGTATTTGGGGCTGATTTTCTTTGTATTTTGGGACTGTGTTTTGCCTGTGGGGTTCATGGGGAAGACGTGCCCCACAGGTGAAGAAGAAATTAAAAGTTATTTTGTTCATTTTACACCTGTCTACGTTGTCAGTCTGTGTCGGGTCGGCGCCAATCAAGCGCCAATATCACAGTATAAAGGAGCCCCCGTAGTGTTTCTTGGCATCATCTGTTGAATGATTCATTTGCTAAAAGTGTAAGAGAGAGCATGTGTAGCATTGTTCATAATGGTATTCAGTGTGCTTTTCATTCTATCCTCCACTACTACCTCCAGGGGGTCCAGAGTGGGTCCTTTGACTGAACTTGCCCTCCTCACTGCAAGGCAGAAGTGCTACCACTGCACCACCATGCTACCCTTAAATGTAAATGTAAAAATGTCAAAATCTTGGCTCTAAAAGTAAGAAAAATAATAATCTTTAGATAGATTGAAAAGGCAAATGCAAAAGTTTGCTTTAACCCTTGTATTCATACTTGAGGTCTCTAGCGACCCATGATGTCATGTTTATAGCTCATATCGAGTTGTATGAAACAGTGTGGACATATACCACCGCCAGGTATGCTTTTATACGTTTTTTATCTGTAACAATTTAGTACCAAAACATGTCAACATAGTTCATTATGATTATTTATTTGCCTAAAATGATACTGACCCAAATGTGGCAAAGTTGTCTGTGCGCAAACAAAACATGATCTTTTCATGATTTCTGTTTATGCTCATTACAGCTGCATTTCTATCTTGTTGTTTATTATTGTATATAAGAATTTACAATGGGGCTGTCAAAAGTATCAAAATATCGGTATCGATTTTTAACATTTTTAGAATGGCTGTAATATTCGTTTTTCTTGGTATTGATTCTCCATCCTACATTATGAATGCACTTCCAGATCACTGTGTCTTTTGACAATTGAGGCTACCAATGGGCATGGCTGGAGTTGCAGCCCCGTTTCCACCCTCACACAGATGTTAACAAAATGGCAGCTTCAGCAGCGTCTGAGCCTTCACCAGCTTACTTAACTGACAAAGACAGCAGCCAGAGTGATGTCTGGAAAAACTTTGGCTTTGTTGCAAAATGAGACAGAATACCACAACATACACATGGTTCTATTCAATAAGGTCGTGCACAAAAAGGTGAGATGGCAAATATCATCCCATTATATAAAAAGAGTGACAGGGCAGATCCAAGCAACTATAGGCTGGTAAGCTTAACATGCATCACAGGAAAATTAATGGAAGGAATTATTAAGGATAAGATCGAGCAACACCTGGCAAGGACAGGAGTTATTCTAAGCAGTCAGCATGGGTTCAGAAAAGGGAGGTCGTGTTTTACTAACATGCTGGAATTCTATGAGGAGGCAACAAAAGGATACGATCAAAGTGGAGCTTATGATATTATTTATCTGGACTTTCAGAAAGCATTTGATAAGGTGCCACATGAGAGGTTGGGCATCAAATTAAAAGAGGTGGGAGTTCAGGGTGATGTTTGTAGATGGGTGCAGAATTGGCTCCGACACAGGAAGCAGAGGGTGATGGTGTGAGGAACCTCATCAGAACTGGCCGATGTTAAGAGTGGTGTTCCACAGGGGTCAGTGCTAGGGCTGCTGCTATTTTTAATATATAGAGATGATAGGAATATAAGTAACAAGCTGGTTAATTTGCAGATGATGCCAAGATAGGTGGATTAGCAAATAATTTGGAATCCGTTATATCATTACAGAAGGACTTGGATAGCATACAGGCTTGGGCAGATTTGTGGCAGATGAAATTTAATGTCAGTAAATGTAAAGTATTACACATTGGAAGTAAAAATGTTAGGTTTAAATACACAATGGGCGGTCGGAAAATCGAGAGTACACCTTATGAGAAGGATTTAGGAGTCATAGTGGACTCTAAGCTATCGACTTCCCGACAGTGTTCAGAAGCCATTAAGAAGGCTAACAGAATGTTAGGATATATAGCACGATGTGTGGAGTACAAGTCACAGGAGGTTCTCCTCAAGCTTTATAACACACTGGTGAGGCCTCATCTTGAGTACTGTGTGCAGTTTTGGTCTCCAGGCTACAAAAAGGACATAGCAGCACTAGAAAAGGTCCAGAGAAGAGCGACTAGGCTGAGTCCAGGGCTACAGGGGTTGAATTATGAGGAAAAATTAAAAGAGCTGAGTCTTTACAGTTTTAGCAAAAGTAGATTAAGAGGTGACATGATTGAAGTGTTTAAAATTATGAAGGGAGTTAGTCCAGTGGATCGAGACGGTTATTTTAAAATGAGTTCATCAAGGACACAGTTGGAAACTTGTTAAGGGTAAATTTCGCACAAACATTAGGAAGTTTTTCTTTACACAAAGAACAATAGAAACTTGGAATAAGCTACCAAGTAGTGTGGTAGACACACAGTAAGACGTTAGGGTCTTTCAAAACTCGACTTGATGTTTTCTTGGAAGAAATAAGTGGATAGGACTGGCGAGCTCTGCTGGGCTGAATGGCCTGTTCTCGTCTAGAGTGTTCTAATGTTCAAAAGGGCGACCTCAATTGGGCGCGGCGAATAAAGGCAAACGCAACAAAATTATTACAGAAAATTTATTAGATAAAGGCAATGATTGAACGTATGAAAAGGCGAAAGCAAGAAAATTAAAACATCCAATTAATTAATGCATGAATTTCTAACGAACTATTTCTAAAGCTCTCTATATTTTTTTGTTTTCTGCTCTTACTCATTGTTGTGTTACACTTGAAGCTGTCGATTATGTGCAATGCCATGTACATTTTTTATTATTATCTATCTATTATTATCTAAATTATCTACGAATGCCTTTATTCGCCGCGCTCAATTGAGGTCGCCCTTTTGAAGCTCGCCTTTTTGTGCACACCCTTATTGAAGGATACCCATACACACAAGCCTGTACACAAGATTTGCTAACTGCACAATTCTAGTTATGGAATCATTCATCAGTATAAGCCTGCAAACAAATATAGGGTGGTCCAGATCTAATTATGCAATTTTCATTACGCTATAACTTAGTTTATTACATTGAAAATCACCCAAAAAATCCCGGACCATCGAGAAGTGTGTGAACTGACGACATGAAGAATCGTCTTCGTGCCAAACTGGAATCGTCCCCGCATAAATCAAAGTCATCCAGATGATCTGCATAATTAGATCTGACCACCCTGTATGTTTGAAGCAGGGAAGTGACGTTTGTTGTTTTTCGACAAGTTGCAATCTTTTTTGTAGTCAGTTAAGAGCTTAACGCATTGAGACAAAGTTCTGCTATTACGTACTTTTTACCTGCGGTATTCAATCAGGGACAACACTTTTTAGCGCTGGAGCTCCGTCACTCTCTCGATTTTTAAAACTTGAAGTGTGCTGCCGTAGAGCGTTACTTTCTTTCAGTTTATTATGTGCAATTTTAAAATTATATTTCATCACAATTACAATATAACGTAATGTGCTATAATTTTTCAGTACTCATTTGCATAAAGAGTTGTGCTACTCCTCCTTGTACTCGTATACTTCCAGTTGTGCTTGCAGTAACTGTGCGTATTTAATATCTCAGAGCTCATTTGCTGGTGCGGCCACACGAAGTAGCACGTCATAGTCTATCTTGTGAAAAATCAGAAAGTTACAAAGACATCATCATTTATTTACACAAAAATGTACTGTGAGTAGTTTGCATTTATGTGAAGCCTTTAATTCTGATAGTGAACTGTTTGTTTGTTACTTTTCTGAGCAATTGTTTACAAAAGGCCGCACTAATGTTCTTTGTACTTGAATGTTTGTTCAGTGTTTTAGTATTTTATATATAGAGTATATCGTTTACAAAAGATTATATTACTTATTCAATTAACACTTCAGGACATTTGTAACATTTTGTTTTACTCTCTCAGTTGCAGTCTTTGTTTTAATCAATGTAAAAAAAAACAAAACTGTTCACTGGATTTAAACTTCTTTAATTTTTACTGCTTGCTGAATATTACTCTTACCTTTTATAATAGATTGCACTACTCGAAGTATTTGAATTTAAGGACTAAAATCCATCCATCCATTATCTAACCTGCTATATCCTAACTACAGGGTCACGGGGGGGTCTGCTGGAGCCAATCCCAGCCAACACAGTGTGCAAGGCAGGAAACAAAGTCCGGGCAGGGTGCCAGCCCACCACAGGGCACACACACACCAAGCACACACTAGGGACAATTTAGGATCACCAATGCACCTACCCTGCATGTCTTTGGACTGTAGGAGGAAACTGGAGTACCCGGGGGAAACCCATGCAGACATGGGGAGAACATGCAAACTCCACGCTGGGAGGACCCCGGCAGTGAACCCAGGTCTCCTAACTGCAAGGCAGCAGTGCTACCCACTGTGTCACCGTGCCACCAGGGCTAAAATCTCCATTGTAATTATTATTGCATTACATTGTATTTTGTATTGTGTGTAGAAAATGCTATAAACTTTCAGCACTTTTTAAAATTTCATATCGAAGTTTGAACTTTTTATATTTTGACAATCTTAATTTATGAGTTTAGAGAGGTAAAAAATAATAAATAAATGCCACAATGCTTGTTAAACACAGCAAACCCTTGATCGTATCCTGTTTTTTATGGCCAATGATGAGCTACGTAGAAAGAGACTTGGAAGCAGACAGTGGGGAGACAAACGATGAATAACAGTGCTGAGTGAAACCTCTGGTGGATCAGAACATGAATGTGGCGGGCAGTAGAGGGGAAAAGATGAGGAGGATGAAGAGAATGAAGGTGAAGAGGGACAAGAAACAGAACAAGCCACATCACCTGAAGAAAACTTCTTACACATGCAGAAGTGGACATAAAACACAGAAGGTGCCACATATGTCCTGTACAACTAGACTGCAAAACAGTTCACTTCTGGAATATCTGTCCTTGGAATCATGTTGAATTAATCACAAAAATGTAACAGTGGTCTGTAATTATTCTGCTGAGAAGCACACTATGACTAAGAAATTTGTTATTATTTAGATTTTGTAGGATATATGAAAATTGACTTAAAAATGTATAGTGTTAATGAAAGAGGTATTTAATAAAATTTAGTGCAGGTTATGGCTACTTGTGGCTTGATTTTTATATATACATGCTGGGTCACTAAAGACCCAGGGTATGTAATAGTGTTTTCTGAAAGTCCTACGTGCAGAAGAGCTAAAAGAGGGTACACATATCTAAATTGGCAATTCAAGAGTTAAGTTTTTAATCTTCTTCTTCTTCTTTTGGCTGCTCCCGTTAGGGTTTGCCATAGCGGATCATCCAAAATTGTTGTCCGCATATTGATTTGGCAAAATTTTACACCGGATGCCCTTCCTGACATAACCCTCCCCATTTATCCGGGCTTGGGACCGGCACAAAGAAACACACTGGTTTGTGCATCCCCTGTGGCTGGGTTAAGAGTATAGTCTTTAATAAGTATCCAAAAACCAGAAAAGTCAAAACCCAACAACTTCCAAAACCTCCCATCTTGGAGCATTTCTAAGATTTGCAGGGTCTCGGCCCCCTCTGTGATTGTTGCTCATTGGTGTGTGTATCTTTATACTGTATACATGGTGTGACATTGATCAGAGGCTAGGGTTTATATAGTGACAGAAAAGTAGTAAAAGATAGAGAAAGAGATAAGGGGATGGACACAATAGATCCAGGGCTTAACCTTCTGAAGCCCCCCTCCCAATGCCACTGGTCCTGTCCCCTCAGGTTCAACAATGTGCAATTTAAAGTGCACATAAGATAAGGAATTGATTAATACAAAATCAACATAAGGCAATAACCCAACATAATTAATAAACAATCTACTATATACTTAAACACTATGGTCTGTGTGTCCAGTCCCGCTCAGCAATCTGAGTGGTCGGTTTGGCTTTTGTGACACGACGAAAGAGGAAATGCGAGTGTGAAATGAATGCAGAGGAGTAAAGGCGTATGAGACACTCTGAGAGCGTCGCTCTAAAAGACGGCAAGGAGGTGAGAAAGGCACCTCAAAAATAACAACAGGGAGGAACATGCTCGACAGAGGGAGCGCTGATGAAGAGATGTTCACAGACGCAAATACAACATAAAACAATAGCACACAACAGAAAATACAATTAGAAAGAAAACAACAGTTACAAAATACTCAAAAGACAACAAAATAAAAGAACAACAAGAAAAGAAATTAGAGCCCCGGAGAAACCATAGCAAGCTCCGGATGAAATCCTGGTTAACCAATGACTATCATGAGATACCATGATGACCAGGACATAACAGTCATATTTTCCAGCATTATGCCATCATTCAGATGGTAACAAGAGGTTATGGTTACCACTGCCCACAGTCGCTTATCATACCTGTACTGAATCATACCTCCATTACTGGCACCCTGATGAATTATTCTTCTCCGAGTGATCTCCAAGTGTGTAGCCTAACTTTTAAAAGGAATGGCAATAAAGGTTAAGAATGGCAATGTCTTAGCAAATGGGATGCAGGGGATTAAAAAAAATAGAACAAGTGAGAAACAATTTAGAAAAATAAATCCCATCTCATGTAGACATCAGCTATTTAGAAAAATTGAGTATATTCCCCAGCTCTCAGCCACTATCAAGATTTCATCTGTTTTATAGAACAATCAATATTTATGAATCCCTCAAGAACCGTGGCATAAAGTGTACATAAACAAGCCGCTTTGCCCCATAGTTTTGGTTTTGTAGCCTGCACTCCTTAGCCATTTCACAAGCACCTCATATGTACAGATTATAATCATTTTATTCAGAAAAACCCAAGCAAAGTAAACATGCAGCAGCAAGCAGGCATTGTTTTATGGAGCGTTACCATCCTGATGTGTCCATTGTTTTCTGTTGCCGCTAAGGTCTTAACTCTACTCCTGAATTAGTAGTTGTTGGTGTATTTTTATCATTTAAGGTCAAATGGTATAAGGTGCTGATCAGCATTTAAGGTGCTATATTTAAACTTGATACACAGGTGCATTTGACACCCCGTGTATTAAGAAAGGGTGGCGCAGTGGGTAGCGCTGCTGCCTCGCAGTTAGAAGACCCGGGTTCGCTTCCTGGGCCCTCCCTGCGTGGAGTTTGCATGTTCTCCCCGTGTCTGCGTGCAGACATGCAGGTTAGGTGCATTGGCGATCCTAAATTGTCCCTAGTGTGTGCTTGGTGTGTGTGTGTGTACCCTGCGGTGGGCTGGCGCCCTGCCCAGGGTTTGTTTCCTGCCTTGCGCCCTGTGTTGGCTGGGATTGGCTCCAGCAGACCCCCGTGACCCTGTAGTTAGGATATAGTGTGTTGGATAATGGATGGATGGATGTATTAAGAAAGATGGCACCATATTACACAATTTGGTGGCTCTGAGGCAAGGGATATGCACTGGCAATCGGAAGGTTGCCAGTTCGAATCCCGTAAATGCCAAAAGGGACTCTGCTCTGTTGGGCCCTTCGGCAAGGCCCTTAACCTGCAATTGCTGAGTGCTTTGAGTAGTGAGAAAAGCGCTATATAAATGCAAAGAATTATTATTATTAATTAATTAATTATTATGATTAATTTGGGACCAATAGGGATCAGAAATGAGAGATGTTAGAGAGGGAGGCACAGACACAAAAAGGTTATCCTCTTTAATAAAGTCCCTGTGTGCGTCCATGTGTCCGTGTGTGTGTGTGTGTGTGTGTCTTCTGGTGAAATGCGCATGCGCGAGGTACGGTGCGATGCTTCAAAGGCCGCCTGATGCGTCACACAAGACAGAGAGGGCGGGACCTATAAAATATCGCGCAGTTGATCCAATCGGATTTCAGTAAATAAGGTAAGACCTAAAACATAACGCACGAAAAATCCAATCAGGTACTGAGACGCGGAGACCAGCTTCCCCAAAGAGGTGGGATTAGTGTTTGTTGTTGTGCAAGTGTTCACTGTTGAGGATGTCAGATTTGCGATTAACAAACTTGGCCCGGTAAAGTGTCAGTCGTTGAAGGGGTTTTCCTAAATATATGAATTTTCATGATATTACAATAGGATGACTTTTAAAAGTAGAATTATTTTTGTGCACATAAAATCCGTTGCTTGGGAAACGTCACACATACAATAATCAGCTGCACGCCAGCATAGATTAAAATACTTGCTGGGGAACTGCACAGTACTTGCTGGAGAGACGTATTACTGCGAGAGAAAATTAAAGGCACACAATACAGTGACGCATATTACAGCCACATACAAGCCAGGATTACTGTTACAGAACAGTAAATAGATGGTACTTGCCATTTAATATAGACTGTTCCTACTAATGTTTATGCACTACTGTTCTAGCGCCCGTTATTGTAATGGGCTTAATGTCTAGTATATATATATATTGTGGCACCTGGACAGGGCTCATGCTTGGCCGGGATGCCCAGGAAGACAGGAGGAGGGCTCATTCCTCCTCCAGACCGCGAGAGTGCATCCGCCCTGGTTGTATTGGGGGCCGCGGGTACAGGGCTTGGAAGCCCAACCCTGTAGGGGCCCGTGGTCACCGCCAGGGGGCGTCCCCCTGCCTGAAAGACCCTGGACCCCAGTGCTTCTGCCACACCAGGAAGTGCTGGGGGGAAGAAGAGAGGGAACACCCGGAGTGCTTCCGGGAGGACAGCCGGCACATCCGCCACACTGGGGCGTGTCCGTGGGATGGCCGGTGCACACCTGGAGCACATCTGGGTAGTGATAAAAGGGGCCACCTCCCTTCATTCGAGGCAGGAGTTGGGTGGGAAAAGGACAAGGTGCAAGAAAGAGAGAAGGAGGCGGTCCGAAAAGGCAGAGTGGTTGGCCTGGACTTTGGGGAAGATTGGGGTTTGTGGCACAATAACTGTAAATAGTAGTAGTATAAATAAACGTGTGGTGGTGAAATTAACATGTCTGCCTGTCTGTGTCCAGGACAAGTTCCACTAATATATATATATATTTTATATATATATATATATATATATATATATATATATATATATATATATATATATATATATATATATATATATATATATATGGAAGAGAAGGTCTGTGATACGGTTTGCATATTTGCAGCTGGAGATCCACGAAGGGAGAAAAAACGAATCACGTATCATAAAATAGTTTTTTATTCCTGAGCTTTCAACCCCTACCAGGGGTCTTCATCAGAGGATAATGCTTAGACTTACAAGAATCAAAGGCAATATATAGCAACACATTCAGTGGGGGGGTTGGAGGTGACTAAGTCAGTATGATCAATTGGTTATATAGTTTAATTATTGTGTACATGTCCTTCTTAAGTTGGCATATGCTGGATTTATGTCCAAGTGTCTGTTGATGGCGTTTTCATCTGATAGCCAAGACTCGGCCAACTCTCTGGCACTTTTTGTACTGGCCTTAAATTTTACTTTTACGTTGTCCCAGTTGAATGTGTGTCCTGTCGATTTAGTATGTGCATATATCAAAGATAGTGCGTCCTTTCTTCTGACAGCGTTGCGATGTTCCTGTATACGTGTTGAGATTCTTTTTGACGTTTGTCCTATGTATACCGCTGAGCAAGAATTGCATGGAATACTATAAACTGCGTTTCGTGTTTCGGCTGTCGATTTCTTGTTTTTAGCATTAAACAGGACCATGCGCAGATTGTTCATGGGTTTATGTGCTATTCTGATGCCCCACTTGGTCAGGGTGCATGCAGTGCCTTCTGACACATTATGGTGATACGGGAGTGAGTGCCAGGTGGGGTGGGGGTTCTGATTTAAGTCGATTGTATGCTGATTCCTTTGGCGTCTGCTGTGTAGACTCCGATTAATGAATGTTTTTGAGCATCCGTTCAAGGTGAAAAGTTGGAAGAGATAGCGTCTCTCATTAATTTTTGTTTCCTTGGTATTACAATGCGTGTGGACTCGTTTAAATAGGGTTTTCACGCAGCTCCGTTTATGAGATACCGGGTGGTTGCTGGCGAAGTGTAGAATCTTGTCTGCGTAGCATTGTTTGCGGTAAACACTTGTGGTCAGGGTGGCGTCACTATTTCTTTTGATGTAAATGTCCAGGAAGCTGATGTGTTGGTGGATTTCTTTTTCCATTGTGAACTGGATTGCAGGGAATATTGTGTTAATATGATTGTAGAACTCATTCAGCTGGTTCTTTCTTAATATGACATATGGACATATGGTCAGAAGGCACTGCACGCACCCTGACAAAGTGGGGCATCAGAATAGCACATAAACCCACGAACAATCTGCGCATGGTCCTGTTTAATGCTAAAAACAAGAAATCGACAGCCGAAACACGAAACACAGTTTATAGTATTGCATGCAATTCTTGCTCAGCGGTATACATAGGACAAACGTCAAAAAGAATCTCAACACGTATACAGGAACATCGCAACGCCATCAGAAGAAAGGACGCACTATCTTTGATATATGCACATACTAAATCGACAGGACACACATTCAACTGGGACAACGTAAAAGTAAAATTTAAGGCCAGTACAAAAAGCGCCAGAGAGTTGGCCGAGTCTTGGCTATCAGATGAAAACGCCATCAACAGACACTTGGACATAAATCCAGCATATGCCAACTTGTACATGTACACAATAATTAAACTATACAACCCCCCCCCCCCCCCCTTGATCATACTGACTTAGTCACCTCCATCACCCCCCCTCTGAATGAGTTGCTATATATTGCCTTTGATTCTTGTAAGTCTAAGCATTATCCTCTGATGAAGACCCCTGATAGGGGTTGAAAGCTCAGGAATAAAAAACTATTTTATGATACGTGATTCGTTTTTTCTCCCTAAGATCCACAAAAACTATTTACAAAGAGAAAACTCTGTATATATTCAGGGGCAAAAATAACAAGAATTTTTTTAATAGTTTATTTCTCTGAACATTTCCAAAATTTAATCACCCTCAAAATACACTCCCTGAGACACAATACACTTGTCCCATCGCTTTTTCTATTGTTCAAAACTCTTCTGAAACTTGCAAAGTGATAGCCTTTAGTGCCTCAGTCGTTTGCTTCTTGACCTCCTCTACACCCTGAAAACACTTTCCTTTAAGGTTCCTCTTCATTCTTGGAAATAAGAAAAAATCGCAGGGTGTAAGGTTTGGGGTGTAGGTGGGGGGAATCATTGTCATCCCGTTTTTCGTGAAGAACTGCCACACAATCGATGCTGTGTGGGTGGGAGTGTTGTTGTGATTCAGAATCCACTCGCCTGATTGCTTTTTCCGCAGAGTATCTTGCAATCCCTTGAGCACTTTAAGGTAAAACACTCTTGCCTGGCTCAAAACTTCTTCTTTGAATGCCTCTTGAAGCATTGTAATAGATTCCACCACTGATTTCCACAAAAGGAAACAGAAGTTGATGCAAATACGTTATTCTTTCAAGTCTGCCATCACAAAATCGCCGAAGACAGCAACAGAGGCCCAAGAAAAAAATGACACTGACCTTACAGACCTTTCCCCAAGGATTCTGCTTAGCCAAATAATGCAGAGAGTAGTCTAGTACACACACCTCACAGCAAACACCGGAACTAACGCCCCTCCAGACACCAGAAAAATAATTCTCGTTATTTTTGGGTTGATCCCTCCCACGTATAACATAGTCAGCAGGATTTGTTGCATTGATGAAGCAACAGGACATAACCATTCTTCAGACTCTGGCAACGGAACCCCTGACAATAAGCTCCAGGTGGGGAAGCAAAAGACTCAGCACACTGAAGTAGAGGTGTATAGTCAGACAAGACCACCAAAGGGGTCATTGTGTACTATAGGAGGTCCAGAAGAACAGAACATGCTCTTATATTCATACGTGAGGAGGCTGTAATGTGTGTGGACAAAATCAAGTTCTTGGGTATCCACATCACATCGGATCTGACCTGGTCTTTGAACACATCTCACCTGGTAAAGAAGGCCCAACAAAGACTCTTCTTCCTCTGGAAGATGAGACGTGCTGGATTCTCCTCTCGCCTGCTCACAGACTTCTACAGCTCCGCTATAGAAAGCATTCTCTGTCACAGTATGACAGTGTGGTGTGGCAGCTGCACAGCACAGGACAGGAAGGACTTGGCACGGGTGATGAGAACAGCACAGGGGATTGTGGGAAGTCCTGTCCTAGACCTGGACTCTGTATATGCTGGAAGGGTGCAGAAGAGGGCCAAATGTATAGCTGCGGATCTCACCCATCTGGGAAATTGCCTTTGGGAAAACGGTACAGAAACATAAAAACACGTACCGGCAGACTGAAAGACAGCTTTTTCCTCAGAGCTGTGAAGTCCATCTACCCTGCTGATACACACATACATCTACATCTACCCCTAACCTGCCCCCCTTTAGACATCCACACGCACTTTCCCTGGTAATCAAACACACACACTCGTATTCCTCCCCTGCAGACCCATGCACACAGATCACTGGTCTCTGCAGGAGTACTACCTCAAGAAAAGTCTGGACTTGATAAGTATAAAAGACAGCAACAATAAACATTATTATGTTTATTTTATTATTTATAGTGTATTGTGTATATTAAGTATTCTGCCTTGAAGCCGAGTCCTACCAACTAAACATTTTGTTATGTGTATGCATAATGACAATAAAGAATTCTATCTATCTATCTATCTATCTATCTATCTATCTATCTATCTATCTATCTATCTATCTATCTATCTATCTATCTATCTATCTATCTATCTATCTATCTATCTATCTATCTATCTGTGTCGACCTCCAGCAAAAACTACACTACTTTAAGAGAATGACACAATAACAGAAACTACCCCATATACTTGGTTATCAAGCAAAATTTAAATAAACAACAAGAACGGTCTTTTTAGACATGAGTTCAAGTGGAACTAGCTAAGATGGAAGAGCTTTCTGCTTTCAGCACTTTGGACAGCAGAGGTGGGTCCAGGTGGAAGGACAATTGAATTGACGTCAGTGATGTCATAGTTGTCAATTTATACAATACAATTTATTTTTGTATAGCCCAAAATCACACAAGGAGTGCCGCAATGGGCTTTACCAGGCCCTGCCTTTTGACAGCCCCCCAGCTTTGACTCTCTAAGAAGACAAGGAAAAACTCCCAAAAAAAAAACCCTTGTAGGGGAAAAAAATGGAAGAAACCTTGGGAAACGCAATTCAAAGAGAGACCCCTTACCAGGTAGGCTGGACGTGCAGTGAGGGTCAAAATCATCCGGTCTGCAGAGGGAGAAAGAGAGAAAGGCATCAAACCACAGCGCCAACCATTGGTCTGGTGGTATAATTGCATTCACTAGAGCCTTTCAGTTGTCCCCAATGCGCACTCACATGACAATATACAACGTGTTATACGCCATAGCTATATTCTGGCATGGCAAGTTTGCATTTTCAATTTGACAGTAATGTTTAATTTCTTTAGTTATTTGTTTAGACATGCAGGCAGAAGGTGGATCTACTGCTGTCGTTAGGCAGATTTAGTGTTTTGAGTATTAAAATCTATATCTTCTGTGGCTTTTCATTAACATCTCTCTTAAAGGGGTTTCTTTTGACGGAATGTGACACACCATTTACTATAAATGTCACACACTTATGCATGGGAGGCAGCTAAAAGGGCTTGAATGAAATTAATACCATGCCAGACCAGAGGAGGGTGATGTGCACTGACCTTGTCTCTCCCTTCTCTGCAGACCAGTTACGGGAAATTCTGCCTGGCCCTGATGATGTCACTTCCGGTTCCAGGCCCCATGGATGACCTCACTTCTGTTTTCCGACTCCAATTACGTCATTTCCTCTGGTCTGTCTCAAAACCGCCATCTTTTCCACACCAAATCAGCTCTGTTTTGGACTCGACACTGTACACATCTGTGTGCTTACAAAGCGATTTGCAGCCAGGAACAATATACGGATGGCTGCCCTAAACCTTTTTGTGACTCCTTGTCTTGTCTTTGACAATGTATATTTTGCTGTTCATATTTTCATGAATATAACTGCCAGCTCTTTCAAACTTACATCGACTCCTACGCTATCATTGTAACACTGAACAACAGAGAGTACACAAAGCACCTGCAACAATCATCGTTCATGTTTACCACTTGTCCATTGACTCTGTCAAATGCATAATCTGATGCTACAGAAAGGTTTTATCCTTTCTATGGATTATGTTTATTTTTAAAAAGTGTAATGTGTACTTTCCACGTGTGACACAAATTTATTATATCTAAAAGTTTTTTTTGGGAGGCTTTTCGACTGTGGACAGTTCATCGCACTCAGAACCTTGCTGTGTGTTGGACCAGGTTACCAAGAGCACCTGTGATATTTGTAGTTTGAAATCCCACCCCTACTTTGAGCTCCGCCTTTATGAGGCATTGGATTGGTTGAGAAATGTGAGGTACCCACCCACCCAGTCTTAAGCAAAATTCACTCATTGTTGTTCCCAGACGTGTATAAATTATATACCTGACTTCGGCAAGACTAATCCTATACAGGCATTACATCAGGAGCAAACCCCTGAACTTACGTTCTTACAGGGTTATCAGCGGCTTTTGTCCCTTTTCTAAAAACTCCCTCTGGTAGTTTGCAAGAATTTCAGAATCTCTGAAGAGTGGCTTCTATTTAAAGAGTCCAGTTTCTGGCAGCCTCTGTTTTGTGTGTCCTACATAATATTCATTTGAATCAGAAAGTATTCAATCCTCTTCACATTTTATTATACTCGACTGAAAAAATCATTCAAATGAATTTTTGCCCAACATCAAGGCATCTTCTCTTCTTTCGTCAGCAACTTTTCGCGTTAAAACGGATAACGTCAGTGTTTGTGTTGCAATTACTTAGTACGTTTTCTTTCATTTTTCAATCTGCCTCAAGAATGATTTAAGACAATGGTTCTCAAACTGTGGATCTCAAGATGCCTGTCTGCTTGTGATTCCAAAAATTAATAAAATAACAGTGGGAGGTCGATCTTTTAGTTACAGGGCCCCTAAACTGTGGAATGGTGTGCCTGCTACTATAAGAGATGCCCCTTCGGACTTAGCTTACAAATCCCAATTGAAGACTCACTACTTCAGTTTAGCACATCCTGACTAGAGCTGCTGATGAACTGTACAGACTGCATCTCTGTTGTTGGACATTAGCACTAAAACACAAGTAACATGATCATTATAATTGGATACTAACCCTCACCTATTCTGTTTCTCTTCTGGGTACTCAAATTTGACACTTGGTGCCACGGCCCACCTGCCAAGTTGTTTTGCCTGCCTAAGGTAAAGTCATCCCTGATGGGGGATCATAGGAATCATCGGGTAGAGGGGTCCTTTCATCGGATTGGCTGGCCCAGCTGTGAAATAGCCAATAGGGGCAGGCAGCTTGATGGCCGAGGTCTCCAGGACTCAAAACAAATCTAAATCCTATTTTGTGATATTATCTACTGTTAAATTCTGCTCTGTACTTGTAATATTTTTATTTTTATGTTGTTTTGAGGATTACTTGTGTTCTGTTCTGTGTATTGTATTGTATTGTATTGACCCCCTTCTTTTTGACACCCACTGCATGCCCAGCCTACCTGGAAAGGGGTCTCTCTTTGAACTGCCTTTCTTGAGGTTTCTTCCATTTTCTCCGTACAAGGTTTTTTTGGAAATTTTTCCTTGTCTTCTTAGAGCAGTGGTTCTCAACCTGTGGGGCGGGCCCCCCTAAGGGGGCGCAAAGTAACAAAAAGGGGGGCGCAAAGATGTGAAAAAAAAAAACAAGAATCGAAAATATGAAAAATACATCTATTGAAACCAAAACAAATTAACTTAAACTAGATTCTGATACTAGAAAAAAAAAATACAGAGTTAGACAAATGTCAATAAAAGTTAAGTAGGTATAATAAAATATGCATCTATGATATATCATTAATTAAAAAAGAAGAAATCCTTTCAAAAAACGTTAGGGGGCGCGATTAAAACTGTAATGAAAACTTAGGTTGCAAATACTTAAAGGTTGAGAAACGCTGTCTTAGAGAGTCAAGGCTGGAGGGCTGTCAAGACGCAGGGCCTGTTAAAGCCCGTTGCAGCACTTCTGAATTGTATTGTATTATATCCAAGAAGACTTGAGGCTGGAACTGCTGCCAAAAGAGGCTTCGGCTAAGTACTGACTAATGGGTCTGAATATTTGCATCCATGAGATATTTTACGTTTTTCAGTTTAAAAAATCCTGGGTGAAAATCAGATCTCAGGAGGTACCACAGTTCACAGACCACATCAACGGGGAGGACAAACACATCAAGTTCACCAGAGAGGATATGAAAAATAACAAGCTAGCCTTCTTAGACTGTGAAATTTCCATCGTCAACGGGGGACATTTGAAAGTGGATGTGTACCGTAAACCCACACATACGGACCAGTATCTAAGGTTTGACTCGCACCATCCACTAGAGCACAAACTAGGTGTCATTAGGACTCTACAACACAGAGTTAACACCATTCCCACAGACTCAGAGGCCAGTGAAGCAGAAGAACACCACGTCAAAAAGGCCCTGAGTAAATGTGGATATCCCAGCTGGTCCTTTGTCAAAGCAGGGAGGACACCCAAAGAACGCTCCAAGCGATTCATGAGAGAGGAAGGACATCCACTGCCTAAGCGAAAACCCTTAGTGATCCCGTATGTGTCAGGAGTATCGGAACAGCTGAGGCGCATTTTCTCGAAACACCAGGTCTCAGTGGCTTTCAAACCCCAAAACACGCTACGCCAAAGATTGGTCCATCCCAAGGATCGGGTCCCACGGCACAAACAGAGTAACATAGTTTACCCAGTTAAGTGCCAGGAGGAGTGCCGTGAATTGTACATCGGGGAAACCAAGCAGCCACTGGCTAAGCGCATGTCACAACACAGAAGAGCTTCCTCGTCAGGCCAGGACTCCGCAGTCTATTTACATCTACAGGATAGTGGTCACTCCTTTAAAGATGAAGAGGTGCACATCCTGGACAGGGAGGAGCGCTGGTTTGAGAGAGGAATCAAGGAGGCCATTTACGTGAAAAAGGAACGACCATCTCTGAACAGAGGAGGGGGCCTAAGGGTACATCTGTCACCATCTTACAATGCTGTGATTGCAGCCATTCCTCAACCCTCTATGAATGGTTCACACGTCTACTAATCAGTGGACAATTTGCATATCACTGATCAACTGACCCTTTGTCAATGGTGCTAGTCTCTGTGATTAAGCAAAGGTACTGTTTATAAGGTTGGGGAAACCTGCAGTCAATTGAGACTGAGGAAGAGACTTGGATAAGTCTCGAAATATTTCTCCCACTTAAAAACTTTGTCCAGATGAACAGAATCAAATTTCTAGGATTAAAAAATCCTGTTTTCCTCTGTCATTCTGAAGTACTGAGTGTTTCTTGATGTGGGGTAAAATGAATTTAAATGATTTTAGTCTGCAAGATAAAATGTTTAAAAAGTGAAAGGGTCTGCAGACTTTCTAAATTCATTGTATAAGAGGGGTTAAATACATTTTATTGGACTACCTTGCTGCCAACTATCACCCTGGTGGATTCCAGTGAACATTTCTCTCCTCCTTTACTATAAGATTACTTTAAGTTTAAGTTTTTCTAGTTCCTCTGGTTCTGAACAGCTACTGTATATTTCTGGTTTCTATAGCGCCTTCCTAGCAGCAGTTCAACAGACCACTTGCACTTTGACTAAAGTGCCTATTCTTGCAACACTGAATGACTGAAAAACTGCCCTTTTGCTGCCATGCTAATCAGACACATGTATAATAAAATATGAATTAGTGAGATATTGTTAAATCATGCTGGAGGAGAACACTGCCTGTAAGAATCCAGAAAGGCTTTTAGATGCACATTTTAGGAGAAGCTCTAGTAAAATTTAATGGAGCTATACATGGACTAGAATCAGTACAGTGTTTTACATAATAATGGCTAAATGTTTATTAGTGCTGGATTATTTCCCAATAAGCAATTTGTTGTTTCAGCCCTCAAGCAAGGTTTGTGTTTTCAGCCACTAAATACTTTGAGAATTCCAGCAAGCTATAAAATGTAATTTGTTTTGTCACCTGCTGTTGAGCACCCAGAAATGTGTGAAAAGACTGAGGTGTTGAAGGGGGCAGAGCTGTGCCATTGCATTAACACCGCTTGGCACTAATGGAGAATTGTCAGTGGAAAGAAGTACTTTTACAACTCTTATAGCAAGTGGAGACCACCAAGGGGCAGCACTGCCATGATAATTACCTGTTTGAAGAAACACTAAAATGAGTTACTGGAGGATTAACTGTTCAGTGTTAAAAGAGGGCTGACAGAGAAAGACACAGAGATTAAAATTGGGAGAGTCTGAAAACCACAAATCTGAAATTTAAATTGGATTATCACCGTAATAATCATGAAGACAGAAGACAGCATTCTGCCAATAGGCCGATCGTAACTGCATATAGCTTCTTGTTGGTTGTGTAAAGGAGACACAAAGATGGTGAAAGGAGACGTGAGGACCTTCACCAGCCTGCCCAGATAAGGCCATACCCCAAGGCAGCCAAACCCCAACTACTGTAGGCATGCAATGTCTGACATGAGCCTACAAGAGCAATCAAAATAATTCTTCAATGTCCCAAAATATACAAAACTAAATATAGTACCCGTAGAAAGCTTGGGGATGCCAGCTGGGTCATCCTTTTTATTATTTTGGCAGTGAACAACAAAACAAGCAATCCAGGGTGCAAAATAAAACATAAAAAAACCTTTGTGGCATATCGAGGTAATGGATCTGGAGATAAAGTGAGTATCTTGGAGCTCCGTCCTTTAGATCTGTCCAGGTCCAAATCAGATTCCTTCCTGTGGGTGCATCGCTCTTTTATAGCTGTCTGTATAGAAGGGTTTGGGGTTTATTGCACTCAACGGGAATTGTCTTGCTGCAGAGGAAGAGGAAAAAGGATAACACTGTTAGCAGAGGCGTCCCCTCTCATCCCCATGCGAGATTATATAAAGATGTCTTTCAGACATGTATGTGTGTATATATACCATCAGGGGAAAAAAAAGCACATTACGCATATTACTACTGCTGCACAATATGCTGCGAGCTATACACATTGGAGCAACTCTCCCTTTTCCTAGCATATAGTGTTTTTCTCCAGCACCACGTGTCATGCTGCATTTTGAAACCACTGTGTCAGTTGCATGCCTTCGGCTTTAATGACTTCATAGCTTTTCTCTTTTGTTATAATTAAACTACTATATGTTGTTATGGCCAATAAACATAGGCGTGTAGTGTTGGAACTGTCACAAAAAATTGGAAAAATAAAAAATTTACAAAATGGCAAAAGCACTTCAAGTATTGCTTCAATTTATGGAGTAGGAAGAACAACGGTGAACGATATAAAGCGCGATGGCGAAAACAGAAACCACTGACGGTAATGGAGAATATGAATTTCCCCTTGGGATTAATAAAGTATCTATCTATCTATCTATCTATCTATCTATCTATCTATCTATCTATCTATCTATCTATCTATCTATCTATCTATCTATCTATCTATCTATCTATCTATCTATCTATCTATCTATCTATCTATCTAATGTTATTCTGTACTAATGTTCTCCTGCATTGTAATTTTCTTTTTAAATTCTATTATATTATGTTTTCTTAATGTATTGTGATGAACAGGTAGCTTGTGATGCGCTGTGTGGGAGTCGAAAGGGTGGAATGCTGTGTAAGTGATAGGACTGGGTGAAGGGCTTCTGTTCTGTGAGGGGTGGACACGCCTCTTGGGAAATGAGTGACAGCAGAAGTTAGGAGAAAAAGGAAAGTACGGCGGAAGGAAGTTTGGAGAAGGGAGTCAGGAGACAATAAGCAGGAGTGTTTGCGATATAGAAATAGACAAAACGTGAGTGGCTGGAGATAAACTGATTGGTAGGGAAAGCTTTCTTTCATTGTTTTAGAGATCTGCTCTGTAACCCCGATAATGGCGTATAAAACACGGTACTCTTTGTTATGGAACGAAGACTCCAAGTAAAACGCAGAAACTCTGTTTATTACACTGGTCTTTACAATATTATATAAATGAATTAATCTACTGTATATCATTTTTAAAGTAGATGTCTGTTATCCATCTTTTTTCTTATCCATCACGGCCTTGGTGCCAATCTCTGATGGATAATTGAGGTTTTACTGGATTATATATATATATATTATATATATATATATATATATGCAGTTGGAGATCCACGAAGGGAGAAAAAACGAATCACGTATCATAAAATAGTTTTATTCCTGAACTTTCAACCCCTATCAGGGGTCTTCATCAGAGGATAATGCTTAGACTTACAAGAATCAAAGGCAATATATAGCAACACATTCAGTATGGGGGGGGGGGATGGGTGGAGGTGACTAAGTCAGTATGATCAATTGGTTGTATAGTTTAATTATTGTGTACATGTCCTTTTTAAGTTGGCATATGCTGGGTTTATGTCCAAGTGTCTGTTGATGGCGTTTTCATCTGATAGCCAAGACTCGGCCAACTCTCTGGCGCTTTTTGTACTGGCCTTAAATTTTACTTTCACGTTGTCCCAGTTGAATGTGTGTCCTGTCGATTTTGTATGTGCATATATCAAAGATAGTGCGTCCTTTCTTCTGACGGCGTTGCGATGTTCCTGTACACGTGTTGAGATTTTTTTTGACGTTTGTCCTATGTATACAGCTGAGCAAGAATTGCATGGAATACTATAAACTGCGTTTCGTGTTTCGGCTGTCGATTTCTTGTTTTTAGCATTAAACAGGACCATGCGCAGATTGTTGGTGGGTTTATGTGCTATTCTGATGCCCCACTTGGTCAGGGTGCGTGACGTGCCTTCTGACACATTATGGTGGTACGGGAGTGAATGCCAGGTGGGGTGGGGGTTCTGATTTACGTCGCTTGTATGCTGATTCTTTTGGCGCCTGCTGTGTAGACTCCGATTAATGAATGATTTTGAGTATCCGTTCGAGGTGAAAAGTTGAAACAGATAGCGTCTCTCATTAATTTTTGTTTCCTTGGTATTACAATGAGTGTGGACACGTTTAAATAGGGTTTTCACGCAGCTCCGTTTATGAGATACCGGGTGGTTGCTGGCGTAGTGTAGGATCTTGTCTGTGTAGCATTGTTTGCGTTAAACACTTGTGGTCAGGGTGGCGTGGTTATAGGGAAAGTAGCAGTCCCTGCTCCTCCCTGTAGCGTCCCCTGGAGGTCCCCATGGTATCCAGCAGGGCTGTGATGTAAAACTCCACTGTCCATGATGCCCTGCTGGAACTCGGGGCACCTCCATGTTGCAAGATGGGCTCCAATTGGCGGCGTGGGGGTAGTGGCTGGGATGAACGGCCGGCCATATCCCACAATATATATACACACACACACATATACAACACATATATATATTGCAAATATATATACAAACACGCATATACAACACATATATATATTGGAAATACATATATACACATTGTGACAGGAATACACAGGAGATATCAACGGTTTGGGGAAGCCACCCGTGTAATATGCCCTGGCTGCAAATGGGTCATTTTTTAAGAGTAGTGTTTGATACAAAGTCCAAGACAGAACTGATTCAGAGATGCAAAAGTGGAGGCTTTAAAGCCTGGGCTCGGAAGTGACGTCATCATAGGCACTGGGACCGGAAGTGACGTCATCATATGTGTCGGAGCTGGAAGTGATCTCATTATGGGCACTGGAACTGGAAGTGACATCATCTTGGGTGAAGAGACCCAGTGGGATTTCCTGTGAATGGTCTGCAGAGTATTGAAAGAGAAAGTCAGCGCACCTCGCCCATACCCCCCAGTCTGGCATGGAATTATCACTATTCAGGCCCATTAGCTGCCTACCATTCATATGTGTGTGACAACATATATACATTCTATATGTATATGTATGGGCGGCCCGGTGGCGCAGTGGGTAGCGCTGCTGCCTCGCAGTTGGGAGATCTGGGGACCTGGGTTCGATTCCCGGGTCCTCCCTGCGTGGAGTTTGCATGTTCTCCCCGTGTCTGCGTGGGTTTCCTCCGGGTGCTCCGGTTTCCTCCCACATTCCAAAGACATGCAGGTTAGGTGGATTGGCGATTCTGAATTGGCCCTAGTGTGTGCTTGGTGTGTGGGTGTGTTTGTGTGTGTCCTGCGGTGGGTTGGCACCCTGCCCAGGATTGGTTCCTGCCTTGTGCCCTGTGTTGGCTGGGATTGGCTCCAGCAGACCCCCGTGACCCTGTGTTCGGATTCAGCGGGTTGGATAATGGATGGATGGATGTATATGTATAATTATAATTGTAAATGTAATTACACATACACACACACGTACATATACACAAATACATATTAACAATATATAGGACATTCAGTTGTTTGAGTGTAGACTGGATTACATGTATTTAAATTCTAAACATCTGGGTCTCCGCTCCTATATGTCAGGAAGATAATTCAGAACTGAATTTTTTTTTTTTGTAACCTTAATTAAAAATGTAAGTAACGCTTCCTTAAAGAAATTAGTTACACATCTTGAGTTACTGTAATAACAGGCTTTAAACGAGATCCATCTTTCATTAGCAGAGATGACAACATCAGATAAGCCTCTACCGGTGAAATTCCACCTGTGTGTTACTGATGTGTCACAATTAATCACTTAATTTAATAAAAAAAAATCTTTGTTTATACCTCAACGTGTTAACAAACCCTAGTTTGCGATTTTTAAGTTCTGAAAGCACGTTATAGCCAAGCTTGCGCAGGGATGGCATGTAATTAACATGTCATAATCAAAATGACTAAGTTTGACACATTGTAATCACTGCATGGAGATTATAATGTAGCCACAGGCGATCCATGCGGCCTGTCTTAATATCATTTGCATAATGAAAGCACTGTGCCAGTAATAGCTTTTCTTTCTCTTATTATCATAATTTGACCCTGGGCTGTGATGACTCCGCCACTGTCAGCCATTACTTTGTAAGGCAAAATAACAAGGGAAAGAAAAAAAAACTCGGAACAAAGTCACCCTGCGCTCCCTTTCTTGTAGAAACTGTTTTCCATAATTGCAGACTTGTAAAGAAACTTCTGTTTTTAAAAGCTCATACAAAGTTTTTCCCATTAAGGCTTCAGTGTTTGCTTTCAAACAAGCCGAGCACATTTTGTGCTGTTTTTGTACTTTTACTGATTGTTTTCTTTGGTTTTATGTTTGTATTGCTTGGCTGGAAGCTTCCAGAGGTTAAGGTTGATAATTATCCAAAGGAGTTGATAAGTGACAATAATCACAAGACCCTGGTCAAAGGGGTCAGTATTCTGCGAGAAATGAGAAAGACACGGGAAATAATTTTGTAAGGGACCAGTGGTCTTATTTGACAAGCGTCTCAGAATTTCTCCAAAGAAGTCCGACTGGAATAAGAATTTGTCTTACCTCAGAGTTGGACATGAGAAGTAGTAAGGAAGTGTCCTACATCCGCGACCAGTGAGTCTGAGAATGAATTACGTCACACCCAGCATCACAATGGCACTTATGAAGGCGTTTTGATGATTTCCTAGGAAACTGCGTGATGTTTTGTAGTTTTTGAAAATTAATGCTAAGGCACCAAAAACATAATAATAATGAAAATAATAATATTCAGAGTGGTAGTAGAAGAAGAAGAAGAAGGATAACATATTTAAGGTAATTCTTTGCACTAGGCTGTATGTAATTATTGCCACTTTGCAACAATTAGATGGAACTGAGATGGAGAGTCCGAGGCGCACACACACCACATGAGAATAAAGAGTAGTAACGGGCATTTTTATTTGGCAATATATGATCCATAGCCGTACTTTTAGATGCATCACCTTCATGTTATTGTGGCCACGTGAAACACTGCATAAAGTAACAGTTACTGAAACTGGCCACGGCTATTCCTGCGCTGTTGCTGAAGTTGCGTTCGCTCTTCCAGTTGTAGCGGGGCCACATAGTGTTTAAATGTCAGTTCTGTGTGCGTCTCATTTCATTGTCCCGTTTACTGTTTATGTGCATCAGTTAATGCCGTCCCCGTAAAAAGGGGGACGGATGATGGAAGGAGACCACAGCCGCCAACCTGGAAAACACCTGTTTACAATCATTCAATCCCAGCCGTCACAGGACTATATAAGCCATCAGGAGGAGAGGGAAGAGAGGAGAGAAGGAGATTTTGTTTCAACATCACGACCACGAACCAACGGTACCAGTTATTGTCCACATCGCGCTTGCCAATCCAGTTTGTTTTTCCATCTGCCGGATTTATTTCACGGACCTCACCACGAAAGACCCCGGGGTAGGACTTAATCATCCACCATTCACACGAGGATTCACGGTGAGGCTGTTCCATTGTTTCCGGGGAGATTCAAACCACTCAATATCACTAATTCAGTCATCCGCTTTCAGGACAGTTTCATTATTGCCGGACTCACATTCTCATTCATTTTCAGTTTATCATTCATTGTTGTTTCCGTGTTGTGTGTTTATTTGTTACAGGGACAAGGGAGGGTTTTTGTTGTATATATTTATATATATTTGGTGGTGTTTTGTTATTGCTGGGGTGGAGGGATATTTGTATTTATATATGTTTCTATTTTTTGCATGTCGTCTTGTTTTACTTAATACATATAATCTGTTTAATTTTACATCCTGTTTTTGTGCTTATATTTTTCACCGTCGATTGTGGGGAAAAGTTCAAATGGTAAGAAGTACGGCTTGATAGTTAGATTATTTCTCAGTTAATTATCCAGGCCACTGGTCTTGGAGGTGTAGCTGCCGGCTGGGTAAAAGGGGTCGGCCGTTACACAGTGTTCAATTTAACAAATGTTCCAGGAGTCTCCACTTGCTTTCCTAAACCTTGCTGGCTGGTAAAGTTTAATGCGAATGTTCCAGGGCCACTAGGAATGCAGAGCTTGGTGTAACTTTGTGACCATTTACCTGTCAATCACACATCCAGCACCGCCTATCTTCAGGGTAATATACTGGCAACTACTGTCTGCATTCTTTCGTATTTTTGCTGGAAACGGTGAAGGCGGGAGGAGAAGTCATTGCGCATTAAAAAGTTGGTATGACGCTGGGAAAATTGCATCGCAAAGGAAGGTGACAATGTAGAAAAGTGATGTCATTTGTTTTTGAAATTCTTAATAGAGTTAAAAAAAGTGCGGAAACTTTTTGAACGTGAACTGGAAAGCAGACAAAATTCAGATCAGGGATGTCAATAAGCAAACTCTACAGAGGGAGCCAAGAAGTCCAAAATTGCTGAGTTTGAATTGAATAGATGATCATATATATCATAATAGAATGTATTTGAATATCCTTAGTGCATGGTGTTGTGTAGCACCAGAAAGGAGGAAGTGGAGCAGAGGTTGGAAGAGTGGAGGAGGACTTGGGAAGACAGAGAACTGAAGATAAACAAGATGATGGCAGAATAGTTGAGGTTTAATGATGATCAGAATTCAGAAGTTAGCCTGCAAGGAGGGCTATTGGAAAGAGTGGATATGTTTAAACATCTAGGATCAGTGGTAGTCCAAGATGGAAAATTAGATGCAGAGATAACCCATAGAGCACATTAGAAGAAGAATTAAGGTAAGGGTTAAAGGTCAGGTTTTTAAGAGGGTGGTAGGACCAGCAATGATGTTTGGAGTTGAGATATGGGCACTAAAGGGAGAACAAAAGAAGTTAGATGTGGCAGAAATAAAAATGTTGAGATGGATATGTGGAGTTACAACAAAAAAAAAGGAATAAGAAATGAGACAATCAGAGATACAGCAAAAATGGGAGAGATATCTAAGAAAGTCCACGAAAGTAGGTTGAAGTGGTAAGGGCATGTGAGGTGGACGATAATGAATATGTAGGCAAAAGAGTGATGGGAATGGAAGTACAAAGGCAGAGAAAATGAGGGAGGCCAAAGCAGTGGTGGACAGATCCAAACGGCAATAGGGACTCTACAAATCCATTGACTTCTCTCAAAAGTGGCCCACATTTGCAGGTTCATAAATGGACATCAGGTTTTGGACATTACTGGTCTTATATGCAGATGTGGGGAGCTTAGTGACATCAGACAAAGTGATGCTAGAATTCTTCTGGATGTCCATTATCTACCCTGAAGGCAAAAGGGAAAGAGGAATTAGATAGATAGATACTTTATCTATCTATCTATCCATCTATCTATCTATCTATCTATCTATCTATCTATCTATCTATCTATCTATCTATCTATCTATCTATCTATCTATCTATCTATCTATCTATCTAATTCCTCTTTCCCTTTTGCCTTCAGGGTACATAATGGGCATCCAGAAGAATTCTAGCATCACTTTGTCTGATGTCACTAAGCTCCCCACATCTGCATATAAGACCAGTAATGTCCAAAAGCTGATGTCCATTTTAGTGACAACATTAACCCATTCTCCATCTTGGATGTGGTGGACAAGGGGTTTCCTTCTTACTTGGTAAAGAATAAAAAAGGCATTGCATAAAGATAAAACTTAGGAAAGCACTTCTTCTAGAGCTGGTCCTCAAACAGTGCCATGTTGGATTTGAGGTGAGCTGTAAAGTTCTGGAGAGCCATAAGGGGCGGGGTTAGAGGCGGAGTCCAGAGGGAGGTCACGGATTGAATTCTGGGCTGTGATCTTTCTGTCTGACAGAGTCTGTTCTGTACAGAGAAGTTTTTTTTAATGATAAGGACTTGGAGAAGAGACAAAGATATGAGGGACATTCAAAAAGTTTCCACACTTTCGTATTTTCATTGGAAACAGTGAAGGCGGGAGGAGAAGTAATTGGGCATTAAAAAGTTGGTATGACGCTGGGAAAATTGCATCACAAAGGAAGGTGACAATTTAGAAAAGTGATGTCATTTGTTTTTGAAATTCTTAATAAATAGAGTTAAAAAAAGTGCAGAAACTTTTAGAACATCCCTCGTACATCGATAGATAGTACTTGTACTATCCATCCATCCATCCATTTTCCAACCCGCTGAATCCGAATACAGGGTCACGGGGGTCTGCTGGAGCCAATCCCAGCCAACACAGGGCACAAGGCAGGGAACCAATCCTGGGCAGGGTGCCAACCCACCGCAGAGTACTTGTACTACATATTTTAATATAATCACACCAAACAAGATAAAGAGTTAGGGCACCAGCCTGGTGGACCCCATTAGAATAATATGAGATAAATGAAAACAACAATAGGGACTTTGTAAGTCCTTTGACTTCATAAAAAGGTGGCTCCCAGAGACAGGGTCATGGTCTCATAGTTGCAGGTTCAGAACTGCACGCCGGCTTTCTGGTGTTGTTGTTCTTATATGCAGACATGAGCAGCTTTGTGACAACAAACCAAGTGACAGTAGAATTCTTCAGGCTCTCCATCATCTTCACTCAAGGCAAATGGGGAGAAGGGGTCAGTGACAGCATTGACCCATGGTCCGGAGATGAATTACATTTAATTTCAGGATCTTGAGGATAACCCAAGAGTATGAATACTAAAGCTATGAGAGGAAACCACAAAAACAGGCAATAGCAATAAAATGGTACTTGACAAGGAAATGTGAAGGCAATGTTTGTAATCAGCAGGCCAAAATTCATAAGCTACACCCAAAACAGTTCAGGAAGGAAAATCTTTCTTGTCTACTGCAATTGCTTGAAGAGAAGAGCACAACAGCTAAAAGGCAGCAGAAGGTAAAAAAATTGGGGGCAAATAAAAATGTACAAAACACCACGGGCAACATCAAACAAGCCGATTGTAAATCCAAAATTTTAAATGGTTTTGACATCACATGCAATGAGCTGGACACACGACCGCTGTATTATCTTTAGTAGGAGCAAAACTTTCTTTGTTACTGGCTACTACAAGAGATAAAAAGTGTGACAGAGTTAATATGACGACCTGACACCAAAGGTTTATTAGCAAAACTCAGCACTTGTGTACTCCATGGGAAGGCCAGGAGGAGTCGGGCTCAAATCTCAGAGGGGTGGCACAACCTGGACCCTTCATATTAGACACTGTATATACTGTATGTATATATATATATATATATATATATATATATATATATATATATCCATATAATTCACATATGACGTGTTAACAGTGAGCTGTGGAGCAGAATGTCGCCATCATTCTGAAGCGCAGTATATTTCATATAGTACATATTGTTAGTCTTTCACAAGAAATTACAAATAAAGCCAGTGGCATCTTTCTCTTCAATTCAACTAGTTCAAGTGTCTACTAATCGCATATTTTATGACATTCTAAATGCCTCTTGGGAACAGATTAATGGTTTAGAAAAAGCAAGAAAAATCTGATAGGATTTGGGGCAAATCTGCAGAGTTTTAAGTTTCCTATCGGTAAGCTTTTAAGTATTTACCAGCCATTATATTTGTCTTTCCTGAGCATTTCTTCAGACAGAAAAAAAAGAAAAGCGAATACAAATCTCTTGACATAGATTTAAAAAAAAGATTACCAGATACAAATAAGATAAGCTTTTCTTTCCTCTTTTTTTAAAAAAAGCTTTTTACTGACACGATATGTGGGGATTATAGCCAAGCATTTTAAAAGACATGCATGGAAAACAGCATAATGCCTTTTTTCTACTTATAAGGGAGAAAGTGCTTTTTTAATGGAAATTACACAAAGCGATTTAACTTCTTCATCAGTTAAATAGATGCCACACCAAGCGGAAAGTGATTTAGCTCTGCCTTTTAACTCCAGCAGGACTTATCTGACGTTAGGCTCTTCTTTCCAAAACTGTGAGCAATTCCATTTTTTGGAATATTAAGGAATTGTAATTATTTTCTGGGACTGCAATACTTACCTACTTGTTTATCTACCTATCTTTTACATATATATATATATATATATATATATATATATGTGTGTTTATATATATATCTATCTATAGACAGATTAACATACATACACAATAGATATGAAAGGCACTATATAATAGATAGATAAATATGTTAAAGGCACTATATAATAGATAGATAGATAGATAAATATGTGAAAGGCACTATATAATAGATAGATAGATAAGGCACTGTATAATAGATAGATAGATATGTGAAAGGCACTATATAATAGATAGATAGATAGAAGAGAAAGGCAATATAAAATAGATAGAGGCACTATATAATAGATAGATAGATAGAAGATAGATAGATAGATCTATAGATAGATAGATAGATACATATATACACAGATAGATAGATAGAAAGATAGATAGATATATAGATAGATAGATAAATAGATAGATAGATGGAGAAGGCACTGTATAATATAGATAGATAGATAGATAGATAGATAGATAGATAGATAGATAGATAGATAGATAGATAGATAGATAGATAGATAAGGCACTGTATAATAGATAGATAGATAGATAGATAAGGCACTGTATAATAGATAGATATGTGAAAGGCACTATAAGATAGATAGATAGATAGATAGATAGATAGATAGTAAGGATGTGCAATATCTGCAAAAAATTGATGTCGATATTTTCTGTGACTTTGACAATAACGATGATTAGATGATATTTTGCTGCCTTTAACAATGTGTTTGCAAAAGTCTTATTGATCTAGCTTGGTCTTGATAATAAGATATTAATTGAAGTCTACTAATGAGATTTATGGAAACAACAGTTAAGGAAAACAGGTAGCAGGAGACAGAGCTGGAGTTAGCAGAGTTAAAGATGCTAAGATTTGCATTGGGTGTGATGAGGATGGACAGGATTAGAAATGAAGACATTAGAGGGTCAGCTCAAGTTGGACGGTTGGGAGACAAAGTCAGAGAAGTGAGGTTGCGTTGGTTTGGACATGTGCAGAGGAGAGATGAGGGGTATATTGGGAGAAGGGTGCTAAGGATAGAGCTGTCAGGTAACAGGAAAAAAGGATGGCCTAAGAGAAGGTTTATGGATGTGGTGAGAGAGGACATGCAGGTGATGGGTGTGACAGAACAAGATGCAGAGGACAAGAAGATATGGAAGAAGATGATCCGCTGTGGCGACCCCTAACGGGAGCAGCCGAAAGAAGAAGAAGAAGAGGTTAAGGAAAACAGGTCTCATTTATTGACTTAAAACTGAAGTAAAATAACACAAAAACATTAAAATCACCCGTCAAAGTACTACTGACGTCAAACAGTAAAAGTTCGAGTAAATCATGTAAAAAGGAAAGAAAAGACAGAAAGAGAGACAGGCGGGACAGAGAACATGCCGGAGAGAGCGAAGGCTGCTGGTCTGGTGCGACCCCCATTAGGGCTGCAGGAGTCTGAGCAATTTCCAGGGAACAGGAGGATTAGGAGCGACCCGATGTGTTGCGTCTCCCACAGACACTGAGTTACAGGCAGCAGGAGACATGTAAGGCTCAACACGGCACCCATGGTTGACAAGGGTCCGGGAATGGGAACTCAAGCAAGAAATAGACTGTTGACTGCACCTATCGTGAGGACTTCTCCTTTGACTGCAAGAGCCCAGTCAGGGTAAGCAGAGGAGACTTCAGTTTTAGAGGGAAGCATTGGGGCTTGTGAGTTTTTAAAAACACTGCCTTTTGGATTTTAACCTCATTTTTAACGGATTGATTTTAACCCCCACCAATTAGCACTGTCGTTTTTTTTTTTTTTTGGATTGTTAATTTATTTATTAACCCTTAAACCGCCAGAACCAGCTGTAGTCGGTTCCCAGTGCAATTTGCCAGCATGCCGGAGCCGAGTATAGTCGGCGACGTACATTCATTAAATGCCGCAAACGGCTATATTCGTTTCCGAGTGCAATTTGCCAGCACGCCGGAGCTGATCAGTCAGTTCCGTATAATCGTTGAGCAGCCAGCTCATGATCGCTGCAGCCCTCTGTTTCATCTCTGCCCCTGGAATTCGGCCGCTGCACTAGACTAGCCGGGCAGCATCAGTGTTGGCCTCTGTGTGCTTATGTGCAGCCAGTTCAAGCGCAGTTGCCGCAGTCGGTGATTTACTGAATTTCATCAATGGTGTCAGTTGCACCTTGTGCATATAATAATAGATTACTGCAGTCTATTTTTTATAGCTTTTACAGTTCATTGGCAGTGTGTAAAATGATCAGTGGTGCAGTAATTGTGATGATCTTTGCATGAAAAAAATATGCTATCCATTAAAATTTCTCTTTTTCTTGGTGAATTGTGACGTTTCCTTAAAAAGTGCAGCAAAAAAGTATTTGGGGTCCAGGGGTGCATTAACCCCCCAAGTATGTGGAAGTTTAAGGGTTAAGAATATTGCACTGCACTATAGGAGACTTGGATTTTTGAGTGTTTTTAATCAAAGCACTGAACACTTTTACACCTACCCTTTGCTACGTGTGTGTCCTCATTTGCCCGGCTCATCTCGGTCTATGACTATCGACAGTTTCAGGTCCAAGAGACTCTCAGAACGTGACGGGATCGTCACATGCTGTTAAAAAGCTTGCTTTTATTGGAGTCTAGTAACAGAGAATTGCATTCTATTATTGCTATTACTTTTGAATAGGATTCATTGTTGCAAAACTTTTTACTAAGCAAAAAACGTAATAGCTGACTTTTGAGTGATGTAAATGAAAAATGTGAACTGCACCAACTTTCATTTCAGTTAACTGTTAAGCCATGCCGATACTGTCTAACTTGTTTCTGTTGGCCTTATAAGGGGTGCTGGTTGACCCCCAACCCTTCAGTTTCTCCGTCCTCTTCATTCATTTTACAATACATTTCAAGTGCTGAATTACTTAATTTTTCTCATGAATTTTCTGTACAAAGCAAAATGTTCAGGGTTATGCTTGCTCAGAAGAGTCTTTCAGCTTCTGCCGTACATCTGAGACATGCACTTTGAACTGGAATGTGCATGTGGGTGCGGACCCCACAATAGACTGGTGTCCCATCCAGGGTTGCTTCCTGTTTTACGTTTATAGTTTCTATGAACAGCTGGAGCTTCCCTTGACCATAAAGAAAAGGTGGAATAATAATAAGACTGACAGATGAGTGGCTGAAAACCGTTGTATTAATATCACATTGATTGTATGATTGTAACTGTATGAGTTTTTACATTTTTTGACTTACGGCAATCGACTTTTATTATCCATCCTACTACACTTGCTGAACAAACAGGCCCTAATGTTACGTGATTGTTTACTTCTTTTGTAAGTCGCTTTGGATAAAAGCATCTGCTAAGGAAATAAATGTAAAAAAAAAAATGTTCAGGTAGAAATTCTTTGTGCTTATTAATGAAATCTGTCCAGGCAATCGTATTCAGCGATGCAGGAAATGGCTACTGTACATTCCCTGATTAAATGCCAGTAAATATTTTTCTTTTCAGTCAATGACTTAATTAATTGCTGTGGTACAACCGTGAGTGGTTTGACTAATTAACTGTGTGTCAGTTCTGTGGTTTGTGTTACTAAAAGCCATCTTTCAATTTATCATGAGTATGTTGTACTTAATGCACTTCAATGGAGTTTTTTCCTCTTGTTGAGAACAGTATTCAGCAATCGCAAATTTGTATGTCAATTACTTTATCCTTCCTTCCTATGAGAATCATAATAGATTACATTTAGAAGGGCAGATAATGTGGAAGCTACAGTATTGTTATGGATGTACAAGGGACAGCAAGCGGGCTTGGGGCAGATATGTGGAGAGACATTTGACTGATCAAAGTCAAAACTTTACCACTGTGATCATACCATGTTGTGTATCTGCAGGAAAAGATTTGCAGCCCACCCAAACAAAATTACAGATAGCTACTGACTTTCCCTCGTACATTAAATTGATCCCAAGCCACTTTCACACTCACAAAGACTCAGAATGGGTGCCACTGAACGCAGTCGCTCACCATCTAGCATCACAGGTGTCCGTGTGTTTGATACAATACAATACAATACAATATTTTTGTATAGCCCAAAATCACACAAGAAGTGCCACAATGGGCTTTAACAGGTCCTGCCTCTTGACAACCCCCCCAGCCTTGACTCTCTAAGAAGACAAGGAAAAACTCCCCAAAAAAAAACCCCTTGTAGTGAAAAAATGGAAGAAACCTCACAAAAGGTGGTTCAAAGAGAGACCCCTTTACAGATAGGTTGGGCGTGCAGTGGGTGTCAAAAAGAAGGGGGTCAATACAATACAACACACAGAACAGAACAAATCCTCAATACAGTATAAAAATAAAAATTTTAGAAGTACGGAGTAGAATTTAACAGTAGATGATATCACATAATATGAGTTGGATTTGTTTAGAGTCCTGGAGACCTCATTCATCAAGCTGCCTCACCCATTTGGCCATTCTACAACTGAATTAGCGCCAATCCGATGAAAGGACCCCTCTTTCCCGACGATTCCTGCGATCCTCCATCAAGGATGACTTTACCTTAGGCAGGCAAAACAACTTGGCAGGTGGACCATGGCACCAAGTGCCACATTTGAATACCGAGAAGAGAAACAGAATAGGTGAGAGTTAGTATCAAATTATAACTATCGTGTTACTTATGTTTTAGTGCTAATGACTAACAACAGAGATGCAGTCTGCACAGTTAATCAGCAGCTCTAGTCAGGGTGTGCTAAACTGAAGTAGTGAGTCTTATGCTGGGATTTAAAAGCTGAGATCGAAGGAGCCTCTCTTATAGTAGCAGGCAGATCATTCCACAGTTTAGGGGCCCTGTAACTAAAAGCTCGACCTCCCACCGTTGTTTTATTAATCCTTGGAATCATAAACAGACCGTCATCTTGACATCTTAATGTGCGCTCAGGTTTCTATGTCATGATAAGTTCAGACAAGTAAGCTGGACCTTGGCCATTTAATGCTTTATATGTCAAAAGGAGGATTTTGATATCCGCCCTAAACTTAACCGGGACCCAGTGTAAGGATTAAAGAACTGGAGGTATGTGTTCGCATTTTCTTGTTCTTGTAATAATTCTTGCAGCAGCATTTTGGATTAACTGGAGGCTGTATAAAGAATAGTTTGAACATCCAGTGAACACCGCATTGCAGTAGTCAATCCTGCTAGAAATAAATGCATGAATTAATTTCTCAGAATCCTGTTTATTTAGAAATCGCCTTAATTTTCCAACATTTTTAAGATGGAAGAAAGATGATTTGGAGAACTTTGTAATATTTGATGATCCCACTTTTAGTAGGTGGCCTTCTGGCTCCAAATTTGACAACCTCTGTTTGAATTGGTCATTGCTTGAAATTTTTTGATCACCCTTCTTGGTATCAAAGTCTCTTTTGCTATCTCTTTTCTCAGTCTCTATGGCTTTTCCAGTAACATGGCACATCTCAAATATTAATACTGCTTGTATATCCCATACCAAATGGCATATAACAGAGACAGATGCATTGCATTTCTCATTCCAATAGATGGCATATCACAAAGATTTATAATAATAAACTGCATTGCATTTTCTATTCTGACAGGTGGTGCATCACAAACATTAACATTGCTGTTATTTATGACTAAGAACTGATCTGATGTTCACACCCACGTGGCTTGTGGCTCTGGGGTGATCACGCCTGTAATACCCAGCATTACTTGTTTGTGGCTGTATGTTGGAACCTCCAAATCCTGCTACCTCCTCCTGCTATGCTTTCTGCTGCTTTGCTATCGCTACTCATCTGTGCCACCGCACCCCTCCTGTCTCACTGTGCTGTGCTGCTTCTCCACTGCTACCAGATAAGTATTGCTCAGTATCATGCTAAAATACTCTAGTGACAAACTCCTTCATATTAAACAGTTTGTCCAGAGCAAATGGTCTGACTGGAATATCCTAAAAGACACTGGTATTTTGCAGCACCCGAAATATGCACATTGCGGGTCAGGTCACAGCCACTACCGGGCTGCGAATGAAAAGATTCACCGGCAGCATTTGCTCAGGAATACGCCATCCTACTCATGGCTGTGGAAATAGAAGTGTCAGTGTGTCAAATTTACAGTATGTGAAAATAAACTCAGGTCACGGCTCTGTGCAAAAAGAAGTCTCCTCAACTAATATTGCATTGTTTAATTTGAGATCTCTTAATGGCAAAGCATTGGTGCTGTCAGAATTCATCATTGACACCAAACTTGATATGCTGTGCTTAACAGAGACTTGGCAAAAACCAAATGAATTTACGTCTCTCACGGAGGCGACTTCAATTGGTTACACTTTCCTCACAGAGCCTCATAGCTCAAGACATGGCGGAGGACTTGCAATAATTGTCAGAGTGGAGTTAAACATCAAAAGAATCCCAATTGACTGTCCATTGTCTTTTGAATGTCTGGCTCTTAAACTAATAACGGAATCAGGTCCTGTCTTACTCATTGTTCTTTATCGTCCCTCCAAAATACAATGCATCCTTCTTATCTGATCTGACTGAACTATTAACCCACTTAAGTTCCTTTTCCCAGAGAGTCATTCTTCTTAGTGATTTCAACATCCATATTGACATCCCCACATCTAAACTGAGAAATGAATTCCTATCCTTCCTGGACTGTTTTGACTTGACACAACATGTTGATTTTCCCACCCACTCTAGTGGTCATATATTGGATCTGATCTGTACATCTGGACTATCTGTTGCCAACACTTACAGCACCGATTTGGGGCTCTCTGACCATAAAGCAGTACTTTTGACTGTCTCATTACCTCTCCCTCCTCTTACCTGTAAATGACAAATTTCTTTCCGAAAACCTTAAAAATGTCTGTCCCTCTATTCTGGATCCATTTCTGATCTTTTACTGTCTTCACCTATTCCATCAATACTAGATAGTCTTGTTCACCACTATAACACAGCCCTTCATTCAGCATTAGATAAAACAGCTCCTTTAAAACATAAGGAGGTTTCCTTTAAACTCTCAGCTCCTTGGTATAACTCAGAATTGCGATCTATGAAAGCAGCTGGCCGACGCCTTGAGAGAATGTCACGTAAGACTGGCCTCACCGTGCACATCCAGGCTTTCTCTGACCACCAAACAGTCTACAGAGAAGCACTAACTGCTGCCAAGAACACCAAATATGGCAGAATAATAGAAAGTGGCCACGATAACACAAGGGTTTTGTTCTCTGTAGTTAATAAACTAATCGAACATCTGGCCCAACTACCTCTTCTACTGAAGTCTATGAGGAATTCCTCCACTTTTTCCATAACAAAATTAAAGATCTAAATAATTCAACTAACATAAATACATCATCTGTTTAGATCTCTTTCTGCTTTCCCACTCCATACAGCTCCTTCTCTAAGTTCTCACCAGTCACATCTGCGTTTGTTAATAACCTGCTTTGTAAGATGAGGCCAACTACTTGTGTACTGGACCCCATCTCCACCACACTTCTCAAATCCTGCCTTCATGCCATAATCCCGACTGTTACAACAATAATAAACTCATCCCCTGACACAGGCTCTGTGCTGATCACTTTTAAAATCACTTCTGTAACCCCAATGTTAAAAAAAGACTGGTCTTGATGCTGACAATCTTAACAACTTTCGGCCTACTTCCCACTTACCTTTTCTGTCAAAAGTTCTTCAGCGTGTTGTAGCCTCCCAACTTACCAATTACCTAACCTCTAATAATTTGATGGAACCCTTTCAGTCTGTTTCAGGGCGCAGCACAGCTGTGAAACTGCTCTGCTATGGGTAACCAATGATTTGCTTATGGCGGCAGACCAGTATATTAATTCTACTAGGGGGCTCTGCACCCTGCTCGCTTCGCTCGCCAACCCCTGGTTGTGGGTAAGCTGAAATACAGTTGAAAGAGATTATTGTCATTCTTTGTAATTGTTACATATGTATCATGCGCCCTCCGTACTTGAGTGTGGGGCGGGATGCCGAAGCCTCTTGTGTTTGTTTTTTCTGTGAGGACATATGTATGTCTGTGAGTACTTATTGTATTACTGGAATGTGATTCACATATGCTGTGGAGTCCGGATCCTTGGGGCTTCTGCACCATCTCGGGTTTTTGCCTGCAGTGTGTTAGACGCGCGTTGTAGGCACCTGCACCTTTTGTACTATGTCGGGTTTGATTATGCTGTGTAGTGTGTTGTTGTAGGCGCATGCGTCCTCCGTACTATGTCGGGTGTGACTATGCTGTGTGTTTTGGACGTTTGGGGACGGTGTATAGCGCATTGTAGGCAGGACTCAGGACTCTGTAGTCTGTCCTGTTTCACTCTGTTGCGGGGGGCTGTATTCTTGTTTTTGTGTGGCTGTGTCGTCACCTATGGGCACGTTGCCTCATTTCTTATCCACGTTAGGTGAGCTCTTTTGTTTTTGAGCTGTGTCTCCTTTGTTCTCGGAGGATCGCGCTGTAGCCGTGTCTCCTGCGTGCATGGGTATCTCGGGTTTGACTATGCTGTGTTTTGTGGACATGTGGGGACTCCGTACTCTCTCCGGTTTGACTGTGGTGCTGGATGCGGATGCTTCTTGTGTTTGTTGTTTCTGTGAGTACTTATAGTATTGTATTAATGTAATGTGATTCACATATGCTGTGGAGTCCAGGTCTGTGGGGCTTCTGTACCATCTCGAGGTTTTGCCTGCGGTGTTGTAGACGCGTGATGTAGGCGCCTGCACCTTCCGTACTATGTCGGGTTTGACTCTGCTGTGTGTTGTGGACGTTTAGGGTTCCATATTCTCTGGGCTTGTTGCTTTATTTCTTATTTCTGTTAGTTGAGCTCTTTCGTTGTTGGCGGTGTATAGCGCGTTGTAGGCGCCTGTGCTTTCCGTACCATCTCGGGTTTGATTATGCAGTGTGTTGTGGACTTTTGTGGACTCTGTAGTCTGTCCCGTTTTACTCTGGGGCGGGGGGCTGTATCCTCTTTTTTGTGTGGCTGTGTCGTTACCACTTTATGTACTATCTCGGGTTTGATTTGTGAACCTTTGTGGACTCCGTAGTCTGTCCCGTTTCACTCTGGGGCGGGGCGCTGACTCCTCTTGTTTGTGTGGCGCCTGCGCACTATGTCTCCTGCGTCCATGGGCATGCACCTGCGTCCATATCCGGTTTACCATTCTCAGTTAGTAATATGGATTAGACCTCAGTGCAGCATTTGACACTCAGGTCAGAAATGACATTCTACTGTCCAGAATGGAGAACATGCTGGGTATCTCTGGCACTGCCCTCCAGTGGTTCAAGTCCTATCTGACTGATAGGCAAGAGTTTGTTAGTCTTGGCAACAGCAGATCCAGCTCAGCGCCAGTCACACAAGGAGTTCCTCAGGGCTCTGTCCTCAGCACTCTTCTCTTCTGTATTTATATGCTTCCCCCCTTGGCCATATTATACGTAGCTATGGACTGGGTTTTCATTTTTATGCAGACGATACTTAACTCTATTTCAATGTTAAAAGTGGAACTTCATCAGAGCTTTCTCAGCTCACAACCTGCCTCAGTGAAATTAATACCTGGAAGGACCAGAACTCTTTAAAATTAAACTGCAACAAAACTAACCTCCTGCAAATTGGGACTGAAGTGCAACTTAACAAAATGAGCTCCTTACCAGTCCATCTTGGCAGTGATCTCATCAGACCTGCCTCTACTGCAAAGAATCTTGGTGTCATTTTTGATTCCTCTCTTTCTTATTCCACCCACATAAATCAAATTAAACTTTCTTACTTTCACCTCCGTAACATATCCCGTGTTCGCTCCTTCCTCTCCTTTTCTAATGCTGAGAAACTCATCCGTGCTTTTATCACATTGTAACTCTCTGCTGGCAGGTGCCCCTTCTAATCTTATATCACAGCTCCAGCTTATTCAAAACTCAGCTGCAAGAGTCCTTACACGACACCAGCAGCAGCGAGCACATCACACCCATCCTGCTCCACCTTCACTGGCTCCCAGTGTCTTACAGAATCGAATATAAAATCCTACTAATAACCTACAAATCCTTAAATAACCTCGCTCCAAACTACATCAGTGACCTTCTCCATCACTATGTGCCTGTCAGCCCACTAAGGTCCTCTGATTCTGGAAATCTTCTTGTGCCTCACACTAATCTACACTCCATGGGTGACGGGGCCTTCAGCTGTATAGCGCCCAGACTCTGGAATGACCTACCGAAATTAATCAGGTCAGCTGACTCCATGAATTCTTTTAAAAAACAACTCAAAACTCATCTGTTCAGGAAGGCTTTTAGCTCTACTTGACTTTATTACCCTTTTCTCAGTTTACCTTTATGTCAAGATCCTCATGTAACCTCTGTGTGTGTGCTAGACCATCAATTATGTTGTCTGTTAGGCTTTTTTTCTCTAAATTTACTACCTTAATCTTCTTTATTTTTTTATCTGGTTTAGTACCTGCGGTGGGCTGGCGCCCTGCCCGGGGTTTGTTTCCTGCCTTGCGCTCTGTGTTGGCTGGAATTGGCTACAGTAGACCCCCGTGACCCTGTAGTTAGGATATAGCAGGTTGGATAATAGATGGCTGGACGGATGGTTTAGTACAATGCTATATACCGTATACCCTGCCATTCTTTCTTAAACTCTGTGAACTGCCTTGAACATGGGAAAGGTGGTATATAAATAAAATGTATTATTATTATTATTATTATGAACTCCATACCAAATGGAATATAACAGAGACAGATGAATTGCATTTGTTTTTCCAACAGGTGGCGCATCACAAACATTCATAATAATGCATTTTATTACTACATACAATGCAAGATAAATTCTAACAGATGGTGCACTGCAGACTTTAATGCTGTGGTGTCCACTGATTACTTAGATTTCATCCCATCTTTGATGGTGGTACAACCAGTGGCTTATAATTTAGAATCAAACCATAACAACTTTCACTTTGCCAATCTTCTATAAAGTGCTTTGGAAAGGCGCTATATAAATAAAATGTATTATTATTATTATTTGACCAAAGCATGAGGTGGTGCCCAATGTGGTATTGTGTGGTGGTTAAGGCTTTGGACTTCAAACCCTGAGGTTGTAGTGACCATGAACAAGTCACTTCATCTGCCTGTGCTCCAAATGGAAATAACAAATGAAACATAAGTTGTTTCTGAAATGTTGCAAGTAACCTTCGACAAAGGCCTTAGCCAAATAAGTAAACCAGTAAAATGAATAAAAATGTCATTAAAGCCTACAGATGTGGTACCCATTCCACTGACGCACTCCATTTTTGAAAGAAAAATGTGTGTGTCATTCAGCATCACACTTGAGCAGAGGCAGACTGTGAAAAAGTAACAAGTCCTCAGCCTCTCTGGATATGATGAGGCCAGTGGGGCATCCCTCCCATTTCCTGGTAGACATGACAGATAACAAAAGCTCCTGAGGATTTCATTTTCCACAGAGTCAATTCTGTTCTCCCCTCTTGGGTCGTTTAAACAGACCATTCCTGTTGAACCTTCTTATTTTGAAAGTGCAACTGTTGAAACCATTTTCTTTCTGGTGCCTCATGCAGGTCAGGCACCTGTCACCAAGTAATTACTGTAGGCACTCATGCAAGACCTGCGGTGGTCCTGCCAACCTGTATCACTGCTGGTTTAGTGCTTGAGTGAGTAGCCAAAAGTCAAATTGAAAACTGAAGAACCTTCTCTTCAGGACAAGGTGGCAGTTTTGAAGATGAAAGAAAAGTGCAGTTGGAGGGATATCAGGGACGCTGGGAAATATCAGAATTCAGAAGTTCATAGGGTCACCATTGTCATGTGCAGAGAGCACAGTGCAAAATCTCACTTGCATGTACTAATCGATAGTTCCCTCAATCACTTTACAGAAAAGACAAGATTTCAAAATAGTCTGCTTGTCAAATTGCATATCAAAAACATTTTATGATTAAATCAATACAATACAATACAATAAAGTTTATTTTTGTATAGCCCAAAATCACATAGGAAATGCTGCAATGGGCTTTAACAGGCCCTGCCTCTTGACAGCCCCCCAGCATTGACTCTCTAAGAAGACAAGGAAAAACTCCCAAAAAAACCTAGTAGGGAAAAATGGAAGAAACCTTGGGAAAGGCAGTTCAAAGAGAGACCCCTTTCCAGGTAGGTTGGGCGTGCAGTGGGTGTCAAAAGAAGGGGGTCAATACAATACAATACACAGAACAGAACAAATCCTCAATAAAAAATAAAAAATAAAATTTTTTTAGAAGTACGGAGCAGAATTTAACAGTAGATGATATCACATAATAAGATTTGTATAATTTTAGACTCCTGGAGACCTCATCCATCAGGCTGCCTCCCCCATTTGGCTATTCCATGACTGAAACAGTGCTGGGCCAGCCAATCCGATGAAAGGACCCCTCTTTCTCACAATTCCTGCAATCCTCCATCAGGGATGACTTTACCTTAGGCAGACAAAACAGCTTGGCGGGTGGGCCGTGGCACCAAGTGCCACATTTGAGTACCGAGAAGAGAAACAGAATAGGTGAGGGTTACTAACAAATTATAACTATAGTGTTACTTATGTTTAAGTGCTGATGACTAACAACAGAGATGCAGCCTGTGCAGTTAATCAGCAGCTCTAGTCAGGGTGTGCTAAACTGAAGTAGTGAGTCTTCAGCCGGGATTTAAAAGCTGAGACTGAAGGGGCATCTCTTATAGTAGCAGGCAGACCATTCCACAGTTTAGGGGCCCTGTAACTAAAAGCTCGACCTCCCACTGTTATTTTATTAATCCTTGGAACCATAAGCAGACCAGCATCTTGAGATCTTAATGTGTGCTCAGGTTTGTAAGTCATGATAAGTTCAGACAAATAAGACGGTCCTTGGCCATTTAATGCTTTATATGTTAAAAGAAGGATTTTGAAATCTGCCCTAAACTTAACCGGGAGCCAGTGTAAGGATTTAAGAACAGGAGTGATGTGTTCGTATCTTCTTGTTCTTGTAATAATTCTTGCAGCAGCATTTTGGATTAACTGGAGGCTGTATAAAGAACAGTTTGAACATCCAGTGAACACCGCATTGCAGTAGTCAATCCTACTAGAGATAAATGCATTAATTAATTTTTCAGAATCCTGTTTATTTAGAAAGCGCCTTAATTTCCTAACATTTTTAAGATGGAAGAAACCTGATTTGGACAACTTTGTAATATGCACTTTAAATGACATGCTAGAGTCAAAGATAACTCCTAGATTGCGGGCTGATTCAGTAAAATTAATTGGGATTCCAACTGAGTTAAATGATGACAAAATATTGTTGTGATCAGCGTCATTCCCTCCAACAATTAACATCTCTGTTTTATCAGTGTTTAAAGACAAGTAGTTCTCATTCATCCACTCCTTTATTTCGCTAACACAACTAATTAAAGACAACATCGGAGAAACTTCATCTGATTTAAATGAAAGGTATAACTGGGTGTCATCTGCATACGAGTGAAAATTAACATGATGTTTCCTAATGAGAGATCCCAGTGGAAGTATGTAAAGTGAAAACAGTAAAGGTCCCAGTACTGAGCCCTGCGGGACACCATATTGAACTTCTGTGTATAATGATGGAGTACTGTCAGCACATTTCTGTACATATTGGAATCGATTTGATAAATAAGAACTAAACCAAGCGAGCACAGTGCCTTTAAGCCCAACATCATTTTCTAGCCTGTGTAGTAAAATAGAATGGTCGACTGTGTCAAATGCTGCACTTAAGTCCAACAACATAATCGAGTCAAGTATGATAAATAGGAAAGTGATTTCTGGCAGACAGGGTGGCACGGAGGTGCAGTGGTAGCACTTCTGCCTCGCAGTAAGGAGACTGGGGTTTGCGTTCCTGGGATTGCGTGGGCTTCCTCCGGGTTCTCTGTTTTCTTCCCAATGTACAAAGATATGCAGTCAGGTGAATTGGCAATGCTAAATTGGCCCTAGTGTGTGTGTTTGTCCTGTGAGGGACTAGAGTGCCCTGTTCAGGGTTTGCTCCTGCCTTACACTCTATGCTAGCTGTAGTAGGCACCAGCACCCTCTGCATCCCTAGTCTGTGCTAAATGGATTAACAAATGACATGGCATCTGGCAGACCAGGTTGTGGAACCCTTAGTGGCAGATCCTCCTCATTTCAAGCACACTGCTAATGCACACAATGAAAACTTCTAAATGCAGTAAGCACTTGCACCTTTTAGCACGGCGACAATTGGTGACGTTATAGTCAGACAGCTAACAGAATAAAAGCACAAGACTGAGAGAAAAAAGTTGTTACACACTGTAAGAAAGGCGCTATATTACTTGACTTGACACGGGAGGCATGTATAAAAACAAAGAAACTTTATTTTTCTTCAGCTGGAGGGCACGTCTTTCCCGTAATCCCTCCAGCCACAACACAGTCCCAAGTACAGTACTTAAGCACCACCAAAACACTCCGCTTTTATTTTACGAGTGATGGATGAGAAACTTATTTTTTACTTTTTAGTACACTTTACCTTAATATAAGTGTGGTTTTTAAAAAGTATTTCTTTACATATATATTTTATTTTAAATCCTTCAATATAGATTGAACAAATTTGTAACACTTTATATTCTCAATATTCTTCATTGTATTTGGCCACAATAAAAAGATAATTTTTTATTTCCCAAATTGAAATGAATGCAGCATTTAGTGATAAAAAACTTCATATGCTAGCTTTAAGGCTGTGCCAGGTTTATAAGTCTCTAATTTTGCATTTAAATTGACATTTATTTGCATTTACTTTATTATGCATTATTTACAATTACAGTTAAGTCCATAAATATTTGGACAGAGACAACTTTTTTCTCATTTTGGTTCTGTACATTACCACAATGAATTTTAAACGAAACAACTCAGATGCAGTTGAAGTGCAGACTTTCAGCTTTAATTCAGTGGGGTGAACAAAATGATTGCATAAAAATGTGAGGCAACTAAAGCATTTTAATAACACAATCCCTTCATTTCAGGGGATCAAAAGTAATTGAACAATTGACTCAAAGGTTATTTCACGGCCAGGTGTGTTCAAGTCCGTCGTTATGTCATTATCAATGAAGCAGATAAAAGGTCTGGAGTTGATTTGAGGTATGGTGCTTGCATGTGGAAGATCTTGCTGTGAACAGACAACATGTAGTCAAAGGAGCTCTCCATGCAGGTGAAAGAAGCCATCCTTAAGCTGCAAAAACAGAAAAAACCCATCCGAGAAATTACTACAATATTACGAGTGGCAAAATCTACAGTTTGGTACATCCTGAGAAAGAAAGCAAGCACTGGTGAAATCAGCAATGCAAAAACACCTTGACGTCCACGGAAGACAACAGTGGTGGATGATCGCAGAATCATTTCCATGATGAAGAGAAACCCCTTCACAACAGCCAACCAAGTGAACAACACTCTCCAGGGGGTAGGCGTATCGATATCCAAGTCTACCATAAAGAGAAGACTGCATGAAAGTAAATCCAGAGGGTGCACTGCAAGGTGCAAGCCACTCATAAGCCTCAAGAATAGAAAGGCGAGATTGGACTTTGCTAAAGAACATCTAAAAAAGCCAGCACAGTTCTGGAAAAACATTCTTTGGACAGATGAAACCAAGATCAACCTCTACCAGAATGATGGCAAGAAAAAAGTATGGAGAACGTGTGGAACAGCTCATTATCCAAAGCATAGCACATCATCTGTAAAACACAGTGGAGGTAGTGTGATGGCTTGGGCGTGCATGGCTGCCAGTGGCACTGGGACACTAGTGTTTATTGATGATGTGACACAGGACAGAAGCAGTCAAATGAATTCTGAGGTGTTCAGAGACATACTGTCTGCTCAAATCCAGCTAAATGCAGTCAAATTGATTGGGCGGCGTTTCATGATACAGATGGACAATGACCCAAAACATACAGCCAAAGCAACCCAGGAGTTTATTAAAGCAAAGAAGTGGAAAATTCTTGAATGGCCGAGTCAGTCACCTGATCTTAACCCAACTGAGCAGGCATTTCACTTGTTGAAGACTAAACTTCAGACAGAAAGGCCCACAAACAAACAGTAACTGAAAGCCGCTGCAGTAAAGGCCTGGCAGAGCATTAAAAAGGAGGAAACCCAGCATCTGGTGATGTCCAGGAGTTCAAGACTTCAGGCTGTCATTGCCAGAAAAGGGTTTTCAACCAAGTATTAGAAATGAACATTTGATTTCCAGTTATTTCATTTGTCCAATTACTTTTGAGCCCCTGAAATGAAGAGATTGTGTTCAAAAAAATACTTTAGTTGCCTCACATTTTTATGCAATCGTTTTGTTCACCCCACTGAATTAAAGCTGAAAGTCTACACTTCAACTGCATCGGAGTTGTTTCATTTAAAATTCATTGTGGTAATGTACAGAACCAAAATGATGAAAAAGTTGTCTCTGTCCAAATATTTGTGGACCTAACTGTATGTGGTGTTTTTCCTGATAAGCACCTTCACAATTTCCCTTTCAATCCTCACACAAGAGTATAAAACACGAGCAGCTGGAGTGTTCTTTGAACAGTCATCAAACATCAAAACCAACCATTTCATGTCAGCAGCAGTTTTAGATGTGATTTTTTTTAATAAAACCTACTAAAATTTTTCTTTTTTTTTCTTCTATATCTGTCCTTCCTAACACGACTCCATCTCCAGGGAGTAACAGATATGAGAATAGTAACAATACGCATAGTAAACTGTAGCTGGCTATCAGGCCACGGCTCGTCTTTACCCTACTTGGACTTGACTTTGTTTGTAATACTAACATGACAAAATTTTCCCCAGCTTGGCTTTCATCTTGTCTGAAAGTGCTTCCTTGTGTGAAATTGTATACCGATTCTTTCTATAAAGTAATATTATTCCATCAGACTTTTGCCCTCTGCTTCAAAATAATGGGCTTCTCTTCTTCTCATGTTTTACAAAGAGTGGATGTATTTAATTCACCTGAATTTGCATGGATTTTCTTGACCTCAGAATTCTAATTAAATCAATTTGTAGGTAAATGTTATAAAATACACCAACTCCTACGCTAATGTAATATCTATATTTGTTTCCTGGTGAGCATTCTGTGGTTGACTGACCTACTCATGGATTCTTGAACGGGCCTGGGAATGTAAGTACGGAGGGCACTTTAGGTAACTGAAAATGGAAGGTCACTTGCTGTAGACAGATAGACAGATAGATGCAGGGTGGTGCAGGGAAATGGGAGATTTTCAATTGACGTTCAATGCATGAATAAATACATTACAAAATACATTTAATGATGAAATGTATTGTACAGGATATGCAATTAATGACAGTTCATTCAATATTCATTTTTATTTTTTGAAGAAAAGATCAAGAAGGTGTTGTCCATTTCTCCATACACATTCTGATAGCCTGTTGTGGAAATTCTGCATTGCTCGACTGTAACATGTCAAGGGGAATGCCCTCTTCAATCTAAATTTTTAGTTCAGCGATGGTTGCTGGACATTTATGGTACACTTGACTTTTAAGATGTGCCCACAGAAAAAAAAATCACAAACAGAGAGATCTGGGGATCTCGGAGGCCATGGAATGTCACCGTTGCTGGAAATGACTCGCCTTCCAAACATTCGTCGAATAGCTGCCATCCATTGTCGGGCAGTTTATCAAGAACCCATTTCTTTGAAATTACTCACCTGAGCAGATGGGACACGATCATGACGTCCTAACTGGTAATGACACCAAAATTCCCTTTGCACAGTAGTCTCACTAATACCATTTTTATAAAAGGCTTTCACAGCGAATGCTTGTTGCGCACCACTCCACTGCTCCATTATAACTGATGGCAAGGGGTTCTAAATGAGGTCACATTGGTCCCAAACAACTGCCAACACCCCAGGGTCGCCAACACCTAGTTCCAAAATTTCCCATTTCCCTGCACCACCCTGTAGATATGTGATAGGCACTATATAATAGATAGATAGATAGATAAAAGGCACTATAAGATAGATAGATAGATAGATAGATACTTTATTAATCCCAAGGGAAAATTCACATACTCCAGCAGCAGCATACTGATAAAGAAACAATATTAAATTAAAGAGTGATAAAAATGCAGGTATACAGACAGACAATCACTTTGTATAATGTTAATGTTTACCTCCCCGGTGGAACTGAAAAGTTTCATAGTGTGGCGGAGGAACGATCTCCTCAGTCTGTCAGTGGAGCAGGACGGTGACAGCAGTCTGTCGCTGAAGCTGCTCCTCTGTCTGGAGATGATCCTGTTCAGTGGATGCAGTGGATTCTCCATGATTGACAGGAGTCTGCTCAGCGCCCGTCGCTCTGCCATGGATGTGAAACTGTCCAGCTCCGTGCCTACAATAGAGCCTGCCTTCCTCACCAGTTTGTACAGGCGTGAAGCGTCCCTCTTCTTTATGCTGCCTCCCCAGCACACCAGCGCGTAGAAGAGGGCGCTCGCCACAACCGTCTGATAGAACATCTGCAGCATATTATTGCAGATGTTGAAGGACGCCAGCCTTCTAAGGAAGTATAGTCGGCTCTGTCCTCTCTTGCACAGAGCATCAGTATTGGCAGTCCAGTCCAATTTATCATCCAGCTGCACTCCCAGGTATTTATAGGTCTTGCACCCTCTGCACACAGTCACCTCTGATGATCACGGGGTTCAAGTATGAGAGAGTGCTCTATGCTCCAAATGTTAAAAAAATAAAAATGAAATCCATCCATCAAGCTGAATCCGAACACAGGGTCACGGGGGTCTGCTGGAGCCAATCCCAGCCAACACAGGGCACAAGGCAGGAACCAATCCCGGGCAGGGTGCCAGCCCACCGCAGGACACACACAAACACACCCACACACCAAGCACACACTAGGGCCAATTTAGAATCGCCAATCCACCTAACCTGCATGTCTTTGGACTGTGGGAGGAAACCCACACAGACAACATGCAAACTCCATGCAGGGAGGACCCGGGAAGCGAACCCAGGTCCCCAGGTCTCCCAACTGCGAGGCAGCAGCGCTACCCACTGCACCACCGTGACGCCCAAAAATGAAATCTTTCAAGTGAATGGTGATGGCTCAGAGTTGAGAGGTTTGAATTCTGGCCTTGTGTGGAGTTTGCACCTTCTCTGCTGTCGTTCATGGTTCCCACCTTTAACACTGAAGTGGAGTAAATAGATTCACCGATGGATGAATGGATGGATGGATTGTGTTTTCCTTGTATTTGTTTTTTTCTTGTCATTGGAGTCTTTGTTTCTTTAGTCATTTGCATATAAACCCAGACATCACAGCATTTAAACACATATCGATCATTTTCCTAAACTTTAATGTACAATGGGCTCATTTTAATGAAATTGGAAATGCTATTAAAATACCGTGCTCTCATTGTAAAACGCAATGGCCCTGTAATTATGCAAAAGTTTTTATGGGAAGAAATTATTCAATGTACAATAGACAAAGAAAAAAGAAAAAAAAAACATATAAAGACAGATGAAAAGAAGAGCAAAATCTGCTAATTATAGGAAAATTGCAGTTTATTTCAAAAGAAGAGCCCAGGTCCAATCACCAATTTTAAGGCTAATTTCTATTTACAACATCCATTTCAAATGTTTTCCTCTTTTATATTTCAGGCCACACACTGATGGAGAACCTCTGGTGTTTTGTTGTTTCTTCTGTCCTAACCACCATGAGCTCAGTTGCATGTGTAATAACTGACTCCGTTATCCTGTTGGAACTGCCAGTCAAACTTTAATATATTTTTATTTTCTATTTGTGGAAGGTAATATGGTGGCAAAGTGGTTAGTATGCCACAGACTGAGTGAAGCATCTTTCAGTGCGGGTGAGGCAGGCCATGTTGAAATTACTGCAGAACTCCATATCACAAGAGACAGCACCAAAAGCACGTGATCAGCCTTCAGTAACATTATTTATAAAATCAAACAAAGATCTTTAAACACTGGTACAAATCATAACTCGTACTTGCATTAAAACCTAAATTTTGAATTGCCTTACCAGAGTATGCCCTTAACAAGATATAATCAGAATATAAGTTTAATATGTCACTGTGCTCTGTACAAAAAATATTTTATAAATTCACTCACATGTACAGTTAACACAAGGCCAGATTTAGCACACAGGGGCTCATCATTTAGAACTGTTAGGCAACCATTACAAGACAAGAAAGGGACAACTGCAAAATGGGCAATGTGTACTATTTCTGTGTGTCAGAGTCAGAATGATATTGGATCTTCTTTGCCTTGTTTGAAATGGCATGATTTATCTAAGTGGGGACCTGCACATGGAGAAAGAGTATAAAGCATTGGAACATTGCCCGGCACACCTTTGAAGCCGACGGACGGATGGGAGATAACGTCATCCAATCCTGAAAATCCTTCCAGCGCAATAATGAAAATGTTAGACTGTATACATCGAGCTCCCACTTCGGTGACAGTCTTGTCATGGCTTCCTCGTCTGTTATGTCGCGTAAACCTTCATAAAAAAGTGAAGTTATTTCTCCTATGAGATTTCTTACCACCGTATCACTAAGGGAGGGGTATTACCTTTTAATATCATATCTATTGTTATAAGGATGCAATATAGCGCCCAACCCAGCACAGACTGACACAGAGGCACGTGCAAAATCCAAGCACACTTATTTTTCTTCAGCTGGAGGGCACGTCTTCCCCGTGAACCCCCCCAGCCACAACACAGTCCCAAAAGCATTTAATACAAACAACACAATCCTTCCTCTGGCACCACCACTCCTCCCAGGCAACCTCGTCCTCTTCCTCACGATTCTGGCCTTGAGTGGTGGCTGCCGGCCCTTTTTATAGCCCACCCGGAAGTGCTCCAAGTGCTTGATCACCTGCTTCTGATTGCACTTCCGGGCGGGGCTGTAGAGTTGTCCAGGCCGGCTCAGGGACCCATGCAGCACCCCCTGGCAGCCACCCCAGATCCCAACAGGGCTGTGGAGAACTCCATCTCCCATGGAGCCCTGCGGGAAACTTAGACACCATCCTCAGCCAGGGAGGCTGCCACCAAGCGTCACGGGGGAGGTATTGAGCAGTCCACGATTGCTCCCCCAGAACATGTGTAGAAGGCGAATCCCAGCCGGGCATGGGACCCGGCCGTCTGCCACACTATATAGTTTCGGGTTATGAAACATGCCGCAATTACAAAGGAACTTATTCCAACCAGGGAGCTAGCACCCCCTGCTGGATAGACAAGATCAAGTGTTTTTTGCTCAGTTTCATGACCAAAGCCTTTAGGCAGGGCTGTCCATCGCCAGAGTAGTAAGTCAAGTATCTGCGTGTAACATCCTGAGTGCCTATTGGCATAAAGAACAGCCCATCTAAGAGACAACAGAGACATCAGGGAGAGGCTCTGCTCCATCAGAGAGATTCTATTTATGAGGATGGCATCCATGTATTAGGCCAACTACTGAATCTAAACAAGCCACCCAAGAGAACTCCTTCTCTGATATAGATATTACCTTTATGGAAATTATTGCTTAACTCTTTGAGGGCAGAATACTTTTTCCAAAAAACACAGTTTTCTGAGAATCATACAAAGCAATGGTTTCACACAGAAATAAACATAAAATGTTTGTTGCTTTATGCTGTGGCCGCCAGTTTGTCAGGAATGAATGCCAAGCTGCCTGCCAGGCTGGAGTCGTATGTATTCGTAGTGTGTCAGCAAATGCCATTTGTGAATACCCTTTTTCTTCTGGTAGCATGTAAAAGTTATTACGTTCCTGACACCTTTATCCCAGATGGACATTTAAGGTATGATTGGTTATGTTTCTTTTTTGCTTTGTGCCCTCCCCCCACTATAACCTATCATCTATGGGGGAGGAGCAAAAGCTTTAGATTAGTCAAAAATTTCGATCTCCAGTTTTCGACAGATCTTGACGTTTTAGGGTCCCCAATGCCGAAAACATGGATATCTCCATGACACGTGTGTGTCTGTCTGTCTGCGTGTCACCGTTTCTTGAGACTGGCCTGGAGCTAAAACAGCTGGACAGAAACATACCAAACTCGAAGCTTATGCCTGTTATGAGATGACGATGTGCTGATTAGGTTTTCATCTGGGCTGGAGTCTTTATGCATTCGTAGTGCGTCACGATCTGGTTTGTTCCTCTTATCATCGTAAGTGGTTGTCCTCCCAGGCAAAAGCTGCCATAGGTGTGTCAGCTACATGAACCTGTTCAGCATTGAGATCAGCTGATACTGGTACCTCCTGTTCATTTTCGATCACTTGTATCGAAATCAGAGTCTGACAAGTCAGAGTCCAATTCGGCGATAATATGCGAACCCTCATCTACGGAGTATTTTGCTTCACGCATTCGCTTCACTCTCTCACCAGATGTCGATGCCAGTTATGTCGTTGTTTTCACCTTCACTATTGACGCATTCGCAGGGAGTCTCAATCAAACCAATGAAGCTAACTTCCTTCTAGCAACGGGAGTCCAAGTAAAACATAATAGTGGGTTTTGTCACCATTTACAGTTAATTGCCACCTCCGTTTGATAGAAGTCGACATCTGCCTGTGACGCTATAACCTCACCGGGACGCTGATACATTATAGTATGGATAGATACGGGGCAAGACTCTCTAAGTTTTACATATGAACCACAATGAGCAATATACCAGCAAGTTTACAATGGGAAAAAAAGGAAATTTTTTTTTTTTTTTTTACTTTTATAAGATTTTTTGGTCTTACCATCAGGTTGTTTGTTTAGTTTTTTTTTTCAGATGTTTCGCCGTATGTTTCTGGTGCAAGTCTTGCACGTAACATGCCATTTTTATCGACCGGTGTTTTAAAAGTGGCACAGACGCTAAACACAGTCACGGGTGCCTGGGTAGATCAAACGACAGCTATAGGAGGAGTCCAAGTTGTATTAGTAGTGTACATGTACCGTAATGTTTAAGTTTGTATATTAGTAACCTCGAGGTTAGGTATAAATGTTTTTGTTGTTTATTCTTTTATTATGTATATGTTGTTGTCGGATATTTTGATTTGTACTTGAAGTGTATGATTTCCCCGGCAGGTCTTAAATGGTATCTCCCTATGATTAGGTAAGCTGATCCTGGTAATGAAGAAAGCTTTATAAGTACAGTTGTGGCCGCAAGAGGGGGAATGATCGTTTGGAGAGAATACTGTAAGAGGGGTTAGGTAGTGCGGGACAGGCCAGACTAGGAGGTGCCTAGTGGCTGAGCTGTTGGTTGCTGTAAAGAATGTGTTAGGCTCCTTTTTTTTGAGGAGTTGTACTTTTGACCTGGGCTGAAACAGAGTCCAGTTTTGTATTATTTTAAGGCTGCTATTGCCCTTGCATGGACTGGAATTGATTATATATATATATATATATATATATATATATATTAGGGCAGTGGTTCTCAATCTGTGGGGTGTGCCCCCCTAGGGGGGCGCGAAGATGTGAAAAAAAGAAAACAAGAATCGAAAGTATGAAAAATACATCTATTGAAACCAAAACAAATTAACTTAAACTACATTCTGATACTAGAAAAATAAATATAGAGTTAAATAAATGTCGATAAAAGTTAAGTAGGTATAATAAAATACGCATCAATGATACAGTGCATCCGGAAAGTATTCACAGTGCATCACTTTTTCCACATTTTGTTATGTTACAGCCTTATTCCAAAATGGATTCAATTCATTTTTTTCCTCAGAATTCTACACACAACACCCCATAATGACAACGTGAAAAAAGTTTACTTGAGGTTTTTGCAAATTTATTAAAAATAAAAAAACTGAGAAATCCCATGTCCATAAGTATTCACAGCCTTTGCTCAATACTTTGTCGATGCACCTTTGGCAGCAATTCCAGCCTCAAGTCTTGTTGAATATGATGCCACAAGCTTGGCACACCTATCCTTGGCCAGTTTCGCCCATTCCTCTTTGCAGCACTCTCAAGCTCCATCAGGTTGGATGGGAAGCGTCGGTGAACAGCCATTTTTAGATCTCTCCAGAGATGTTCAATCGGATTCAAGTCTGGGCTCTGGCTGGGCCACTCAAGGACATTCACAGAGTTGTCCTGAAGCCACCTCCTTTGATATCTTGGCTGTGTGCTTAGGGTCGTTGTCCTGCTGAAAGATGAACCCGTCGCCCCAGTCTGAGGTCAAGAGCGCTCTGGAGCAGGTTTTCATCCAGGATGTCTCTGTACATTGCTGCAGTCATCTTTCCCTTTATCCTGACTAGTCTCACATTTCCTGCCACTGAAAAACATCCCCACAGCATGATGCTGCCACCACCATGCTTCACTGTAGGGATGGTATTGGCCTGGTGATGAGTGGTGCCTGGTTTCCTCCAAACATGACGCCTGGCATTCACACCAAAGAGTTCAATCTTTGTCTCATCAGACCAGAGAATTTTCTTTCTCATGGTCTGAGAGTCCTTCAGGTGCCTTTTGACAAACTCCAGGCGGGCTGCCATGTGCCTTTTACTAAGGAGTGTCTTCCGTCTGGCCACTCTACCATACAGGCCTGATTGGTGGATTGCTGCAGAGATGGTTGTCCTTCTGGAAGGTTCTCCTCTCTCCACGGAGGACCTCTGGAGCTCTGACAGAGTGACCATTGGGTTCTTGTTCACCTCCCTGACTAAGGCCCTTCTCCCCTGATCGCTCAGTTTAGATGGCCGGCCAGCTCTAGGAAGAGTCCTGGTGGTTTCGAACTTCTTCCACTTACAGATGATGGAGGCCACTGTGCTCATTGGGACCTTCAAAGCAGCAGAAATTTTTCTGTAACCTTCCCCAGATTTGTGCCTCGAGACAATCCTGTCTCGGAGGTCTACAGACAATTTCATTGACTTCATGCTTGGTTTGTGCTCTGACATGAACTTTCAACTGTGGGACCTTATCTAGACAGGTGTGTGCCTTTCCAAATCATGTCCAACCAACTGAATTTACCACAGGTGGACTCCAATTAAGCTGCAGAAACATCTCAAGGATGATCAGGGGAAACAGGATGCACCTGAGCTCAATTTTGAGCTTCATGGCAAAGGCTGTGAATACTTATGTACATGTGCTTTCTCAATGTGTTTATTTTTAATAAATTTGCAAAAATTTCAAGTAAAGTTTTTTCAAATTGTCATTATGGAGTGTTGTGTGTAGAATTATGAGGAAAAAAATTAATTTAATCCATTTTGGAATAAGGCTGTAACATAACAAAATGTGGAAAAAGTGATGCGCTGTGAATACTTTCCGGATGCACTGTATATCATTAATTAAAAAAGAACAAATTGGTAATAGTGGGCTCCTTTCAAAAAAAACGTTAGGGGGGGCGCGATTAAAACTGTTATGAAAACTCGGGTCGCAAATACTTAAAGGTTGAGAAACGCTGTATTAGGGTAAGAGCCTCAGTATTTTCCAATTTCTATTTTTCATCCTTTTTTTTTCTTCATGATTAGATTTTGTTTTGTCACAGGATTATTTATACGTTTTTGTGCATCCTTTTTACATTAACAACTGTTTTTTTTTTCACTACTCTATTGTGGAATAATAAAATGACCTTTTGTTTTGAACATCTGCCTCTCTCGTGCCTCTCTTATCACCCCCTCAGTCCTGGTCGGTCCCAAACTGCTAGCAGGACATCTGTTTTAGTAGACGGCTTGTGACACCACCCTGAAAGAGTTAATCTTTCTGACTTTAAAGTAAGGGTGTATTTGGGCTTTACATTAAGACATTATTACTACTTACTGTTTTATTTAGCTGCTTTGCTATTATTTAATTCTTAATAAATGATGTTTTACTTTTAACTTTCTATACTTTGTTTGAATATCGTGAGTGATTGAGGTACCTGGTGTGGGCAGACTGCCATTTTCTTTCTCTCAGGGTTAGCCGGCTTTTGAGAGATGTTTCCAACAGAGGACCGCACAGTGGGAATAGCACATCATTTTTTGATATACCATGCCCTGCGGTGGGCTGGCTCCCTGCCTGGGGTTTGTTTCCTGCCTTGCACCCTGTGTTGGCTGGGATTGGCTCCAGCAGACCCCCGTGACCCTGTTGTTAGGATATAGCGGGTTGAATAATGGATGGATGGATGGATGTTTGATATACGGCATTAAGCAAAGGTCTTTCAGCCTCCACGCGTTTAGGTTATTCTTGAGGATCAAGATGTGTTAGCCCTTTGACCTGGGTTATACCAGGGGATACCACGTATAGTACGATATGCTGTCTTTACAGACTCTTTTTATTTACTTTGATAATTTATTTTCATACCATTCATTTATGCAACACAGAGTTGCATCACGTGACTGATCGGTGTATTGCTGACGTTAGCAGAAGTTCTGCTATAAAAATGGTGATGACTCCATGTAACACTGGATAAAACTCAAACTCTTTAGTGGTAGTTAGCTTGATATCAGTTAGGCCAAGTGTTAGGTTTCATTTTGGGTTTTAGATCTCCTTTTTCAATTTGATTTTTGCCTTGCCCCCACGGTTTGTTTGCTTGTGTATCTTTTTCATCTTCCGGTTTAAACCCTGCCTGGCCCGTCTTCCCGCCTCATGTTATGATCTAACGGTCCTTTTTCTTTCACTCGCAGAAATCTACAGAGACTCTGTCTCACAAAACCGTGAAGGTGCATCAGCCTTTATATGTCTAGGCTATTCATGGGGACCACAGTATATATGTCTTTAGGTCTAGGTTATATCTTTTGTGAGCTCTCATGAGGAGTACTGAGGAGTGATAGGCTGTGCAGACATCACTCATAATCAGTGCTTGTCTGGAAAGGATCTGTGTGTGTTAACCTTAGGGTGTGAGCGGCTGGCCAGCCTATAACTAACTTGGTAAGTTCCATAAATACACCCACCTATCATATGAAGGGCATGATAGAGTTAAAAATGTTCAGAAGAAAGAATTCTCTTTGTCTATATGAGCCTCCTCTTTGAAATCTGGTGTACTCACAGTAATCCAAAGATGTGCATCTTGGGTAATTGGCTTCCTGTCTGAAGAAATATGAGACTTCACTCTGTCTGCTCCCCTTTTTCTTCCGGACATTATTACAGTCACTGATTGGACAGCCTTATTTAAACATAATAAGGACGGGGCCAATGTATTCAAAATTGTAACACTTTGTCTAATGCTTTTGATTAGGAACTAAATCTTTTAAATTTAAATGTCCCTTCTCAAAGCTGCCATAAAAGGTTGAATGATTTGCACAGCTTATTGAAAATCCTCAGAGAAGATCATTTATTATCATGTGATCATTATAATGCCATTGAACACAAGCTGTGCAGACCATAACAGGGAACTGCTAGAGTGTGTTGTAGGTCGATGAGACGGGAGCTGCCCTTGTGCAGTGAGGAGAAGGCAGCAATTGCAAATGCCATTTGTGAATACACTTTTTCTTCTGGTAGCATGTTAAAATTATTACTTGGCTGACACCTTTCTCCCAGGTGGCTTAGAACATTTAAGGTACGACTGGTTACATTTCTTTTTTGCTTTGTGCCCTCCTACGCCATAATCAATCGTCTATGGGGGAGGAGCGAAAGCTTTAGATTCTTCAAAAATTTCGAACTTCGGTTTTCGACAGATCTTGATGTTTTAGGGTCACCAATACCGAAAACATGGATATCTCTATGATGGGTGTGTGTGTGTCTGCGTGTCACAGTTTCTTGAGAATGGCCTAGAGCTAAAACGGCGGGACGTAAAAATACCAAACTCGAAGCATAACCCTGTTATGAGATGACGATGTGCTGATTAGGTTTTGAGCGAAATCATGCAAGAGAAAGAGGCACTCGAGAGGAACCCTCAAATAACGTAATTCTGCAATTAATTAGGAATTCTTCTCGTCAATTGCTATTGTAATAACCTATTTTATGATCAGAAACATCAGCATCAAAATAAATAATTACTGAAATGATTAGTTTGGGAAACTTGGTTCCTAGAGCGCAAAGCCTACTGGTGCTCACGTCCAAATTATTTTATCTGGTTGGAGCACAGGCCTTGCTCATGAATTGCCTTGCTCATGGTTACATTGTGTTAGCAGTGGGATTTAAACACATAATTTCAGGACTTAAAGTCCAAAGTCATATTGCCTCCATTATCTTTCAGAATGACATGGACCCAAGTAAATCAATATAAAATAAAGCAATTACAGAATAACCTTGGATTGCGAGTAACTGGTTCTGCAAGTGTTTTGCATGACAAGCAAAAATTTTTAATAAATTTTAACTTGATAAACGTGCGAGGTCTTGCAATACGAGTAGTACGTATTGGTTTGAATCCTACCTGGCAGGGAGAAAATTCTTTGTTAGTTGTGGTAATTACAACTCAAAGACACATGATATCCTATATGGTGTTCCGCAAGGCTCTATCCTGGGTCCTCTGCTCTTCTCAATCTACATGCTTCTGTTAGGTCAGATTATCTCGGGGCACAACATGAGCTACCACAGCTATGCTGATGACACACAGCTGTATTTATCAATAGTACCTGATGACCCCGATTCTCTTGATTCACTAACACAATGTCTGTCTTGTATTTCTGAATGTATGAGTAGTAATTTTCTCAAGCTAAATAAAGAGAACTGAAATTTTAGTGATTGGCAATAATGGATACAATGAGGTTATTAGAAATAAACTTGATGCATTAGGATTAAAAGTCAAGAAGGAGGTAAAAAACTTAGGGGTAACTGTTGACTGTAACCTGAATTTTAAATCACGTATTAATCAGATCACTAGGACAGCATTTTTTCACTTAAGAAACATAGCAAAAGTTAGATCTCTTATATCATTGAAAGATGCTGAGAAATTAGTTCACGTTTTTGTTTTCAGCTGACTAGATTACAGTAACGCACTCCTCTCAGGACCACCCAAAAAAGACATCAATCGTTTGCAACTAGTGCAGAATGCAGCTGCTAGAATCCTAACTAGGAAAAGAAAATCTGAGCACATTTCTCCAGTTTTGATGTCACTACATTGGTTACCTGTGTCATTCAGAATTGACTTTAAAATACTGCTTATGGTTTATAAAGCTTTAAATAATCTCACTTCATTTTATATATCGGAATGTCTGACACCCTATATTCCAAATCGTAACCTTAGATCCTCAAATGAGTGTCTTCTTAGAATTCCAAGAGCAAAACTTAAAAGAAGTGGTGAGGCGGGCGGCCTTCTGCTGTTATGCACCTAAAATATGGAATAGCCTGCCAATAGGAATTCGCCATGCTAATACAGTGGAGCACTTCAAAAAACTGCTGAAAACACATTACTATAGATAGATAGATAGATAGATAGATAGATAGATAGATAGATAGATAGATACTTTATTAATCCCAAGGGGAAATTCACATACTCCAGCAGCATGTTACTGATACAAAAAACAATATTAAATTAAAGATTGATAATAATGCAGGTAAAAACAGACAATAACTTTAAATAATGTTAACGTTGGAACTGAAGAGTCGCATAGTTTTGGGGAGGAACGATCTCCTCAATCTGTCAGTGGAGCAGGACAGTGACAGCAGTCTGTCGCTGAAGCTGCTCTTCTGTCTGGAGATGACACTGTTTAATGGATGCAGTGGATTTTCCATAATTCATAGGAGTTCTGCTGAGCGCCCGTCGCTCTGCCACAGTTGTCAAACTGTCCAGCTCCATGCCAACAATAGAGCCTGCCTTCCTCACCAGTTTGTCCAGGCGTGAGGCGTCTTTCTTCTTTATGCTGCCTCCCCAGCACACCACCGCGTAGAAGAGGGCACTTGCCACAACCGTCTGATAGAACATCTGCAGTATCTTATTACAGATGTTGAAGGATGCCAGCCTTCTAAGGAAGTATAACCGGCTCTGTCCTTTCTTACACAGAGCATCAGTATTGGCAGTCCAGTCTAATTTAACATCCAGCTGCACTCCCAGGTATTTATAGGTCTGCACCATCTGCACACAGTCACCTCTGATGATCACGGGGTCCATGAGGAGTCTGGGCCTCCTAAAATCCACCACCAGCTCCTTGGTTTTGCTGGTGTTCAGGTGTAGGTGGTTTAACATGGCCTTCTCATAACTTCACTTTAATTTAATCCTGATGCTCTGTATATTCAATTCATTATCATAACTATTCATGGTGGCTCAAAAATCCGTACTAACCCCTACTCTCTCTTCTGTTTCTCTTCCCGTTTTTTTGTGGTGGGGACCTGCGCCACCACCACCTAATCAAAGCACCGTGATGTTCCTACATTGATGGATTAAAAGCCAGAAGTCTGTATGACCATCATCATCAAGTCCTTCCATGAGAACCCTAAATACAAAGAGGACTGTTTCATTTATGTTTGGTAGAATGCCCAGAGGGGACTGGGTGGTCTCATGGTCTGGAACCCCTACAGATTTTATTTTTTTCTCTCCAGCCATCTGGAGTTTTTTTGTTTTTTCTGTCCTCCCTGGCCATCGGACCATACTCTTATTCTATGTTAATTAATGTTGTTTTATTTTAATTCTTACTTTGTCTTTTATTTTTCTTTTCTTCATCATGTAAAGCACTTTGAGCTACATTATTTGTATGAAAATGTGCTATATAAATAAATGTTGTTGTTGCGAACACGGTGAACGTGGCCTATCCTCTGAAGCCCTCTCTTAAACAGTGATACAATGGGAAACAAATAACTTTTCATCTCCTCTTTGTGGGATCAGCTGCTAGCCTACTACTTGCTGCCATGCCGCATGATCTGCATCTTGTGAGGGGCTTCGAACATTTAAAAGACCGTACCGCGGCTGTCCTAGTGTCTCACTGTCTCTCTTCCCCCAGACATCCTCAGTTACACTGGGGGCTCATGAGCCGCCGCGCCACTTTGAGGAGGAAGATTTTGTGTTCTTTTGATCAAGAGGTGGAGATGTGGCCACTGGTTTTGACGCTCCTGAAAGAGCCTTGTGTTTGTTTCCCATGTATTTGAATAAAGTTTCTGTCTCTTGAAAACACTGTGTGAACCTGTGCCACTTTGTGACCCAAGCGTGACAGTATGCGCTTTGTCTACCGAGCGTTATGTGATCACAACTGAGCCGATGGTGGTTCTCTCTCTCTCTCTCTCTCTCGCTGTGGGATTGTGGGTAACCGTCTCCAATGCTCGGTCTCAGTCGGCTTGCCTCACTCGTATAGTCAACATCCGCACGAGCGAATACTGTGCACTACAGCATGGTGACCATAATTCTTTGCAAAGGTAAAGTGCAGGTTAATTTGTTTTATGTATTTTTACTTTATATTTTTTATTAATCATTTTTATATGAATATTTTTGGATTGTGGAATGAATCATCTGAGTGTCCATTAATTCTTATGGGGAAATTCGCTTTGATATACGAGTGCTTTGGACTACAAGCACGTTTCCAAACAAATTATGCTCACAAACCAAGGCACCACTGTAATAGTATTATTCAGAAGCAAAGACTACAATTTTGTAATCAGTGTAAAGTGTTTTATTACCACAAACAAGAGTCCATACATTTCACCATCTATTACTGAGCACATAACGCAAATGCATTCAAATCACAAAAAAATGTCAAGACACTACTTGGAAAATCTGGGCCCTTTGTGTGACTTTGCTGAGATCTCTGCTAAAACTCAAGAGGTAACCCTGGGTCTTCGGCGAAAAGCATGAGACTAAAGAGCACGCCTGCATTTTATTTCTTTCTGATCTCATTGTAGGCTAGGAGAGAGCAAAAAGATGCTACGGAGATCTCTTTTCATTTGTATGGATGGGGCCAAAGTATACTGTCAATAGCAGGATTGAACCCACAACGTCAAAGTTTAAAGTCCAAAGCCTTGTAGCAGTGCTACTCAAATGGACCACAAATCCCAGCAGCCCCAAACTGTAATGGCAAGTTTAGGTACTGTGATATTTTGAGTACTGCAGAGAACTTGCACACACCTCTTATTTCAGACCGTATTTTACTGCTAAATGGATTTCATCAGACTGAGTGGAAAACACAGGAAGGGGACTAGAGATTTTATGTGTATGTGCAAAGGTGAAAAAGAGAGCACAGTACAATTAAACCTAAAATGTGCGATCAAGACATTGAAATGAGAACTGAATTCGTCCACATCACTCCTCAGGGGAGTAAGCAACATCATCCTGGCTGAGTCAAGAACAGAAATGATTCACTCAGGTGCCTGAAAAGAAGGAATCAAGTGTCTGGTAGGCCTGTTCCATTTGTGGACACTATAAGCCACACTTGCTCTATCCAAATATTAATGGCTTTAAATATAAACCTGTGGTACAATCTGAGCAAGTCTGGTCTTATCTTAATGCCACCTACAAGCCTGTTATTGACAGCAGCAGCTCTCTGTTATCCAACCCACATGTTTTTTACGTGTGTTTGGTGGGGTTGTTGTTAGTTTTTATTTTATGTATTTATTTATTTATTGGACCTTCTGTAAAACTTGAATTTGCCCTTGAGGACAAATAAAGCATATCTGTTGCAGGTGCCATGGAAGAAGGGCAGGCATCCTGGCCAGGATGGAGGATGAATTCTTGCCTGGACATGAGGCCATAATGGATGGACAGGGTGAATGGGCATACCGGTAGAAGTTCATTCCCACAGACGGCAGATGGAACTATTCCTCAGGAGGAGGAGGAGGTCAGGAGCAGGAACTGATACAGCGCATTGCCGCACCCACCACATGACAAGTCAACTCAGTATCCCAGATTAGGTTTTTCCCTGCAGGTTGGAGGGCCTACTTGCAGGGCTGGATGCAGGTTAACTCAAGGGCACAACAGAGTATTCCTCAGGCCTGAACCCAATTAGGACACCCCACAGGGTAACATAGGAGTTGGAAGTCTGGAAACACAAACCTGTTTGGGTCTTCGTGTAGGGTGCTGCTCGGGCAGGACCGCCTTGGTTTCCGCATGACCTGGTAGTGCTCCAGGAAAACTGGCCGTGACCCCAGAAGTAGTTCCTGGGTCGGGTTCAAAAACAAGTTAGAGTTGGGAGGCAGCAGGCAACACTCTACAGGAGGTGGAAGGAGAGAATTTGTATTTGTGCATTGTGGCTGGTATTTCTGTAAGAAAGGTGCTGGAATCGGATACAGATCTTTTATTTGAACCCAGAATTGTGCTTGGACATTATTATGTCTGTGGTTTGGGGCTAAGTGGCACCCCTTGTGGCTAATTCTGTCTATCTAACTCTAATAAACACAATAAAGCAAAGCATAACAAGAAGCACACAGGCAGTAAAATCAAACTCAACATCTAAGTACAAAGGAGCAGGGTTAACCGCTGCCACCCCAGAATTACAAACTAGTGTGTGACAGTTTATGATTTACAGCTCCAAATCCGTCTTTCAAAGAGTCACCTCTACATCTGGCCCTCTATTTGCTGACGATGCAGAACAAAATCTTTATTACTGTAAATCAAAATTAAGCCACTAAATTTTCTTATCTGGTCTCATCTTTGTCAGGAAATAAAAGAACTGCAAGCTGTCTTAGGGCAGATAGGGATGAATGGAAAATAAGAGGGCAGCAGAAGAGGCAGTGGAAAGTGGATGTAATTTAGTGCAACCTCAGCGTCCCTACAGTCATGAAAACAAGCACATGCTGTGGTCCTGAGATGTGTGATGTGCAGGATCTGTGGTGAGTGCAGTATTGACAAAAGCATAGATCCACTGAAATGATTATTAATATTTCATAAAGACAAGACTTCACCACTGCTGTGCGGATGTAAATAAGTGAACAGCATATGATATTTACCCCACTATAAAACATTCATGAGGAAAATGCTATTTGCAAAGGCTAAATATGACACTGTATTTACTATAGGTCAGCTGCCAGGGTCATACATTAAAAAAAGTTTCTGGTCTAATGGAGAGATAGCATTACACAGTAAAACCCATACAGTTTAGGCCATGGCCATACGCTTTAGTGAAAACATAAAAGCCGAGTTATTTTCCATTTTAATAGAAAGATGTCTTAAAAGGAGAATGATAGCTGACGAGCAGATTATCAATAGTAAGTGATCATAAAAGCATATCATTACACTGTTATATATGATAAATGTCTTACTATACATAGGGGAATAATTTAAATATGCAATGTTAAGTGAACTTAACTTAATATGAAATTATAAGGCTATTTTGACATGCAGACTAATTAAATGTTTAACATTGAACAATTGAAAAATGTGTTAGGAAAGGACAGTTAAAGTAAGAGGATAAAGTAAAGACATCAACAGGTGTGGGAGCTGAAGCACTCTATATCGTATTCTAAATAACATAAAAATCTCAGACCCACTTCATTCTGTTCACTGTCCCGAGAGGGTCTGAGTCCATCCTAATAGCACAGGCCACAAGGCAGGAATTAGCCCATCACAAGCCCACTCATCCACAAATGGAAAATGGCAATTAATGTGAATTCACGTCTTTGGGATGAAAACTGGAGAAACCTGAGGTAAATGCACCTAGTGTTCTTTATTTCGCCTTATACAATTTCTTGTATTAGGAATTTGTTAGTTTTCGCATACCCCTTTGGGGTCAGAGCACAGGGTCAGCCATTGTACAGCCCCCCTGGAGCAATTACAGGTTAAGGGTCTTGCTCAAGGGCCCAACAGAGTAGGATCTCTTTTGGCAGTGACGGGGATTCGAACCGGCAACCTTCTGGAACTTGATGTTTTTTTGGAAGAAATAAGTGGATAGGACTGGCGAGCTTTGTTGGGCTGAATGGCCTGTTCTCGTTTAATGTTCTAATTACAGATCCACATTGTTATGAAAACACATTTTAAACCATGCAAGGACTCGGATCAAGAACACTCCTACACTCCTACAACTCAACATAACCGAGTAAACATCATTCTGGGGTACTGGATGGGAACAAGTGTTACAGGACAAGGACACAGAATTGGTCACCACAAGTGAAGTGCTCACAACAAAACAAAAGCGAGTTACAATTCCTAAGCTGCAAAAACCTAACAACTCAGTTATAGACAAATTCACCAAAAAATTCACCAAACACATTGAAGGAGTCAGCATTTCAGATCCTTCCACCAGGCAGGAGCTACATTTGAAGAGTCTGGATTGAGATTTGATACCATGCAGAGGTGGCATCACTAGACACTAAGTGTACAAGAAGGATCTCACAAGTGTCTCTGTGGTGGACAGTCAGTGCCCTTGTCTGACTGGGATGCCTCCTTAACTCTTTCAGGGTGGGTGTCGATTTTTGTCGAAATTCATTGGTAGAGCACAGTAATCAGCCGTAAACTGCAAGAAAACTTGCCGTTACATTTTAGTTTGACTCTCTTTGCTAGAAGGAAAGTTAGTTTCATTGATTTGACCTCGAATACCAGCATGTGCATGAGTAGCAAAGAGCAAACAATCTCTGAAATGGTTTTGACATCTAGGAAGAGACCAAAGTATATACAATGCATCCAGAAAGTTTTCACAGCACAGATCCATAGCCTCAGAGCCACCACTCCACCCAGTTGGGAAGAGAATATGCAAAATATACACATAGACAGTGACCATAACAATAATAATAATAATAACAATGAGAAGGATTTAGGAGTCATAGTGGACTCTAAGCTATCGACTTCCCGACAGTGTTCAGAAGCCATTAAGAAGGCTAACAGAATGTCAGGTTATATAGCGCCTTGATGTGTGGAGTACAACTCACAGGAGGTTCTGCTCAAGCTTTATAACACACTGGTGAGGCCTCATCTGGAGTACTGGGTGCAGTTTGGGTCTCCAGGCTACAAAAAGGATATACAGTTAGGTCCATAAATATTTGGACAGAGACCACTTTTTTCTCATTTTGGTTCTGTACATTACCACAATGAATTTTAAATGAAACAACTCCGATGCAGTTGAAGTGCAGACTTTCAGCTTTAATTCAGTGGGGTGAACAAAACGATTACATAAAAATGTGAGGCAACTAAAGCATTTTTTTTAACACAATCCTTTCATTTCAGGGGCTCAAAAGTAATTGGACAAATTAAATAACTGGAAATAAAATGTTCATTTCTAATACTTGGTTGAAAACCCTTTGCTGGCAATGACAGTCTGAAGTCTTGAACTCCTGGACATCACCAGATGCTGGGTTTCCTCCTTTTTAATGCTCTGCCAGGCCTTTACTGCAGCGGCTTTCAGTTGCTGTTTGTTTGTGGGCCTTTCTGTCTGAAGTTTAGTCTTCAACAAGTGAAATGCCTGCTCAGTTGGGTTAAGATCAGGTGACTGACTTGGCCATTCAAGAATTTTCCACTTCTTTGCTTTAATAAACTCCTGGGTTGCTTTGGCTGTATGTTTTGGGTCATTGTCCATCTGTATCATGAAACGCCGCCCAATCAATTTGACTGTATTTAGCTGGATTTGAGCAGACAGTATGTCTCTGAACACCTCAGAATTCATTCGGCTGCTTCTGTCCTGTGTCACATCATCAATAAACACTAGTGTCCCAGTGCCACTGGCAGCCATGCACACCCAAGCCATCACACTGCCTCCCTCCACCGTGTTTTACAGATGATGTGGTATGCTTTGGCTAATGAGCTGTTCCACGCCTTCTCCATACTTTTTTCTTGCCATCATTCTGGTAGAGGTTGATCTTGGTTTCATCTGTCCAAAGAATGTTTTTCCAGAACTGTGCTGGCTTTTTTAGATGTTCTTTAGCAAAGTCCAATCCAATCTAGCCTTTCAATTCTTGAGGCTTATGAGTGGCTTGCACCTTGCAGTGCACCCTCTGTATTTACTTTCATGCAGTCTTCTCTTTATGGTAGACTTGGATATCGATACGCCGACCCCCTGGAGAGTGTTGTTCACTTGGTTGGCTGTTGTGAAGGGGTTTCTCTTCACCATGGAAATGATTCTGCGATCATCCACCACTGTTGTCTTCCGTGGACGTCCAGGTCTTTTTGCGTTGTTGAGTTCACCAGTGCTTGCTTTCTTTCTCAGGATGGACCAGACTGTAGATTTTGCCACTCGTAATATTGTAGCAATTTCTCGGATGGGTTTTTTCTGTTTTTGCAGCTTAAGGATGACTTCTTTCACCTGCATGGAGAGCTCCTTTGACCGCATGTTGTCTGTTCACAGCAAAATCTTCCACATGCAAGCACCACACCTCAAATCAACTCCAGGTCTTTTATCTGCTTCATTGATAATGACATAACGACGGACGACGGACGGACTTGCCCACACCTGCCCATGAAATAGCCTTTGAGTCAATTGTCCAATTACTTTTGAGCCCCTGAAATGAAGGGATTGTGTTCAAAAAATACTTTAGTCGCCTCACATTTTTATGCAATCGTTTTGTTCACCCCACTGAATTAAAGCTGAAAGTCTGCACTTCAACTTCATCGGAGTTGTTTCATTTAAAATTCATTGTGGTAATGTACAGACCAAAATTAGAAAAAAGTTGTCTCTGTCCAAATATTTATGGACCTAACTGTAGCAGCACTAGAAAAGGTCCAGAGAAGAGCAACTAGGCTGAGTCCAGGGCTATAGGGGACGAGTTATGAGGAAAGATTAAAAGAGCTGAGCCTTTACAGTTTAAGCAAAAGAAGATTAAGAGGTGACATGATTGAAGTGTTTAAAATTATGAAGGGAATTAGTCCAGTGGATCGAGATGGTCATTTTCAAATGAGTTCATCAAGAACACGAAGACATAGTTGGAAACTTGTTAAGGGTAAATTTCGCACAAACATTAGGAAGTTTTTCTTTACACAAAGAACGATGGACACTTGGAAGAAGCAACCAAGTAATGTGGTAGACAGTAAAACTTTAGGGACTTTCAAAATTCGACTTGATGTTTTTTTGGAAGAAATAAGTGGATAGGACTGGTGAGCTTTGTTGGGCTGAATGGCCTGTTCTCGTCTAATGTTCTAATTACAGATCCACATTGTTATGAAAACACATTTTAAACCATGCAAGGACTCAGATCAAAGAGCACTCCTACAACGCACTATGAAAACATAATCAGAAGTAAAAAAGGAACGTTATTTACATTTATTTGCCTAGCAGATGCTTCTGTCGAAAGCGACTTACAAAAGAACTCAACATAACCGAGTAAACATCATTCTGGGGTACTGGATGGGAACAAGTGTTACAGGACAAGGACACAGAATTGGTCACCACAAGTGAAGAGCTCACAACAAAACACTAACAATTCCTAAGCTGCAAAAACCTAACAACTCAGTTACAGACAAATTCACCAAAAAACTCACCAAACACATTGAAGGAGTCAGCATTTCAGATCCTTCCACCAGCCAGGAGCTACACTTGAAGAGTCTGGATTGAGATTTGATACCATGCAGAGGTGGCATCACTAGACACTAAGTGTACAAGAAGGATCTCACAAGTGTCTCTGTGGTGGACGGTCAGTGCCCTTGTCTGGCTGGGATGCCTCCTTAACTCTTTCAGGGTGGGTGTCGATTTTTGTCGAAATTCATCGGTAGAGCACAATAATCAGCTGTAAACTGCAAGAAAACTTGCCGTTACATTTTAGTTCGACTCTCTTTGCTAGAAGAAAAGTTAGTTTCATTGATTTGACCTCGAATACCAGCCCAAAGTAAAAACAGTGCATCCGGAAAGTATTCACAGCACATCACTTTCTCCACATTTTGTTATGTTACACCCTTATTCCGAAATGGATTAAATTCATTTTTTTTTTCAGAATTCTACACACAACATCCCATAATGACAACGTGAAAAAAGTTTACTTGAGATTTTTGCAAATTTATTAAAAATAAAAAAATTGAGAAAGCACATGTACATAAGTATTCACAGCCTTTGCCATAAAGCTCGAAATTGAGCTTAGGTGCATCCTGTTTCTCCTGATCATCTTTGAGATGTTTCTGCAGCTTACTTGGAGTCTACCTGTGGTAAATTCAGTTGACTGGACATGATTTGAAAAGGCACACACCTGTCTAGATAAGGTCCCACAGTTGACAATTCATGTCAGAGCACAAACCAAGCGTGAAGTCAAAGGAATTGTCTGTGGACCTCCGAGACAGGATTGTCTCGAGGCACAAATCTGGGGAAGGTTACAGAAAAATTTCTGCTGCTTTGAAGGTCCCAATGAGCACAGTGGCCTCCATCATCCGTAAGTGGAAGAAGTTCGAAACCACCAGGACTCTTCCTAGAGCTGGCCGGCCATCTAAACTGAGCGATAGGTCCTTAATCAGGGAGGTGACCAAGAACCCGATGGTCACTCTGTCAGAGCTCCAGAGGTCCTCTGTGGAGAGAGGAGAACCTTCCAGAAGGACAACCATCTCTGCAGCAATCCACCAATCAGGCCTGTATGGTAGAGTGGCCAGACAGAAGACACTCCTTAGTAAAAGGCACATGGCAGCCCGCCTGGAGTTTGCCAAAAGGCACCTGAAGGACTCTCAGACCATGAGAAAGAAAATTCTCTGGTCTGATGAGACAAAGATTGAACTCTTTGGTGTGAATGGCAAGTGTCACGTTTGGAGGAAACCAGGCACCACTCATCACCAGGCCAATACCATCCCTACAGTGAAGCATGGTGGTGGCAGCATCATGCTGTGGGGATGTTTTTCAGAGGCAGGAACTGGGAGACTAGTCAGGATAAAGGGAAAGATGACTGAAGCAATGTACAGAGACATCCTGGATGAAAACCTGCTCCAGAGCGCTCTTGACCTCAGACTGGGGCGACAGTTCATCTTTCAGCAGGACAACGACCCTAAGCACACAGCCAAGATATCAAAGGAGTGGCTTCAGGACAACTCTGTGAATGTCCTTGAGTGGCCCAGCTCAGTTACAGCCAGAGCCCAGACTTGAATCCGATTGAACATCTCTGGAGAGATCTTAAAATGGCTGTGCACCGACGCTTCCCATCCAACCTGATGGAGCTTGAGAGGTGCTGCAAAGAGGAATGGGCGAAACTGGCCAAGGATAGGTGTGCCAAGCTTGTGGCATCATATTCAAAAAGACTTGAGGCTGGAATTGCTGCCAAAGGTGCATCGACAAAGTATTGAGCAAAGGCTGTGAATACTTATGTACATGGGATTTCTCAGTTTTTTTATTTTTAATAAATTTGCAAAAACCTCAAGTAAACTTTTTTCACGTTGTCATTATGGGGTGTTGTGTGTAGAATTCTGAAAAAAAAATGAATTTAATCAATTTTAGAATAAGGCTGTGACATAACAAAAGGTGGAAAAAGTGATGCGCTGTGAATACTTTCCAGATGCACTATACGCAAACAATATACTCTGTGGACAACGTTTTATCTTTTATCGCTTAATCAACTCTGAATTTTCGGACTCAGATTTTGCTGGAGATTGAAAACAAATGTGTGGTATCCGCATCAGCTGATCAGTCCCTAGCTGATTGTGGTGCTGAACATCTTTGTGTAGCTGACGTGTCTGGGAGGACCACCACTTACGATGACAAGAGGTATAAACCAGATTGCATCACACTGTGACTGCCACCAGCGCTCACCTGCAAATTGAAGACAGCCAGGCACCCAGCCCGCCATGCATTTCTGCTGGCCATGGAGCTGCCCATGAGCCACCACTGCTGCCAGAGATGCCGAACTGGCGCCAACAGCAGCCACAGCACACAGCAACAGATGTTTTATGGTAATTTATGTGTGAAACGATTGCTTTTAGTGCTTTTTAGAAAACTGAAGGGTTTTTTTTTAGAAAAAATATTCAGCCCTCAAAGAGTTAAAGGAAGGACAAGCGGAAACTGCATGCTCACGGCATTATCTCCCCCGGATCACTATGAGGCCACCCTCTGAGTTTCTACGGCACCTCGGATTCCCACAGATCATACTGGCGTACTGGGAATTGGTGGCTCAGCCCTGTTGGGTTCCATCAGGGGCTGCTGCAGGGACTCTGGAGCCCTATGTATTTGGGCTCCCATCCCACCTTACCCAGAAGTGCTTCCGAACCAAGTCTATGGGAGACCGGATAGATAAAAGGAACCCGCTGCCACTGCTCCGGGAGCGAGAGTCGGGAGGGAGAAGACCAAGCTTGCTGGAAGAAGAATGGAAGTGGACAGAGAAAGACAAAGAAAGAAGGAGACGAAGAAGAAGGAAAAGAAGAAGAGTGCTTTATTAGTGTGCTTGTGCTTTTTACTGGGGCTGTGTAGGTGGGAAACCAAAGGAAAGAGTTTCCCACAGCGAAATAAAAGCCTAAGTGTGAAAGAACTTGTGTCTGAGTCAGGTGTTGGGGAGCTGGTGTGCCCCCTGCAGGCCAGGTGCAAACCCACCGATCTACAATGTAGGCAAGAATCAAGGATTTGAACTTAATATGTCCCTCTACAGGAAACCAATGTAGTAATCTGAAAAGATGAGTGACATGTGCCCGCCTCAGCTAGTTGAATGCCAGATGTGCTGCTGCATTTTGAATCATCTACACCAGCTTGGTGGATCAACTGCCAGAACAGAGTTGCAATCAGTGAGACATATAGAGACCCTAGATAATACCGTGTGGTCCTCTGGAGAGAGTAACAGATACAGTTACGTATCATCAGCATAGCACAGATATCACAAAACATTTACAGAGTCTTATTATTTCTACACAGGTGTTAACTGAATAACAGCATATTACACTTGGGGAAAAAAGGATTATGGGACCAAAAATAGGTTCAACAAAGCTATAAAACCTACAGTGGATTCAGGAAGTATTCAGACCCCAGCACTTCATCGAGTTGTAGAATTAATTTGAAATGGATACATTCACCATGTTGGCTGGGATTGGCTCCGGCAGACCCCCGTGACCCTGTGTTCGGATTCAGCGGGTTGGAATATGGATGGATGGATGGATGGACATTCACCATTTTGTCCATATATCTACACTCAATAAACCATAATGACAACATGAAAATGTGTTTTCAGAAAGATTCAAAAGCTGAAATCAGTCAATCGTGGAAGTAATCAGACCCATCTGCTGTGGCACTCCATATTATGGTTGTTGTTGCTTTATCTCTCCTTGAGATGTTTCTAGAAGCTGATTGGTGTCCACCTGTGACAAACTGAATTGACTGGACATTGTACAGAAAGGTGAACACCTGTGGATAAGGCAGCACAATTCACACTACATTTCAGGACAGGGAACTCTCTATAGACCTCCACAATCAGATTGTGGTGAGGCATAGACCAGGGCAAGGGGATAAATCCATTTTTAAAGTTTCTGGCCTCAATATCAATTGTGAAATGGAAGAAGCTGAGAGCCACCATGTTTCTTCCTGGAGTTGGCCATCCAGTCAAACTGAATAAATGGGCCAGACGGGCCTTGGTCAGGGAGTTGGATAAAGAACCAAGTGTTCACTCTAACAGAGCTTCAGAAGTCCTTTGTTGAGATGGGAACACTTGTGTGGAGGACGACCATTTCAGCAGCACTCTATCAATCAAGTGTTTATGGCAGAGTGGTCTCCCTGCTTGGAGTTTGCCAAATACTATTTAAAGGACTCTGAGACGATGAGGAAAAAGATTGGTCTGATGTGACAAAAATTGAACTCTTTGGGCAGGACTCCATGCTCAATGTCTGGTGAAGACCAGGCACTGCTCATCACCTGCCTAATACCATTGGTGATGGCAGCCTGCAGTGACAGGGAGATTGGTGAGAATTGAATGAAGAATGAATGCAGATAAACTCAAAGAGGACCTTGAAGAAAATCTACTCCAGAGTGAACACAACCTCAGACTGGCGTTACTGTTCAGCTTTTGACATGACAGTGAGCTGAAGCATACAACCAAGACAATCCTGCAGTGGCTTCATGACAAGTCTAGAAGTTTTTTTGATTGGCCTAACCAAAGCCCAGATTTAAACCCCACAGAACACCCATGGAGAGACCTAAAGATGGCAGTTTAGAGTCTCTTCCCATCCAATCTAACAGAAGTTGAGAGGATCTGCCAAGAAGATTGGGATAAATTACTTATATCTAGGTGTGTAAAACTGGTAGAGACTCATCCAAGAAGACTCAAAGCTTCCATTGCTGCCAGAGGGATTTTACAAAGTACTGAGTGAATGTCTGGATGCTTACTGTACATAAATGAGAGTTTTCAGTTTTTGATTTTTAATAAATTTGCAAGCCTTTCAGAAAACATGTTTTAACTTTGTCATTATGGATTATTGAGTATAGACAACGGGTGTCGAACTCCGGACCTGGAGGACCACAGTGGCTGCAGGTTTTCATTCTAACCCTTTTCTTAATCAGTGACCAGGTTTCACTGCTAATTAACTTCTTTTCCTTTCATTTCAATAATTCATTTTTCTTTGCATTTATATAACCCACACTCACCTCAGAGTACTGCACCCTCCACCCATCCTTCTGCTGATACCAGCATAGGTGAGAGTTTACCACAACCCACAATTACAGCAGCCCAGGTAAGCAGAGAGCTGAGGAGACTTTGTGCCAGCAAAGCAGCAGGTCCAGATGGAGTATTGCCACGACTGCTGAAGGTCTGTGCGTTGGAGCTGGGGAGTCCTCTACAGCGCATCTTCAACCTGAGCCTGGAACAGGGGAGAGTCCCGAGGCTTTGGAAAACATCTTGCATCACCCCAGTCCCAAAGGTATCACATCCAGGTGAGCTGAATGACTTCCGGCCTGTCGCTCTGACGTCACATGTGATGAACACCATGGAGTGGCTGCTGCTTCACCACCTGAGGCCACAGGTCCGTCACACCCTCGACCCTCTGCAGTTCGCATACCAGGAGTAGGTGGGAGCGGAGGATGCCATCATATATATGCTACACCGATCCCTCTCCCACTTGGACAGAGGCAGTGGTGCTGTAAGAATTATGTTTCTGGACTTCTCTAGGGCCTTCAGCACCATCCAACCTCGGCTCCTTAGGGTCAAGCTGACAGAGATGGGAGTAGATTCATACCTGGTAGTATGGATCGTGGACTATCTTAAAGACAGACCTCAGTATGTGCGTCTCGGGAATTGCAGGTCTGACATTGTGGTCAGCAACACAGGAGCGCCGCAGGGGACTGTACTTTCTCCGGTCCTGTTCAGCCTATATACATCAGACTTCCAATACAACTCAGAGTCCTGCCACGTGCAATAATTCGCTGATGACACTGCTATCGTGGGCTGCATCAGGAGTGGGCTGGAGGAGGAGTACAGGAACCTCATCAAGGACTTTGTTAAATGGTGCGACTCAAACCACCTACACCTGAACACCAGCAAAACCATGGAGCTGATGGTGGATTTTAGGAGGCCCAGGCCCCTCCTGGACCCCGTGATCATCAGAGGTGACTGTGTGCAGAGGGTGCAGACCGATAAATACCTGGGAGTGCAGCTGGATGATACACTGGACTGGACTGCCAATACTGATGCTCTGTGCAAGAAAGGACAGAGCCAACTATACTTCCTTAGAAGGCTGGCGTCCTTCAACATCTGCAATAAGATGCTGCAGATGTTCTATCAGACGGTTGTGGCAAGCGCCCTCTTCTACGCGGTGGTGTGCTGGGGAGGCAGCATAAAGAAGAAAGACGCCTCACGCCTGGACAAACTGGTGAGGAAGGCAGGCTCTATTGTAGGCACGGAGATGGACAGTCTGACATCTGTGGTGGAGCGACGGGCGCTGAGCAGAAGACTCCTGTCAATCATGGAGAATCCATGGGGAAATTCACATACTCCAGCAGCAGCATACTGATAAAAAACAATATTAAATTAAAGAGTGATAACAATGCAGATATAACAGACAATAACTTTGTATAATTTTAACGTTTACCCCCCCGGGTGGAATTGAAGAGTCGTATAGCTTGGGGGAGGAAAGATCTCCTCAGTCTGTCAGTGGAGCAGGACGGTGACAGCAGTCTGTCACTAAAGCTGCTCCTCTGTCTGGAGATGATCCTGTTCAGTGGATGCATTGGATTCTCCATGATTGACAGGAGTCTGCTCAGTGCCCGTCGCACTGCCACAGATGTCAAACTGTCCAGCTATTATTGTTTGGCTGCTAATTAAGGAAAAAGAGACAAACTAAGGGGCCTGAGACAAGTTAATTAAAATTAAGGCAAAAGAAGTGAATTAGCAGCAAAAACAAGTCACTAATGAAGAAGATGGTTGGAATGAAAACCTGCAGCCACTGCATTCCTCCAGGCCTGGAGTTTGACACCCCTAGTATAGACAGATGGCCAGAAATGGCAAATTTAACCTTTTAAAATTAATTCTACAGTACGATAAAGTGTGCAGTGAGTCTAAATACTTTCTGAAGCAACTGTCAGTCACTTTGAACAAATGCATTGGCTAAGTACGTGCCACTTTTCCTGTAATATCTTACCTAGAAGTGTTAAACTAGGGAACATTTCTATTTAAAAAGGAAATGCAAAAGCTCCCCACATAGGAGTTTGTATTTCAGTCATATCATGGTGGTCACTTCATAGAGGTGCACCTTTTGTGGCAATTGTCAGTTGCACATTAAAACATTATTTTGTTCATTTATCATCTAACGAGAGTAGCATGGTGGCACAGTAGTAATAATTATCCATCCATCCATTGTCCAACCCGCTGAATCCGAACACAGGGTCACGGGGTTCTGCTGGAGCCAATGCCAGCCAACACAGGGCACAAGGCTGGAACCAATACCGGGCAGGGTGCCAACCCACCGCAGGGCACACACAAACACACCCACACACCAAGCACACACTAGGGCCAATTTAGAATCGCCAATCCACCTAACCTGCATGTCTTTGGACTGTGGGAGGAAACCGGAGCGCCCGGAGGAAACCCACGCAGACACGGGGAGAACATGCAAACTCCACGCAGGAAGGACCCGGGAAGCGAACCCAGGTTCCCAGGTCTCCCAACTGCGAGGCAGCAGCGCTACCCACTGCACCACTGTGCCGCCCAGTAATAATTATAATAATAATAATTCATTTTATTTATAAGGCACTTTACATTTGTAGTAAACCTCAAAGTCAGTCAGTCAGTCATTGTCCAACCCTCTATATCCAAACACAGGGTCACGGGGGTCTGCTGGAGCCAATCCCAGCCAGCACAAGGCACAAGGCGGGAAACAAACCCGGGCATGGCGCCAGCCCACCGCAGGGCATACACACACCAAGCACACACTAGGGACAATTTAGGCTCGCCAATGCACCTAACCTGCATGCCTTTGGACTGTGGGAGGAAACCCACGCAGACACGGGGAGAACATGCAAACTCCACACAGGGAGGACTCAGGAAGTGAACCCAGGGCTCCTTACTGCAAAGCAGCAGCGCTAGCACTGAACCACCGTGCCTCTGTTTATTTCTAATAACCTCATTATATCCATAATTGCCAATCACTAAAATTTCAGCTTTCTCTTTATTTAGTTTGAGAAAATTACTACTCATCCATTCAGAAACACAAGTAAGACATTATATCAGTGAATCAACAGAGTCGGGGTCATCAGGCGCTATTGATAAGTACAGTTGTGCGTCGTCAGCATAGCTGTGGTAGCTCATGTTATGCCCCGAGTTAATCTGACCTAATGGAAGCATGTAAATCAAAAAGAGCAGCGGACCCAGGATAGAGCCTTGTGGAACACTATATAGAATATCATGTGTCATACTCAGGATTAAACAAGCTTAGAAAATGGTGTGATATTTTCTAACAATAAGGAATGTTGTTGTTTTGAAAGAAAAAAAAAACCTTTAGCAAAAAAGCTATTGAATTCTTTTAAAGGTATCCATCCTGCAAGTGCAGCTCACAGTATACTTTTACCGTGTCACTGAATCCAGGGAGAGACGGAGAGGCTTTTGTTTTCAGAGTTTGGCTCCTTGAAACCATAGAAAGGAAAAGGTTGATGAGCCTTTAGTTTCTTATGCATCAGCATTAGGAGGGTCACTGGCTCCATCAGTCCACACAAAGCTTTAAAGGACCTTGCAGTTTGTATGAAGTCAAAAAAAAATAAAATAAATAAATAAAAATGAAAGCTCCGGCAGTATTACATCTTGATCAACAAATGACTGATAATATTCCTGTGCACATCTTTCAGGGCCCTCGTTTGATGACAAAGCACGGCCTGCATCCCACATCCATTATCTGGTGCCCTCCCTGAGGCTAGAGCATCAATAACGCTTGCCTCCCTCGCTGGATACTGCCTGCCTTTTGAGAGAGGGGAGGACACGGAGGAAAGCTGATGGGCATTTTCACACCAGGCGCTCCATTATAGTCCTCTAGTCTTTCAGAACATTTACCGTGGATCGGTGGTGGGTTCGAGGTCTTTTATGGCTGCGCATTATTAAGACGTAGACGTACGAGGCAGAAAAAGTTCAGAGTCTTACATCTTCATTTCTTTCTAGATTTTTGTATAAAATAATACAAGAATTACAAATCAACAATGATGTGACGTGGACTCTGCAGGTATAAGGGTCAGGAGTGTCGGTTTATGGTCACATTAAACACCAAATAATGTGATCTCAGTGATTTTGACTGTGGCATGATTGTTGGTGCCAGATGGGCTGGTTGAAGTGCTTCTGTAACTGTTGATCTCCTCATAGAACAGTCTCCAGAGTTTATGTAGAATGATGTGAAAGACATCCAGTGAAAGGTAGTTCTGGGGACAGAAACACCATATTGATAACTGAGGTCAAAGGAGCATGGTGGTGCAGTGGTAGCGCTGCTGCCTCGCAGTAAGGAGACCTGGGTTCATTTCCCGGGTCCTTCCTGCATGGAGTTTGTATGTTCTCCCCGTGTCTGCGTGGGTTTCCTCCCGAAGTCCAAAGACATGCAGGTTAGGTGCATTGGCGATCCTAAATTGTCCCTAGTGTGTGCCTGGTGTGTGTGTATGTATGCCCTGTGGTGGACTGGCGCCCTGCCCGGGGTTTGTTCCTGCCTTGTGCCCTGTGTTGGCTGGGATTGGCTCCAGTGGACCCCCGTGACCCTGTGTTAGGATATAACAGGTTGGATAATGGATGGATGGAGGTCAAAGGAGAATGCCCACAGAAAGGCTACGGTAACTCAGAGTACCACTGTGGTGAGCTGAGAAGCAGTTTCTGAAATTCACAACACGTCTCACCTTAAGCTAGATGGGCTATAATAGCACAAGATCACATTGGGTTCCACTCCTGTCAGCCAAGAACAGAAAACTGAGGCTGCAGTGGGCACAGGCTTACCAAAACTGGACAGTTGAAGGCAGAGAAAATGTAGCCTGGTCCAATGAATTTCGATTTCTGCTGAGGCATACAGATGGTAAGATATGAATTTGGCAACAACAGCATGAATCCATACACCCTTGTGTCAACAGTCCAGGCTGGTAGTGATGGCGTTGTGTAGTGGTGTCGGGAATGTCTTCTTGGCACAATTTAGGCTTCTTAATACCAATCAACCAATCGATCAATCATCACTTGAATACCACAACATATTAGGGGTGTTGTTGCTGACCATGTGCATCCTGCCATGGCCATAATCTACCCATCTTCTAATGGCTGCTCCCAGCATTGTAATGCACCATGTTACAATGCAAAAGTCATCTCAAGCTGGTCTAATGAACATGACAATGGAGTTCACTGTTCTTCAGTGGCCTTCCAAGTCACCAGATTCTCAGAATACCTTTGGGATGTGGAAGAATAGGAAATTCACAGCAGAATATGTGAATGTGCTGCTGACAAATCTGCAGAAGTTGTGTGATGCAATCGTGTCAACATGGGCCAGAAACTCAAAGGAGTGTTTCCAACATTTTGTGGAATTCATGATCCATGAAGAGCTGTTTTGAGAGGAAAAGGAGGTCCTACCTAGTATTAGAACAAGTCAAGTCAAGTTGGGGAGCATGCACTGGTACAATGCATTGCCGCACCCACTACACAACGAAACAACTTGGGATCTCGGTTTGCAACCCCCCAGGCAGACACGCGGTCCTGTTCCACCCTCCGGAAATGACCCTCTATCTGCCGCAGCCAGGTGTTACGTGGGCGACCCCTTGATCTGGTCCAGCCACTCAGGTCCCCAACAATGAGGATCTTACGAGCTGGATCACCCTTGGAGAAACGCGCCACATGGCCGTAGTGCCGTAACTGACACTCCCTCACAATGCAGGTCATGTGCCTCTTTCGGGACTCCATGAACAACACAAAGTCAAACCAGCGGTACCCAAGGATTTTCCGGAGAGACAGAGTACCAAAGGAGTCCAGTCTTCATCTCAGGTCCCTGGATAGTGTCCATGTCTCGCAACCATATAGCAAGACAGGAAGCACCAGGACTCTAAAGACTTGGATCTATACTATATATATATATATATAATATATACATTGTGGGCTTTTATCCCTTGAAAAAACAACGCTGGAATCAAGAAAATGGTTTGGGGACTGTCCCCGTATTTTGCCCTAAGACAGTATATGAAAAAAGAGATCTTTTAAATTACAAGAACATTTGACAGTCTTTACTTTGTGAAAATGGTGGATTGATACAAAAAGGGTTATGGGAACAGGAAATGGTTGGTGTTAGGAACAGGAACTGGAAGTAACGTCATCGAGGTGAGCCGGATGTGATGTGATCTGGATGAGCCGGAAGTTATGTCATTGAGGATGGCCGGAAGTGACGTTGTTGCGGCCATTTTTTATACCTGGAAGTGGAGGAAATTATTTTTCTTCTGGCTTTCTGTGGAAAGAAGAGATCCAGGTAAGTACCACGTGACCAACTCATATCTCGCGATAGTTTACTCCCCTTTAGGCTCTTTGATTGCCTCCTGATCGCCCGTGTGTGACAACATATAATAATGCCCAGGGAATTTAAATTTTACTTACTTTTCTGAACATATTAATGCACTGTCAAAGGTGTGATGATTTACACATGCCTAGTGCACTGGCATAGGGCAAAATTTGTGGAGCCCCATCAATAACAGGTTAGGACCCCACCTTGAGGAAAAAACAATATGTTTCAAATTCATCTGCCTCCTCTCTGATGAAGCCAGAAACAATTCAAATAAAAGTCTTCTTCAGACATCAAATCACATCAATCCATGCCGTCTATGGCCAATTTATTGTGGTGTTAACGTAGTGTTGTAGCCAGTGGATTGCAGCAAAGGTGAGTGAGACCCGATGCCTGAATGACACTAACTTTTCACAAAGGTACATGGATTTCATAAAATTCCACTAAAACACATTCAAACATAAATGAAGATGGAAACAGCAAATGTGATGTTGTGTCTTAAACAGGACTCATTTTGCATTGTAACCACAAGGGGGTGCCACTGAGCACCAAACCACAGAAACAATAATGCCCACAGACAATTCTAGTACAGTAATCCCTCCTCCATTGTAGGGGTTGCGTTTCAGAGCCACCCGCAAAATAAGAAAATCCGCAAAGTAGACACCATATATTTATATGGTTATTTTTATATATTTTAAGTCCTTATCAACTCTCCCACATGGTTTATAAATATTCCCCGTACAGTTATACAATATAAACCCTTTATATTCTCTTAGTTATTAGGTAAGATTCATTGAAATTATGTATGTAAACACAGTCTATATACTACTCACAAACATACGTATCGTATATCATTGAGTTTTATTGAATACGTAATACAGTTTTAAACATATTGTAATTGAGAAGGTAATATAAAAATACGTGAAAAATCTATAACATGTAAATGCTGTACATAAAACCAAAATGTTATTTTAAAGATACTGTAGAGCGTCTCCGATATCACATTTGTTACAGCCATTATGATAGACAGGCCACCGGCAATAAATACCAACAATGCAAGGAAAAAATTGTAGAAAATGTGTGCACAGTTACAATAAACGTACATACATGTACTAAGTACATAGAAAAATAGTTTTGAGTACTCACCAACTTGTCAGATAACGATGACATTTACTGCACCGTCACAGCTGTTCTAAAGGAGCCTCTTCAGGCGACTGTGTAGCACCGCCATCGTCTTCTTCCACTGAAGGCGTACTAGGCAGTGTTTTGCGTGTAAGGAACATCGTGATGGGCAGTTGCTGGCGTTGCTTTTTCATTTGTGTAAAGAGGTTCCTATACACTTCTGTGGCGCCATCAAGAGCATTTTTAAATTGCAAAGAACGAATCATTTGCGGGTCCCATTCTTCAACTGATGTCTGGAGATCTTCTGCCATTCGTAGAATCGTCGCGAGACGCTCGAGAGTTAGCCCAGCACCCAGGAGCTTAACCGCGTGCTCTGATTGGGTAGCTTCTCAGCCATCCGCCAATAGTGTCCCTTGTCTGAATTCAAATGGGCAAATCAACTGAGGAAGCACACGTACTGTAGACCGAAGACATCCGCGAAGCAGTGAAAAATCTGCGATATATATTCACATATGCTTACATTTAAAATCCACCATGGAGTGAAGCCGCGAAAGACGAAGCGCGATATAGCGAGGGATCACTGTATCAGATAAAGTATTTTTATTTGTTACCAACTGTCTTAAAGAAACACCAGCCAAAAAGCACGAGTGCAAATTCTCTCCTTCCACAGAGTGTTGTCCGCTACCTCCTGACTCTCACTCAATTAAGTAAGGTGGAGGGCTCTCTTTAAATTCTGACCCAGAAACTGTTCCTGGTGTCACACTCAGGTCATCCAGAATCCAGTGCAGTCTTCTCCCGGAAGCATCCTCTGGCAGTGACAGGGCTACGATTCCGGACTCCATCTCCCATACCACCCTGAAAGTTAATCAGGATCATTCTTGAAGAACGCTGCCACCTGTAATTTGGGGGAATAAACTTCTACCGGTATGGCCGTTCGCTCAGTCCATCCATTATGGTCTCTTGGCTGGGTAAGAATTTCTCATTTATCCCAGCCAGGATGCCCGTTCTTCCTTCACGGCACCTATGGCGTGGACTTGTATGTGACCTTTACGTAATATGTTAGCTTACCACCTTTAAGATTATTATGCAGTGTGCTGCGCAAACAGGAAGGTGAGATATGTTCAAGCTGCGTCTTGTTCTGTATTTGTTCAGCAGTGACACTGGCATGAGTGAGAGAGTAGACGAGTGAGAAAAACATCTGTGAGGTGAGGTGAACACCTGCTATCGAATCTGTTTGAGTCTTAGCAAGCGTTTAGACTGGTAAGAGTTAGTCAGTGTGCTTAATTAGTCAGTAGTACATTTGTTAAAAATACCTTTCAGTGTAAATTAATACTGGTATCCACCAAAGCCATCAGAATTTTAATGATACCATGATTTGGATTCTTGGCTATAAGCCCAACGTCTAGTTGGGAATTACAGACAGTGACTTCTACTGCTCAGAGCTTATTCTGTGACTGTGTTGGTTACATTTGGTGACAACATGCACATGAAAGGACGAATTTAATAAAAATGGTGACACATTCTGTACTGTGCAGTTGTATTGCTCACCATTAATGATAACTGCAATGTATTTCTCTGCATCAAACCAAGTTCATTTCATTCTTGAGAAAAAACAATTAAAAATTACTTGAAATTCAGCTGAAACGCAATATTTTGTAGGTTTTTTTTCTGATCATTCAAATCTGATGAATTGCTATAACTTAAAACCACAGTGATTCACCTGCCCCCTGTAGAAAACGTAGCGACGTTGTTTAATTCTACAAACAAAAATACGGCTTCTCCGTTATGGACACAGGTGTCGAACTCTGGTCCTTGAGGGCCGCGGTGGCTGCATGTTTTCATTCTAACCATCTTCTTCATTAGTCAGCCGTTTTTAATGCTAATTAACTTCTTTTGCTTTAGTTTTAATTAACTTCACTCAGGCCCCTTAATTGTATCTTTTTCCTTAATTAGTAGCCAAACAATAATAAGAAATTAAACAAGCCACCATACAGTATTCACAGCACATCACTTTTTCCACATTTTGTTATGTTACAGCCTTATTCCAAAATGGATTAAATTCATTTTTTTCCTCAGAATTCTATACACAACACCCCATAATGACAGCATGAAAAAAGTTTACTTGAGATTTTTACAAATTTATTAAAAATAAAAAAATTGAGAAAGCACATGTACATAAGTATTCACAGCCTTTGCCATGAAGCTCAAAATTGAGCTCAGGTTCATCCTGCTTCCCCTGATCATCCTTGAGATGTTTCTGCAGCTTCATTGGAGTCCACCTGTGGTAAATTCAGTTGACTGGACATGATTTGGAAAGGCACACACCTGACTATATAAGGTCCCACAGTTGTCAGTTCATGTCAGAGCACAAACCAAGCATGAAGTCAAAGGAATTGTCTGTAGACCACCGAGACAGGATTGTCTCGAGGCACAAATCTGGGGAAGGTTACAGAAAAATTTCTGCTGCTTTGAAGGTCCCAATGAGCACAGTGGCCTCCATCATCCGTAAGTGGAAGAAGTTTGAAACCACCAGGACTCTTCCTAAAGCTGGCCGGCCATCAAAACTGAGCGATCGGGGGAGAAGGGCCTTAGTCAGGGAGGTGACCAAGAACCCGATGGTCACTCTGTCAGAGCTCCAGACAGGAGTCCAGAGGAGAACCTTCCAGAAGGACAACCATCTCTGCAGCAATCCACCAATCAGGCTGTATGGTAGAGTGGGCCAGACGGAAGCCACTCCTTAGTAAAAGGCACATGGCAGCCCACCTGGAGTTTGCCAAAAGGCACCTGAAGGACTCTCAGACCATGAGAAAGAAAATTCTCTGGTCTGATGAGACAAAGATTGAACTCTTTGGTGTGAATGCCAGGCGTCACGTTTGGAGGAAACCAGGCACCGCTCATCACCAGGCCAATACCATCCCTACAGTGAAGCATGGTGGTGGCAGCATCATGCTGTGGGGATGTTTTTCAGCGGCAGGAACTGGGAGACTAGTCAGGATAAAGGGAAAGATGACTGCAGCAATGTACAGAGACGTCCTGGATGAAAACCTGCTCCAGAGCGCTCTTGACCTCAGACTGGGGCGACGGTTCATCTTTCAGCAGGACAACGACCCTAAGCACACAGCCAAGATATCAAAGGAGTGGCTTCAGGACAACTCTGTGAATGTCTTTGAGTGGCCCAGCCAGAGCCCAGACTTGAATCCGATTGAACATCTCTGGAGAGATCTTAAAATGGCTGTGCACCGACGCTTCCTATCCAACCTGATGGAGCTTGAGAGGTGCTGCAAAGAGGAATGGGCGAAACTTGCCAAGGATAGGTGTGCCAAGCTTGTGGCATCATATTCAACAAGACTTGAGGCTGTAATTGCTGCCAAAGGTACATCGACAAAGTATTGAGCAAAGGCTGTGAATACTTATGGACATGGGATTTCTCAGTTTTTTTATTTTTAATAAATTCGAAAGCTTGCATATTGTAATCTTTTTAGTTAGCCAATAAAAGGTGTCATTTTGCTTGGCTTATCTCTACATTCATAATGGCTAACACGGTACAACACCCTAGTACTACAAAAACCTCAAGTAAACTTTTATCACGTTGTCATTATGGGGTGTTGTGTGTAGAATTCTGAGGAAAAAAATGAATTTAATCTATTTTGGAATAAGGCTGTAACATAACAAAATGTGGAAAAAGTGATGCGCTGTGAATACTTTCCAGATGCACAGTATAACAGAAAAAACAGAAAAATCAACAGATTTGGAAATGTCTGCTGTGGCAGAATGAGAGCAGCAACAAGCCATTGAATTAAATAACAGGCTTAATTAACAACAAGAATCAGCTTCTCATTAAGAGACTGTTTGGAGTTTGAAATCCCAGTTTAGCTGGTCATCTGTTGGCTCGTTTCATGTCTCATTTCTGTTTGGCTGCCATTTAATGAAGAAACAAATCAATTCAGAGGACTGAATCCTTAAAAACAGGGCTATTGAAATGAAGGGAAAAGGAGTTAATTAGCAGTGAAAACTGGTCACTGATTAGGAAATGAGTTAGAATGAAAACCTGTAGTCACTGCGGCTCTCCAGGCCTGGAGTTCGACACCCCTGGTTGTGGAGGTCTGCTCTTTACGTGAGTGTGGTACAAAATAAGCGGTGAGTTTGGGACCACGGTTACTTAACTCACTCTTGGAGTAGAAGGGCGGTGTCCTCGAAAACCGTACCAGAAGTGATGCTACGGCCCGTCCTAGGACTTGTCCCCTGTTCTGTGAGGAAGAGAGAACAGGGAGTTAGCGATCGCCATGGCCCCTGCCCTGTGCTTGGTATTCTTGCTTTTAGATGCTCCTTAACTTTTTATAGGGCTAATTTTTTTTTTCCTTTTGTCCCAAGGTTGAATATTTTCCCAAAAAACTTTTTTTGTTTTCTGAAAAGCCCACAACACAATGTTAACTGAGGTCACAAAACTGGGTGGGATAGTCGGATATTAAAACGGTGTCTAGGTTAGATTACATGTAAGTGTGACCAGACATCTGTCACAGTATTTTGCTTTGCACATTTGTTTCGCTCTCTCACCCGATGTTGATTCCATTCTCGACATTATTTTTTACGCTACTCACGCACATGCAGGGATTCAACGTCAGGTCACTGACTTTTAACAGTTCTCTTAGCAAAGAGGGTCTACCTGTAATGTAACGGTGAGTTTTATCAACGTTTACGGCTTTTTTTTTCACCATCTGCCTCCAAATGTCGACTTTAGTCGACATCTGCCCTCTACCCCTCGTGTCGACAAAAGTTGACATCCGCCCAAAAAGAGTCAAATGCTCGCAGGTGACGATAGATATCGAGTAAGATTGTGCAAACCCTACACAGACAACGAGTGGTCATAGGATTCAAACCCCCAAAAATTTCAGCGTTAACAGATTTCATTTTACTTTTGCGTATTACACTATAAATGTGTGCAAGTGCTCTGAATCGGCACTCAGTAAAGACAACGATATAAAAATGAATTCATTTGCAATGGAAAGCTCAGCATCTGTTTCATGCAATCAGTAGTTCTTGAGCGCCATTAATAGCAGTCAGGCTCTGCAGGCTGTGTGCGTTGCAGTATTTTTCACGAGATATTGATATCACACTATGCCAATCATTTAGCATATGAGGCTTCCAGAGTATAAATATATTGTGAGTCATAAGCGTCTACATGGGGCAATTATATTCTCTCAAGAGACTTCATAATAGAAAAGTGTGTCTTCGAAAGTGCTTGAAAGCGCCAGCGTATCCTTTGTTATATCAAACTTGTGACACAAGGGACAACTTCTGGGCAGCTCATAATTTTTATCATCACTATACCACTGGGAATCCGTACATTAACCGTATGCTTATTTTTATTTCTTAGATACGAGGCGGCTTGTAGTGTGCATACAAGACGTCTGCTGTAAATGGAAGCAACGTGGATAGATGGTTACCACTAATTACCTGATCTCGAGTTAATAAGATCATTGGTAGCATTCTGCCAGTGTGGGCTCAAACTATTTCACAGCAGCAGGCAAATAGCCGTCCAAACAGCAGCTGTGATGAGCCCAATCCACCGAAACCCTCTCCCCCCCTTTGTTCCAACTATTGAAATAAAGATCTGTAGCAACATGAATCTTTGAAATTGTAATTGAATCTAATGCTCCTTGGTATATTTCCAGCAACACAAGCCTGTTGTGTTATTATTGTAATTACCAATGTTATGAAGAAAGAAATACTTGCCTCGCAGCACAGTTTCTCAGAGGGTAGCTACAATGTTAAAGAGTATGTGTTTATTTGTTTAAATATTATTTATCTGTATTATATCAATTAAAGCTTAAATTAATCATTACTCTGTGAACAACAAGCATTCAAGCAATGTTACATGTATACACAGAAGTATGAAAGTGTACACGTTTTTCATCCATTTTTGTATCCTGTATCGCACAGCTTCTTTCCAAATACAGCATGTGCTGTTATGGCAAGTTCGTATAACTGGACGGCTTATCAACTATCCATTGCTTTGTTTGGAGACCAGTAGAGGGATGCTCAAGAAGCATCCCCAAAACCACCACAGGGTGACTTGCTATTTAAAATAAGCACACAAGGATAGGTAATGACAAGAGGAGTCAAGATAGGGAAGAGATGTTAGTGAGGTCAGCATGGGGCACTTACTCTGTGGTTGTTGAATGGATCCTATTGCCCCAACGCCATGACGGTGAGGACTGGGCCTCCATTTGTAAAATTAAGGTCCCGACTCTGTGTGGTTGTAATAGATCCCTGAGCATCTTTTTAAAAGAGTAGGGTGCTTCCCGATGTCCTGGCTAAATTCCCCACTATGGCCTTGTCCATTCTGGCCCCCTAATTCATCCCCTGAACCTGACTGACTACTTATCTCCTCTCACCCCTTCACCAAGTATACTGGTGCAAGAATAGCTGCTGGGCATTAGTGGTGGCTGAAATTTCTTATTTTCTGTATAATGTTCTTTTGAGTTGAGTTAGAAAAGCACTATATAACTAATCACTTACTCTGTATATTTATTATACAAATAAGTATGCTTATCCTTAGGAATGCCTTTTTATACTACGGGGTGTTTGATCCGACAGCCCTTGAAGAACCATCCTACCAACACACACTTCTTCCTTATCTCCCATAAACCTTGTAACAGCGATACTTAAATTAACTACAAATCCCAGCAACCCTGGTAGCATTTTGCTAATGGTCAGCTTCGGGTGTTGTCACTGGGGTTGCTGGGAAAAAAAAGGTACGGCACATACTTTAAAAGGTACGCCAGATGAAGCCAGCAAAAAATGGTTGATTTCTGTCTTTAATGTTTCTGCGTTTCTCCCCCATGGATTACAAATTGCCCACTGGACTATAACAACAAGGTCATTATTTAAAAAACACTTTGCTTTCTTTCTTTAAGCCATTCTACAAATATACCCGGGCAACAGCAGGTACTTTGGCTAGTATATTATAAACATACATACATACATATAGTGACCAGTAGGGGGCATTGCAGCACCCCTAAAACTCAGACACAACCACACAGACACAAGTCCCAGGTGCACATGCAAGGTTTAATAAATAAATATCTTACAGAGGCTCCCTTCTACTAGTGGCCACAAGCACAAAACAATCCTTTATCTCCCTTTCATTATTACCGTATTTACCCATGCACCACGCGCACATCTTTTCCCAAAAATTAGCATTAGAAAATCAGGTGCGCGTCATACACGAGGAAATTTTTTTCTGTAATGTTTACTTCTTCTGCTTGGGCTCTCTCTCTCTCTCTCTTGCTCATTGCGCACGCTCTCTCTCTCTCTGTCTCTCTCTCTCTCGTGCTCGCTCGCGTGCACTCTCTCTCTCTTGCTTATTCACTCACACTCTCTCTCTCTCTTGCTCATTCACTCTCACTCTCTCTCTCTCTCTCTCTCTCTTGCTTGTTCGCTCGTGCTTTCTCTCTCTCTCTCTTGCTCATTGCGCACACTCTCTCTCTCTCTGTCTCTCTCTCTCTCGTGCTCGCTCGCATGCACTCTCTCTCTCTCTTGCTCATTCACTCACTCTCTCTCTCTCTCTTGCTCATTCACTCTCACTTTCTCTCTCTCTCTCTTGCTTGTTCGCTCACGCTTTCTCTCTCTCTCTCTTGCTCATTCACTCGCACTCTCTCTCTCTCTCTCTCTCTCTCTTTCTCTCTCTCTCTCTTGTGCTCGCTCACACGCGCTCTCTCCCTCTCTCGCTCGCTCTTTCGTCATGCAACAAAAACAGAAGGGCATTTCACGGAAAACGTGCCCTAAACTCTTCCTATACAATCACAACGTGCGTCATACACAGGGAAATTTTTTTCGTGATTTTCTTTGTAAAAATTAGGGTACGTGTCTTACATGAGGGTGCGTGGTACACGAGTAACTATGGTACTTAACCGCCACACTTCCCTGATGAGCTAGTTCATCCTCCACATCCAACTCCGACTCGCCTCGATGAGGTCAAGTGGTCTCTTTTATCTTGGATCTGGGAGTACTTATGGTGCTGGGGCATAGCTCGATGGAAGTACTTCCAGGTCAATCAGAAGTCCCACAAATTCGGGATTATGATTTATAGTAGTTTGTATGGAAAAAGACATGCAGGTTATGATTATTTCAATAGCTTTATTAACTCAATAGCTTTAAGAAGATGATAAATAAGGAGACAAATAATACAAATGAATAATACAATAATTAATAAATAAATAATAATACAAGAATAAACTGTGTTTCACATACTCACAACTGTAAACATATTTTTGCCCAGTCCTGTATGTATATATATATATATATATATATATATATATATATATATATATATATATATATATATATATATATATATATATATATATATATATACAGTGTTTATATCTATACAGACATTAAGCCCGTTACAATAACGGGCGCTAGAACAGTAGTCCATAAACATTAGTAGGAACAGTCTATATTAAATGGCAAGGGACATTTTACCTCATTAAATTTTTTCCGTAAAATGCCTGTAATTTTCTCTGACAGTAATATTGTCTTTGCTGTCCGTAATATGTGTTTGATTTTCTGTCACAACAGTGGGCAATCAGCAGATTCTCCCCAGCAACTGATGTAATGTACATAAAAATAAATCTGCTTTTAAAAGTCATCGTATTGTAATATCATGAAAATTCGTATATTTAGAAAAACTCCTTCAACTGACACTTTACACTTTACCGGGCCAAGCTTCTTAATCGCAAATCTGACATACCTCAGAGTGAACACTTGCACAACAACACACACTAATCCCACCTCTTTGGGGAAGCTGGTCTCCGCGTCTCAGTACCCGATTGGATTTTTTGTGTTTTATGTTTTAGGTCTTACCTCATTTACCAAAATCCGATTGGATCGGCCGCGCGATATTTTATTGGTCCTGCCCTCTCTGTCTTGTGTGACGCGTCAGGCGGCCTTTGAAGCATCGCACAGTGCCCCACGCATGCGTACTTCACCAGAAGACACACACACACGGACACTGGACACACACAGGGGTTTTATTAAAGAGGATATAGTAGAGGGTTCCCCCCTGCTCGCTTCACTTGCCAACCCCCCCAGCCTGTGCTATGCACCAGCCACTTCACATCTCTGCCGCTCATGTTATGAAGAGGGGGGCTGAACACACGCCAAGGAGACACAGTCGCTCCTCTGAAACCCCCTCTTAAACAGTGATACAATGGGAAAGAAATACAGCTTTTTTACCTCCTCTTTCCTCGATCAGCTGCTGCTGCTGTCACGCCGCATGATCTGCATCTCTCACAGCGCTTCAAATATTTAAAAGCCTGTACAGCAGCTGTCTTTGTCATCTACTCTTTGTCTTTTATTTCCGGCCCGGGCGTGGTTAAATATCTTTGCATAAACTCTCATTTTGCATGATGCTCGTTCTTGATAGTTCAAGTTTATAATTTAAAAAATAGAATAAGAACCTGAAAATCTAACAACATCACATTAACGTTCGATAAATACTGAAAAGAATGATACCAAACATATATATGTAGGTTTTAAAATAAGCCCGATTAAAAGCATGACAAAAAAGTCACATAAATAAGTTGCACAAAATCGTTGCACTTTTAGGCTTAGGATTTTATATATATAGGGTATATATATATATATATATATATGTATACACATACATGCATATTATATAATATTTATAAATATAAATTCACACACTCTATATATACTGTATTATGTACTGTAGATTTCTTATGCTCAATTCACAGTGAAAAGGTTTTGGGTTAAGGGTGTTATACTCACTAATTGTGTCGTTGGAAAGTGGTGATGTTGTTTACATGTTAATCAGCACATGCAAGTCAAAATTCCACTGTAAGTGTTCCAGTAATGACCCCATTGACACTGTACCCACATGGGATTTTTAAAACATACGAATATGTGCAATTTGACAAACCAGAGGAGGCAATCCATCAAGTCAGCTTATTTTGCTCATCGCTAAGCTGTCCCGATATCTCATCCAGATTCTCCTTAAGGGTTGCTAAGGATGCTGCTTCAACACCATGTCTGTGGTACTAGGGTGTTGTACCATGTTAGCCATTATGGATGTGGCAAGAAGTTAAGCAAAAATGACCCCTTTTATAGGCTAACTAGAAAGATTACAACATGCAAGCTTTCAAGGCAACTCAGGCCCCTTCTTCAGGCAAGATGTAATGCAGAAAATGGAGTTCCCTGCAATTATATGGACAGTAGGAGAGATACAGCATTGGAAAACCATTAAGTGAGGCATCTCATATGTAAAAAAAATAATAGACCTCTCCAGGCTAAGATTTCTGTATTCCGTCGTGCCTGAAGAAGGGGCCTGAGTTTCCTTGAAAGCTTGCATGTTGTAATCTTTCTAGTTAGCCAATAAAAGGGGTCATTTTTGCTTAACTCCATGTCTTGGTAGTTTGCTACAAAGTGCTTCCTAGCTTCAGTTTTAAATGCACTTCCCCTTAATTTCCACTGATGTCTTTGAGTACTTGATTCACTGTTAAGTTAAAAGATCTCCTTTATCATTGCCTTTGAGGATTTTAAATATCTGGATTCAATTTAGAAGCCCAATTTGGGAACAACTTCCAGGATTACTTCCAGGACTACTTCCACAGGTAGGAATATCCTCTGGAATTCTTAGGGTTGTTCTACCACTAGTGATCCCAGATATCATTGCAATCCTAAATCCCAACCTTTACTAAAGGCCCAAAGACAGAGGTGTAGCAAACAGACACAGATGTACAAAAGTAAACTTCGCAGACTTCACAAGCTTGTAAAATTGGAAAAAGCACACCATCACCAACAGGGACACGTTCCACGACTTAAGCACATGTCCTACTCTGACAGGCTCAGAGAATTAAACCTGTTAAGTTTCAAGCAGAGGAGACCACATGGGGTCCTAATTGGTCTGTGTACGTTTTGGTATTTGAAATTTCATTTTAGAAGCAAAAACGAAAAAATAGAAAATGAAAGGAATTTTCAGATTTTGATTTTTGATTAAAGAATAAAATGAGGGAAAATAAGGTATTTTTTAATTCTATGGTAACAAATAGCAGTCATAAACTTAAAATTACAGATACTTTTCTGGATTTATTTGTGATTCAAATAATGAAAGTGTAATAGCTCAAAAACAAGAAAACAGACACATTTTCGTTGTTTGAGACCGGAGGTACTTCTGCGCGATTTTTGACGACACCTGCGAACAGTCCTCCTCACAACACATCGATCGACGGCCTTGAAGTTACACTGCATGGCATCACTAGAGGATGGACGATTACGTTGTTTTTCGGAACACTAAGAGAGTGACACTCCGGGACGAGAACATGACTGCAGAAAAACTGAGTCGCATCTTTCAGGTAAAAATACAAGCTTTGCAAACTTTGCTTCATTGATGTAGCAGTTCTTTTATAAACGTTATTGTTGTTACTTACTGTGAAATCGCTAACATTTGGTGATTTCATTTAGTAACAGTAAGTCTGGCAATTTTTATAGTGCTAGCATTTTGAATGGCTGCTCATTGACTTTTATCGGCTACTATAGCTAGTAAACATTTCAAGTATTAACAGTGTGCACAAGTGTAACACATGTTAGGAGAGCAACGTGATTTACAGAAAGTTTTCTTAACATGTGTTACACTTGTCAATGAGCAACCATTCACACATTTACACACATTCACACATTAGTCGATGTGTTGTGAGGAGGACTGTTCGCATGTGTCTTCAAAAATCGTGCAGAAGAAGAAGCACCTCCAGTGCAAGACAACGAAAATACGTCTGTTTGGCTGTTTTTGGGCTATAACACTTTCATTATTTGAATCACAAATAAATCCAGAAAAATATGTGTAATTTTAAGTTTATGACTGCTATTTGTTACCACAGAATTAAAAAATACCTTCTTTTCCCTCATTTTATTGTTTAATCAAAAACCAAAACCTGAAAATTCCTTTCATTTTCGTGTTTTCGTTTTTGCTTCTAAAATGAAATTTCAAATACCAAAAAGTACACGGACTAAATAGTCCTCCTCACAACACATCGATCGACTGCCTTGAAGTTACACTGGGATCAGGGTCCGTGTACTTTTTTAGTATTTCAAATTTCATTTTAGAAGCAAAAATGAAAGGAATTTTCATATTTTGATTTTTGATTAAAGAATAAAATGAGGGAAAATAAAGTATTTTTTAATTCTATGGTAACAAATAGCAGTCATAAACTTAAAATTACACATACTTTTCTGGATTTATTTGTGATTCAAATAATGAAAGTGTTATAGCTCAAAAACAACAAAACAGATGCATTTTCGTTGTCTAAAACCAGAGGTACTTCTTCTTCTGCACGATTTTTGACGACACCTGCGAACAGTCCTCCTCACAACACATCGACCGATGGCCTTGAAGTTACACTGCATGGCATCAGCAGAAGATGGACCATTAAGTTGTTTTTCAGAACAGTAAAAGAGTGACACTCCGGGATGAGGAAATGACTGCAGAAAAACTGAGTCATATCTTTCAGGTAAAAATACAAGCTTTGCAAACTTTGCTTCATTGACGTAGCAGTTCTTTTATAAACGTTATTGTTGTTGCTTACTGTGAAACAGCTAACATTTGGTGATTTCATTTACTAACACTAAGTCTGGCAAGTTTTATAGTGCTAGCATTCTGAATGTGTGTAAATGTGTGAATGGTTGCTCATTGACAAGTGTAACACATGTTAAGAAAACTTTCTGTAAATCACGATGCTCTCCTAACATGTGTTACACTTGTGCACACTATTAATACTCGAAACGTTTCCTAGCTATAGTAGCTGGTGTAGCAGATACGCGTGTCGTCCACCTCTCGAACCCTCAGGTACCACTCTTCGGACCAGGTGAAAGTATAATAATTCTTTATTATAATCTTATACTGTGCACAAAGCACCCTCCACTCCACACTCATATACAATAAACTCTTTCTCAATAATAACAATACTCCTCCTCTCCCAGACACGTCGCCACCCTACCTCCCAGCTCAGCTCAGTGTCTGGGCTTACCCAGAGTCCTTTTATAGACCCTGACCCGGAAGTGGCTCCAAGCCAAACCCACAAGTCCGTTTTCCTTCCGGGTCAGGGCAAAGTCCTTTTCTTCATCCCGGGAGCACATCGCTTCTTCCAGTCACGTGACTGGGATGCACTCCCGGGTTATAGGGCACACAAGAGCTTACTAGCCCCCCTACAGCGACTCCTGGCGGCCCCCAAGGTATCCAGCAGGGCTGTGTCAAAACACTACAAAGTCCATGAGGCCCTGCTGGAACTCGGGGCGCAAATATGCTGTCCGGAGGGCTCCTCCCAGCGGCCTGGGGGTGGCGACCGGAGTCCGTAGCCGGTCGTCTGTCACACTGGTAAAAGTCAAAGAGCAACCATTCAAAATGCTAGCATTATAAAAACTGCCAGACTTAGTGTTAGTAAATGAAATCACCAAATGTTAACTGTTTCACAGTAAGTAACAACAATAACATTCATAAAAGGACTGCTACATCAATGAAGCAAGGTTTGCAAAGCTTGTATTTTTACCTGAAAGAGGCAACTCAGTTTTTCTGCAGTCATGTCCTTGTCCCAGAGGAGTTTGCATTTTTCATTTTTCTGAAACAAAATTTCAAATACCAAAAGTACACGGACCCTAATTCAAGTCTTTAAAATCATCAAAGCCACTGATAAATTAGACCCAATAGAATTCTTCTATCTTAAGTGTGAATCATGTACTCGAGGACATCAGTGGAAATTAAGGAGATGTTCAATTAGGACGGAAGCAAGAAAGTACTTCTTAAGTCTGGAACAAACTACTAAGACATGGAGTTGAAGCAGAAATCTCAACAAACTGTTAGAACTTTCTGGATGAGATATTGGGGCAGCTTATCTATTAGCTAAATAAATGAGCTCGATGGACAAAATGGACTCCTCTCATTTGTCTAATTTTCTTATGTTCTACGTTCTTAGCAATCGTCATTTTCAGCAAGCTTTAAGTGCATTTTAAATAAGCTGACAACAGCACCAGAGATCTACAGTATCTGGGATAGCACAGATCACAGGGAATAGGAAAGAGAATTCACCATAAAAGAAAAGAGACTGCATGGGTCAGAATGACGTATGGACTAAATGATCTCCTTTCATTTGTTCAATTTTTTATTGTAGCTGCGTTTTCCCAAAATGAACAAAGTTCAGCAGCTCTAGTATGCAAAATAGGATTCAGGCAGAGCTGGACGCGTTGAAATGATTCCGCAAACAAAATATCTTCTTTTTAAACACTTTAATAAAAATTCAAAGTAAAACGGTTCACACAAAATTGAGAAAAATTGACATAGCAAAGAAAAGAAAAGTTCTTGTTTAAAAAAAGTTTTGTTTAAAGCTTAAAATTCTTGTTTCATTTCTTTAAGTTTGCTTATACAGTCGAACTGTTTCTAAGCGGTCAGAAAACTAACCCTAACCCTAACCCTAAACCTCAGGCACACCAGTGCAGAACACCCTTTGGAGCCACAACCCAGTACAAGCCTTCCTCTGGGGAAAAATAAAGTACGGAACAAACAAACAGTGGCAGGTAAAATATTAGGGAGACATGGAACATTGCTATAAATAATAATCACAGTTCGGAGAGAAACTAAACTATGAAGATATCTGGGATAGGGCCCATCACAAAAAACAATTTTCAGTCTCATTAGGACAAGGAGAAGTCTTGGTGTCAGCCCAAAACAAATTAGTATTGATGGCCAGTGTATTCTGAGCACCCATAAGTCTGAAAACACCTAGCTCACCATTGCAGCAGTGTGATCGGAGCTTATGGGAACTCTGTTTTTCCCTGCCCTAACCCCATTTTCATATTGTAAATGGGTCTTTCAGTCCCTGCTAGCACTGGGCTCTGTTCTAAAATACAACAAATGGCACAATTAACACACTCTATCTTAATTATGTCTGTCTCGTATGAAGGGGGTAAAAGGCTATACCATTGTCTAGGACTATGAAAGAAAATTAAATTCTATTCAGATTAAGCAAACGCTAGCATGAGTTTAACTTAAAGCATTAACCTTCTAAGATTGACTCTTACACTTATGTTCTGATTAGAATTATGACATTGACATAACATAACCTGCTTCGTCAAGCTTAGGGTCCTGGGGTCTTATTCTTGCATCAATGAGCACAAGGAAGAAAACCACTCTGGATGGGGTGTCCATCTAGTGCAAGGCCCACACATTCACTTCCACTCACAAGGGACCCAATTTGATTTGCCATTCTCCGTACCCGCATGTCTATGGAATGTCAAGTCAAGTTGGGGAGCATGTACCAGTACAGTGCGTTGCCGCACCCACTACATGACGAAACAGCTTGGGATCCCGGTTGGCAACCCTTCAAGGAAGACAAACGGTCGAGTCCCACCCTCCCTTTTATCCGCTGCAGTCAGTTATTACGTGGGTGACCCCTTGGCCTGGTTCAGCCACTCAGGTCCCCAACAATGAGGGTCCAATGAGTCTGATCACCTTCAGGGATTCGCACCACATGGTCGTACTGCCGTAGCTGACGCTCCCTCACAATACAGGTAATGTGCCTCATTCGGGACTCCATGAGCAACTGCGCATTCAACACAAAGTCAAACCAATGGTACCCAAGGATTTTCCGGAGAGACACAGTACCAAAGGAGTCCAGTCTTCATCTCAGGTCACTGGACAGCGTCCATGTCTCGCAACCATATAGCAAGACAGGAAGCAGCAGGACTCTAAAGACTTGGACCTTCATCCTTCTGCAGTGATATCAGGAGCGCCACACACCCCTTTCCAGCGACTTCATGACCCCCCATGCTCTCCCAATCCATCTACTGACTTCATAGGAAGAGTCACCAGAGTCATGAATGTCTCTGTCGAGGTAAGTAAACCTCTCAACGAGGTCAACACTCTCTCCGCAGACAGACACACTGCTGATGGCCGTGCCTAAGAGGTCATTACAGGCCTGGATTAAAGACCCCAGGTCTATGGAATGAGTAGGAGGATAAAGCACACGGATGTGCAAATCACACAAGAGATCAAGTGGACACGGGATACAAAATCAGCACCATAGATCTCTAAAGAATCAACTAAACACTGCACCACCGTACCACCCAACCAGAATTGTGTGTGCAAAACACTCAATTGTGGCTCATTAAAACTTGTTCTAAACATTGGCAACATTCTTAAAATTTAATTTTATAGATTTAAATAAGCAAGTGAACAAAGATCTAAAAAATGGGAAGTTTGAAGAGTTTCCCTGTTTTAAAGGGTTAAGGTTAGCCAAAACACATCAAAATGAATGTTCTTAATTGCAAATGCAGAATAAAGCTGTCTGTCAAACTCCGAGTCTGGTCCGCATCATCCGCACCACATATGCTCCAATAATACATGTTTAGCATTTGAGCATGCAAAAGGTCTTTATTATTTTCATCTCTCCGTCCCTTAATTCTCTGAAGTTAAAAAAAAAAGAAGAGACTTTTCTCATCAAAGCGGGAAGAAAAGCAGTCAGCCTAATGGGAAACCTGTTCCTTATTGCTCACTATGTAATGGGTCTTCCTCTCACCAGCTGAGACCACCAGAGAGCTATTCAGGCTTCATTGCTGCCCCAGTCTTTCATGTCTTGTTTTGCTGATGCCCATTTTGTTTTCCATTTACTTGTGCAGAAAATTAATACTTCTTTCCGCAAGACACGCCAAGTGACTTTGAAAAACCTATAAGAGTGCTCTGTATTTTAAACAGAAGATACAGAACATCCTTTTACTAAAAGATCCAAGTGTTTGACAAGACATGAAAAGAGAGAGTCTTTCAGATTGGGGGGGGGGGGTTATGGGGGGGGTGCACAGATGAGCCGGACAGCAAAGACGAGTAACACGAATCTACAGAGGAGGACACTGCATGATGACTGTGTGAGTGCTTTTCGTAACTGTAATGAACACCCTTGTTAGTGCAAAAGTACTTAATAGTTTAATTATTGGGTTTTAAAAATGACTGGAATACCTATGTGATGTCATTATCTTCCTGTGTTTAATTACTTACTAATTGATTCTTTAAATGAATGGCTTATTTTGCACCTGGACAGAGTTTCGTTCTTTGGAAGTGTATCTGTAATAAATGTCCCGAAAAGCAGTCCACCGTCAAAGCCATCTTTTATTTACATGTCATTCTCTTTAAGTAGTCAACATGTATCTATTATACTAGCCATCCATCCATTTTCCGAACATGGTGGCAGTCTGACCTAAAACTCCACAGGCAGGCTTCGGCCTTCACAGGGCCAAAAAAGGGATTTGTTGAGTCCAAGATCTTTATTGTCATACGATCCATACACAGTGTTGCAGCACACCATTTTTATGTTTCAGCTCTTCGTTCACTGGGGTTCAGATCTTTGTTTTATGTCCTTTTGGTCCATTTTTGATTCTTTTGTGTACAGTAATAGTGTTCATTATTTGTATTGATGTCTTAGTTATGTTCTGTGTGTTTTGTGGGCAATCCCCCAAGAGGTGGCGTCACCTGCAAATATCCACCAAGAAATGTCCTCCAGCCTATGAATCCAGAGGGTCTCCCACATTTCCTGGTGTTTTTTGGTGAAATGGTGTTTCTACTCTGCTTTTATTTTTTACTAGCAAAATACCCGTGCTTCGCAGCAGTGAAGTACTGCTTTAAAATTTTAAATAATAAACTGAGGGAAAAAGTACCAATATTTATTTATTAAGGATCTCTTTGTATACCACATTGTCAGTTAGGCCCTCCGGTTGTAATATGAACAAGCTGTGCGCTGAGCTTACTCTTGAGCATGCAACGTATAGTTGGCCATGTGAAAAGCAATCTTGCCTCAAATCAATGCCAACCTTTTGTAGGGTCTGTCCCTGAGACTTATTAATTGTCATTGCGAAGCAGAGCCTTACTGGAAATTGGAGGCATTTGAATTGAAATGGGAGATCAGAGGGTATAATGGGGATGCGATGAATAAAAACTCTCTCCCCTGAGCCACCGCCAGTAAAAATAGTTGCCTCAATTAGGTTCTTTTGCAGGCATGTCACCTGAAGTCTCGTGCCATTATATAGTTTCGGTGGCTGTAAGTTTCTCAGTAACATTATTGGTACCCCAACCTTCAAAATTAGATTATACTCAGGAGTGTGGACCGAGCTGCAGGCTATGGACGTATATATGTACGTAAGTAGGATTCAGTTAGCGTTGGGAACCTGCGTACCAAATTTCTTGAAGATGGGCCCATTAAGTAACAAAGACCGTTGGAAAGTTCAATATGGCAGCCGACAGTGGTGTCATACCACCGAAATAAGTACGTACATCGGTTTCGGTTAGCGCAGGGAAGCCGCCTACCAAATTTCGTGAAGATGGGGCCATAAATAAGAAAGTTTATCATGGCGGACGTTGTCGACCGTTTTGACTGTTACGTGTAGAATTTTGAAATGCAACCTGCATAACTTTTGTAAGTAAGCTGTAAGGAGTGAGCCTGCCAAATTTCAGCCTTCTACCTACACGGGAAGTTGGAGAATTAGTGATGAGTGAGTCAGTGAGGGTTTTGCCTTTTATTAGTATAGATGTATATGTATACTGTATATGTGTGTGTGTATGTGTATATATATATATATATATATATATATATATATATATATATATATATACAAATATATATATACAAATATATATATATATATATATACAAATATATATATATATACATATATATATATATATATATATATATATATATATATATATATATATATATATATAGCTGTACCCGGCCACGTGTTGCTGTGGCTCAGTCTGGTTAAATGGAAAAGAAAGAAAAGAGAAAGTGCACGTTTCTAATATGCTTAATTTCACAATGCTTGTGGGTATACAATATTTTGTTGTTCCATTGTCTGTGCAGAATGTTAAACTGAATAATATTGTTAAGTTCGTAGACGTCTTTGTTTTTGGCCGCAAGAATAGCTCGTTCACTCAGCCAATCGTGATTCTTATAATTGGTTTGAATATTGGGAAATACTTTTTCAACCAATTCTTCTTTTGACGTCACTAAATTGCAGAAGTTATGAGGCAATGAAATTCGTCCTGAGGTCAGATCAACCAGCACCTTTCCGTTCCCAATTTCCAGATTTCTCCAACCCCGTTAATGACAGTTTGCATTATTTGATTGTAAATGCCTTTTTGCTGAAGCGTTAGCTTAGGAATATTTGATTGCACATACGACAAAAGATCACCCGTGTTGTAATTTTGTTCACGACGCAATTCTACATCGAACGAAGCAGCAGCAGATCGATTCGGTGATGGCATTCCCAATTGATTGAGAACTTTGTTTGTGATTTCTAAGCACAAATCTTCAATCATTATCAACGCTTAGTTGTAGATGTCTGCTGTGACATCCATGTTTATATTTGAATTTTACTTGCGTATTTGACGGAAAATATCTTCAGCCATGTGCGATTTATATTTCTCCCATAACTGTGTTGGAGATGAAGGAGAGCAGGCGGTCAATATGATTGCAAACAATGCACGAATTTGATTTGGATGTGACGTGTTGCACGCATCATTAATGTATACATCCCAGTATCGGTCGCTCTCCAATAAATTCAGAGCTTGACATGTACTTCGGAAAGTGGCATGTGTAACGCCGTTGACAATTCTCAATTGCTGGAAAGACGTTGGACCGGGCACATTTACCAACAGCATGTTAACAAAGAAGCATTCATCTTGATTGGGATGCACGGTGTACAGTCTGCCTATCGTAGTTTCTTTGAATATGCCAGGTTGTCCATTGACTCGCTCTCCTTGTTTGCGTTGTTCAAATGATTTTCTACTTACATTCCATGTGTAATACGTAGACACTTCCGAATACAGCAGTGTTTTCGCAAACGCGTCATTTTGACATAACGTAAAGAGAGCAGTTAACGTTGTAGCCGGTGGATTCAGGGCTATTTGTTGCACATTTGCAGCTGTGAAATAAACGCGTTGTCCATTTTCTAGATGTACTGCTAAGTGAACAACATCTGGACTTCGTTCATGTATGGGAAATGAAAGAATTCGCCATACAGCTTCATTGCTGCTTATGTATCTTCCAGCCTAATGCTGTGCGATTTGATCGATATGTATGACCGCATTCCTATCACTTCTTTCTGGTTGCACGCCAAAAACTACCATGTCGCTGCCTTTATTCACATACTGTACTTACAAATGTATTTGATCGAAACATTGAAATAGAATCGTAAAATATTTAGTATGGCGTGTGTTGCCTTTACGTCCAACAGATGGCGCTGTGTTTATTAAAAAAAGCATGTTTTTACCTGTCACAAGTGTGACATCTATATAATATGTATATAAAAACACACGCATATTCGAATTCAACGTTGTGTCAAAATTTCAAAGCAATCGGTGAAGAACTTTCGGAGATTTAAGGTTTTGAACAAACGAATATCATGGTGGATTTTACTATTTTGTGTAGGGCAGGGTCAGTCTGTTGATCAGGAATTTCCGCACGGATGACTTGATCGATGAGAGCTGGTTTAATCCTATCCTTTAGCCACAATAGAATGTGTGCATGGGGAATACCTCGCTTTTGCCACTCTATGGTGTACATGTAGCAATTTGTACAGCCGAAAATGTTACTCTTCGTGAGCAAGTCTATCATTTTGCGAATCTTGAGATGAAATACACGACTGATAAGGTTGTGGCGATCGTGAGGTTTTTGACGTGGAAGGAGAATTTCAGTGATGTCAGGCCATTTAGGATTGCAAGTAAATGTGATGAATAAGTCAGGGCGGCCATAATGACGTACATATGTCATTGCGTCTTGTGTACGCTCGTGCATATAGCGAGGTCCTCCAGTGAAGGAAGATGGTAATATCACAGCTTGACCAAGTTCTATTAAATTAGTGTCGTTTTTGTCAATAGCATCTTTTAAGTGAACGTAATTAGGTCAGGAAGCTTACGTAAAAGAGTGAGAGAGACTTTACCACCATTACAGCACAAACCAGGAGACTCGCATTTCCACTTCTGAGCTTGACAATAGTCACAGTGAACATCCATGGATCCAATGTGTACTGTTTTGTCAGACTCATAATGTATGTTTGGGTCATACGCAAATCCACAATTGGCTTTTTTGAGCCAAACCTGTTGTTTTCGTATGAGCCGCTTTTCATTATTGGGATTGTATCTAGAAACAGAAGCTCTATTAACTTGTGGATTTGCCTCCATGTATTTAGCGACAGCATCCCTATGAACTTGTGGATTCACTTGCGAGTATTTAGTGACAGCGTCCCTATTAACTTGTGGATGTGCTTGCGAGTATTTAGCGACAGCGTCCCTATTAACTTGTGGATGTGCTTATGAATATGCTAAGCACAGTCCTTCACCCGCGAATATTTACCTTATATGGGCAGGCACTCAATCATGTGGGAGGCGTGATGATGCAAGACGCAACCGCCTCACACAGCGACCGAGCTGCCCACTATGGCCGTATATAGTATACGAAAGTAGGTTCCAGTTATGACCGTAATTTCAAAATGAAACCTGCCTAACTTTTGTAAGTAAGCTTTAAGGAATGAGCCTGCCAAATTTCAGCCTTCCACCTACACGGGAAGTTGGAGAATTAGTGATGAGTGAGTGAGTGAGTGAGTGAGTGAGTGAGTGAGTGAGTGAGTGAGTGAGTGAGTGAGTGAGTGAGTGAGTGAGTGAGTGAGTGAGTGAGTGAGTGAGTGAGTGAGTGAGTGAGTGAGTGAGTGAGTGAGTGAGTGAGTGAGTGAGTGAGTGAGTGAGGGCTTTGCCTTTTATTAGTATAGATATATATATTTTTGGATGTTTGACCTTCTGGCCCGTTGTTATGACCTCGCTTTGGATTTGTGATGTTTGGGACTACCTTATTTTGTAGGTCAAAGTTCTCCAGCTCCAGTCCTGGAGTGCTACTGTGGCTGCGAGCCTTTTCTCAATTAGTGGGCACTTTTTGATCTTAATTAACTTCTTCTCCCTTCATTTTAACAGTTTTTAAGACTTACTCCTCTGAATTGCTTCATTTTTCATATACAGTCATATGAAAAAGTTTGGGAACCCCTCTTAATTCTTTGGATTTTTGTTTCTCATTGGCTGAGCTTTCAAAGTAGCAACTTCCTTTTAATATCTGACATGCCTTATTGAAACAGTAGGATTTCAGCAGTGACATTAAGTTTATTGGATTAACAGAAAATATGTAATATGCATCATAACAAAACTAGACAGTTGCATAAATGTGGGCACCCCAACAGAGATATGACATCAATACTTAGTTGAGCCTCCTTTTCAAATCTAACAGCCTCTAGACGCTGTCCTCCTATAGCCTCTGATGAGTGTCTGGATTCTGGATGGAGGTATTGTTGACCATTCTTCATACAAAATCTCTCCAGTTCAGTTCAATTTGATGGGACAGCCTGCTTCAAATCATCCCATAGATTTTTGATGATATTCAAGTCAGGGGACTGTGACGGCCATTCCAGAACATTGTACTTCTCCCTCTGCATGAATGCCTTTGTAGATTTCGAACTGTGTTTTGGGTCATTGTCTTTTTGGAATATCCAACAGAATTGTAATCACACAGATTACAATTGATCACAGGTGGAAGGAAGCAAGTAACCACTATGGAAATGGTGGTCACTTACACCTGATTGAGTTTTGGGGGGGGGGGGGGGGGGGGTGTGATCCTTTATTAATCTCAGTATTTCTTGTTCTTTATTTTTTAAAATTCTTCTGAACTGTAGCTGTGATATCTTTCACTTGGATGTTAGAGATTGCATTAAGTAAGCAAAGCTGGAAAAAATATTGGTTTGTGTGTTTTCATTTAAGGCTGTAAAGCAAAAAAAAAAATGGGAATATTTCGATGGGGGGATTCTTTTCTATACCCACTGTATATATATATATATGTAGCAGTAGAGGCCTTTGTCCACCTCTCGGACCCTCAAGGTACCACTCCAAACACGATGTAAAAGTATAACAACTATTTATTTTATACTTTAACTGTGCACAAAGCACCCTATACACCACACTACTCATACAATAAACTCTCACTCCTCGCCCAGACACTTCGCCCTCCTACCTCCCAGCTCAGCTCAGTGTCTGGGCTTTCCCATGAGTCCTTTATACACCCTGACCCGGAGGTGCCTCTGTTCCATTACCCACAAGTCCGTATTCCTTCCGGGTCAGGGTAAACAGTCCTGTTCTTCAACCCGGGAGCACATCGTTTCATCCTGTCACGTGACCATGACGTACTCCCAGGTTATAGGGCACATACGAGCCTACGAACCCCCCTACAGCGACGCCTGGTGGCCCCCAAGGTATCCAGCAGGGCTGCGTATAAAAACTACATAGTCCATGAGGCCCTGCTGGAACTCGGGGGACGTTCAGGCTGTTGGGAGAGCTCCTCCTGGCGGCCTGGGGGTGAGAGTCGGAATCGAAAGCCGGCAATCCACCACAATATATATATATTCTACCTGGCAGAATTATTTTCAGTCAAAGGGTGCACTATTTGGCAATTTAGAGTTTCATTTGCTTTTACATTCATCTCATATCTGTGTGGATTTTCTCCACATCCCAAATGATCCCAGCAAGGATGTGCATCTCTGTAAGAGGGCCTTCTAATGGGTTGACATCGTGATGCTGTAAAAATGGGCACCCTGTGACCTAAAGATGTGATTAAGCAGTAACGATAAATGGATGGAACGGTATTAAGGGAAATCTGGCACGAGTACAAGTTTCCATTTTTGAAGATTCATTTAGAGGACCTAAGGACAGGGCTAGATTTGAAATTATACGCCGCATAATGTTACTCTTAGTTATGCAGAGTTCTCTTCCAGCTTAATCATTTGTATATACTTAAGACATCACTCTCGTCTAATAAATCCTGACAGTGTTTATCTGGCATTGCAAGCCCCTTGTTAATTAAGAACAGCTGTCTTGTCTTCTCTGTTAATTGATCAAGTAACAAAATAGATGCAGCGCACCAGGTACTGCGTTCAGCCGCCACTCTCGTGTCATCGCGTATTTTCTGTCCGTGTTGACTGGCTCTCTTTAGTCTTTACACTCATGCACTGGAAGTAGTAACTGTGCCGCACTTCACAGCCAAAGGTTATGCTTTTAGATTTTCTCACCTGTTAACCTGATGCTTTCCTGCTGCTCTCTGTGTTTTATTTTGCTTGTCACATTGAGGGGACGGCACTGCAGTACAGAACCTCTGCTCAGCACTCATAGGTGTCAGCCGCTTGCTTACCATAAATATGCATCATTACATGATTTTCCATCCATCCATTTTCCAACCCGCTGAATCCGAACACAGGGTCAGGGAGGTCTGCTGGAGCCAATCCCAGCCAACACAGGGCACAAGGCAGGAACCAATCCCGGGCAGGGTGCCAACCCACTGCAGGACACACACAAACACACCAAGCACACACTAGGGCCAATTTAGAATCGCCAATCTACCTAACCTGCATGTCTTTGGACTGTGGGAGGAAACCGGAGTGCCCGGAGGAAACCCACGCAGACACGGGGAGAACATGCAAACTCCACGCAGGGAGGACCCGGGAAGCGAACCCAGGTCCCCAGGTCTCCCAACTGTGAGGCAGCAGCGCTACCCACTGTGCCACCGTGCCACCCATTACATGATATTTCTGTATTAAAATCCTTATAATAAACACACATTCCATTTTAAAACCTGCTTAATCCAGTTAAGTAGCATGAGGAGCTGAAGCTCAACTTGGTAGCTTTGAGCATAAGGCAGGAGCCACGTCCGGATGAGGCATAAGTCTATCACAGGTATATCTTGTTGAAATAAATGACTGGACACACAACGAAGGTTTAGGGCAGCCACCCGCAGAGTTTGCCTGGCTGCAAAAGGGTTGAAGTTTTAGTACAATGTGTACGGATTTGAGTCCAATGTAGAACTGCTCAAGTATGGAGGATGAGGGGTTTTTATAGTCGGTTCCCAGGAAGTGACGTCCTCAGGGCTGGGACATTAAGTGACGTCCTCTGGGCTGGGACAGGAAGGATTTCTCGTATTTGGTCTGCAGAGAGAAAAGAGAAAGGTTTAGCGCAACCCACCGCCCTCTGCCTGGCTTAGAATTGGTGTTTTCTGGTCCCTTTGGTTGATTCCCAAGTGCACATATATGACAATCTATAATACAATAAAGCACTAAAATCTGTGTTTGTGTCTGGTGCCTCAGCTGTAGCCTGATTGGTCAGTTTGGCTTTGGCAAAACGATCGAAAGAGGCACAAGTACAAGACACAAATAGAAGTTAAGTATAGGAGATACACAGAGAGGTTAAAGCAGACAGGAGGTGAGCAAGGAGCCTCAAAATGGTAGAGTCTGAGGAGCCATCGAATGCACACCAGAGAGACGGTCAATGGAGGTTTAGACCCACGGGGATATACCAAGGAAAGGCGCTGAAGGTACACGTTAGGGCAAGAGATGGTGAATATTTGAAATCTATTCAATTATCTGTCAAAGACAGGTACCATGACTAATTACAGTATGTATTGCATTATTTCACTGCAAATCTAACAAGGATACAATGGCTGGGAAATGGTTAGTTTATCTTTTATGTTATGTGATTATCAATCTCACTAAGAAAAAAAACAGAGGAAAATATGAAAACAGTATCTCTAAGGCCACATTCACATTACCAGGGTACAGTGACTCAAGTCAGATTTTTTTTTTTTTGCCTTAATGTAACACAAATCTGATGTTTTCAGGGCTGTGTGAACATAGAAATCTGATCTTTTCAAATCAGATTTGAGTCATTTTCATACATGGATACTTAGACTGGTGGCCATGAGACATAAATGAGAACGGAAAGATCGGAATTCATGTGTTGTTTTTTTTCTTTTTTGCCTATACACGTGGTACTGAGTGTATCCATCAGAAGCCAGCACCAGCCTTGTGGCAAAACACCAATGGAGGAGAGCTTCAACTGTCACAGTCCCACCGTTACCGGCTTTTTTCTCATACTCACTCATCTCTTGGTGAAGCAATCCCAGCAATTGCTTTGACAACAGCATCTGCTTGCTGTCTGGTTTTACTTTTTTTTTTGCCATCTTGACCAAATCACGTACAGCTGACATACTGTTTGCCATCCTCCTGAGCATACACTAATTACTAGGGCGTCCATTTTGGTCGGGTTTAATACCATGAGACATCTCATAAACATGACATTTTTTGTTGTTGGTGACGCAGATGACCTGTGCACAAATTTATCAATGAGTGCACGTGTGCTGCTTCATAGGACTGGTGTGTTCAAATTACAGTCAGGTCACTAGTACTTACAGTATATGTGAGAACTGTGAAATGTCAAGATAGGCTAAATCAGAATTGAGCAATGAGGCTTGTAATGAGAACATAGGATAAGCTACTTCAAAACAATATAGATATATATATTATACGCCCATCCATCTATCTATCTGTCATTGTATAGTGCCTTTCATATCTATCTATCTATCTATCTATCTATCTATCTATCTATCTATCTATCTATCTATCTATCTATCTATCATTATATAGCGCCTTTCATATCTATCTATCTATCTATCATTATATAGTGCCTTTCATATCTATCTATCTATCTATCTATCTATCTATCTATCTATCTATCTATCTATCTATCTATCTATCTATCTATCATTATATAGTGCCTTTCATATCTATCTATCTATCTATCTATCTATCTATCTATCTATCTATCTATCTATCTATCTATCTATCTATCTATCTATCTATCTATCTATCTATCTATCTATCTATCTATTTACCTAACCTGCTTATCCAGAGCAGGGTCAGAGGAACACTGGAGCCTATCCTAGTAATCATAAAGCACAAGGCAGAAATAATGCCTGGATGTGGAACCTGAATATTATATTACAGGGGTTTGCATATTCTGCTCGTGTCCACATGAGTTTCCTCCCATAGCTCAAAAACGTGCAGGTTACGTGAACTGGTGTTGCTAATTGCCCTGAATATGTGTATGTGTGTTCACTGTGTGATGGACTGGTGCCCTATCTAGAGATTGTTCTCGCCTTGTGCCCAATGCTTTCTGGGATAGGCTCCAGCTGCCCCGTGAACTTACTCAGGATGATGTGGGTTTAGAAGATAGATAGATAGATAGATAGATAGATAGATAGATAGATAGATAGATAGATAGATAGATAGATAGATAGATAGATAGATAGATAGATAGATAGATAGATAGATAGTATGGTGGCTCAGTGGATGGAGCTACAGTATCATGGATTCTCTTTGAGGGGTTTGAGTTCTGCAGTTGGTTGTTAGCTGTGTAGAGTTCACATGTTCTTCCTGTGTCTAAGTTTTCTTCAGGTAATGCAGCTTCTTCTATCTACCCAAAGACATGGCAACTGTAAACTGGCTTCATCCAAGTGTGTGTGTGTGCATTACTTGTGATGGACTGGCACCCTGCCCAAGGATTGTTCTTGCCTCGTGCCCAATACTGGCTGGGGTAGGCTCCAGCTGCCCCGTGTTCAGGATTAAAACATGTTTAGGAGATGGATGAATAGATTAGAGTATGGTAGCTCAGTGGGTAACGCTACAGTTTCATGGATCCAGTGCGTGGGGTTTGAATCCTGTATCTTTTTGCTAGCTTTGTAGAGTTTGCAGGTTCTTCTTGTGTCTCTCTCTACGTTTTCTTCAGGTTATTCTTGTTTCTTCCTCCTACTCAAAATGTGCCATCTGTAAAGTGGATTCATGTAAGTGTCTGTGAGTTCCCTTTGATGGAGTGGCACCCTACCCTGGGCTATTTCCTACCTTGTAGCCAGTGTCGCCCGTGATCCTGTATTGGATTTAAGGAGTCTGGAGAATAACATGGTATTATATATTATATAATGGTATGGTGGCACAGTGGGTATTACAACAGCATCATATGTCCAACATCCTGGGATGAAACGATTGGTGGTTATTGAGTGTATGTTGTTGGCAGTTCATCCTTTGTCTGTTTAAATTTAACTCCACATCCCCAAAAACACACAAGTTCAATTAATTGGTGACTCTAAATTAAATCCAATTGAACATCTGCATGCTAAGTGATTACTGGGAACTTGTCATGTATCTTAATCATTGGATACCAGTTTCAAAATGAGCTCAAATGAATAGGCATCTTAGGTTCAAATAATCTGACATTATATAATGCAGAATAACATTTTAGGTTCAAAGAATCTGACATATTATAGTGCAGAATAACAGTTTAGATTCAAATAATCTGACATTATATAATGCAGAATAACTTTTAGGTTCAAATAATCTGACATTATAATGCAGAATAACACCTTAGGTTCAATTAATCTGACATATTATAGTGCAGAATAACAGTTTAGGTTCAAATAATCCGACATATTATAATGCAGAATAACAGTTTTGTTTGAAATAATCTGACATATTATAATGCAGAATAACAGTTTAGTTTGAAATAATCTGACATATTATAATGCAGAATAACAGTTTAGTTTCAAATAATCTGACATATTATAATGCCAGAATAACAGATTAGGTTCAAATAATCTGACATATTATAATGCAGAATAACATTTTAGGTTCAAATAAAATGACATATTATAATGCAAAATAACATTTTAGGTTCAAATAATCTGATATATTATAATGCAGAATAACATTTTAGGTACAAATAAGATGACATATTATAATGCAGAATAACATTTTAGGTTCAAATAATCTGACATATTATAATGCAGAATAACAGTTTATGTTCAAATAATCTGACATATTATAATGCAGAATAACAGTTTAGGTTCAAATAATCTGACATATTATAGTGCAGAATAACAGTTTAGTTTGAAATAATCTGACATATTATAATGCAGAATAGCACTTTAGGTTCAAATAATCTGACATATAATAGTGCAGAATAACAGTTTAGTTTGAAATAATCTGACATATTATAATGCAGAATAACAGTTTAGTTTCAAATAATCTGACATATTATAATGCAGAATAACAGATTAGGTTCAAATAATCTGACATATTATAATGCAGAATAACATTTTAGGTTCAAATAAAATGACATATTATAATGCAAAATAACATTTTAGGTTCAAATAATCTGATATATTATAATGCAGAATAACATTTTATGTTCAAATAAGATGACATATTATAATGCAGAATAACATTTTAGGTTCAAATAATCTGACATATTATAATGCAGAATAACAGTTTATGTTCAAATAATCTGACATATTATAATGCAGAATAGCACTTTAGGTTCAAATAATCTGACATATAATAGTGCAGAATAACAGTTTAGTTTGAAATAATCTGACATATTATAATGCAGAATAACACCTTAGGTTCAAATAACTGACATATTATAATGCAGAATAACAGTTTAGGTTCAAATAATCTGACATATTATAATGCAGAATAACAGTTTAGGTTCAAATAATCTGACATATTATAATGCAGAATAACACCTTAGGTTCAAATAACCTGACATATTATAATGCAGAATAACATTTTAGGTTCAAATAAAATGACATATTATAATGCAGAATAACATTTTAGGTTCAAATAATCTGATATATTATAATGCAGAATAACATTTTAGGTTCAAATAATCTGACATATTATAATGCAGAATAACAGTTTATGTTCAAATAATCTGACATATTATAATGCAGAATAACAGTTTAGGTTCAAATAATCTGACATATTATAATGCAGAATAACAGTTTAGTTTGAAATAATCTGACATATTATAATGCAGAATAACAGTTTAGTTTGAAATAATCTGACATATTATAATGCAGAATAACAGTTTAGTTTCAAATAATCTGACATATTATAATGCAGAATAACAGATTAGGTTCAAATAATCTGACATATTATAATGCAGAATAACATTTTAGGTTCAAATAAAATGACATATTATAATGCAAAATAACATTTTAGGTTCAAATAATCTGATATATTATAATGCAGAATAACATTTTAGGTACAAATAAGATGACATATTATAATGCAGAATAACATTTTAGGTTCAAATAATCTGACATATTATAATGCAGAATAACAGTTTATGTTCAAATAATCTGACATATTATAATGCAGAATAACAGTTTAGGTTCAAATAATCTGACATATTATAGTGCAGAATAACAGTTTAGTTTGAAATAATCTGACATATTATAATGCAGAATAGCACTTTAGGTTCAAATAATCTGACATATAATAGTGCAGAATAACAGTTTAGTTTGAAATAATATGACATATTATAATGCAGAATAACAGTTTAGTTTCAAATAATCTGACATATTATAATGCAGAATAACAGATTAGGTTCAAATAATCTGACATATTATAATGCAGAATAACATTTTAGGTTCAAATAAAATGACATATTATAATGCAAAATAACATTTTAGGTTCAAATAATCTGATATATTATAATGCAGAATAACATTTTATGTTCAAATAAGATGACATATTATAATGCAGAATAACATTTTAGGTTCAAATAATCTGACATATTATAATGCAGAATAACAGTTTATGTTCAAATAATCTGACATATTATAATGCAGAATAACAGTTTAGGTTCAAATAATCTGACATATTATAATGCAGAATAACAGTTTAGTTTCAAATAATTTGACATATTATAATGCAGAATAACAGATTAGGTTCAAATAATCTGACATATTATAATGCAGAATAACATTTTAGGTTCAAATAAAATGACATATTATAATGCAGAATAACGTTTTAGGTTCAAATAAGATGACATTTTATAATGCAGAATAACATTTTAGGTTCAAATAATCTGACATATTATAATGCAGAATAACAGTTTATGTTCAAATAATCTGACATGTTATAATGCAGAATAACAGTTTAGGTTCAAATAATCTGACATATTATAGTTCAGAATAACAGTTTAGTTTGAAATAATCTGACATATTATAATGCAGAATAACAGTTTAGTTTGAAATAATCTGACATATTATAATGCAGAATAACACCTTAGGTTCAAATAACTTGACATATTATAATGCAGAATAACAGTTTAGGTTCAAATAATCTGACATATTATAATGCAGAATAACATTTTAGGTTCAAATAATCTGACATATTATAATGCAGAATAACAGTTTAGTTTGAAATAATCTGACATATTATAATGCAGAATAACACCTTAGGTTCAAATAACCTGACATATTATAATGCAGAATAACAGTTTAGGTTCAAATAACCTGACATATTATAATGCAGAATAACATTTTAGGTTCAAATAATCTGATATATTATAATGCAGAATAACATTTTAGGTTCAAATAATCTGACATATTATAATGCAGAATAACATTTTAGGTTCAAATAATCTGATATATTATAATGCAGAATAACATTTTAGGTTCAAATAAGATGACATATTATAATGCAGAATAACACCTTAGGTTCAAATAATCTGACATTTTATAATGCAGAATAACATTTTAGGTTCAAATAATCTGACATATTATAATGCAGAATTAGCCAGAGTGCCATCACATCACACAATCTTCATGCTGGTTAAGAAGTAAAGCATATGAGTAGATATAATAGATTTCTGCAGTTGTGCCAGTTTCTAGTAGAGGATTAATTGCTTATTGCCAGCCAAAATAATTAAATTGCTGAAAGGCAGGCACTTGTTTTATTTTTTTTAATTGCTTTGTTTAAAAACATAAGAAAATTAGCTTTTCAAACCAATTTTTCACACTTCTTTAGCTAATTCTTGCATAATTATAGTGGCATCCCTTACATTTAATATGTCTGCTTCATTATAAAGTTTAGTCAAAAATAGAAAGTACATGTGATATCAATTACTTAAATAGAACTAAAAACAGCCTTCTGCTTGGCATTTATCTTAGTTAAACATTTTCTGTATGTACAAAGGAATTGAGGACACTCCAAAGCCAAAAGACAACTGGAAATTTTTGTATACCACCCAGAAGCCATTATTAATGGTATGATGACCAAGTCCAGCTCCTAAAAAGATTTTTTTTTTGTATTTCTTGCTCCTTTTGCAGTTTTCCTAACCTTTTTTTCCTGTGGTGGCACATTTTTTGTGTAACCAACACCATCCTAAGGCCCATCACTATTTTACTAACCATAAACACATTAAATCTCATATAGAATTGTCAACTGTCTGAAGGGCTGGGACTACCGGATGCTAATCTTGGCTTCATCAGACAAGAGAATGTGGTTTCTCGTGGTCTGAGAGACCTTTAGGTGCCTATTCCCAAACTCCAAGCAGGTTTTCATGCTGAGGAGAAGTTTCGTCTGACCACTCTGCCATGGAGCCCAAATTGGTGGAATGGTAGTGGTCCTTCTGAAAATTTCTCCCATCTCCTCACAGGTTCACTGGAGCTCAATCAGTCTGACTGTGAGGTTCTTGGTCACCTCTCTCACCAAGGCCCTTCTTCTACGAGGGCTCGGTTTGAACGAGTGTTCAGCTCTAGTGGAAGTCATAGTTGTTCCAAACTTCTTCCAATTAAGAATTATGGAGACTGTTGTGCTTTTGGGTAATTTCAATGCTGAAGAATTGCTTTTTTTTATTTTGCTTTCTCTAGAGCTGTGATCTGACACAATCCTGTCTCTAAGCTCTATGGGTAATTCCGTCAACCTCATGGCTTGAGTTTTGCTCAGGTACACATTATCGGACAAGGAACATTCTGTAGACAGGTCTGTGTGCCTCTCTAGTCAGTCCAATCAATTGAACTGAACACCAAGCAAGGTGACGATGATCAACAGAATGGGAGGCACCTGAGTATGAGATTTCAGGTTTTTATTTTTTTAATAAAATTTGCAAATATCTTCTAAGATCCTGTTGTCATTCTGGGGTAGAGAGTATTGTTTGATGAGGGAAAACTAATAAATGTTGTAGCGGTGCTACATGAATAGCGATGTCTTAAATATCTTCTGTGCTGAGTCACGTCTTTCACAGATTTGTCCCTTTTATATGGTCTGTGTTAATGCTGCCCACTGTAGACAAAGGGGGAAGGATAATGCCGTGGAACCGTGACCCCTTGTATTAGTTTTCCCTGTCAAACCCATCAATTCCATCCGGGTCATTGCTTATTTACACATCAGGATGAAAGGAAAAAGGAATCACTTATAACATCGATATTTCACAAAATGGAAAAAAGAGCCAAAAAAGATCACTGGTTCAAATAATTTTACACCTTTTCCAGCTTGCTGCTTTCAACACCGGACAGTAACAACTTCACCATTGCCACGTAAAACCCCACGGTTCTGCATTAGACAGACACGCCGAGGATAATACGTTTTTTTTGTCATTTAGGGAGAGGAACAAGTCAACAGTTTCATGTTATATATAATTATCTACGCGTGGAAGTGTGTGTGTCTGTCCGGCTCGGAAGTGAGAGGTAGAGTCGGGGTAAGGGTGCCGCCTCCGAGGAAACAGAAAACTTGCTTAGCTGCTAATATCACAAACGGGGCCATCATTATCAGCGAAACGAAACCTCAGAAAAAAGACAAAGTGGCTTAGCCACTAACATCAGCAAAACGGTATCCCTTTTACTGTTCCTCCCGCCGCGAATGCAAAAGCAAGGCGAACACGTCAGCAAAACGAATCCTCCTCGGAGAGAGATGCCCAGAGTAGTTCCATTCAATTACCTGACTACTCTACATTTCAATTTTTTTTCTGACGGTTTCAATAGTTTCTAGGACCCCGGGCTTTTTACAACACTGGCTTACACAGCTAGTCTTCTCATACAGGGTGAGGCAGAAAGGACAGACTTTTTTTACAAAATCACAAAATTGTTAATTTTTTCTTACAAAGAAATGTATTGAAAGATTTGAGTTCATATTGAAATAGCATTTGACAAAATCAAGTGTGGAAAACAACATTCTCCCATGCGGTGTCCGTTATCACTGATGCATTTCTGAAAGCGTTCATGGAAGTTGGCCTCCAGTCTTTTCAACATCGCTCTGTCGATTTGGGCGACTTCCACACGAATGGCTTCCTTTCAGTTCCTCCAATGTATGGGGCTTATGTTCGTATACATGTGCCTTGAGGTGACCCCACAAGAAATAATCGCACATGGATAAGTCAGGGGACTGAGGAGGCCAATGAATGTCACCAAACCTGGAAATGAGGTGACCAGGGAAGAGAGGGCGAATAACCTCCATTGATGCTCTAACTGTGTGGGCTGTCACCCCATCCAGTTGAAACCACACACGCCAGATGGGAATACGTTTTCGTCGTAATTCAGATAAAAAGAAGTTGTTTATCATCTTGATATAGCGCTCCGAACGATTACTGAGGTCAAGTTCAGAAGAATGCTTATAAGCAGATCGACTTGGACTGCGCAGCAGGTCTAGTCATACGCTTTCCACATTTTCAGGGGCACATGCCGTTTGTGTAGCCCCCGGCGGTCTTTTGTTCATTAGTGTACCTCGTGTACGAAGTGCTTTAACCCAACGTAGGATAGTGTTACGAGCACGAACAGCTTTATTTCTGTGGATATTGAAATGGCAACGAAACTCACGCTGAACTGCGGTAATAGATTGGTTGTTCTTGACAAAACAGTCATACGCAGAAACGCAGTGTTCTATCGTCCACGGCTCCATGGCTTCAACTAAAAAGAAAATAAAAAAATTCTAAGACTTCGCGAACCTAACGCCATCTACCGCTCATCTGTCACTCCACCTAGTGGTGAGTTCTAGCCATTTCAAAGACGTCCATCCTTTCTGCCTCACCCTGTATAATACTCTACCGTGGCTGTCCGTTTGTCTGTCCAGGATTTTAAATCACCTGTTGCTCGCAATCCATTTGAACTATTGACAGTGCATCCAGAAAGTATTCATAGCACATCACTTTTTCCACATTTTGTTATGTTACAGCCTTATTCCAAAATGGATTGAATTCATTTTTTTCCTCAGAATTCTACACACAACACCCCATAATGACAACGTGAAAAAAGTTTACTTGAGGTTTTTTCAAATTTATTAAAAATAAAAAAACTGAGAAATCCCATGTACATAAGTATTCACAGCCTTTGCTCAATACTTTGTCGATGCACCTTTGGCAGCAATTCCAGCCTCAAGTCTTCTTGAATATGATGCCACAAGCTTGGCACACCTATCCTTGGCCAGTTTCGCCCATTCCTCTTTGCAGCACCTCTCAAGCTCCATCAGGTTGGATGTGAAGCGTCGGTGCACAGCCATTTTAAGATCTCTCCAGAGATGTTCAATCAGATTCAAGTCTGGGCTCTGGCTGGGCCACTCAAGGACATTCACAGAGTTGTCCTGAAGCCACTCCTTTGATATCTTGGCTGTGTGCTTAGGGTCGTTGTCCTGCTGAAAGATGAACCGTCGCCCCAGTCTGAGGTCAAGAGCGCTCTGGAGCAGGTTTTCATCCAGGGTGTCTCTGTACATTGCTGCAGTCATCTTTCCCTTTATCCTGACTAGTCTCCCAGTCCCTGCCGCTGAAAAACATCCCCACAGCATGATGCTGCCACCACCATGCTTCATTGTAGGGATGGTATTGGCCTGGTGATGAGCGGTGCCAGGTTTCCTCCAAACGTGATGCCTGGCATTCACACCAAAGAGTTCAATCTTTGTCTCATCAGACCAGAGAATTTTCTTTCTCATGGTCTGAGAGTCCTTCAGGTGCCTTTTGGCAAACTCCAGGCGGGCTGCCATGTGCCTTTTACTAAGGAGTGGCTTCAGTCTGGCCACTCTACCATACAGGCCTGATTGGTGGATTGCTGCAGAGATGGTTGTCCTTCTGGAAGGTTCTCCTCTCTCCACAGAGGACCTCAGGAACTCTGACAGAGTGACCATCGGGTTCTTGGTCACCTCCCTGACTAAGGCCCTTCTCCCCCGATCGCTCAGTTTAGATGGCCAGCCAGCTCTAGGAAGAGTCCTGGTGGTTTCGAACTTCTTCCACTTTTGGATGATGGAGGCCACTGTGCTCATTGGGACCTTCAAAGTAGCAGAAATTTTTCTGTAACCTTCCCCAGATATGTGCCTTGAGACAATCCTGTCTCGGAGGTCTACAGGCAATTCCTTTAACTTCATGCTTGATTTGTGCTCTGACATGAACTGTCAACTGTGGGACCTTCTATAGACAGGTGTGTGCCTTTCCAAATCATGTCCAGTCAACTGAATTTACCACAGGTGGACTCCAATTAAGCTGCAGAAACATCTCAAGGATGATCAGGGGAAACAGGATGCACCTGAGATCAATTTCGAGCTTCACAGCAAAGGCTGTGAATACTTATGTACATGTGCTTTCTCAATTTTTTTATTTTTAAAAAATTTGCAAAAATCTCAAGTAAACTTTTTTCACGTTGTCATTATGGGGTGTTGTGTGTAGAATTCTGAGGAAAAAAATGAATTTAATCCATTTTGGAATAAGGCTGTAACATAACAAAATGTGGAAAAAGTGATGCGCTGTGAATACTTTCCGGATGCACTGTTCCTGAAATTTGGTCCACATATACTACGTGACATCTACTATCCACTTTCAAGATGATGATTACAGTTATTCCTCTTTTTATTTTATTATAGAATCAGCTCTCTGCAGCGACCAGCAGGGCGGCCGTGCGACGTATGCGTACAGGCGCCGTTCTCATTCCCTACCACCTTCGCCGTCACTTCCCGTACCTCTTAATATCTTAAATCCTTCTTAAGGCAGAATGAAGTCTTAAGTGCCAGGTTAAGTGAAAAATTTAGGAAAACGTACTAAGTAATTGCAATACCAATACTGACTTACTCAGTTTTAACACGAAAAGATGCCAACAAAAGAAGAGAAGAAGCGGACCGCTAGGGTGGAGAAAAGAAGAGCTGCTCAGGAGCAAGCGCATCAACCTCTGAGCAAGCGAATGGTAAATGAACAGAGAAAGAGGAGGAAAACTATAAAAGTATTCACTGCACGTTATCGTGCAGTGCATCATTACTGGTTTAATATTATAACCGTAGGACACTTTCCAGCTGGACAAGGCTCACATGCACTCATCATCCTCCGTCTAATCTTTTGGACTTTTATGTGTGTTTTCGAGTGTTCTGTGTGTCTCACTTGTTTCATGTCCAGCATAGGGACAAAGGAGGGTTTCTACTGTATATTTCTTTGTGCCATTTGATTATTTTATAGTGCCGTTCACTTTCCAGTGTAAATGTGTGGACGTTAGGGGTCACCGTTGCCCTTTTCACCCCAGACAGACAGACAGACCAAGCACACAGAAGTTATTTAATTTCTTCTTTTCCTTCTATGAAGTGCCCACAAGCACCACAGCCACTAATAAACAGGCAAGAAAAACACCAAGTGCAATAATCAATTTTCTCTTTCTCCACCACCACATCTCCCGACTCCGGCTCGTCTGCTGGGTTCCCAACAGTCCTTTAAATAATTCTTAACCAGGAAGTGCTTCTGTTCTTCTGCCCACGTGACTTGCCAGCACTTCCGGGTCAGCTAGAGAATCCAAGTTCTTTTAATCAGCCCGGAAGTACTTTGGGGCTTCCATCTTCAAGATCCACTAGTACTTCCGGGCAATAGGGAAAGCATGATTTCCCCCTGTGCTTTGACAGCTCCCCCTGGTGGCACCCACAGCATCCAACAGGGCTGAGAAGCCGAATTTCAAGTCCCAGGATGCCTTGCGGGTGTCCAGGGCACCGCTACACTCCAGGGGAGCTGCCAAGTAGCGTTTTCGGGGAGGCAGTGCTGACAAGAAGCTACCTTACCCCATTCTTCCATTTTAGGGGTGTCCAGGCCGGGTCGAACTCCCGGCCGTCTCCCAAAGCTGGTATGTGCTGTGTAAGGGGCCTTTGTAGGGAGTGAAATATACAGTTAGGTCCATAAATATTTGGACAGAGACAACATTTTTCTAATTTTGGTTCTGTACATTACCACAATGAATTTTAAATGAAACAACTCCGATGCAGTTGAAGTGCAGACTTTCAGCTTTAATTCAGTGGGGTGAACAAAACGATTGTATAAGAATGAGGCAACTAAAGCATTTTGTTAACACAATCCCTTCATTTCAGGGGCTCAGAAGTAAGTGGACAAATGAAATAACTGGAAATCAAATGTTCATTTCTAATACTTGGTTGAAAACCCTTTGCTGGCAATGACAGCCTGAAGTCTTGAACTCCTGGACATCACCAGATGTTTGGTTTCCTCCTTTTTAATGCTCTGCCAGGCCTTTACTGCAGCGGCTTTCAGTTGCTGTTTGTTTGTGGGCCTTTCTGTCTTAAGTTTAGTCTTCAACAAGTGAAATGCCTGCTCAATTAGGTTAAGATCAGGTGACTGACTTGGCCATTCAAGAATTTTCCACTCCTTTGCTTTAACAAAGTCCTGGGTTGCTTTGGCTGAATGTTTTGGGTCATTGTCCATCTGTATCATGAAACGCCGCCCAATCAATTTGACGTCATTTAGCTGGATTTGAGCAGACAGTATGTCTCTGAACACCTCAGAATTCATTCGGCTGCTTCTATCCTGTGTCACATCATCAATAAACACTAGTGTCCCAGTGCCACTGGCAGCCATGCACGCCCAAGCCATCCCACTGCCTCCACCGTGTTTTACAGATGATGTGCTATGCTTTGGATAATGAGCTGTTCCACGCCTTCTCCATACTTTTTTCTTGCCATCATTCTGGTAGAGGTTGATTTTGGTTTCATCTGTCCAAAGAATGTTTTTCCAGAACTGTGTTGGCTTTTTTAGATGTTCTTTAGCAAAGTCCAATCTAGCCTTTCTATTCTTGAGGCTTATGAGTGGCTTGCACCTTGCAGTGCACCCTCCGTGTTTACTTTCATGCAGTCTTCTCTTTATGGTAGACTTGGATATCGATACGCCGACCCCCTGGAGAGTGTTGTTCACTTGGTTGGCTGTTGTGAAGGGGTTTCTCTTCACCATGGAAATGATTCTGCGATCGTCCACCACTGTTGTGTTCCGTGGATGTCCAGGTCTTTTTGCGTTGCTGAGTTCACCAGTGCTTGCTTTCTTTCTCAGGATGTACCAAACTGTAGATTTTGCCACTCGTAATATTGTAGCAATTCCTCGGATGGGTTTTTTCTGTTTTCGCAGCTTAAGGATGGCTTCTTTCACCTGCATGGAGAGCTCCTTTCACCGCATGTTGTCTGTTCACAGCAAAATCTTCCACATGCAAGCACCACACCTCAGATCAACTCCAGGCCTTTTATCTGCTTAATTGATAATGACATAACGACGGACTTGGCCACACCTGCCCATGAACTAGCCTTTGAGTCAATTGTCCAATTACTTTTGAGCCACTGAAATGCTTTAGTTGCCTCACATTTTTATGAAATTGTTTTGTTCACCCCACTGAATTAAAGCTCAAAGTCTGCACTTCAACTGCATCTGAGTTGTTTCATTTAAAATTCATTGTGGTAATGTACAGAACCAAAATTAGAAAAAAGTTGTCTCTGTCCAAATATTTAAGGACCTAACTGTATACAGTATATATCATTTTGTTGTCTGTTCTTTTACACCATCAATATATATACTGTTTGCTTTTGCTTATTTAACCATCGAGTAGGGAAGATATTTGGAAGAGGTACGTCTTGTCTGGTCTGAATTTTTCCCATTTTCCCAGGCCACGGGTCTTGGTGGTGTAGCTGCCCTTCCAGACGAGTGGGTCGGCCGTTACAATGTAAATGATTTTATCACAAGGCTGTGAAGAATGTGAAGGGGTCTGAATACTTTCTGAATCCACTGCATGTCAGTAGTTTAATATGACACCAAAGGCTTTCCACTTTGAGGGGTCCTGGGCTCATAGTATCCTATTCAAGATAATCCTGGTCCACCACCCTTGTTTTTGTCAATATTTTCATGTTTCTTGGAATCTTATTCATCTTGACATGAAAATGCTCTTTGGGGACAGCTCTGCTTTTCTAATGCTTCATGTCTATATTTTTATGGATCTTTAATCCTAATGGCATTAAATTACTCCTCAAGTAAAGAAACCCACTTAATAATGCAGTAAGGGTATGAACTCGTCTGAATTCGAGGTGAGAGGTGTCTTGTTACAAAATGGGGAGTCTGGAAAATAAATCCGCGCAAGCTTACTTTAAACAGACCAGAAACGGAAAAGAGCAGACAAGCCACGGGAGTTCTCATCTCAGTTGTGGTGTGACGGGTTATTGCCATCTGCCCACAAAACAGACTACCGCAATTCTGACTCCAAGTATTTCATGTACTGTAGGGGTCATTTTGCAGTTGTGCCAATGCTGAACACCGAAAGCCGCAGACGTGACACAAAGCTCACCGCGCTTTTCCAGTCCATGCCTACCAGATGATTTTTCAAATGATTACAGATTTTTGTTTAGTTCTTTTCTGCTGTTTAAGAAACAGAAAAAAAACACAGGAAGATCATGAGGGGTTGGGGCACCTTGAAGGAAAACCCCGTCTATTTAACGGAAAATCAAGAAAATTCGCAAAAAGAAGCTAAACAGTCAAAAATCAAGATGGCGGTGGAACCTCTTAACCTTTAAACTGCCTCATACTTGGAGGGTTAATGCACCCCTGGACGCCAAATACTTTTTTGCTGCACTTTTTAAGGAAAAGTCAAAATTCACTAAGAAAAAGTAAAATTTTAATGGAACACCTATTTTTTTCATGCAAAGAGCATCACAATTGCTGCAGCTCTGATCATTTTACGCACTGACAATGAACTATAAAAACTATAAAAAAAAAACTATTGCAACAATCTATTATTACATGTACAAGGTGCAACTAACGCCATTGATGTAATTCAGTAAATCACCGACTGTGCCAGCTGCGCTTGAAGTGGCTGCACGTATGCACACTGTAGCATCAACAACAACAACAACAACATTTATTTATATAGCACATTTTCATACAAAAAGTAGCCCAAAGTGCTTTACATAATGAAGAAAAGAAAAATAAAAGACAAAATAAGAAATTAAAATAAGACAACATTAGTTAACATAGAAAAGGAGTAAGGTCCGATGGCCAGGGTGGACAGAAAAAAAAAAAAAAAAAGAAACTCCAGAAGGCGGAGAAAAAAATAAAATCTGCAGGGGTTCCAGGCCACAAGACCACCCAGTCCCCTCTGGGCATTCTACCTAACATAAATGAAATAGTCCTCTTTGTATTTAAGGTTCTCACGGAGAAACTTGATGCTGATGGTCATACAGACTTCTGGCTTTTAATCCATCCATCATTGCTGGAACATCATGGTGCTTTGAGTAGATGGAAAAAAGGACACCGGAAAAGGAAACAGAAGAGAGAGTATGGGTTAGTACAGATTTTAGAGCCACCATGAATAGTTATTATAATGAATTGGATATACAGAGTATCAGGATTTAAATTACAGTGAAGTTATGAGAAGGCCATGTTAAAGTAATGTGTTTTCAGCAGTTTTTTAAAGTGCTCCACTGTATTAGCCTGGCGAATTCCTATTGGCAGGCTATTCCATATTTTAGGTGCATAACAGCAGAAGGCCGCCCGCCTCACCACTTCTTTTAAGTTTTGTTCTTGGTATTCTAAGGAGACACTCAGTTGAGGATCTGAAGTTACGATTTGGAATATAAGACGTCAGACATTCTGATATATAAAATGGGGCGAGATTATTTAAGGTTTTATAAACCATAAGCAGAATTTTAAAGTCAATCCTGAATGACACAGGTAACCAGTGTAGTGACATTAAAACTGGAGAAATATGCTCAGATTTTCTTTTCCTGGTTATGATTCTAGCACCTGCATTCTGCACTAGTTGCAAACGATTTGCGTCTTTTTTGGGTAGTCCTGAGAGGATTGTGTTACGGTAATCTAGTTGACTGAAAACAAACGGGTGAACTAATTTATCAGCATTTTTCAATGATATAAGAGGTCTAACTTTTGCTATGTTTCTTAAGTAAAAAATTGCTGTCCTAGTGATCTGATTAATACGCAATTTAAAATTTAGATTACAGTCAACAGTTACCCCTAAGCTGTTTACCTCCGTTTTGACTTTTAATCCTAATGCATCTAGTTTATTTCTAATAGCCTCATTGTATCCATTATTGCCAATCACTAAGATTTCAGTTTTCTCTTTATTTAACTTGAGAAAGTTACTATTCATCCATTCTGAGATACAAGTTAGACATTGTGCTTAGTGAATCAAGAGAATTGGGGTCATCAGGTGCAATTGATAAATACAGCTGTGTGTCATCAGCATAGCTGTGGTAGCTCACATTGTGCCCTGAGCAGTACTGCAGTTGGTAAGAACTGCATCTCCCAGCAGTCCATGCAGGGGCTGTCAGGGTCAAAGGTTGTCAAATGAGGTTAAAAGGAGGACAGGTGACCAAAAAGGAAAAGTTTTTTTGTTGTTGTAAGTTGTGTGTTGCGTTTATCTGTCTGACTGCCTGCTGTTAATTGAGCTTATTTAATCATCGTGTCCTGGAGTGTATTCGTTTGTTGGGGTATGGATGTTCTGTCTACCTGTATACTGAGGACTGTGTTGGGATTCATTGGCTTTCCCAGAAGAAAAGGAGCACTCCTGAAACATCCATCCGACTTCATCCTACCGGTAGGACTGTGTTTTCCTTCACCCTTTCAACATACAGATCGCTGGACTTAACTTCGTCACCTCTCATTTCATCCGGTTTGGTTTGTACATGAACTTTGCTGTGTGGTGTTTGTATTTATATGTTAAATGTAATATCACCAAAGGGGTCAGGGGTGGTATTATTGTTTTCATTTAGTTAATTTAATTTCATTATATAATTAATTGTTTAATGTTCCCAGTGCGCTTCATTTGGTCTCTGTTGTGAGTGTGTGTGGGTCGATCCAAGGCTGGGGACATTCCTGGGATCTCCTCTATTAAAATAAATAAATCACCGTCATTTTTGATGGTGTGATTCTTAGCGGACCCTGACCGCTACAATACAGAGGCCAACACTGACGCTTGCAGGCTCATCTAGTGCAGCGGCAGAATTCCAGGGACAGTGATGCTGATTTGCTTGGGGAAGACAGCGGTCATGAGCTGGCTGGTCAATGAATGTACGACAAGGACTGATTAGCTCCGACTTGCTGGCAAATTGCACTGGGAACCAATAATAGCCAGTTACAGCATTCAACGATTGTACATTGCCGAATATACTCGGCTCCGGTGTGCTGGCAAATTGCTTTGGGAACAGACTATAGCTGGTTCTGGTGGTTTAAAGGTTTAAGAGGAAGCCTGAGAGGAAGAGACGGGGTCGGGAGGGGGGGGGGGTACCACGACCTGGAAGTGACATCACTGGTGCTGTCAGACGTTAGATCTGAAAGGGAGGGAGGAGGAGAAGCGATCTGCAACAGCGCCAACCCTCGTCTCAGGGTGGAATTACCATTAGACAAACCCGTCTCCCAAGTGCACGTGTGACAGCTGCCTCTAGGTTAGCATACTGGAGTAATCACTAAACACGTAGGTGAATAATCAGTGGGATTTTCAGCGTTTTTTTAAGTGAGCATAGTTGACACGCTCACATGGCAGAATCCAACATTCTCAAACCTGCTTCATCCAATTTAAGTTTTCAGCAACAAGACATTGCACAGGGTCCTGCCCCTCTTCATTGCTCCATATCCTCACACAGACTACAAACTGCGGGCATCAGAGTCAATGAGGAGCAGCTTATCCAGCTGAGTCATGGGAGAACTCCAACTTCTTAAGTGAGGAAGTGGGCTTCTGAATCCCTAAAGAGCAGAAATTTCAGTTGTAGTTTCAATTTACATAATCATTGCGAGTCTTTGGCAGTTCGCGGTCAGTGGCGTAGATAGGGGTGGTCCGCCCCGGGCAGCACATTTTTGGGGGTGGCATTATTGGCCAAAAGGCTCAGTGCAATTCGTGTGTAGGCAGCAGGGTTCGGAAAAAATATCACTCATGAATGAAAAAAGTCAAATTCTCTGATTTTTATCCACAAATGCTTCATAAATCATTTTCAGACTGTCCTTTTGTGACGGCATTTGAAAGTTATGAGGCAATAACAAAAATAAACAGAAACATTACACCGATAAGAATTTCTAGGAAGGTAAACAACTAATTTACAATTTAGAATTTAATTTCGTTATCAATCTGAATGCGTTCTTGCTCTGCGCAGAAAACATCCCCACCTATCACTTGTATGCTACACTGGTTCTGGTTTTCGCAGCTTAATTATATTAAACTAATAATAAGAACACGGCTTATCAGCGCATCTGTACTATATTCTTGTCTAGTTGATGCTTATAAATAATTATATGTGAAAAATGATTGCTGTTTCCCTAAATATGAATAAATCAATGCAAAATGTATCTTAATTTTTCTCTATACGTCATTTTACTTTTCTATTTAAATAGGTTAACATATTCAAATAGTGGCGGCGCAGTGGGTAGTGCTGCTGCCTCGCAGTTAGGAGACCCAGGTTCGTTTCCCGTGTCATCCCTGCGTGGAGTTTGCATGTTCTCCCCGTGTCTGCGTGGGTTTCCTCCCACAGTCCAAATTGTCCCTACTGTGTGCTTGGTGTGTGTGTGCGTGCGCCCTGCGGTGGGCTGGCGCCATGCCCGGGGTTTGTTTCCTGCCTTGTGCCCTTGTTTTTGGTTGGGATTGGCTCCAGCAGACCCCCGTGACCCTGTAGTTAGGATTTAGCGAGTTGGATAATGGATGGATATTCAGATATGTTGGAGGGTGGCAAATTGAAGCACCGCTCCGCCCTGAGCGGTACAAACTCGAGCTACACCACTGTCAGCGGTGTGCTGTCATGAAGCCAGACATGTAATGTGACACATCGCCAATAACTCACGTTAACTAGTCTATGACAAAAATCAAATGGTGACAACAGTGAGTCATCTTTCTAATGACAGCAACCTGCCAATAAGAGCCACATAAAGAGCGAGAAACCTCCATAATAACATTAAGTGTTGTGGGGAATCAGCCCTGGCAGACAGGCAAACACCGATGGTTCAAAACCACACACGTTTATTTACAGTATTTATAATAAATAACAAATCAGTCTCTCAATCACCAAACACCCTCAATCACCAATCACCCTCAAGTCCGGGCCTCTAAAAAGTCCTTTCTTCACCGCCTCCACTCCTCTCCTCCAAGCTTCATCCTCTTCCACCCGACTCTGGCTAATGACTGGAGGGAGGTGGCCCCTTTTATTTCCACCCGGATGTGCTCCAGGTGCCCCCTGATGAGCTTCCTGCAGCACTTCCGCCACACCAGGAAGCACCTGAAAGCACACTGGGTGTCCCTGGTATTTCTTCCACCATCACTCCGGGAGTGGCGGAAGTGCTGATGTCCAGGGCAGTGGCGTAGCTAGGGGCGGGCAGAGGGGGCAGTCTGCCCCGGGCGGCACATTTTTGGGGGCGGCATTATTGGCCAAAAGGCTCAGAATACTTCACGTGTAAGCAGCAGGGTTCGGAAAAATATCACTCATGAATGAAAAAAAGACAAATTCTCTGATTTTCATCCACAGATGCTTCAAAAATCATTTTCAGACGGTCCTTCTGTGACGGCATCAGACACGGCAGTTGAAATTTATGAGGCAATAACAAAAATAAACAGAAACATTACACAGATAAGAATTTCTAGGAAGATAAATAACTAATTCACAATGTATAATTTTGTTTTGTTATCAATCCAAATGCGTTGTTGCTCATCCCCACCTATCACTTGTACACCACACCGGTTCTGGTTTTCGCAGCGTAATTATATTAAACTAATAATCAGAACACGGCTTATCAGTGTGTCTGTACTATATTCTTGTCTAGTTGATGCTTATAAATAATTAAATGTGAAAAAAATATTGCTGTTTCTCTATATATAAATAAATCTATGCAAAATGCATATTAATTTTTCTCAATATGTCATTTTAATTTTCTGTTTAAATAAGTTAAGATATTCAGGTACATTAGAGGGCGGTAAATTGAAGCCCCGCCCTGCCCCGCCCCGAGTGGTGCGAACTCGAGCTACGCCACTGGTCCAGGGAGCCTTACTCATCCAGGCGCCGCCTGGCAGTTTTGAGCTTCCATGCTCAATTCCCATGGCCCTCACACAAACCAGGGCAGCTGCCCTCTAGTGGTCCGGGGGAGGCATAGTCCCTCTCTCGGTCCTTCTAGGCATCCCAGCTGGGCACAGCCCCCAGCCACCCGCCACAGTGTAGAAAAAGTGTTGTCATTTTAACAAGGTGTGACCGAAATGTACGCAAATCCACTGAAATGGAGGTCTGCAATGTGCACTTTAATCACGACGTCTGAATTGTTTGATTTGTAATTTTAAACTGTAGAGCAGATAGATAGATAGATAGATAGATAGATAGATAGATAGATAGATAGATAGATAGATAGATAGATAGATAGATAGATAGATAGATAGATAGATAGATAGATAGATAGATAGATAGATAGATAGATAGATAGATAGATAGATACTTTATTAATCCCAAGGGGAAATTCACCTACTCCAGCAGCACCTTACTGATACTAAAAACAATATTAAATTAAAGATTGATAACAATGCAGGTAAAAACAGACAATAACTTTAATATAATGTTAATGTTTACCCCACGGGTAGAACTGAAGAATGGCATAGTTTGGGGGAGGAACGATCTCCTCAGTCTGTCAGTGGAGCAGGACGGTGACAGCAGTCTGTCGCTGAAGCTGCTCCTCTGTCTAGAGATGATCCTGTTTAGTGGATGCAGTGGATTCTCCATAATTGACAGGAGCCTGCTGAGCGCCCGTCACTCTGCCACAGATGTCAAACTGTCCAGCTCCATGCCAACAATAGAGCCTGCCTTCCTCACCAGTTTGTCCAGGCGTGAGGCGTCTCTCTTCTTTATGCTGCCTCCCCAGCACACCACTGTGTAGAAGAGGGCGCTCGCCACAACCATCTGATAGAACATCTGCTGCATCTTATTGCAGATGTTGAAGGATGCCAGCCTTCTAAGGAAGTATAGTCGGCTCTGTCCTTTCTTACACAGAGCATCAGTATTGGCAGTCCAGTCCAATTTATCATCCAGCTGCACTCCCAGGTATTTATCGGTCTGCACCCTCTGCACACAGTCACCTCTGATGATCACGGGGTCCATGAGGGGTCTGGGCCCCCTAAAATCCACCACCAGCACCTTGATTTTGCTGGTGTTCAGGTGTAGGTGGTTTGAGTCGCACCATTTAACAAAGTCATTGATTAGGTCCCTATACTCCTCCTCCTGCCCACTCCTGATGCAGCCACCGATAGCAGTGTCATCAGCGAACTTTTGCACGTGGCAGGACTCCGAGTTGTGTTGGAAGTCTGATGTATATAGGCTGAACAGGACCGGAGAAAGTACAGTCCCTTGTGGCGCTCCTGTGTTGCTGAGCACAATGTCAGACGTGCAGTTCCCAAGACGCACATACTGAGGTCTGTCTGTAAGATAGTCCATGATCCATGCCACCAGGTATGAATCTACTCTCATCTCTGTCAGCTTGTCCCTAAGGAGCAGAGGTTGGATTGTGCTGAAGGTGCTAGAGAAGTCCAGAAACATAATTCTTACAGCACCATTGCCTCTGTCCAAGTGAGAGAGGGATCGATGATCTTTATTATTATTATCTAAATTATTCTTTGTCCCAAACATTATGGATGGCGCTGTATGAGTTTACTTTTGCAAACCTGCGGCAACACTAAAATAAAGAATAACCAAAAAAAAAAATAAAGAACAAAAAGGACATCAAAAACAAAATTTAAGCGTAATCCAAGGTAGTGGCCCTTAAACATAACAGCCTGTGCCTGGTTATTGTGTTCCCTTTAAGGTACAAAAAGGACTGGTGGGTTTCAGAAAATGTCCACTTCTCTGCCTTTTAATTTAAATAGGATTGAAGCGCTTTGAAATCTTAATTCTACTAGCACACTAAAAGCTATGCAGGCCAACATTCCGCTCTTTGATTCTCTAAAAGGTCTTCAAGCATCTACAAATTAAAATTGCAAAAAAAATGCCTTGTGCAGCAGGCTTTGGCAGTTTGTGGCCTGTCGGGTAATAGTAAGAAGAAAAATGATGCCATATTAGAAATTATATAGCATGCATTGGAACCTGTAGCCATCCCTGGAGCGCACACTGCGAGCGACTCCCCTGCTGTCTGCAGCATAAATTTCAGTCTCCAAAATGCACAGCCATCCATTTCTAATGGACAGAGGGAGCACAAGCAGATCCTTGTTTGAATTGTCGAACACGTCTAGGTCATGTTTATAATTTACTGCCTTCGCTAGAGCATGGCACCGGGTCTTCGCACATTACATTGGCTTGCAAAGTCATCAGTTGGCACCCACAGTTTTCAATATAGGAGGACAGCTGCCTGAGCTTCTGCTTCCATTAACAGGCTGGGGGAGACTTGGGTGGGCCTCCAGTGCCCTGTGCTTTGTTTAGTTTTTATATTATTGTTCTGAAAAAAAAAATATGATCAAGATTTATTACTCTAAAAATATTTCAAGTTTAAGCTTATTGTCACATGTATATAGTAGAATGAAATTCTTACTTGTGTGTCTTTGAAAATTAGATACCACATTAAGAAGCCAGTGGAGGCGAGCACTGCTGCGTTGTTGGACTTGTCAGTGTCGAGTTTGTTCATTCACCCCGTAATCTGAGTAGGCACTTCATTTCTTACTTTCATATCCTAAACATGTGTTACGCAGTATTGAAGACAACTCCTGTTGTAGCAGACCATCCATTTTTTAGAGGAGCAAAAAGTATAGGAACAGATGTGTACTTCTGTGAGGCTTCATTTTTGGTTGAATATTTCTTGCTTGCAATAACAGCAGTTTGTGAGGCTGAGGGACTGTGAGTCATAAATGGTGGTGTGTAAGGCCAGGTTTACACTTCAGCGGATGCTACTGCTACGCAAGTGTTGTACTGTTCATACTTGTGCACGTACTTTATGTAAATCTGGAGGATTACACCAGGTGGCAGTGTGAGATATCACCACGGTGAGAACAGGTTCGGCTTCGCCGTGTTGTGAATTGCCTGAAGCATCCATTAAATTCTGAGGACACCTTGCCACAATATCTCTGAAAAGGATATTTAATGATTAAATCCATCAATCCAGGGATGCGCCCATTCCAGCAAGCATCGGGTGCGAGGCAGAAACAAATCCCTAGAGGGGGCATCAGCACATCGCAAGGTGAACAAAAGCTCACACACACATACACTAGTGTCATTTTAGCATCACCAAATCCTCAAACCTGCAAGTCCTTGGAAGGAAACCGGAGCACACTGTGGAAACCCACCAGGAAAACGTGCAAACTCCAGGCAGGGAACACCAGGGACGTGACTCCCTGCGAGACAGCAGTGCTAAAGCCATGACATGTGCAAGTATTATCAGTATTCGTTATTTAAATAAAGTTGTTGGCTTATCTGTAAAATGTAGCATACATACTTTACTGCATTTCATGAATAAAGGGATCAATTCAATTCAATTCAATTTTATTTGTCATTCAGCAGAACATCCAAGATGTGCTGCAGAACGAAAATATGATGCACAAGACATTAATAAAAACACATAGTTAAAATCAGCCTACAATAAAATACTAAAATGCTTCATTTAAAAGACGAACGGCAGTAGGAAAAAAACTGTTTTTAAACCTGGTAGTTCTACATTTCAGGCTGCGGTACCTTCTGCTTGAAGGCATGAGGGAAAAGAGTTCAGAGGCAGAATAAGTTGGGTCTCTAGAAATCCGCACAGCTCTGGCCAGACAGCGTTGTTTTGCCAAATCTTGTACATTTGGCAACGGGGCTCCAATGATCCTCTCCGCAGCCCTCACCACTTTCCTCAGTGCTTTCCAGTCCGAAGCGCTGCAGCTCTCCTGCCACAGAGAGCTGCTGCTGGTTAGCACGCTCTCTATGGTCCCTCTGTAAAAAGTGGTGAGGACTGACTTACTGAGATGGGCCCTCTTTAGCCTCCGCAGAACGATCAAGCACTGGTGAGCTTTCTTGATGACGGAGGAGGTGTGCAGGGACCAGGTGAGGTTGTTTATCCATCCATCCATCCATTTTCCAACCCGCTGAATCCGAACACAGGGTCACGGGGGTCTGCTGGAGCCAATCCCAGCCAACACAGGGCACAAGGCAGGGAACCAATCCCGGGCAGGGTGCCAACCCACCGCAGGACACACACAAACACACCCACACACCAAGCACACACTAGGGCCAATTTAGAATCGCCAATCCACCCAACCTGCATGTCTTTGGACTGTGGGAGGAAACCGGAGCGCCCGGAGGAAACCCACGCAGACACGGGGAGAACATGCAAACTCCACGCAGGGTGGACCCGGGAAGTGAACCCGGGTCTCCTAACTGCGAGGCAGCAGCGCTACCACTGCGCCACCGTGCCGCCCGAGGTTGTTTATATCAAGTATAAATCTAAAGATTCTAAATGTGCAGAAAGCTGGAATATCATAAATGTGATGTGTTCAGAGTGGCGATCACTGCCTGCTGCTGCTGTCAGTTCAGGAGGAAGCCCCAGAAGCTTGTAGCGATTAACAACTGGGTCGGTTTTAAGTTGACAATTACGATGGTCTACTTTAATGATAAAGTAAACTACGAGGTTAAAGTGGACATTTCAAGATTACCAGCAAAAAATCACGGTCACAGCATGATAAAAGAATGTGACGTCAGAGTCTCTGTTTACTATCTACATGTGACAGCAAACTGCTCTGCAGAACCTACAAGACCGATGTGCCTACTTCGATGTTTGATGAATGGTTCGATGTGGTGAAGCAAAATGCTGACATACAAATGCATTTGTGGTGCTTTTCTTTTCAAGCGTCGCTTATTCCCCATCGTGATGGCGCGATACATTTTAAAGGTCTCAAATACCATCTTCTGTGCCATCTTTTTGCACCTTCACAACAGCATCAGAATGTACAGCGGCGTATTTGAGCCACAGAGAAAAAAAAAAATTAGCGACACGGTCTATTTTGTGATTAAAGTGGAAATTTCAGCTTTAATCTCGAAATTTCTACTTTAATCTCGTAGTTTATTATGTCATTAAAGTAGACCGTCCTAAGATTTATCTTAAAACCGTCCCAGTTTGTTAATCATTACGTGCGATTGGGGCTTCCTCCTGCGCTGACAGCAGCGGCAAGCAGCAATCGCCACACTGAACACATTAAGGTTCGCTTCCCGGTTCCTCCCTGTGTGGATAGCGCTTTGAGTACTGAGAAAAGCGCTATATAAATGTAATGAATTATTATTATTATTATTAAACTTATACTATTCCAGCTGTCTGCACATTTAGAATCCTTTGATTTATACTTTATATCACTTTAGATAGATAGATAGATAGATAGATACTTTATTAATCCCAAGGGGAAATTCACCTACTCCAGCTGCAGCATACAGATATTAAAAACAATATTAAATTAAAGAGTGATAACAATGCAGCTAAAAACAGACAATAACTTTGAATAATGTTAACGTTTACCCCGCCGGGTGGAACTGAAGAGTCGCATAGTGTGGGGGAGGAACGATCTCTTCAGTCTGTCATTGGAGCAGGACGGTGACAGCAGTCTGTCGCTGAAGCTGCTCCTCTGTCTGGAGATGATACTATTTAGTGGATGCAGTAGATTCTCCATTATTGATAGGAGCCTGATGAGCACCCGTCGCTCTGCCACAGATGTCAAACTGTCTAGCTCTATGCCTACAATAGAGCCTGCCTTCCTCACCAGTTTGTCCAGGCGTGAGGTGTCCCTCTTCTTTATGCTGCCTCCCCAGCACACCATCGCTTAGAAGAGGGTGCTCACCACAACCGTCTGATAGAACATCTGCAGCATCTTATTGCAGATGTTGAAGGACGCCAGCCTTCTAAGGAAGTATAGTCGGCTCTGTCCTCTCTTGCACAGAGCATCAGTATTGTCAGTCCAGTCCAGTTTATCATCCAGCTGCACTCCCAGGTATTTAAAGGTCTGCACCCTCTGCACACAGTCACCTCTGATGATCACGGGGTCTATGAGGGGTCTGGGCCTCCTAAAATCCACCACCAGCTCCTTGGTTTTGCTGGTGTTCAGGTGTATGTGGTTTGAGTCGCACCATTTAACAAAGTCATTGATTAGGTCCCTATACTCCTCCTCCTGCCCACTCCTGATGCAGCCCACGATAGCAGTGTCATCAGCGAACTTTTGCACGTGGCAGGACTCCGAGTTGTATTGGAATGATAAAATGTAGACTTAGGGATTTAGTGATACTAAAATGACGCTAGTGTGCGTGCGTGTATGTGTGTGCTTGTATTCAGCTTTCTATAAGCCGATACCCCATCCAGAGATTGTTTCTGCCTCACACCCAATGCTTGGTGGAATCGGCGCATCCCTGGATTGATGGATGTAATCATTAAACATTCATCCTTTTCAGAGATATTGTGGCAGGAGGAAGCCCCAGAAGCGCGTAGCGATTAACAACTGGGTCAGTTTTAAGATGACGTGTATTACGGTCTACTTCAATTATAAAATAAACTATAACACAGCGAAGCTGAATGTTGTTTTCTAACTGTGATGACATCTCACACTGCCACCCGGTGGAATCCTCCAAATTTACATAAAGTACGCGTGCAAGTATAAACAGTACACTGCTTGTGTAGCAGTAGCGTCCATAGGCCAGGTTTATACTTAATGTGACACAAGCGCCTAAGAAGCACCTCTGAGGAATCAGGCAATTCAGGGTTTCCTCCCAATCCCCCAAATACTTAAACTCTGAGTTTGTTTTTCTTTTTCCGCACATTATAGATTTATCTGTTTATTAATTGTGTTATTTGTCTATTGAGTCTGTATCTTAGTTTTTTGTTTCTGCCGCTCTATACATCTACATTGCCCCTTGGGATTAGTAAAGTTTATTGAATCTCATCATTGACATCACCAAATGGTTGGTTTCTTCTTTAGTTCTATTTTTCCAGATGATTACCTCATCCTCTTTTCGATTGTCCTTTGTTTCGGGTTTGTTTGCTTCAGTCTCCTCTTCGTGATCAGTTGACTTAAGGTCTGGCGATAAACTTGGCCAATCTAAAACCTTCCACTTTGTCCACTCGATCAAGACCTTTGTTGAGTTAGCCATGTGTTTGCCATCATTGTCTTACCGCATAATCAAGTTCCTCCCAATTAGTTTGGATGCATTTCTCTGTAAATTAGAGGAGAAAATGTTTGCGTAGATTTCAGAATTCATTCACAAGTTACATCATCAATTAAGTTTCGTGAGTCTGTCCCAAAGACAGCTTGTAGGTTTTGGATCATGTGCAGATCCCATCTTCCTCCACACTTTGGTAGAACTTAATCTTGGTTTCATTGGCCCATAAAACTCAACGTCATTTAAACCTCCAGACCAGCTTTCTGATTCTTACTACTGATGAGTGGTTCCCATCTTGTGGTATGGCCTCTTAACTCTCTGCTCTCCGAGTCTTCTTCGAATGGTGGATTGTGATATCTTCACTTCCATCTTGTGGAGGTTCTTGCTGATGTCACCAACTGTTGTTTTGGGGGTTTTCTTCATAGCTCTCGTGATGTTTTTTGCCTTTAGCTCTTGTTGGTTTACCTTAGCCAACACACCGGTGGTTTCTAACTTTTTCAGAACATTCCAGATCAGCGTATTGGCTGTGCAGAATGTTTGTGCCCTGCCTCAGATTGATTTTCCCTCTTTTCTCGGCTTCAGAATGGAAAGCTTTTCTCCCACAGACAGCTCTCTGGTCTTCATGTTGGCTTATCCTTTTCTGAATATCGGAGTTTTCTGAAAAGCACACAAAGCAATGGTTCCACACAGAAATCAACATAAAATGTCTGTTGCTGTATGCTGTGGCCACCAGTTCACCAAGAAGGCCCAGCAGGCTGGCCGCGGTGGTTTGTACCTCTTGTCATTTTAAGTGACGGTCCTCCCAGGTGAACAATGCTGTAGGCACGCCAGCTACACGAACCTGTTCAGTACCACGATCAGCTGGGGACCGATCAGCTGATGCTGGTACCTCACATTCGTTTTCGATCACTTGTATCAAAATCGGACTCCGACAAGTCACAGTCGAATTCAGCAATAATATGGAAAACGTTGTCCACAGACTGTTTTGCTTTACACATTTGCTTCAATCTCTCGACAGATGTTGATGCCATTTTTGCCGTTGTTTGCTCCTCGCTACTCACGTGAGTGCAGGGAATCTCGGTCAAACCAATGAAGCTAACTTTCCTTCTAGCAAAAATAGTCCAACTAAAACATCTTGGTGGCTTTTGTCACCATTTACAGTTGTTACCACCATCAACCCTTCCTTTTGGCAAAACTTGACATCCGCCCTGAAAGAGTTGATAACAAATGCGGCCTGCACATGTGAAGCTCTAAGGTGGCAACCAAGAGCTCACGTTCAAAGCCATTTATGATCTGACAGGACACACCTGCGGAACAAGGAACACCTGTGTCACAGGGTCCTACACTTTCGCTTGTCTAAAAAATTGGGTGGTCTGCTACACAAGGTGCTATCTCAAATATCATAAAGCACATCTAGATGTCAATACCAATACTCTCGTCTCACGTTCATCTTTTGATCTCAAACCCAAATGTCTTTAGTGTACAGCAAAACTAAATCAACTGGCCTTGATGTTCCAGTGCTTTCTTGGAGGACTGTACACCAAGTTCTTTAGCGTACTTACAGATGGAACTTGGATCCTTTTAAATTTTCCAGGCTGTCAATGTGGTGTAGTGGCTAACGCTGAGGTTGTGGATCCAAATCCCACTACTGACACCATGTGATCATGTGCTTCAATTGAAAAGAAAAACAAAAGAAAAGTGATTTGACTGTATCTCAAATGTTACCTTGGATTAAGGCATCCGTCAAGTAACAATCAAATATGTCTCAAGCCCTGAAGTAGGTTAGTCCACAAGGCATGGACGATTTCTGCCCACCCTTATCTGGGGAAGCATAGATGTCATCCCGGCTAAGAATCGAACTGGTATCCGTTGTAACAGTTGAGGCTGTTATCAACTTCTCGAACCCTCGGGTAATACGCCAAACACCAGGTAAAAGTCCAAGACTTTTTATTATTATGATAATAAAGTGCACTAAGCACCCTCCACTCCACACTATACATACAAATAGCAATAATCAATAATCAAATACAAATACCACTCCTCCTCTCCCAGACACTTTGAGCTGAGCTGGGAGGAAGGGTGGCAATGTCTGGGCTTTCCCAGAGTCCTTTATACCCCCTGACCCGGAGGTGTTTCTGTTCCATTACCCACAAGTCCTTATTCCTTCCGGGTCAGGGTAAACAGTTCTTATCTTCAACCCTGGAGCACGTCGTTACTTCCTGTCATGAGATTATGACGCATTTCCGGGTTATAGGGCATATATGAGTCCACGAGCCTCCCTACAGCGACTCCCGGTGGTCCCCAAGGTATCCAGCAGGGCTGTGTATAAAAACTACATAGTCCATTAGGCTGCGGTGGGTTGGCACCCTGCCCGGGATTGTTTCCTGCCTTGTGCCCTGTGTTGGCTGGGATTGGCTCCAGCAGACCCCCGTGACCCTGTGTTCGGATTCAGCGGGTTGGATAATGGATGGATGGATGGATAGTCCATGAGGCCCTGCTGGAATTCGGGGCCCATCCATGCTGTCAGGAGAGCTCCTTCTGGCGGCCTGGGGGTGAAGGCCGGAAACTCTCACCGGCCATCCATCACACCGTGCATAGTTGGGGCAGTCAACGTACCCACTGTGCCACCACCTTCATTTTCACAGTCTGTGGCACGTGAGGTGTAGGTGTGAAGTGAGGTGCCTCACAATTTCCACGCGTTGTTATCGACGGGTCACTCAGACTTCCATGCATTTGTTTATGCAGCGAATGGGAATTTCTGTCCCTAGCCAATCGTTCGCTTCATATGCAAATGTTGTTAGTCCTGTTTAAAAAGCACTTTTTTATTTAATTTATTAAAATAAAAATCTGTGAACTTTAAATTAGTCTGCCATAAAAAGATCTAATTTTGTTAATTTAAAAATTAGCAAACCAGCAAAGCGGAGATATTAATTGCATTTCCTCCGTCTCCCCGGGAGGGAGGACGACGGTGTGGTTAGTCATTTCTTGTGCCTGAAATAGACAAACCTCAGAATAAGAAAAGGGAATAAACTTTTTTGAGTCAGTAAATTACTACAGGGAATCCAATGGAACCTTTAATTAGCCTCGCTCTGTTGTAACATTGATTGAATTGCAGCACATCAATTATTAAATGTAACTTTTTTTTTTTCCCTTTTAATTCTTTGGGTGGAAAAGGATATGGCAAACCGCTTGGGCACTGCCTTTGAGTAAAATGTAATAATGAGGACTATTCTGGTTGGTGCAGCCCATGTGGGTACAAAGAGCTTGGCATTCTCTGTGATAAGAGGGACAAATGGAGGAACTCAAATGATACGCGGACGGGACTGGAAATCGTATCAGCCATTGGCCGACGTGCGCCGTGTGGTAGATATGTCTGAATTATTCTTGATGTCAGGACAGTCAGGAGGGCACATTTAAAAAAAAAAAAAAAAATGTAACGCACCCGTGCCCATGCAGAGAATTTTCTTTACTTCACTTCTTGCATTGAAACGCTGCAGAGGTAACTCAAATCAAAACGAGTCAGGTTTATTGTCACGTGAACTGAGTACCCTGAAATTCTTACTTGAATGTCTCCTCAGAACAGCTGACAAAATTACAGTGCAATAAATTAATTAAAAGTTTACACAGCAGGCAAAATATAGAGAAGTGTTCACCCCACTGGAAGTTTTTACATTTTATTGTTATATAACATTGAATCCTGCTGGATTGAATTTGGCATTTTTGACACTGATCAACAGAAAAAGACTCTTTGACATTAAAGTGAAAGTGTTCACGCCTTATTCTGCTTTTCTTTATGGCACTACCTATTTAAATAACGCTTAATAAATGTGCAACTTGTTATCTTGCTGTTCTAATACTCTTCTCTAATTAGATAGATAGATAGATAGATAGATAGATAGATAGATAGATAGATAGATAGATAGATAGATAGATAGATAGATAGATAGATAGATAGATAGATAGATAGATAGATAGATAGATAGATAGATAGATAGATAGATAGATAGATAGATAGATACTTTATTAATCCCTATGGGAAATTCACATTCTCCAGCAGCAGCATACTGATACAATAAATAATATTAAATTAAAGATTGATAATAATGCAGGTGAAAAACAGACAATAACTTTGTATAATGTTAAATGTTAACGTTTACCCCCCAGGCTGGGGTTACAAATATAAAAGGAAAGGGAGGTAGCAGTCAGTCCCAATACTGTGGTTAAAGTATGGGATTTGGGACCTTCTGTTAGGGCCTACATCAGTGCTGCCGAAACTCAGTCCTGGGGACCTCCTGTGGCTGCAGTGGTCTCATTTAATTAGCTGGTATTTTTTCTCTTATTCTACATTCAGAAAAAGCACCGCAGCATGATTTTTACATTTATAAGACATTTAGAAATATTTCTGCTTTTGCTATAGATTTAAATGCTGTGATAAAGAGACCAAAGAGACAGATTAACGGTTGGGGAACCGTCCCCATATACTGTCGATGGACACAGAATAATTGCTGCTTCTTTTACAGAGTGCAAGAATTAGCATATTAGATTTTTATGGTGGATGGACCGGAAATTGGACTAGAGGTGAAATGATGTGGATGGGATGGGATGGAGATGATGTCATCAGAGGGCGACCGAGTTGAAGTGTCACGTGGGGACGGCTGGAATGCGGATGGTCTTCCATGTTCGTGCTCTTTTTTTAGTGGAGACTTCACGTATTGGGATTCGTCTGCTCTTCGGTCTTTCTGATGAAAAAAGGACAGAAGTGTTAGTACGCCGTCTTATATCCCCTGTAACGGGCAGCCAGGATACACACCCGGGACGATGGAGGACTGCCCTCCGGGTTTGCAACACTGCCACAGAGCAGGGACGTTCAACCCTGCTGTGGCTCACGAACACCATCAGGGGGCGTATGGGGAACAGCTGAGCCCTCCTGTACAGGACTGCCATCTCACCCGGAAGTGCAGCCAGAAGCTAATCAGGGAACAGCTGGAGCACTTCCGGGCCCTCTATAAAAGGAGACAGTTGCCACAACTCAGGGGTGGAGTCGGGTGGCAGTGGACTGAGCTAGGAGCAGAGCACAGGAGTGGAGCTTGTTGGAGCAAAGGAAGAGTGGACTGAATACTGAGGGTATTGTCAGCACTGGGGGTTATTGTGTGCCGTGCCAGTACGTCAAATAAAGGTGTGTTGTGTGACGACAGCGTGGTGCCTGTCTGTAGTCCGGGCTATCTGTTACACCCCGTCCGGGGAGTTTTTGCGCTCCATTTGACCCCTTGGCTGTCCCCTAATCACACGTGTGTGACAATGCTTAACTCTCTCTTTGCTGATTTCATTATATTTGGCCCTTTCTCTGTCCAGTTTTCACCCTTCGTTGTATCTTATTAATGACAATTAAAAATGAACAGAGCAGACAGCCAGGGAAACAACACGGAATAATCAAAGGCTGCAACTACTTTACCATCAGACCCAATGATTAGTAAATAATGGATTAATTAAACAATTAGAACACCTGGAAAAGTAGAATGAAAATCAAAGAAAAAAACACATTATTCCCATATAACTGCTTGGATACATTTTAATATACACATATATGTTTTTTTATTTTTTTTACCAAACATAGTTTTCTAATTTCTATATTGGTCCCAAAACACAAAACTTGGAAAATAACCATTTACTTAATTAGCCCAGGAGTCCAATTAGAAAGCAAAAGTTGGTTGGTACAAAAACCTGCAGCCACAGTGGGGTCCCCAGGACCAAGTTTGGGAAGCACTGGTCTACATAATAAGGAGTAAGAAAGGGGTTAGGGGTAGGGTTAGGGTAGAGGAGATTGAAAGTGCACTGGTACACAGGTTCAATTGAAAATTTCTTTATCAGTATGCTGCTGCTGGAGTATGTGAATTTCCCCTTGGGATTAATAAAGTATCTATCTATCTATCCTTAGAAGGCTGGCGTCCTTCAACATCTGCAATAAGATGCTGCAGATGTTCTATGAGACGGTTGTGGCGAGCACCCTCTTCTACACGGTGGTGTGCTGGGGAGGCAGCATAAAGAAGAGGGACGCCGCACGCCTGGACAAACTGGTGAGAAAGGCAGGCTCTATTGTTGGCATGGAGCTGGACAGTTTAACATCTGTGGCAGAGCGACGGGCGCTGAGCAGACTCCTGTCAATAATGGAGAATCCACTGCATCCACTGAACAGGATCATCTCCAAACAGAGGAGCAGCTTCAGCGACAGACTGCTGTCACCGTCCTGCTCCACTGACAGACTGAGGAGATCGCTCCTCCACCACACTATGTGACTCTTCAATTCCACCGGGGAGGTAAACATTAACATTATTCAAAGATATTGTCTGTTATACCTGCATTGTTATCACTCTTTAATTTAATATTGTTTTTTATCAGTATGCTGCTGCTGGAGTATGGGAATTTCCCCTTGGGATTAATAAAGCTATCTATCTATCTATCTATCTATCTATCTATCTATCTATCTATCTATCTATCTATCTATCTATCTATCTATCTATCTATCTATCTATCTATCTATCTATCTATCTATCTATCTATCTATCTATGTAAAAAAACTAGACATTTAAAAAGGTTTAATTTGTAGTAAAATCCATAAAAACAGTTAAAATCATGCTCATTAAATGCATTTTAAAAAAACATTTCTAAAAATATATATTTTTATATTGTCACGTGTCTGGAGTACAGTGAAACGTTTGTGTAACTCAACATGCCCTCCAGTGCCAGGATGAGCGTGTAGAACTGCAGCACCTCTAAATTTCTGTCCTCCTTACCTGAAAAAACTACCGTAGGAAGAATGAAGGCTCTCTGTTTCATTTTCCGAGCAGGATACCAGAAGTATGAAGTGAACTGTACAAATGATGAATGAGTTTCATAAATCAGCAAAAGTCTACACTGATTGTGGCTCAAACACAGTGGTTGAAATAAAAAAAAATAATGCCAACTATCTATAAACATAAGGATAAGAGAAGACGGACAGACGTAAAGATAGGAAGGACAATGACAAGTAACACAAAACATAAAATTGCAAAAGCTTAGTTGAACTTTTCTCTCCAATAGAATAAAGGCACATAACTTATGAATTCTAATCTTTCAATTCAAGTGTTTGACATGGAAAAGTTCTGTAGCTGGTTATGAAGCTTCTATTGCCTGCAAGTGGTCTTCATTCACTCACAGATAGTCTCTGTGCTGGTTTAGCCCACCACACAAACACACACACACACACACACAGTTTCTGTGTGCACATGGGTACGAGTTGTGCTCTGTACTTTCTTACTGGATATAGAAAGACTTATAACTCAGCTAGAACTTATCCTTCATGAAGCCTATTTCATTTACACCAACGCTACAATACATTAGCTGGCTTTGCCCTAACTACGAAGTTACAATTAATAGTGCTTGGAGTCAAAGTGGGTGTACTTGTAGTTCTTTGTGTAAGCCAGCGGTTCTCAAACTGTGGGGCGCGCCTCCCTAGGGAAAGTAACCATATGTGGCGTAATTTTGCTATTCGTAGGGAAATTTTAAACTTGTAGTGGTGTATTGGCAGCAAAAAATATAGGAATAAATTTTATTAGGGTTTCAAAAAAACATTAGGGGGGCGCAATTAAAACTGTTATGAAAACTCGGGTCGCAAATACTTAAAGGTTGAGAACCGCTGGTGTAAGCAAATCTTTTTCCTGGTCAGCTTTCACCCGCTACGTGGAAGAATCTGCAGCGTATTTCCTTCCTTTAATTTTAGAAACTTGTAGCGGTCAGGTGCCACTAAGATTCACACCGTCGAAGAGACGGTGATTTATTTATTTTTTTGGTGTAGATTGCAGGGGCGCACCCAGCCTTGGCCCGATCCACACACACGCACAAGCAGAGACAAAAAACAACATTTAATAAAACAATTAAAGAATGCATTAAATACTAATAAATGAAATATAACTACACGCTAAATAATCCCACCCCAATCCCCTTATGGCGATGTACAATAAACACAAACAAAGCACAGTAATAAACACTCAAGACAATGTCCTTGCACAGTCCAATACAGCAAAAGCAGGTGAAATGATATGGTGTGAAGATGAGAATCTCGAGAACAGCTTTCATACAAAATGAGTGAAACAATCCTACCGGTAGTCCTGAGCGGCGAGGGATGAGATTTCCAGGAGCGCTCCTTTTGAAGACGCACAATAATTAATCCACCACTATACACACGACAGGCAGGCACGAGACAGTCCATTCATCCTAACGTGAAACGATCCAGGGCACAATTGACTTTTTAGACGACACGTTCGAAAGGATACACAAAAACACCAATCACCTTTTGCTCCATCAGACCTCCCTTTTCAACTTTTCCGCTGGCCTCTTTCGTCCCCAGCAGCCCCTTCTGTCCACTACCGTGATCCTATGCAGGTAACTCCCTTGGGCAGCTGGGAAGTGAAGTTCTCCCTATGGTAGCACTGCTACAAACTTGTCTCCTTCTTCACCTTGGTTGCCCTTTCTGGTTACTGGTGGTACTGCAGTTTTTTTTGACGTTCAACACGCCATATTTTGGTCCTCTTGTTGCTAGCAAAATCATGTGTTCTGAGCAAGTGGTGATTATATAATTTTTTATTATATATGATATGATATGGATTATATATAGATAGATATATCTATATCCACTTTCATAAAAACATTAACTGTCTGTATCTCATTCTGGTTGCCATGTCACTTTTATTCCAAAAGATGGCACATCAAACATTTGTAGTAATAAAACGCACTGCATCTGTCAATCCAACAGATGGCACATCACAATACTTAACACTGCTTTTATAACTCCCATACCAAATGGCATATAACAGAGACATACCGGTATGCATTTCATGGTGCACTGTAAACGTTAACACTGAAGTCTATGTTGATTATTAACATTTCAACCCCTCTTAGACGGGTAGCACAGCTAGTGCGTATGTATTATAATGAAATAAACTGGATTAGAAAGTGAATTATTAAAATAAACGTATTTTTTTACTTAGCGGATGCCTTTATCCAAAGCAACTGACATGTGAGATACAATTGGTCACATTTCTTTTTGTTTCTCCAATTAGAGCACAGGCAGGTGAAGTGGCATCCTCATGGTCACCAAGTAACAGAATTTAAACCTCAGGGTTTGCAGTTTAAAGCCTTAACCATTATGTCAGGCTGACTGCGATTTCTTGCGATTCACAGAGACTGTCTGCACTTTATCCATAAGTGCAACGTGTTCATACATACAAAATCAAAACACTGCGTTTCTGCATGAAACGGTAGAATGATAAATGCATGTTTTTATTTTTACTTTATTATGTAAATGGCTACTCAGCTCCTAGAAGTATCGGACTCAGTTACACAGTACATGAATGTTGCAGCTACAAATAAGCAGTGGGCTCATTTTTGACGTTTCTTACTAAGCATATTGAATTCAACTCACAAGCGCGTGCCACTTTCACTTGACGCTACCAACCACCAGCCCCCTTCACGCATGGTAATCAAACTTAAATCATTTTTGCAATATAACGGACCTGCCGCGTCTAAACTGGCCCATTTAAAATAATAAAGTGAGTTTCATTAGGATGGGAGAAGCTTACTCGGGCAAATTTTCTCCGAGTTTATTTTAAAATTTCAAATCAAAAGGTAATTTAGAAACGCGTACAAACTCGCGCACATTCCCAATTATGTGCCCACATCTCCCTTATAAATAACCGTGAAGCTTTGATGAATTAGAATCACCTTGAATTTTAAGTTTAACTGTTTACTGGACAGCGCACCTTAAAACTGCTGATTGTCTTTGTGTTGCTTCTTCGGAGACAAAGCAAGAAGAAATAAAATTAAACTGAAAATGGGAATTACTGTCCTGTTGACCATTAGGGCATCTCTGAATTGGTCCGCTACAAGGGTATGCATGGTGAGGACTTGACATGCAGTCCACTCCAGGCACTTTGATATAAAAAGACACATCTGAAGTCATATTGATAATTGCATACCATCAGTAAAATAACTTGCACCCAAAGCTTGCTGGGATACTGCTTAGGGTAAAGTGCGTTGAGAAAATGGACAAATGAGACCAGTCTGTGGTGGCGTGTTCTTTAGCATTAAAGTCTAAAACGGATGACTGATGAAGTCGGACTCTCCTTACAGACTGTGTGTACAGTCATGTGAAAAAGTAAAGTACACCCCATGAAAACTGTTGTCTTTGTCAGCATATCTGAACAGGCAAATTTTGATCTTACATCAAACAGTGTCTACACCTAAAGGTGATGACTGAACAAATGATGCATAAAGTTGACATGATGCTTTCATTCTCATAATCTAAATTAACAAAAATGCAGAGTTGTCACATGTCAAATATAAGTCCACCCCTACATTTATCACCAGGTCAGGTCAGGTTACACGGGTAGAGCACATCGCCTCACCCACCACATGACGAAAAAGTTCTGGTTGGGAACCCCCCAGGCAGACACGTGGTCCAGTCCCACCTTCTGGAAATGTCCCTCTATCTGCCACAACCAGGAAGTCACGTGGGCATCCCCATGACCTGGTCCAGCCACTCGGGTCTTCAATAATGAGGATCCTGTGAGCCTGATCACCCTCGGGGAATCGCGCCACATGGCCGTAGTGCCATAACCGATGCTTCCTCACAATGCAGGTTATGTGCCTCATTCAGGACTTCGTCAGCAACACAAAGTCAAACCTGTGGTACCCAAGGATCCTCCAAAGCAACACAGTACCAAAGGAGTCCAGTCTTTGTCTCAAGTCACTGGATAGCATCCATGTCTCGCAACCATATAGGAAGACAACTAGCACCAAGACTCTAAAGACCTGGACCTTCGTCCTTTTGCAGAGATACCAGAAGTGCCACACATCCTTTTCCAGTGACCTCATGACCCCCCATGCTCTCCCAATCCGTCTACTAACTTCATAGGAAGAGTCACCAGAGACATGAATGTCACTGCTCAGGTAAGTAAACCTCTTGACGAGGTCGACACTCTCTCCGCAGACAGACACACTGCTGATAGCCGTGCCCAAGAGGTCATTAAAGGCCTGGCTCTTGGTTTTTATCAGGACACTCGCAATCCCAGACACTCAGACTCCACACTCAGTCTCTCGAGCGCCCCGATCAGAGCCTCCATGGACTCCATGAAGATCACAGCATTATCAGCAAAGTCAAGATCTTCACCAACAGATTCCCCATAGCCACTGGACCCCACAACCCTGCCCAACACCCAGTCCATGCCGGCATTGAACAAAGTAGGAGCAAAAACACACCGCTGACGAACCCCAGAATCACCTGGGAAGAATGTAGAGGTTATGCCTCCATTCTACCAGTAAACAGGCCGGTCATGATATCCAGCAACCTTGGGTGACCCCGTAAAGTCTCAGGATGTCCCACAGGGCAGCTCAATGAACTAAGATATTCATAAAGCATTTGACTCCGTTGATCACCACCTCAAATTCAACAAATGTTATTGAGGAGTTCAAGATGAGACAGTCCGCAATGTCTTGTTTAAACTACAGATGATATTGAGGGTCTACTGTTCTCTTTGCTATTGACGTGTCTGGTGTCATCATGCCAAGAGGCCATCAGAAAGAAGGTTGTGGATGCCTAGGAGTCTGACATGGGATTTAAGAAGATCTCCAAAATTATTTAAATCCGATCATCCCACTGCAAGGAAAATCATCTACAAGTGGCGTAGATTTCAAACGACTGCTCGTTTGTCGAGGACTGGCCGGCCCAGCAAATTCAGTCCAAGTGCTGACCTTTCATACTAAAGGTCATTGCCAAGAACCCCAAAATTTCATCACAGGATCTTCAGGTAACTCTTGCAAAAGTTGCCATCAAAGGAGATGTATCTACAATCAGAAGGTGATTACACAAATGTGACCTGCATGCCAGGTGTGTCAGGAAAAAAGGTGATCTGTGGTGATCTGTGGGTTGTCTGTCACCATTCTCACAATCCTGTTCATATGCCGCTCCTGTATTTTTCTTGGCCTGCCAGACCTGCTGGGTTTAACAGCAACTGTGCCTGTGGCCTTCCATTTCCTGATTCCATTCCTTACAGTTACAGAAACTGACAGTTTAAACCTCTGAGATGTCTTTTTGTAGCCTTCCCCTAAACCAGGAGACTCAACAATCTTTGTGTTCAGATCTTTGGAGAGTTGCTTTGATGATCCCATGCTGTCACTCTTCAAAGGAGAGTCAAAGGGAAGGAAGCACAACTTGTAATTGACCACCTTAAATACCTTTATATCTCATGATGGGACACACCGTCTATGAAGGCTTAATGAGCTCATCACACCAATTTGGTGTTACAAGTAATCAGCATTGAGCAGTGACAGGCATTCAAATCAGCACAATGACAAGGGGACCCACATTTGTGCACAGCCAGTTTTTCACATTTGATTTAATTTCATACAACTAAATACTGCGTCACTAAAAATTGAAAAACACCGCAGTACTCAGATGTTCCTAGTAAATGAAAGACAGACCACTGTTATCTTTATTGTTGAAAGGAGAGTCAATTATTATGCAGGCTGAGAGGGGTTCCCAAACTTTTTCATATGACTGTATATAAAAAGTATTTAAAAAAGACCATATTAGATTAGACACCCTACATTTTACCATAGCAGATCAGTTTAAATACCTAGGGGTAAATATCACAAGTAAACATAAAGCTCTTTATCAACAAAATTTTGGCGTCTGTATGGAAAAAATTAAGCAAGACTTGCATAGATGGTCAACCCTTCATCTCACTCTAGCCGGAAGAATTAACGTTGTTAAGATGAATATCCTTCCTAAACTTCTCTTTTTATTTCAAAACATTTCAATATATATCAATAAATAGTTTTTTAAACAGTTAGATTCAATAATAACCTCATTCATTTGGAACTCAAAACACCCACGTATCCGAAGAGCGACTCTACAAAGACCTCAGGCAGAAGGTGGCATGGCTTTACCTAATTTTCAGTTTTATTACTGGGCAGCAAACATACAAGCCATAAAAACCTGGACACAAATAAATGCACATACACAGGCTTGGTCTGCAATAGAAGTAAAATCCTGTAGTACTTCTTTATATTCCCTGCTCTGCTCTCCAATAAATGAAAGTTATCGCAAATATACTAATAACCCAATTGTGCTTTACTCACTCAGAATATGGAACCAACTTAGAAAGCATTTTAAGATGGAAAATCTTTTATCAGTGGCACCTCTGCAAGAAAACCACCTCTTTCAACCTTCGCAAGTATATCCAGTTTTTAATACCTGGAAAAGTTTTGGGATTAAAATGCTCAGAGATCTTTATATAGACAACATATTTACATCTTTTGAACAATTACGTTTAAAATTCAACCTCCCAGCTACACATTTCTTTTACTATCTTCAAATTAGAAATTTTGTTAAACAGAAATTGCCCGATTTCCCCCACCTTGCACCCTCCACAATGCTGGAAAAAATACTGCTCAATTCCGAGGAAACAAACACTATTTCCGCAATATATAAAATCTTATTAGAGTCCCTACCTTTCAAAGATCCAAGAGGACATTGGGAAGAAGATCTCTTAATCAATATATCAGAAAAGGAGTGGAAGGTAACAAAGCAGAGAATTCACTCGAGTTCTATATGCGCAAAGCATAGAATTATTCAACTAAACATTATATATCGAGCTCATCTGTCTCGCTTAAAACTGTCCAAAATGTTTCCAGGGCAGAATCCAACCTGCGAGCGCTGCAACCAAGCTCCTGCCTCACTGGGTCACATGTTCTGGGCCTGCACCAAACTAACATCATTTTGGACAAAAATTTTTAAGTGCCTTTCAGACAGCCTTGGGGTCACAATCCCTCCTAACCCATTAACAGCTGTGTTTGGTGTCCTTCCAGATGGACTTGAAGTAGAGAAGGACAAGCAAACGGTGATTGCATTCACTACACTCTTGGCACGCAGACTTATTTTGTTAAATTGGAAGAATCCTAATTCTCCTCTTATAAGTCAGTGGGAAACCGATGTTTTATATTATTTGAAATTGGAAAAAATCAAATTCTCAGTTAGAGGATCTGTACAAATTTTTTTCAAAACCTGGCAGGATTTAATCAATATTATTTTAGAATAAGAGAAATAACTATTATTGCATTTAACTCCCTTCTCCATCTCTTATTTACATAGATATTTACTTCTCCCTTTCTTTTGTTTAATGTTGCCTTATTAAAAAGCCTTAAGCAATTTTTCTTTAGCTAAGCTCTCCTTCTCAGGGGTGGGGTTTGATTTGTCTTCAAATTTGTTGGGTTATAAATTGATCTGTTTGTATGGAATGATTACAATGAAAATTAATAAAATAAAAATATAAAAAAGACCAAACACAGTACGGCACACACATCCAACCAAGATCCTGTAATGTCAATGATTTTCAAACACAGAACAAAACTCGACAAAAACACTAAGTACACCAAGATCAGCCATAATCACAAAATCCAAGAACAGCCCAGTTCCAGATGCAGATTCAAATTTAAGGTGAAAAATTAATGGAAGTCCCAAGTGAGCAACATTCTGTGTAATATATAAAGTTCTGTCTTACCGTGATAGGATCTAGGCAAAGAAATGCAGGTATCCGGGAGTGTTCCACAGACGAAGACTTTTTCGGACGCAGACCAAACCACATGGACATCAGGCACTGGACATGAAAACAACAATTTCCAGAAAAGTATCCCTTAGTTAATTGTTTTTATAATCCAATATCGGGGTGAAGCATTGAAACACATAAGATGGACGACTGAGCTCCTAACAGCTTCTTGTGGTGCACATTTCTAGCCCGTGCCAGACCTCCTTTCACCCAGCAACCCCAGCAGCAACACCAATCGCAAACTTCTGCCAGGGCTGTTGGGATTTGTAGTTCGGTAAAGTTGCACGGCTGCTATGGAAGAGCATTCGTGCCAATAAAAATACAATCCAACAAGTTAACTCCATTGAAATTCAATAAATAAGCAAGTTGGCTATTTCCTTTTGCCGTGGTTTTATTGTGTCATCATTTAAAACAATGATGGATTGTTTTTTGATACAACACGTAATTTTGGTGTCAGTCTAAAATGCAACACAAAAGCACATTGTATTTTCATTCATGTTCATGGATCGCGTGTCATAATTAAACACAAAGCAGACGTGTTGCATTTCACTTAGAGGTAGCTCCGCATACAGGGCCGTTTTTGAGCATAGGTGGTAAAGGCAAGTGCCCTCTAGTGGTCTGTGTGCATTACTGCAGCCCCATATAGAGACTCCCGTCTTTATTTTGTTTAGAAAAATTTGCTGGACCGCACTACAACACAAAGAAATGTTTAGGTTGTGCACCTCAGCAGCGCCTGCTCTGTCCACTCGGCGCAGCACAATCAGTTGCCCAGAAACAGCCCTGGGCGACGTAACATTTTTTTTTAAAATACAGACCTACAACCACGCGGACTCAAAGCAAACATCCAATTATATTGTTTTAAATTATTTTCGCATATTCGGTTTTAATGTCTGATGACCTACACAGTCCAACAATAACACAAACAACAATTATGATGATGATGATGATGTCAATAATAACAGTCCTCAAACTTTAGTGTAGAAGAGACAGGCATAGTGAAATAAAGCTAAATGATCAAAATGGCAACAGGACTGTAATGAATTGCTAAAAGTTGATTTAAACCCAAACTGTGATCGTCTCCCAAATGGATAAACTTGTGTTAAAACTTAGCAAATATCATCCTCTGTTGCTCACCACCATTTGTGAGATTCACACTGGGCACACTAAAGCAGTTGTGCATCTTTTGGATTGGTAGTATTGTATTATTTGCATACATAAGCTTATGTTTAATAGGATTTGTGGGTAAAGATTCCTATTTAAAGATAATCATTATATTCTCAAACCCCACAAGCATCTTACAATGGAATGAATTTTGCAAGGAAATTTGTATTTTGCTCTGTTATATTCCATTTGATACAGAATTCATAAAAGTAGTGTAAATATTTCTAATGCACCATTTGTTGGAACAGGATTTGTCCAAGTAGTGTTAATATGTGTGATGCACCATCTGTTGGAAAAGAATTCGTAAAAGCAGTGTTAGTATGTGTGATGCACCATCTGTTGGAAAAGAATTCATAAAAGCAGTGTTAATATTTGTGATGCACCATCTGTTGGAAAATAATTTGTAAAAGTAGTGTTAATATTTGTGATGCAAGATCTGTTGGAACAGAATGTGTACAAGCAGTGTTAAAATGTGTGATGCACCATCTGTTGGAAAAGAATTCGTAAATACAGTGTTGATATGTGTGATACACCATCTGTTGGAAAAGAATTCATAAAAGCAGTGTTAATATTTATGATGCACCATCTGTTGGAAAAGAATTTGTAAAAGCATTGCTAATGTTTGTGATGCCCCATCAAGGCAGTGGGAACATTTTTAATCTCTCATCCTTTGAAACAGGATTTGTAAAAGCAGTGCTAAAGTTTGTGTTGCGCCATCTGTTGAAAGAGAAATAGTAAAAGCAGATTTAATGCTCTGTGGTGGGCTGGCGCCCTGCCCGGGATTTGTTCCTACCTTGAGCCCTGTGTTGGCTGGGATTGGCTCCAGCAGTCCCCCATGACCCTGTGTTAGGATATAACGTGTTGGATAATGGATGGATGTGTTTGATTTAATACTTGTGGTGCACCATCTGTGGGAACAGGATTCGTAAAAGCAATGCTAATGTTTGTGAATGCGCCATCTGTTGGAATTGGATTCGTAAAAGCAGTGTTAATGTTAGTGATGCCCCATCTGTTTGCAACAAGATTTGTGAAAGCAGTGCTAAAGTTTGTGATGTGCCATCTGTTGGAAAAGAAATAGTAAAAACAGAGTTAATATTTGTGATGCACCATCTTTTGGAACAGAATTCATAAAAGCAGTGTTAACATTTGTGATGAGCCATGTGTAATGGGAACAGGATTCGTAAAAGCAATGCTAATGTTTGTGATGCGCCATCTGTTGGAAATGGATTCGTAAAAGCAGTGCTAATGTTAGTGATGCCCCATCTGTTTGCAACAGGATTTGTGAAAGTGGTGCTAAGGTTTGTGATGCGCCACCTGTTGGATAGCAGAGACATCGCAATGGGATGGACACACAGACAGACACTTGTCCTTTTACTAAGGTTGGAAAAGTCAACAATTTTAACGGGGTGTACTTACTTTTTCACATCGCGGACAAAGTTTCAGATTGACACTTTAAAATTCATTTAAAATTCAGTTTTCTGAATACAAGCTTTTAACAACATCTAATAAAATCCATCCCTTCATTGATAAACGGACAGTTTAGCGCCCCCAAAGAGCAGCTCGACAGGCTTTAGGGGGATCCACGCAAACACAAGGATGCCATTACACCTACACACAGAAGGCACACCAGTCTGAGTTAAGTTTATGCAAGTGAAAGCTTTGATTACAATATCGGCCGATGATGATCACGCGCTCCTCTCCAACTGCCGTGTGCCAAGGGAATGGACGTTGATTATTAAATTTAACTGCCACAGTCACAGTACACAGCTTATTCATACTTAGAATGTTTTTATCCGGGTTACTTTCTTATTAGTATCTGAGTCTAACAAATTACAACTTGCCCTGTCATTAGTGAAATGGCATTAAAAGAGGTCAGAGCTGAAGGGGGCGGAGATGATGGTGGTCTTCCACTAACCCAATATTTGTTCCTAAGGTTAAAAGACGAACACAATTGCCGCAGGCTTAGCAGTAAGTGGTTAACCAACTGGCAACAACGCGCAATTTCTAATAAAAGCTTGGCTTGCCTAATTCTCCAAGAAAAGCACTAATTAGGAAAGCAATAATTATCTGTGTAATTGCTTTAAATGACTCTGCTAACTGAGAGCGCGGCGTGTTCAAAGCCGGCAGCGCACAGGCGGCGAGAGATCATCAAACGCCTTCTCTGCTGCCATCTAGCGGTCGATGTTGGGATGTTCAAGCGCCGAATGCGTTTTCTAAAATTGAGTCGATCTGCCGCCTTCCATTTTATAGCAGTCGGTTGAGCCTTCGCACAATTTACACTGTTCAAGTAATTAGATTTTTTTTGTTGTTGGAAGAACGGAACGCTTTTCATTTATTTATCAATAAAAAGCTTGTCTGCAGTAAATGTTTGTCATCCGAAAAAGTTTAAGCAGCTGTTGTTTTGCTGTCACAGTTTTGCATAAATTGTTTTTATTCGTTTATTTTTATGTACGCTATTTATGCTCCGAACATCAGATCCTGCCAGACAAGCAATATGGTTCATCCTGCTGAATACCTGGGATGCGTCGTTGTCCGTCTGTTCTCGGGGCGATCCGTCCAGCTATTAACTAACTCGCTGATTAAGTTATTGTCACGGGGTTGTGCTGGACGGGACAGTACAGGAGGGTCGTCACCGCCATTCGGAGCTGCCAGCGTGTAGAACAGTGCTAGTTAAAAATTTACAGCGCATTCGTTACTCGGACCCTTCAGGTTTTAAACATTTTTTATGTTGCAGACTTGTTCTAAAATCATTTAAATTATTTTTTCTCTCAACAAGCCACATTCAAAACCACACTAGAAAAACGCGAAAGGAATATTTTAGAAAATTGTTACTAGATATAAAAAACTGAAATTTCCCGTTGACGCAAATAATCAGACTCAATTACTCAGTACTTCGTTGAAGCCCCTTTGGAAGCATTTCCAGCCGGGAGTCTTGTTGGGTCTGACGCGACAAGCTTTGCACACCTGAATTGCGGGATTTGTTTTCTGCAGCCTTCACTGCGGCTCATTTCAAACTCCATCAGGGTTGGATGGTGACCATCAGGCATAGCTATGGTCAAAGTCCTTCCAGAGTAGACCCCACCAAGTGACTCCAAAATGAATTTTAATTTTTTTGTGCAGTGTTTCAGCTGCCTTTGCTGCTATTTTCGTTGATTTTGGTGCTTTACTTATTTGTGACCCTATATTAATAACGTTTGTTAATAGAAAATATCTGTTAGACAAGTCAAAGACGGGATGGTATCTAAATAATCAATTTAGACCTCAGTGTATTCAGCTTTAATGTTTGTGCTGCACAATCTATTGAAAAACATTCTGTAATGCATGTAGTAATAAATTTACATTTGTCATTCCAACAGATGGTGCATAACAAACATTTGTCGTAATAAAATGCACTGCTACAAATGTTTGTGATGTGCCATTTGTTTGAATGACATGAACAGTACATATGTCTCTAGTATATGTCATTTGATATGGGATTCGTTGATAAGGACAAAGTCCCAAAAATTACTGAGAGCACTAAAACACCAAGAAATGGTAATGCCATGACAACATTAAAAATAAGAAATCAAAGAAAAAAAAATCTAAAGTGTAACCTTTTAACTAAATAATAACTAAAACACAAACAGATGTTTCTTTTGCTTGCGGCATTATTCCATGAGGGATACTGGATATCAGCATATATCAGGTAATTGGACTGATACCCAGTTTGACCAACAGAGCTGAGGAATCTGACCAATCAGAAGATGCAGTGCACTAAGGCACCATTGAAATAAATAGAAAAAAATGATGAAAATGATCCTTTCTGGTTATGTGATGCATAACATGAAGAAAATGAAACTAAAACCTGCACAATACAGCATTCCTAAAAAGCTCTATTAACATTTGTGATGCACCATCTGTTGGAATAATAAATACAATGTTTTTACTACTAAAAATATTTGTGATGTGCCATAGGTTGAAATGATAAATACAATGTTTTTATGACTAAAACTATTTGCTATGCACCATCTGTTGGAATGACAAATGCAGTGCACATGTCTTTGTTATATACCTGTTGGTGTGGGAATAATAAAAATGGTGTTAATGTTTGTGATGCACCATCTGTTGGAATGACTAATGTAATGTATGCGTCTCTGATATATGTCATTTGGTATGGCGTTCATAAAGCAGTGTTAATATTTGTGATGTGCCATCTGTTGGAATGATCAATGCAATGCAGGTGTCTCTGTTATATATCATTTGATATGACATTCATAAAAGCAGTTTTAACGTTTCTGAAACGCCATCTGTTGAAATGATGAATGAAATGTTTTTTATTACTACACATGTTTGTGGTGTGCCATCTATTGGGATGACCAATGCAATGCATGTGTCTCTGTTATATATCATTTGGTATGATATTAATAAAAACAGTGTTAATGTTTGTGATGCACCATCTGTTGGGATGACCAATGCAATGCATGCGTCTCTGTTATATATAATTTGGTATGATGTTAATAAAAGCAGTGCTAATGTTTGTGATGTGCCATCTGTTGGAATAATGAATGCAATGTTTTTTATTACTACAAATCTTTGTGATGTGCCATCTGTTGGGATGACCAATGCAATGCATGTGTCTCTGTTATATATCATTTGGTATGATATTAATAAAAGCAGTGTTAATGTTTGTGATGTGTGATCTATTGGGATGACTAATGCAATGCATGTGTCTCTGTTATATATAATTTGGTATGATATTAATAAAAGCAGCGTTAATGTTTGTGATGCGTCATCTGTTGGGATGACAAATGCAATGCATGTGTCTCTGTTATATATAATTTAGTATGATATTAATAAAAGCAGTGTTAATGTTTGTGATGTGCCATCTGTTGGAATGACAAATGCAATGCATGTGTCTCAGTTATATATAATTTGGTATATTAATAAAAGCAGTGTTAATGTTTGTGATGTGCCATCTGTTGGAATGATGAATGCAATGTTTTTTATTGCTACAAATATTTGTGATGTGCCATCTGTTGGGATGACCAATGCAATGCATGCGTCTCTGTTATATATAATTTGGTATGATGTTAATAAAAGCAGTGCTAATGTTTGTGATGTGCCATCTGTTGGAATAATGAATGCAATGTTTTTTATTACTACAAATCTTTGTGATGTGCCATCTGTTGGGATGACCAATGCAATGCATGTGTCTCTGTTATATATCATTTGGTATGATATTAATAAAAGCAGTGTTAATGTTTGTGATGTGTGATCTGTTGGGATGACCAATGCATTGCATGTGTCTCTGTTATATATCATTTGGTATGATATTAATAAAAGCAGTGTTAATGTTTGTGATGTGTGATCTGTTGCGATGACAAATGCAATGCATGTGTCTGTTATATATCATTTGGTATGATATTAATAAAAGCAGTGTTAATGTTTGTGATGTGTGATCTATTGGGATGACCAATGCAATGCATGTTTCTCTGTTATATATCATTTGGTATGATATTAATAAAAGCAGTGTTAATGTTTGTGATGCGCCATCTGTTGGGATGACAAATGCAATGCATGTGTCTCAGTTATATATAATTTGGTATATTAATAAAAGCAGTGTTAATGTTTGTGATGTGCCATCTGTTGGAATGATGAATGCAATGTTTTTTATTGCTACAAATATTTGTGATGTGCCATCTGTTGGGATGACCAATGCAATGCACGTGTCTCTGTTATATATCATTTGATATAATATTAATAAAAGCAGTGTTAATGTTTGTGATGCGCAATGTGTTTGTATGTTGCAATGAAAGAGATGTAGCAGCCAGACAGACACATAGACACTTACCCTTTTCCAAGGCTGAGAAGGCACCTGAAAGCAGTAGAGGTTGATCTGGAAGAAGCCAAAGATTGAACAAAGTTAGATGTTTTGACATTCATTGCTAAATGGGACTTTGTAGAATCTCCCCCAACCCTTTCACTAAGCCTACAATAATTTCTGACAACCTGTGTGCCTGAAGCTTCATGTCAGAGGAACTTTTCAAAACTGAAACTTCTAAAGGACTACTTGTGATCTACCATGGGGCAGTCAAGGCTTTCTGAGCCTGCTATGTTTTCAGTTGAAAGCAAGTTGGTGAAAGGAGTTGATTTCGATGAAGTGATTCACAGATTTGCAGCTTTGAAGGCCTGGAATGAAAAGTTCTGCTTAAGTTGAGATGTTCACTAAGTGCTGAAATGCTTGTGCATTTGCTCCTGTTGAATTTTATGGTATTATTTCATTTAAATTTCCATAAGCATTTGCCTATAATTTCTACATTATTTAGGCTGTGATTGATTATACAAAGCTAATTCATTCATGCATCTCATGTAACAGTAAAATTTAACATTAAAATGAGCATAAGCTTGATGTAATTCTTAAACGTTTTTATTTCAAATTCAATTACCAAATTCTCACTTTAATGACATGAAACTATGTAAATGAAAATACATCAAGGCTATGAGTATGTTACTGTAATTTAAAGGTGTCATTTGAATTTTGCTAGTTGTTTATGTCCCTACTATTGCCATTACATTCAATGATACACGGCGTCCTGGAGTGGACAATGTTCAGTTTTTCAAACTGCAGACTACTTATATTAAGTTTTTAATTATTTTGCTGAAACAAACCAGGAGGAACTGAATTTACAGGCATTGCAAGCATCCTTTCTTGTTTGTTCTTCTTTTATTGTTCCTGTAATGTAAATGATAACCTTAGTGCTTCTGTGTTCATTATTGTACATCCTACTGGTGGAGAGAAAAGAAAGCGAGTAGAAAAAGAGAGAGCCACAGTGTGAATGGATGGACGCCGCCGGAATGGAAGTTACAGAATAAGTTTACAGCTTGGGAAAGGAAGAAGTACGGAGATACTAACAAGGTCAGACGCTCTGATCAGAGTCATTCATCATAAGGACAAGATAGCCAATCAGATGTGTGCCTTTTAACATAAATATGGCTCCTCCGAGGGACCAAAGGGGTGACAACAGAAGGCCAACAGAGGAAGCGACATCAGAGATGTGGTCATGTTAACCGATCACTAAATCAAAAGCCGCCCAGGACAACATCCACTATTTTCAATAAGGTTTTCTAAGGCGATCGATGTTCAGACTTTCCTATGTGCTTTAATTTCTTTTATACTTTTCTTCTATTTGGTATTGTTATATGTAAACCCACCAAATGAAAGGGGGCGCTATCAGTAACACTGTCATCGCCTTCTTTCCCCACAGTAATGACTAAGCTGCCCAGTGAGGCCTACTGACTCCGACCCTTCTGGTTCCTGCAGTCATGACGCTAATCTTAGTTTCATCAAACCAGAGATTCTTGATTCAGATGCTGGACCAGTCATTGGTTGGCCATTCTGCTTCTCCTTTTAATGGTTTAATTGGTTTTCCTTCACATAATCAACATCTGTAGATGACCCCGTGTCAGTGTTACTGTGAGTGCGCTCTGGTGTCCTATCCAGGGTCTTGTGGCCAAAGCTGCTGTTATCGGTACTGACTCCTTGCAACAGGATAAGCCAATTAGACAATAGATAGATGGAGTTAGCTCAAAGTTAGATGAATGTTATTGTTGTGACAGGCCAACTCAGGTAAAAGAGGATCTGGAAGATGACTGGACATTGTAATGACAGCTTGGTGCTTGTTGACACCACTTGCCAATAGTTTGTTACTCTTCTGGATATTTCATGTTCCTTCCAAGGAGGTCTCACTGCTGCCACACTAGCTGGAATTCATATGTAACTTTGGGAGGCTCACCCTGCAACTCGCTCTGAAGCTACTCATTTGAATGACAGAATGCCAGTGCATACTGTTGGTGACTCAGTGTCATTACATAACCCTCTCTTCAGAGTCCTCCTTTAAGCACTTCCATTGGTGTACAAACTCTTCCATATACAGTCATATGAAAAAGTTTGGGACCCCCTCTTAATTCTTTGGATTTTTGTTTCTCATTGGCTGAACTTTCAAAGTAGCATCTTCCTTTTAATATCTGACATGCCTTATGGACACAGTAGGATTTCAGCAGTGACATTAAGTTTATTGGATTAACAGAAAATATGCAATATGCATCATAACAAAATTAGACAGGTACATAAATGTGGGCACCCCAACAGAGATATGACATCAATACTTAGTTGAGCCTCCTTTTGTAAATCTAACACCTCTAGACGCTGTCCTCCTATAGCCTATGATGAATGTCTGGATTCTGGATGGAGGTATTGTTGACCATTCTTCATACAAAATCTCTCCAGTTCTCTCTGCAGGTCTGGCAGGCCAAGAAATATACAGGAGCGGCATATGAGCAGGATTGTGAGAATGGTTACAGACAACCCACAGATCACCTCCAAAGACCTGCAAGTAACTCCTATAGCCTCTGATGAGTGTATAGATTCTGGATGGAGGTATTGTTGACCATTCTTCATATAAAATCTCTCCAGTTCAGTTCAATTTGATGGACAGCCTGCTTCAGATCATCCCATAGATTTTCGATGATATTCAAGTCAGGGGACTTGACGGCCATTCCAGAACATTGTACTTCTCCCTCTGCATGAATGCCTTTGTAGATTTCCAACTGTGTTTTGGGTCATTGTCTTGCTGGAATATCCAACCCCTGTGTAACTTCAACTTTGTGACTGATGATTGAACATTATCCTGAAGAATTTGTTGATATTGGGTTGAATTCATCTGACCCTCGACTTTAACAAGGGCCCCAGTCCCTGAACTAGCCACACAGCCCCACAGCATGATGGAACCTCCACCAAATTTGAGAGTAGGTAGCAGGTGTTCTTCTTCCACCATGCAAAGCGCTTTTTGTTCTGACCAAATAACTCCATTTTTGTCTCATCAGTCCAAAGCACTTTGTTCCAAAATTAATCTGGCTTGTCTAAATGAGCATTTGCATACAACAAGCGACTCTGTTTGTGGTGTGAGTGCAGAAAGGGCTTCTTTCTCATCACCCTGCCATGCAGATGTTCTTTGTGCAAATTGTGCTGAATTGTAGAATGATGTTCAGATACACCATCTGCAGCCAGATGTTCTTACAGGTCTTTGGAGATGATTTGTGGGTTGTCTGTCACCATTCTCACAATCCTGCACTTATGCCGCTCCTGTATTTTTCTTGGCCTACCAGACCTGCTGGGTTTAACAGCAACTGTGCCTGTGGCCTTCCATTTCCTGATTCCATTCCTTACAGTTGAAACTGACAGTTTAAACCTCTGAGATGGCTTTTTGTAGCCTTCTCCTAAACCAGGAGACTCAACAATCTTTGTTTTCAGATCTTTGGAGAGTTGCTTTGAGGATCCCATGCTGTCACTCTACAGAGGAGAGTCAAAGGGAAGGAAGCCCAACTTGTAATTGACCATCTTAAATACTTTTATATCTCATGATTGGGCACACCAGTCTATGAAGGCTTAGCGAGCTCATCCAAGCAATTTGGTGTTACAAGTAATCAGCATTGAGCAGTGACAGGCATTCAAATCAGCAAAATGACAAGAGGACCCACATTTGTGGACAGCCAGTTTTTCACATTTGATTTAATTTCATACAACTAAATACTGCGTCACTAAAAATCTTTGTTCGGAAAACACCGCAGTGCTCAGATGTTCCTATGAAATGAAAGACAGACCACTGTTATCTTTATCGTTGAAAGGAGAGTCAATTATTATGCAGGCTGAGAGGGGTTCACAAACTTTTTCATATGACTGTAGCTGAGTGGTCTTCTCTTCTTCTGCAGTCATGTGGTTGGTGACAAGGCACATCAGCTGGGTTCTTCAGCACTGTGTTGTTGGAGGGTGTAGCAGAGATGCTGAGTGCTACGCTGGCATGCACTTCAATAGGGGTGTTAAAGGCTGCACTTCTGTGCAGTGGTCTGTCAAATGAATGTGGCAGGTGAACCTCCTTGTGTAAAACTGCTGGCATAGCCGGTCTCATCCTTTTCATTCTAGAACTCGTCACCAGACCTGTCTCACACAAGTTAGTGGCACCTCAATCTACTGCTAAACTTTACCCCATCTTCATTAACTTTGAAGTTGTGGTGGAAACCACACACCCAGGCCAACAGACCTTAGCAGATGAAGTAGCGTTTCTGAAGTGATGGAACTGCAGAGGTAGCCATCCCGCAATGCTCCTCCTTCCTGTACTGATGCTGTAAATGTCATTCCAGACCCTGAATCTCACCCTCAGAACTCTCCATGAACTCCTCTAAAGAGCCCGTAAAGTCCATTTTAGGTCTTTGTGGCGCTTGTTGCTTTACTGAGTTGGACTGTAGGTATTCAATTTATCCCACACCAATATGGCATTGCAGGGTTTTCACTGGCAACAACCCAATGAATTCTCACTTTTTACATCGATGTTTCAGGTTTGTTGACTTCCTTTATAAAGATGGCTTGAGGTCACCACACAAGTTAAAATTCATATGCGACTGTGACAGACGTGACGTTTTTATAGGCTCCCTGCAGCTTTTACTAAAGCTGCTTATTTCCATGATGGAATGCACGTTTATAGAGTCAGTGGCTCATCGGCAGGTTACTGCCACGTTTTAACTCCATTACAGTAAATGTAGAGGATCATTATTGTCACTTGTACTCTACGGCATGAACACTATATGTCCAAATGTTTGTGAACACCTGACCATCACACCAAGATGAGCTTTAATATGAAGTTGTCCCTCCCCTCCCCTTTGAGACTACAACAGTCTCTACTCTTCTAACAAGGCTTTCCAGAAAGTTGTGTAGTTTGTCTTTGGGAATTTGTACCCATTCACCCAAGAGAGCATTTGTGAGGTTAGGTGTTGATGTTGAACAAAAAGACACACAATCGGTGGTCCAGAAATTTTGAACAGGGTGCAGGTCAGGTCAGGGTTCTGTGCAGGCCACTCGAGTTCCTCAATGTCCTTATGGACCTGACTTTGTGTACCAGGCCACAATCATGCTGGAAAAGAAAATGACCTTCCAAACCTGTGACCACAACGATGTTTTCCACAGCAGCGGCACTTTCTGGTGCCTTGGGGACAGACTGAACGGGTGTCAGAGGACACCATAAGCCTTAAGAACTCAAGGACTGACTCCATCTATTCCTCAGTTGTCTCCTTACCTAGTCTTCAGGTATGGACAGCCCATACTCATGGTCGGAGGTGGACTCATCACTGGCTATTCCAATTGATGTGGTAGGAATTATTGATTTAGTAGAGATGGTGTGGAGAGATTACTCATTGGAAGGAAATGATAGTGGGGGTGGGGGGTGGGAGGTTGTAAAAAAAATAACAAAATCGGTTCAGGGCGTTAGCTTCATAACAACTGAATAAAAGTGTCTGGCCTGCTCTCTGTCTTTCTATCCTGCCATCTTGAGTGTAAATGAGTAAAAAGGAGACATCTTCTAATAGGTGAAGTGTAGCGCAGTAGCAGTCAGTTCTGGTTGCAGACAGTCCGTAATTGCAGTGACAAATGCATTGCAGGCTGCTGGCTCTGTCTATTTCCAGGTCAGATAAGACAACGAGAGTTGGGGCAGAGGACATATTACATCAGAACAATCTGGATGAGAACAGACCATTCAGCCCAGTAAAGCTTGCCAGTCCTGCCCACTCCTCCAAAATAACATCGTCGGGTTTTGAAAGTCCCTAAAGTCCTGCTGTCTGCAACACTGCTTGGTCACTTATTCTATGTGTCTGTGAAAAACTTCTTAATGTTTGTGAGAAATGTATCCTTAACCTTTTAACCGCCAACTCCCTAAATATTCCCCATGCCAGGAGAAATCTGAACAATTTTCGTTTTTTTACTTTACATTTATTCAAGCAGTATTTACCTGTTGAAATACCTGCTAAAATGTTTCAAATAAATGGTCAATCAAAGGACGTAGCTTGAACAAGCGGTCACGGTTTGGATCTTTCATATCTGGCTCAGATAACGGGCAGCAGTCCAGTTGAGATGCTGGGGATACACCCACTCATCGCCATCATCCGATGCGTCGTCATTCACAGTATCATGCAGTGCACGTTGCTGATCATCATTGTCGCTAAAATCTTCTTCAGAACTGCTACAATCATGATTAGAATTATTGTCCAAAATTGCCTGCAAAACCTCACTTGAAGTCAGTTTACGTTTCGCCATATTCACAGCTTTCACTTTCGAATCACATCACGTGATCGGCCAATACAAGCGCAGAGTTGTCGAAATACAACGTAGTAATAATACCCACGCCAAACTGTCAGTTATACTACGCGCCAAGCATTCACATAACCACAGGCAAATGTGCCGGATAATTCCGGCAGTAAGGCGTCAGCAATAAAGCTACGATGCCGGATATATCCGGCAGAGGGCGGTTAAGGGGTTACGTTTCCAACTGTGTCCCCGGGTTTTTGATGAACTCATTTTAAAGTCACAGTCTCGATCCAGTGGATTAATTCCTTCCATAATTTTAAACACTTCAGCCAGGTCTCCTCTTAATCTCCTTTTGCTTAACCCTTAAACTGCTGCATACTTGGGGGTTAATGCACCCCTGGACACCAAATACTTTTTTGCTGCACTTTTTAAGGAAACGTCACAAACAAAAGTGAAATTTTAATGGAGAGGATATTTTGTTTCATACAAAGAGCATCACAATTACTGCAACGCTGATCATTTTACACACTGCCAATGAATTGTAAAAACTATTAAAACAACTACTGGAACAACCTATTATTATATGTACAAGGTTCAACTGATGCCATTGAGGAAATTCAGTAAATCATCGAGCCAGAGTGAACTGAACGCTTGAAGCACACAGAGGTAAGCGCTGATGCTGGCAGGTTCGTCTAGTGCAGCGGCTGAATCCCAGGGACAGTGATACTGATTCACTAGGGGGGCGCCAGTGGTCATGAGCGGGCTGCTCAATGAATGTACGGTACTGACTGATCAGCTCTTGCATACTGGCAAATTGCACTGGGAAGCGACTATAGCCAGTTGCGGCGTTCAATGAATGTACATCGCTGAATATACTCGGCTCCAGTGTGCTGGCAAATTGCACTGGGAAACAACTTTAGCCGGTTGTGGAGTTCAATGAATGTACATCGCCGAATGTATGTTGCCAAATATACTCAGTTCCGGCATGCTGGCAAATTGCATTGGTTCCGGCAGTTTAAGTGTTAATCTGTAAAGGTTCAACTTTTTTAATCTTCCTCATAATTCATCCCCTGTAGCCCTGGACTCAGCCATGTCACTCTTCTCTGGACCTTCTCTAGTGCTGCTATGTCCTTTTTGTAGCATGGAGACCCAAACTGCACCCAGCACTCCAGGTGCGGCCTCACCAGTGGGTTATAAGATTTCAGCATGTGTGTGGGTCTGCATACAGTAATAAAGAATCTTGGGGTGGGAATAAAAGTATCTTCTGTTTTTGGATAAGGTCACCCCAACACCATTCCTTGATAAAACAAAAACACAATGGAGGACTGCGGGGTCAGAGGTGCCACCGTCCTCAAAGACTTTATAGCATACATGCATGGTCCACAGAGGCCTACATGACCTTCATACCAGAATGAGTTTTCTTGTCTTGCCAGTTTGCTGAGTCTAATAAACTTTACCTGCTGGTCAGAAGAGCAGACATACAGTAGTACCAGTTCAGTAACTGCTCATTGTTTTTACCACTTCATGTCCAAATGACCTTATCAAACCATAAATGACTGGCTAACAATCAGGTGTGTGGACTTCAGCGAATCTCTTCATCAGTGGGTCAAATAACGGACATTTCAGATGATGGTGGTGGCGTTGGCCTGTGCATCTCATGCTCATCGTTCTGAATTCTAAACACTGTGTGCGTACAAAGAAAGCCAGCAGCTCGTCATGACATCAGAGCTTGTGAGCAGCCTGTTTTCAGTGTGTGCTGCTTACATACTTGGGCCCGGGTGCAAGTAAACACAAAAGATCCCACCTAACTCTGCCCAACAATGAGCCAGGGCACAAGCAAAGTAGCCGGAAAAACGCAGACGTGATAATCTCCTGAACTTGATACAACTTGAATCATCATTTAGGGGCATATTTGGACCTGGAATGGACTAGCCATTGTGGAATGCAGGGGCACTCCAGCTGCCCCAACCCCGACACAGACAGGCAGAGACACGGGTTCCAGGAAAAGCACACGTTTATTCCTGTGGGAAGCACTTTTCCCTCGCTCCCCACAGCACAAATACACAGTCTGTTTCTTCTTTCCTTCTCTTCCTCTCTGTCCTCCTTCTCCTACGCCTCTTCCCGACTCTGGCTCCTCAAGCGGAGTGAGGCGGCTCATTTTATGTTGGCCCTGGGACTGTTCCAGATGGCTCATCAGTGTTACCTGGAATCACTCTCATATGTGGTGAGAGCCCAAAGTAGGGCTCTGCAGACCACCCCCTAGGCGGGCCTAATGGAACCCAACAGGGCTGTGTTAAACTCCAACTCCAAGCATGCCCTGCGGGAATCTATGATGCCACAGCCGCCCAGGAGGGCTGCCCTCTAGCATCTTCTCTCCCCCAGTCCTTCCACTAAGCTGGCGTCCAGGCCAGGTAATGGCTGTGGCCCGCTATCATATCCATGTATGGTCTGGGGGCCTCCAATTCACACAGACTGGGCAGTGCATATTTCTGCACACATTTAGAAGTGGCATCATCGCCTTCGTACGCTTCAGTATGACCGGAAATGGAACCTGCTGTGTAACGCAGTCGACTGGACATTTCTGAAGAACTGTCACTAATACAACAAATCGTCTTCTTCTTTAGCTGCTTCACGTCCTGCTGACACAAGCGACATGTCAAGAGCAGTCTGGGAAGACAGTGAGCGCTCAGTTAGTAATGGATGAGTGATATCATGGTGTGGCCGGGTATAAGAATGACAGGACTAAGAGCCAAAGGATTGTTGGGTCCTGGCATCAATAAACACTTGGGCGAAATTAAATAGTTAAAACCAAACAGGATCTCTGCCACTAATACACTTACCGGCCACTTTATTAGGTACACCTTGCCAGTACCAGGTTGGATGCCCTTTTGCTTTCAGAACTGCCCTAATTCTTCATGGCACTGACTCAACAAAGTGCTGCAAACATTCCTCAGGAATTTTGCACCATGGGTGGCATGGTGGTGCAGTGGTAGCGCTGCTGCCTCGCAGTTAGGAGACCCGGGTTCGCTTCCCGGGTCCTCCCTGCGTGGAGTTTGCATGTTCTCCCCGTGTCTGCGTGGGTTTCCTCCGGGCGCTCCGGTTTCCTCCCACAGTCCAAAGACATGCAGGTTAGGTGGATTGGCGATTCTAAATTGGCCCCAGTGTGTGCTTGCTGTGTGTGTGGGTGTGTTTGTGTGTGTCCTGCGGTGGGTTGGCACCCTGCCCAGGATTGGTTCCTGCCTTGTGCCCTGTGTTGGCTGGGATTGGCTCCAGCAGACCCCCGTGACCCTGTGTTCAGATTCAGCGGGTTGGATAATGGATGGATGGATTTTGCACCATATTGACATGATAGCATCACGCAGTTGCTGCAGATTTTGCCAGCTGCACATCCATGATGCGAATCTCCCGTTCCACCACATCTCAAAGGTACTCTGTTGGATTGAGATCTGGTGCCTGTGGAGACCATTTGAGTCCAGTGAACTCACCATCATGTTCAAGAAACCAGTTTGAGATGATTTGAGCTTTGTGACATGGAGCGTTATCCTGCTGGAAGGAGCCATCAGAAGATGGGGACACTGTATGGTCAACCCTTCATCTCACTCTAGCCGGAAGAATTAACATTGTTAAGATGAATATCCTTCCTAAACTTCTCTTTTTATTTCAAAACATCCCAATATATATCAATAAATCGTTTTTTAAACAGTTAGATTCAACAATAACCTCATTCATTTGGAACTCAAAACACCCACGTATCCGAAGAGCGACTCTACAAAGACCTCAGGCAGAAGGTGGCATGGCTTTACCTAATTTTCAGTTTTATTACTGGGCAGCAAACATACAAGCCATAAAAACCTGGACACAAATAAATGAACATACACAGGCTTGGTCCGCAATAGAAGTAAAATCCTGTAGTATTTCTTTATATTCCCTGCTCTGCTCTCCAATAAATGCAAGTTATCGCAAATATACTAATAACCCAATTGTGCTTTACTCACTCAGAATATGGAACCAAATTAGGAAGCATTTTAAGATGGAAAATCTTTTATCAGTGGCACCTCTGCAAGAGAACCACCTCTTTCAACCTTCGCAAGTATATCCAGTTTTTAATACCTGGAAAAGTTTTGGGATTAAAATGCTCAGAGATCTTTATATAGACAACATATTTACATCTTTTGAACAATTACGTTCAAAATTCAACCTCCCAGCTACACATTTCTTTTACTATCTTCAAATTAGAAATTTTGTTAAACAGAAATTGCCCGATTTCCCCCACCTTGCACCCTCCACAATGCTGGAAAAAATGCTGCTCAATTCCGAGGAAATTAACACTGTTTCCACAATATATAAAATCTTATTAGAGTCCCTACCTTTCAAAGATCCAAGAGGACATTGGGAAGAAGATCTCTTAATCAATATATCAGAAAAGGAGTGGAAGGTAGCAAAGCAGAGAATTCACTCGAGCTCCATATGCGCAAAGCATAGAATTATTCAACTAAAAATTATATATCGAGCTCATCTGTCTCGCTTAAAACTGTCCAAAATGTTTCCAGGCCAGGATCCAACCTGCGAGCGCTGCAACCAAGCTCCTGCCTCACTGGGTCACATGTTCTGGGCCTGCACCAAACTAACATCATTTTGGACAAACATTTTTAAGTGCCTCTCAGACAGCCTTGGGGTCACAATCCCTCCTAACCCACTAACAGCTGTGTTCGGTGTTCTTCCAGACGGACTTGAATTGGAGAAGGACAAACAAACGGTGATTGCATTCACTACACTTTTGGCACGCAGACTTATTTTGTTAAATTGGAAGAATCCTAAATCTCCTCTGATAAGTCAGTGGGAAACCGATGTTTTATATTATCTGAAATTGGAAAAAATCAAATTTTCAGTTAGAGGATCTGTACAACATTTTTTCAAAACATGGCAGGATTTAATCAATAATAAGAGAAATAATTATTATTGCATTTAACTCCCTTCTCCATCTCTTATTTACATAGATATTTACTTCTCCCTTTCTTTTGTTAAATGTTGCCTTATTAAAAAGCCTAAAGCAATTTTCCTTTAGCTAAGCTCTCCTTCTCAGGGGTGGGGTTTGATTTGTCTTCAAATTTGTTGGGTTATAAATTGATCTGTTTGTATGGAATGATTACAATGAAAATTAATAAAAATATATATAAAAAAAAAAAAATTAGATGGGGACACTGTGTCCATAAAGGGATGGGCATGGTCAGCAACAATACTCAGGCAGGCTGTGGCATTTAAACAAAGGGTCCAAAGTGTGCCAAGAAAATATCCCCTACACCAGCGGTTCTCAAACTGTAACAAAAGTAACAAAAAAGGGGACGTGAAGATGTGAAAAAAAAGAAAAGAATCGAAAATATGAAAAATACATCTATTGAAACCTAAACAAATTAACTTAAACTACATTCTGATACTAGAAAAATAAATACTGTATAGAGTTAGATAAATGTCTGCGGTGGGTTGGCACCCTGCCCAGGATTGGTTCCTGCCTTGTGCCCTGTGTTAGCTGGGATTGGCTCCAGCAGACCCCCGTGACCCTGTGTTCGGATTCAGCGGGTTGGAAAATGGATGGATGGATGGTTAGATAAATGTTGATAAAAGTTAAGTAGGTATAATAAAATATGCATCTATGATATATCATTAATTAAAAAAAAACAAATTGGTATTAGTGGGCTCCTTTCAAAAAAACATTAGGGGGGGTGTGATTAAAACTGTTATGAAAACTCGGGTCGCAAATACTTAAAGGTTGAGAAACGCTGATCTAAACTTTAAATGTTAGATGCAATTATTTCATCATTTCCAGAAAACAAGATCTTTTGTTTTATCGAGATCTCGATAAAATTATTTCGTTACCGCAAGAAAACAAAGTTCGTTTTCTCAAGATCTCGATAAAATGAGTCTGTTATCTCAAGGAAACAATTTTAAAAAATAACGATATTGCACATTTAATGGGCTAGAATTCAGTATTCTAAAGAAAATGACATTTCAGTGTGTTGCTTAGTGTAATGGGCTATAAACCAGTGTTTTAAAGAAAAGGCAGAATTTCTGGAAAATTCTGCTACAGGTTATTGTTGATGGCTATCTAGAGAACATAAATATTTACCTGCCTTGCTATAGTCAGACTGCTTTGATTTAGTATCTCATCTACACACAATGTGGGGATACAGAACTGTCTGCTTCCTTTGAAAATTAAATTAATGAAGTTTTGGGGACATTGGTTTCTAATCAGGTACTCAAAGTAAATGTGTTTAAAAGTTAAGTAGGTATAATAAAATATGCATCTGTGATATATCATTAATTAAAAAAAAGAACAAATTGGTATTAGTGGGCTCCTTTCAAAAAAACATTAGGGGGGGTGCAATTAAAACAGCTATGAAAACTTGGGTTGCAAATACTTAAAGGTTGAGAAACGCTGCCCTACACCATTACACCACCAGCACCATCAATACGAGGCAGGATGGATCCATACTTTCATATTGTTGATGCCAAATTCTGACCCCCCACCATCCGAATGTCACAGTAAAAATCGAGACACATCAGACCAGGTGACGTTTTTCCAATCTTCAATTGTTCAATTTTGCTGAGCCTGTGTGAATTGCAGCCTCAGTTGCCTGTTCTTAGCTGACAGGAGTGTCACCCCGGTGTGATCTCCTGCTGCTGTAGCCCACCTGCTTCAAGGTGTTCAGAGATGATCTTCTGCGCACCTCACTTGTAACGAGTGCTTATTTGAGTTCCTGTTGCCTTTCTATTAGCTCAGACCAGTCTGGCTATTCTTCTGTGACATCAGCAAGACATTTCCACTCACTGGATGTTTTCCCTTTTTTCTGATCATTCCCTGTAAACCCTAGAGATGGTTGTGTGTGAGCATCCCAGTAGATCAGCAGTTTCTGAAATTCTCAGACCAGCCTGTCTGGCACCAACACCCATGTCACGTTCAAAGTTACTTCAGTCCCCTTTCTTTCCATTCTAATCCTCGGTCTGAACTCCAGCATGTCGTCTTGACGATGTCTACAGGTCAGAATGCATTGAGTTGCTGCAATGTGATTGGCTGATCAGATATTTTTGTTAAGAAGCCGTTGAGCAGCTGTACCTAATAAAGTGGCTGGTGAGTGTAAGTCGGGATGTGTTGAGAGGAGTTCACTCCAGCAGTCAGCTCTGCTCATCAAGAGATGCCTCCTTCCGGGCGGCTGGGTTTGTTATGTTACCCTAATTGGAAGGGGCGGGGCTAAGTGCCCCCATTGGACGGTTTCTTTGCGCTGTGTGGAGAGAAGGAGAAAAAAAAACTGTTAGCAACAGCGCCCCCACTCGCCCAGGCGGGTTATCACATACCTCGAATGAGTCCATGAGGAGATCCTCAGACATACATGAAGTTAAATAGGAAACGACCGGCCAGTGAGGATGCAGGAATATTTCTGGGAAAAACAAAGAACAAATTTTTTTTTTATATACAAGTTAATAAATTTCAGGTCCCCTGTAGCCTGCGGGGTCCTGGACTGCAGCCCAGGTTTGCTTGGATTCTAGCTATGGTAATGCTCAGTTATTACTCAAGTATAAAGGGGTGTTGCAGCACCCTTAGCCCCTTCCTTTCATGTCCTTGGTAAAAAAGTGAAAGGGTCCGAGTACATTTCTGAAAGCGTTGAGGGGGTCTGAGTACCTTTTGAAGGCGCTGTATGTGAGCTTGTTCTGGGATGTGTTTCAATCGCTCGTGCTGGACATGTCAATGCTTAGTTCTGTCTGCTCTGTGAGGTACCACTGGGATGTGGCATAGGGGACCCCGGGGTCATGTGATCAAATCCCACTACTGACACTATGTGACCACAAGCAAGTCACTTCACCTGATTGGGCTCCAATTAGAAAAACAAAAGAAAGGCAACCAAACTGTGTCTCAACTGTTGTAAGCTGTCATCTTAGATCATACATCATATAGTGCTTTTCAGGTCTATCTATCTATTAAATAGTGCCTTTCATATCTCTCTCTCTCTCTCTATTAATTATATAGTGCTTTTCATATCTATCTATCATATAGTGCCATTCATATCTATCTGTCTAAGGCGGAGTGGTGGCTTTGAGGCTAAGGATCTGCACTGGCAATCGGAAAGTTGCCGGTTCGAATCCCGTAAATGCCAAAAGGGACTGCTCTGTTGGGCCCTTAAGCAAGGCCCTTAACCAGGAATTGCTGAGCGCTTTGAGTAGTGAGAAAAGCGCTATATAAATGCAAAGAATTATTATTAAGACAGGACATTTTCAGAGAGACGAGACGAGACATTTTCAGAGAGATAATTTCAAGTCCTGCGAGACGAGACTTTGTGCCAAGAGATGAATTGAAAACCTAACAGGCCCAAGCAGGGGCGGAAATAAAAGACAAAGAGTAGAAGACAAAGTAGAACGTCGTAAAGAGGTTCAAAAACGTCGGCGCGATACACATGCAGAGCAGGTTAGAGATTATAAAAGTACTAAAATTCGAAAGTCTCAAAAAGCTGATAGTAAAGATTGCATTAGTGCTAACAAACAGAAATTATTACTCTGTGAATTAACGGAACAGCGAAAAGAGATCAAATATATGGACACTAGCCATGTGCGCCCAACTACGTTGCGCGTGTTAAAGTTGTCTGTGAAGGGCTCCCTGTTTAAACGGGGCTGCCAGTCGTGAACTGGGCCCTTCGTCGCACAGCATTATAATTTTTTATAAGGGAAACAAAATTACAAAGCAAAACCCTTGGACATTGATTCGATAGAAACGGCCTACTCGGAATCACTGTCTGAATAGTAATTATATGATGGTGGAGGAGCATTTCTGCTTCTCTCCGTTCACAGTCCGTCTCGTTTTCTATGACGCTGTCGTTTCCTCTCACGATCTTTTCTCAACCTTTCTCCAATCTCGCAGGTTGCTTTGTGGCAATCCAAACAGTAAGGAAGAACCAACGCTTCTTTCTTGAACTCTAAACGCCGACTGATGGAAAATCACAGAAGTGTGTCCGACTTCTATACTCTGACTGCCGACTCCAAGAAGTGGGTGAACGTTCGATTTGGACGAAGTGCTGCCAACGACGGTCGATATAAACACAAAAAACCACAGTCTCGACAACGTAGCAGGTGTCGACGCCAGATCTAAACACAAAGAGTGTTATCGACAGTGCTTGTAAACAAAAGTAACAACCAAGGTGTTGTGTATTCAGCCAGTACAAACAGCACGTAGTCTCCTTTAGTTCAATCCTCTTTAATCACCACACTCCAACCTCATCCAACGATCCTCCCCTCACTTCCTCTCCTCCTCCATCACTACTGCCCTCTACTGAACACAGCAGGAACACCACACAAGGCAGTGAATTCGCGGACAAACAAAGATCAAGATCCAAATGAAGATTATACTAAAGATAGGTGATATGACAGAAGTATGTAGATATTGTTCGGCTTTAAAGTTTAAGTCTGAGACTTGTAGATCGTCTAATTCGTGTTGCCATCAGGGAAAAGTAGTGTTTCTTCCCAATGAAAAGGCCTATCTGCGGGAAATAAAGATTTGTTGTTTGGTGAAAGTGAAATCCACAAACACTACAGGCAAAATATCCAAATCTACAATAATCTGTTCGCGTTTGCATCATTCAATGCTCAGAATGTAGATTTACACGATTCAGAAACATACGCTCTGAGAATCTGTGGTCCTGCGTCAATTAAAGCTACGACTAGTTTAATTTCAAAGAAACCCCGATTCGGTCAGGTGTATATTTAAGATCACAGAGAAGCAATGCAACATAGAATCGAAAGAGTTAAACGATCGGACGTATTAGAAATTCTATAGCCAATAATGGATACAAATCCATACGTCCAAAAGTATCGCACTTTACACAAAATTTATCTGAAAAACACGGACACAGATTTGTATATGAATCTGAAAGATCACACTGGCATATATAATAAACCAACATGTGACAAATTGTCAATGAGAATAGTTTCGAAAGACGGAGATATCAAAGACAGAGTTGACATTCGTGTTTATCCAAAAGCAAAGCGTGATTCGTTGCAAGTGGCAGATCCGGGAAATGACGAGCGTGTAGGGGTTGGCAAGCAAAGCGAGCAGGGGGCAGAGCCCCCTAGTAAATAAATAAATAATTATACACTTGGAAGGTGGCATTTTGCTTTAGTCACTCCATGTCAGAACTCAAAGACCCCACACACACACATGTCCCTCAAACAGGGTTGAGGCCTTATCCACACACACACACACAGAGTCTCAAATGTCATTAGAAGTTGTTTTGTTGGAGGTCAACACACCATAAAGGGGCACCTCAACACATTCCTGTCCCAGTCCACAGGTAGCGTGTCATCACCATAGATATATTTCTAAAAACAGATTTGCCCTTTCTTATATACTTTTATACAAATGCAAAAATTCATTACACAACTGAAATGACATCGAAGGGGAATTTTACTGTCATTCTCATGCAATTAACAGTTAATTTAGCTAATTAACAATTAATTCATTAACAATTACTTTTTGAACTTAAATGACAATTAACATTTATGACAAACAGGACACTTGGTAGAGTAATAAAATTATAGTAGGAATGAAAGTCGGAGTAATTAACTGAGACTGTCTATACTGATTGAGATATCAGCTCTGCAGATTCAATATTGCCATCCTATGGCGGCACGACAGCGCGGCCCGGTGGGCGTAGGGGCGGAGCTGAAAAGCGCAGGGCTGCCACTTCAGCTGCCATTTCTGATTCAGCGAGTGACCCAAAATGTGTCACATGACCTGCCGGTGTAAATGATCACAAATTGCTATACACCACATCTCTTGATTTGTTAAAACATCTAACATCCTCACACCATTCTGAGTCCTGGGGGGATGCCAGTGCCAGAGCCCATCCTGGCAGCAATAGGCATAAGGCAGAAACCCACAGGATAAATCCGCACTTTTGACTCGCATCAATCAACCTGACCTGCACGTCTTTGGGGACGTCACCAGAAAACCAGGAACCCCCCCCACCCCCCGAAGGAAAATACCAAGCATGGGATTCCAGCTCAAGAAGGCAGGTTTATGAGGCAGCAGTGCCAAACGCCCGTCCACCATGAGACCCTCACTGACATTTAAACTCGTGTTGCTCCCTTATTTATGCCACATCGAAGCATAGTTCAAATTGTTAACCATTTGCTCCATAAAGTATGCAGATATTTCAGATCGATCCACATTTAAATATGAATAACTGACTTCTGCCACATCTAAGAACATTCAAAAATGAAACCTAATAATAATAATAAGAAGAAGAATCCATTTTATTCATATAGCGCCTTTCCCATGCTCAGGGCACTTAATCCAATTCAAGGTCATGGGAGTCAGAGGTTTAACACAGCAACACTGGGCACAAGGCAGGACCCTAACCCATTGGGGGTCACATGCCCGGGGGTTACACACACACACACACAGGCAATTTGGAATTGCCACTTAACTTTATGTTAGTTTACATTTTCTTTAAATAAAGAATAGTTGTAAGTCATCATTACAAAGGGATCCATAAAGGGACGTGTTTATTATAACAAGCTTGGAGGAATCGACTTCAACGCACTCTGCCAGTGCACAGACATAAAGGACACAATAAGGATATATAAAAACGAAAAACAAATTCACTTGCAAGTATTTAAGTTATTTAAATGTAAACCAATCAGCACACAGATGAATGGTACATCCTAATGTCACAGCTACATATCTGATATAATATATATATGCGCAAAATATTAAATGCTTTTGATAAACACACACATTTATCTCTAAAGAGAAACTTCTTACTTATAAATTCTAAAACTAAAATATGCTAAATTGTAATTATCTAATCATTCCCTTGGTTACTGGGTCAGGACATGACGGGTACAAAATGTCTCATTATTTTGCACAAAGCATCACTCATAAATTCACACAGCGATACATTTTTGCTCTTTTTGTGCTACGCTAACCGCTATACTACTCCTCCATTATTGCAGGTTTTGCTTCCTTCCCTTTGACTCTCCTCTGAAGAGTGACAGCATGGGATCCTCAAAGCAACTCTCCAAAGATCTGAAAACAAAGATTGTTGAGTCTCCTGATTTAGGGGAAGGCTACAAAAAGCCATCTCAGAGGTTTAAACTGTCAGTTTCTGTAACTGTAAGGAATGGAATCAGGAAATGGAAGGCCACAGGCACAGTTGCTGTTAAACCCAGCAGGTCTGGCAGGCCAAGAAAAATACAGGAGCGGCATATGAGCAGGATTGTGAGAATGGTGACAGACAACCCACAGATCACCTCCAAAGACCTGCAAGAAGATCTGGCTGCAGATGGTGTATCTGTACATCGTTCTACAATTCAGCGCAACTTACACAAAGAACATCTGTATGGCAGGGTGATGAGAAAGAAGCCCTCTCTGCACTCACGTCACAAACAGAGTCGCTTGTTGTATGCCAATGCTCATTTAGACAAGCCAGATTAATTTTGGAACAAAGTGCTTTGGACTGATGAGACAAAAATGGAGTTATTTGGTCAGAACAAAAAGCGCTTTGCATGGCAGAAGAAGAACACCGCAATCCAAGAAAAACACCTGCTACCTACTGTCAAATTTGGTGGAGGTTCCATCATGCTGTGGGGCTGTGTGGCTAGTTCAGGGACTGGGGCCCTTGTTAAAGTCGAGGGTCGCATGAATTCAACCCAATATCAACAAATTCTTCAGGATAATGTTCAAGCATCAGTCACAAAGTTGAAGTTACGCAGGGGTTGGATATTCCAACAAGACAATGACCCAAAACACAGTTGGAAATCTACAAAGGCATTCATGCAGAGGGAGAAGTACAATGTTCTGGAATGGCCGTCACAGTCCCCTGACTTGAATATCATCGAAAATCTATGGGATGATTTGAAGCAGGCTGTCCATCAAATTGAACTGAACTGGAGAGATTTTGTATGAAGAATGGTCAACAATACCTCCATCCAGAGTCCAGACACTCATCAGAGGCTATAGGAGGACAGCGTCTAGAGGCTGTTAGATTTACAAAAGGAGGCTCAGCTAAGTATTGATGTCATATCTCTGTTGGGTGCCCACATTTATGCACCTGTCTAATTTTGTTATGATCCATATTGCATATTTTCTGTTAATCCGATAAACTTAATGTCACTGCTGAAATCCTACTGTTTCCATAAGGCATGTCAGATATTAAAAGGAAGTTGCTACTTTGAAAGCTCAGCCAATGAAAAACAAAAATCCAAAGAATTAAGAGGGGTTCCCAAACTTTTTCATATGACTGTACATCCACATAAAACACTAAGAACAGAAAATTGTATTTTTATGGCGGTTTATAGAAACTATTACCTCCAAACCCTGATTGATTGACATGAGAGAGGGGTTCTAGGGCTGGAGTCACCCACCCTGGACAGTGTGCCAGTCCATCGCAGGGCACGTTTAATTTAGAATTGCTCATTTATTTCAGCTGCTCATCTTACTGTATGTTGTGCTTGTAAACTGGGCTCCCCAGAGCAAAGAACAGGAGAGAACATGCAGACTTGGACATGAGGGTAGGACTCCCATCACAGCACCACCATACTGCATCACAGATCCTCCGGTTTACTTTTTGAGAGCAGTTCTGTTGAGCCTGAGATTGTGCCCCCAATTCCCCCCAAACCCCCCTTTGCCTTTTACAACACAGACGCTGTAAAGAATCGCTGTGGTCATTGTCATCTCCTTTGAGCACCTGATTGACAGGAGCCTGGCTGTCTGGTAAGCGACACCGGTGAAAGGCGCCTTTCTTACGAGCCCACTCATGCCTCTCAAGGCGACATTTCTGTCCCGAGTCGAAGATCCGAGTCTTTGTGGCTGCAGTAAGCTGAATGGAAAACTCATTTCAGCCTTATGAATTTTTCGGTGGGCTCTTACGCTCAGGTTTCAAGGTTTCACCTTTGCCAGAAGGGCAGCAAAACAGGAGCAAGAGCATCCAACATTTGACACTTGGAAAGTCAGAAAGGAGCGAGACAATGGGGGTGAGGAGCGCTATTGTACGGCCTCCTGGGTCACGGATAGGTTACGCGAGGGTCCTAATTAGGAGCTGTAACTTATCCTGGACTGGGATTCTTCTGCGTGTGCTTCAAGAATGTGGTCATCTCCTTATGTCACCAGGCTCAGCAGGCACAGACTAATGGCGATTTATTTCTCATGTTTACCCAAAGTGACTTGAGGCTATGGCTCATAATCATATAATCTGTCATATAGTGCCTTTCATGTCTATTTATTTTGATAGATTCTTGTTTATCATGGCACCAGAGACTAGCGACACATTGCATGTTGGACAGGAAGTTTGTGAAGCGAGCGCAACCACCTGTGCAGGTTACACTTTTATCCAAAGCATCACCATTATTACAATTACAATTTATCTTCACCTCCCTGACCGAGGCCTGTCTTGCCTGGTAACTCAGTTTGGCCAGACATCCAACTCTAAAAAGAGTCCTGGTGGTTCCAAACTTCTTCCATTTCTCAATTCATGAGGCCAATGTGCTCCTGGAAACACTCCAAGCTTTAGAACTGCTTTTAATCCCTTTGCTATGGTCTACGCCTTACCACACTTTTAATTGTGGAGCTGTACCCAGAGATCCTTGGACTACATGGCTTGATTCCTGACATGCAGTGTGAATTTTGGGACCTTCTATGCACAAGTACAACTCATGGGCCATTTAAGGCTTACATGTCTGAAATTATCGTGACTTACAAACCAGAACATACATTAAGATCCCAAGATGCCAGTCTGCTTATTGGATGGATGGATGGATGGATGGATGGATGGATGGATGGATGGATGGATGGATGGATGGACAAAAGGCACTATATGATAGAGATAGATAGATAGATAGATAGATAGATAGATAGATAGATAGATAGATAGATAGATAGATAGATAGATAAAAGGCACTATAAGATAGATAGATAGATAGATAGATAGATAGATAGATAGATAGATAGATAGATAGATAGATAGATAGATAGATAGATAGATAGATAGATAGATAGATAGATAAAAGGCACTATATGATAGATAGATAGATAGATAGATAGATAGATAGATAGATAGATAGATAGATAGATAGATAGATAGATAGATAGATAAAAGGCACTATATGATAGATAGATAGATAGATAGATAGATAGATAGATAGATAGATAGATAGATAGATAGATAGATAGATAGATAGATAGATAGATAGATAGATAGATAGATAGATAAAAGGCACTATACGATAGATAGATAGATAGATAGATAGATAGATAGATAGATAGATAGATAGATAGATAGATAGATAGATAGATAGATAGATAGATAAAAGGCACTATATGATAGATAGATAGATAGATAGATAGATAGATAGATAGATAGATAGATAGATAGATAGATAGATAGATAGATAGATAGATAGATAGATAGATAGATAAAAGGCACTATATGATAGATAGATAGATAGATAGATAGATAGATAGATAGATAGATAGATAGATAGATAGATAGATAGATAGATAGATAAAAGGCACTATATGATAGATAGATAAAAGGCACTATATGATAGATAGATAGAGAGATAGATAGATAGATAGATAGATAGATAGATAGATAGATAGATAGATAGATAGATAGATAGATAGATAGATAGATAGATAGATAGATAAAAGGCACTATATGATAGATAGATAGATAGATAGATAGATAGATAGATAGATAGATAGATAGATAGATAGATAGATAGATAGATAGATAGATAGATAGATAAAAGGCACTATATGATAGATAGATAGATAGATAGATAGATAGATAGATAGATAGATAGATAGATAGATAGATAGATAGATAGATAGATAGATAAAAGGCACTATATGATAGATAGATAGATAGATAGATAGATAGATAGATAGATAGATAGATAGATAGATAGATAGATAGATAGATAGATAGATAGATAGATAGATAGATAGATATGAAAGGCACTATAAGATGAGCAGGTTAGAAAATGGATGAGTTCAAGAAGTGGATGAATGCCTGCATTCACCCAGCTTAGAAATACTAAATATAAACTGCCTAAAAAAATTAAAGGAACCCTTTGAAAACACATCCAATCTCAATGGGAAAGACAATCCTGCTGGCTCTCTCTACTGCTATGGACTGGTATGGTGATGATTTTTGAGTAATGAAAGGATGGAAATGAAAATGATCAACCGACAGAGGGCTGAATTCAAAGACACCCCGAAAATCAAAGGGAACAAAATGAGGTGGCAGGCAGGCAGGCAGGTGAGTCCATTTGGCCGAAATGTCATTGCAGCAACTCCAAATCGTACTCAGGTTTGTGGGCATCACTGAGTTCCTGGACAGGCTGAGGCGTAAGATGGACCGAAACATAATGTCCCACCCAGAGGTGTTCTATTGGATTGAGGTCAGGCAAGTGAGTGTGGGGGCCAGTCAATGCTATCAATTCCTTCATCCTCTCGCCGCATGAGGCCGGGCATTTTCGTGCACCAAGATTAACCAAGGACCCACTGCACCGGTATAGGGTCTCACAATGGGTCCAAGGATTTCACCCCGATACCCCATGGCAAGTCATGGTGCCATTATCTAGCATGTACAGGTCTGTGTGTCCGTCCATGGATATGCCTCACCAGACCACCACTGACCCCCCACCAAACCGGTCATGCTAAACGATGTTACAGGCAGCATAACGTTCTCCACGGCTTCTCCGGACTCTTTCACGTCTGTCACATGTGCTCAGGGTGAACCTGCTCTCGTCTGTGAAGAGCACAGGGCGCTTGCCAGTGGTGGACCTGCCAATTCTGGTACTCTATGGCAAATGCCAATCGAGCTCCACGGTACCCACTAGGGGAAGTCGGACCCTCAAGCCACCCTCATGAAGTCTGTTTCTCATTGTTTGGTCAGAGACATTCATACCAGTGGCCTGAATGCTGGAGGTCATTTTGTAGGCTCTGGCAGTGCTCATTCTGTTCCTCTTTGCCCAAAGGAGTAGATACCGGTGGGTGCTGCTGATGGGTTAAGGACCTTCTACGAGGGGCCCTGTCCAGCTCTCCTAGAGTAGCTGCCTGTCTGTCTCCTGGAATCTCCTCCATGCCCTCGAGACTGTGCTGGCAGATACAGCAAACATTCTAGCAATGCCACGTATTGATGTGCCATCCTGGAGAAGTTGGACTACCTGTGCCAGCTCTGTACGGTCCAGGTATGGCCTCATGCTACCAGTAGTGACACTGACCGTAGCCAAATGCAAAACGAGTGACAAAACAGATGAGGAGGGAAAAATGTCAGTGGCCTCCACCTGTTAAACCATTCATTCCTGTTTTGGGGGTCGTCTCATTGATGCCCCTCTAGTGCACCAAAGCAGCTGAAACTGATGAACAAGCCCCTCTGCTACTTCACTGACCTGATCAATAGCCCACAAGTTTCGCTGACTTGATGCTATACTCTCATTAAAAAGGGTTCCTTTCATTTTTTTGAGCAGTTTACTTTCTAAGATAGGAATGGATTACTGAGGTTAATGTAGTGGAGGGGGAATAAATGGGTTTGAGACCGAAAGACCACTTTAAACTAATATCCATCAAGAGAATTTGCAAACTGAGGAAAGAAAATTACGACAAGGCTGGTAAATGTCTGGCTGCAGGGGCTTGGGGAAAATTGAGGAATTAAGACTTCTGGCAGTGGCAGAAATAAAAAAATAATAATTAAACGTAAACATATTTGTTTGAATTGCAGTCTGAAAACGCTGAGGTGAAACTTGGCAAAGCAAATGGCAGATTATTTGTAGAGCAGCTGCCCCCTCTAGTGGTCAATTTCGTTTTTGATCATGAATTTTCACAAGGAGATACAAAATAATTTAAATGGTACTCAGAGGGGCTTGTCAGCCAGCACATGGCTGTTGTAATTCAAAAGAATCATTCAGAGCATGAATGAACTAATAAATGAAAGATAAGATTCTCACAACCGTTTAAAACTCAAGTCAGGTCCACAGACGATCTAAGCCTATTTTGGCAGCATCATTCACAATTTAGGGGTGCCAGTCCATCACAGGGCACACCTCCACATAGTCATCACTAAAAGGCTTGGGATGTGGAAGGACACCCACAAAGACACAAAGAAAACATGCAAAGTGCCCACAGACAGTGTAGACTTGGGATTCTGGAGCTGTGAGGTGCCAACCACTGTGCCACCATGAACTCTCAGGGTTTAAGTTTCAAGTCAAGTCAAGTCAAGTTGGGGAGCATGCACTGGTACAGCACGTTGTTGCACCCATTACACAACAAAACAACCCGGGATCCCGGTTGGCAACCCCCCATGCAGACACGCGGTCCAGTCCCACCCTCCGGAAATGACCCTCTATCTGCCACAGCCAGGTGTTACGTGGGTGACCCCTTGGCCTGGTCCAGCCACTCGGGTCCCCAACAATGAGGACCATGCGAGATGGATCACCCTCTGGGAAATGCGCCACATGGCCGTGGTGCCATAACTGACGCTCCCTCACAATGCTGGTAACGTGCCTCAATCGGGCACTTTCAAATTCACATCCTAAACAGAAAGATTAACACTATAACTGTTTAAATAGCAAGAAGGGGGAGCACAAACCCTGGGGTTTGTGTCCCAGGTCCTCCATGCATGGAGTTTGCATGTTCTTCTCATATCTGCATGGGTTTCCTCCCACAGACCTGCAAGTTGGTCCTAGATAAATTAGACCGGACTGCCAATACTGATGCTCTGTGCAAGAGAGGACAGAGCCGACTATACTTCGTTAGAAGGCTGGCGTCCTTCAAAATCTGCAATAAGATGCTGCAGATGTTCTATCAGACGGTTGAGGCGAGCGCCCTCTTCTACGTGGTGGTGTGCTGGGGAGGCAGCATAAAGAAGAGGGACACCTCACGACTGGACAAACTGGTGAGGAAGGCAGGCTCTATTGTTGGCATGGAGCTGGACAGTTTGACATCTGTGGCAGAGCGACGGGCGCTGAGCAGACTCCTGTCAATCATGGAGAATCCACTGCATCCACTGAACAGGATCATCTCCGGACAGAGGAGCAGCTTTAGTGACAGACTGCTGTCACCGTCCTGTTCCACTGACAGACTGAGGAGATCGTTCCTCCACCACACTATGTGACTCTTCAACTCCACCCCTATGGGGGGGGTTCATGGGGGATGTGTAAATGTTAACATTATACAAAGTTACTGTATACCTGCATTGTTATCACGCTTTAATTTAATATTTTTTATCAGTATGATACTGCTGGAGTATGTGAATTTCCCTTTGGGATTAATAAAGTATCTATCTATCTATCTATCTATCTATCTATCTATCTATCTATCTATCTATCTATCTATCTATCTAGTATATAGTGCCTTTATCTATCTATCTATCTATCTATCTATCTATCTATCTATCTATCTATCTATCTATCTATCTATCTATCTATCTATCTATCTATCTATCTATCTATCTATCTATCTAGTATATAGTGCCTTTATCTATCTATCTATCTATCTATCTAGTGGGTGTGTGAATGAGTCCCCCTGTGACACACTGGCGTCCTTGTCCAGGGTTTGCTCCTGACTTACCCCCTCCTATGCTAACTGGGATAGACTCCATCTCCCCTAAAACCCTCGCCTGGATTAAGCAGGTTAGAAAAACGACATCTTTACTGCTAACAAAAATTTATTTACAGTACATCATAATATAATGGTGCTAACATAAAAAGAGAATCATTACAAAGAGAAACCAATGATGTCAACTAGTGTGGGGTCCCAAGCACAATCGACACACTGTTCCACAGAGAATATTAAAGTATATAAAGAAAGTGGGTGAAATGGGTGGGGTGGGGGTGAGAGAAAGAAAGTCACTATACAAGATATATTGGCAGCGTGGTGGTCAGAGTAATTGAAGGGTTGTGACAACAGAAGAATTTTGGGGTACCAAAACGGCTCTCCCTGTTTTCCTTTCAGTCCTTAACAAAAAATAACCCTCAACGAAAAACGTAAAGAATCAAAAACAAAACATTTGCCACATACGGAGAATGGCTACTATGAATCCGGCTATGCCATGGTTATCACGGAGCTCCTTCGCTTGGGTTGGTCGTCTCCCTATTAAGCGACGCCTCCTTCCGGGTGGTTGCCATCCTTTTGTAGCTCGGGGATGGGAAGGGGCGGAGTCAGTTGCCCTCACTGGGTGATTAGTTGAAACTGTGGAGGATGAAAACAACAAGAGAGTTAGGGGCAGCAGTGTCCGTCAGGGATGGGAAGGGGCCGGAGTCAGTTGTCCTCACCGAGCGTTTAATTGGAACTGAGGAGGAAGAAAATGATAAGACAGTTAGCAGCAGCAGAGCCCCCTCACAGCCCTAGGGTGGTATCACATACCTGAGAAGAGCTTGGATGCCGATCCTCAGGTGTGCATGGATGACATCAGACATATTAAAGGAATGGAAGAGGAGACAGACAAAGGCACTATATAAGTTAGGGGTCGCCAACTCCGGTCCTGGAGGACCACCATGGCTGCAGGTTTTCATTCTAATCCTTTTCTTAATGAGTGACCTGTTTTTGCTGCTTCTTTTGAACTCATTTTAATTGACTTGTTCTTGAAGACTCAGACCCCTTCATTTTTTCTTTTTCCTTAATTAGCAGCCAAACAATAACGAGATACAAAATGAGCCAAAACATGACCAGCAAACTGTGTCGATCATACGATATGTGAAAATAAAGAAAGGTGAAGGTCTCAGGAATGTCAATCTGCTCAGGTCCCCAAAACATTTGAACAACAGCGCTCTTAGAAAAGAGAAAAACAACAATTTCGGAAATGTCTGCTATTGCACAACGAGAGCAGCAACAAGCCATGAAATTAAAGAACGGGTTTAATTAATGACAAGATTCGGCGCCTCATTAGATAGATAGATAGATAGATAGATAGATAGATAGATAGATAGATAGATAGATAGATATTTTATTAACTCTTTCAGGGCTGATGTCGACTTTTGACAAAATTCAGGGGTGGAGGACAGTAATCAGCTGTAAACTGCATCAAAACTCACCTTTACATTTTAGTTTGACTCACTTTACTAGAAGGAAAGTTACATAGCTTTGTTGATTTAACCTCAATTCCCTACGCATGCATGAGTAGCGAAGAGCAAACAACCTCTAAAATGGCACCAACATCTGGCGAGAGACCAAAGCGATGTGCAAAGCAAAATACTGCATGGACGTTTTACGTAATTTCGTTGAATAGGACTCTGACTTGTCGGACTCTGAATATAATGCAAGTGATCTGGAGATCAAAAACGAAAATGAGGTACCAGCATCATCCGTTTGGTCCCCAGCTGAATGTGGTGCTTAACACTTCCAGGTAGCTGATGCACCTACAGCAGCGTTTGCCTGGGAGGACCACTACTTATGATGACAAGAGGTACAAACCAGATTGCATCACACTGCGACCGCCAACGCCACTTACCTGCTGTGCGAATACAGCCAGGCAGCTGGCCCACTGTGTATTCCTGCTGACCAGCACGGTGCCCCCAACGCAGCTACTGTCGCCAGAGATGACGAACGTGCGCCAACAGCAGCCACAGCACATAGCAACAGATGTTTTATGTTGACTTATGTGTGAAAACATTGCTTTGTGTGCTTTTCAGAGTTTTTTGAAAAAATATTCAGCCCTCAAAGAGTTAATCCCAATGGGAAATTCACATTCTTCAGCAGCAGCATACTGATACAATAAATAATATTAAATTAAAGAATGATAATAATGCAGGTGAAGAACAGACAATAACTTTGTATAATGTTAAATGTTAACGTTTACCCCCCCGGGTGGAATTAAAGAGTCGCATAGTTTGGGGGAGGAACGATCTCCTCAATCTGTCAGTGGAGCAGGACAGTGACAGCAGTCTGTCGCTGAAGCTGCTCTTCTGTCTGGAGATGACATTATTTAGTGGATGCAGTGGATTCTCCATAATTGATAGGAGTCTGCTGAGCGCCCTTCGCTCTGCCACAGATGTTAAACTGTCCAGCTCCATGCCAACAATAGAGCTTGCCTTCCTCACCAGTTTGTCCAGGCGTGAGGCGTCTTTCCTCTTAATGCTGCCTCCCCAGCACACCACCGCGTAGAAGAGGGCGCTCGCCACAACTGTCTGATAGAACATCTGCAGCATCTTATTGCAGATTTTGAAGGACGCCAGCCTTCTAAGGAAGTATAACCAGCTCTGTCCTTTCTTACACAGAGCATCAGTATTAGCAGTCCAGTCTAATTTATCATCCAGCTGCACTCACAGATATTTATATGTCTGCACCATCTGCACACAGTCACCTTTGATGATCACGGGGTCCATGAGGGGTCTAGGCCTCCTAAAATCCACCACCAGCTCCTTGGTTTTGCTGGTGTTCAGGTGTAGGTGGTTTGAGTCGCACCATTTAACAAAGTCATTGATTAGGTCCCTATACTCCTCCTCCTCCTGCCCATTCCTGATGCAGCCCACGATAGCAGTGTCATCAGTGAACTTTTGCACATGGCAGGACTCCGAGTTGTATTGGAAGTCCGATGTATATAGGCTGAACAGGACCGGAGAAAGTACAGTCCATTGTGGCGCTCCTGTGTTGCTGACCACAATGTCAGAATTGCAGTTCCCAAGACGCACATACTGAGGTCTGTCTGTAAGATAGTCCACGATCCATGTCACTAGGTATGAATCTAATCCCATCTCTATCAGCTTGTCCCTAAGGAGCAGAGGTTGGATTGTGTTGAAGGTGCTAGAGAAGTCTAGAAACATAATTCTTACAGCACCACTGCCTCTGTCCAAGTGGCAGAGTGATCGGTGTAGCATATAGATGATGGCATCCTCCGCTTCCACCTTCTCCTGATATGCAAACTGCAGAGGGTCAAGGGTGTGTTGAACCTGTGGCCTAAGGTGGTGAAGCAGCAGCCTCTTCATGGTCTACATCACATGAGATGTCAGAGCAACAGGCCGAAAGTCATTCAGCTCACTAGGACGTGATACCTTTGGGACTGGGGTGATACAAGATGTTTTCCAAAGCCTCGGGACTCTCCCCTGTTCCAGGCTCAGGTTGAAGATGCGCTGTAGAGGACCCCCCAGCTCCGATGCACAGACCTTCAGCAGTCGTGGCGATACTCCATCTGGACCCGCTGCTTTGCTGGCACGAAGTCTCCTCAGCTCTCTGCTCACCTGCGCTGTTGTAATTATGGGTGGGGATGTCTCTCCTATGCTGGTATCAGCAGAAGGATGTGTGTAGGGTGCAGTACTCCGAGGTGAGAGTGAGAGTGGGTTAAGCAGTTGGTTGGAGTTTGAGTCCCTGATTTAGTTGGTCTTCTGTTGGCTCCCTTACTTCATATTTCATACTTCATTTGGGTTCCATTTAAGGAAAGAAATGAAGCAATTAAAAAGGATCGATGAAGAAATTCAGGGGAACAAATCTTAACAAAGCAATTCAGTTAAAATGAATTCACAAGAGGGCGGCACGGTGGCGCAGTGGGTAGCGCTGCTGTCTCGCAGTTGGGAGACCTGGGGACCTGGGTTCGTTTCCCGGGTCCTCCCTGCGTGGAGTTTGCATGTTCTCCCCGTGTCTGCGTGGGTTTCCTCCCACAGTCCAAAGACATGCAGGTTAGGTGGATTGGCGATTCTAAATTGGCCCTAGTGTGTGCTTGGTGTGTGGGTGTGTTTGTGTGTGTCCTGCGGTGCGTTGGCACCTTGCCCGGGATTGGTTCCTGCCTTGTGCCCTGTGTTGGCTGGGGTTGGCTCCAGCAGACCCCCGTGACCCTGTGTTCGGATTCAGCGGGTTGGAAAATGGATGGATGGATGAATTCACAAGAAGTTAATGAGCAGCACAAACAGGGCACTCATTAAAAACAAAAGGGTTAGAATGAAAACCTGTAGCCACGGTGGTGACTTGGCGACCCCTGATATAAGACAAATAGGTGGTGACTGAAAGTTGATATACAGGACAGAAAAACTGAAACGAAACTATAGAGTGGTCCACATCTAATTATGCAATTTTCATTACGCTATAACTTATTCAGGTTATTACATAGAGAATTCACAGCACTGTGAGTAATCACATAGAGATTTCACTTAAAATTCTTTTTGTTGCCGATAGATGGCAGCACCTGCCCTGCATTCCAAAATGTTGGGGAGACCGTTGTCAGTCAAACAGTTGCATAATTAGATCTGGACAACCCTGTACAGTATATGGGACAGATCACAGATAAAGAAAGGCACAAGTAAGAGAGATGGGTAGATAAAGAAAGGCACTATACAGGATGTGCTAACATATAAAGACACTATTTAGAACAGTTTTAGAGATAAAGATATTATTGGTCTGCGGTGGGTTGGCACCCTGCCCAGGATTGGTTCCTGCCTCGTGCCCTGTGTTGGCTGGGACAGGCTCCGGCAGACCCCCGTGACCCTGTGTTCGGATTCAGCAGGTTGGAAAATGGATGGATGGATGGATATCATTGGTGTTATCATACATAAAAAGCACTACTTAGGTACAGATATTTGCTAAACTGTTTTGAGACCTTTGGATAAACAAATGATTTAGGTGTGCTACAGATGGTTTGCACCAATCAGTATACAAATGTGTTTCTTAAAATTAACCAAACTTATTTAAGGTTGCAACCCTAACCCTCCAGTCTTGTCACACTGAGCTGAACTAAACACATGGTAAGCTCCTCTCAAGCTTGTTGTAATAAAGGACATCCACCTTGGAGACATTTATAATGGTGGTCTCGGTGAGTGGTATTTCCCTAACACCGATACGGCAATGACTTGTCCTCAAGATTTCTGAATCCTTTTTCACTTTCCGAACTTCTGACTTTCATACTGCAGAGTGCACTGCCTTAGCAGGTCCAGGTAATTCAACCTTTGATTTCTTCGGTGAAAAAGACCACCTACACCTCAAACCCAAGAAAGTTACCAAAAACTCAAACCATTGTACTTGCAGCATACATTTGTAACTTTATAATTCCATTTTATTTCGGACAGGCACAGATTCTGAGCCATTGGCACAGCGTATATACCAGTGGTTCTCAATCTGTGGGGCGGGCCCCCTTAGGGGGGGCGCAAAGATGTGAAAAAAAGAAAAACAAGAATGAAATACATCTATTGAAACCAAAACAAATTAACTTAAACTACATTCTGATACTAGAAAAATACAGTTAGATAAATGTTGATAAAAGTTAAGTAGGTATAATAAAATATCCATCCATCCATTTTCCAACCCGCTGAATCCGAACACAGGGTCACGGGGGTCTGCTGGAGCCAATCCCAGCCAACACAGGGCACAAGGCAGGGAACCAATCCTGGGCAGGGTGCCAACCCACCGCAGATAATAAAATATGCATCTATAATATATCATTAATTAAAAAAGAACAAATTGGTATTAGTGGGCTCCTTTTAAAAAAACGTTAGGGGGGCGCGATTAAAACTTAAAACGAAAAACTCGGGTCGCGAATACTTAAAAGGTTGAGAAACGCTGGTATATACAATGAATAATTATTTTTTGGGTCTTGATGAGATTCTTTTCAGTAACATTTATACAAAAGACTATGCACAAATATTTCTACCTTAAATTCTTAGGACAAAAAACAATTAAGCTTCAGCCCAGCCTTAACTTTTACAACCTATCCCAAAAGTCTCATTCTGGCTTTTACGGTGCTCATAGCACAGAAACAATGCGACTTTTTGTTGTTAATGAGGTTTTTAATGTCTTCTGGGAGCAGAAAACTTAGTTATGCTGTCAGATTTAAGTGCAGCTTTTGACACACCCGACTGCATTGTTGCACGTCCACTGACTTGAGAATTGCATTGAGCTCCTAAAAACTAAAAGTCCGGAGTACAGAGCTTAATTTAGCAGCAGTATACCCGGATCACAGGACCCCATCATTACGTTTTGCAGATAAGATAGTGGAAGCATGTACTGTGCCTGAAGGACATCATCTGAATACAAGAAATTCACTTTCACCCATATGCATATGATATTCGGCCTTATCTTTAATTCAGACATAATAAAGATGGGCTTATATGTATGGTAGCTTCAGCTCGATTGTTTCAATGAATTTAATCAGTGGCTTGCAGAGTCGGCCCTGGAGGTGTGCAGCAGCCGCAGGTTTTTCCTCCAACCCAATTTTTCTTTTTTAATGATAAGTCAATTACTGATTTAACAGCATGTTTATGCTTTATTTGAAGTCATTGGGTACATGTCTGATTTGCAGACTGAAGTTGCTATCTCATCACCTGGTCTCTAGGGAAAACAAAAATTATATCTACTGTATATCACAAAAGTGAGTACACCCCTCACATTTTTATAAATATTTTATTATATCTTTTCATGGGATAACACTGCAGATATGACACTTTGATACAATGTAAAGTAGTCCGTGTACAGCTTGTGTAAATTTGCTGTCCCCTCAAAATAACTCAACACACAGCCATTGATGTCTAAACCACTGGCAACAAAAGTGAGTACACCCCTAAGTGAAAAACGTCCAAATTGTGCCCAAAGTGTCAATATTTTGTGTGGCCACCATTATTTTCCAGCACTGCCTTAACTCTCTTGGGCATGGAGTTCACACGAGCTTCACAGGTTGCCACTGGAATCCTCTTCCACTCCTCTATGACGACATCACAGAGCTGGTGGATGCGAGAGACCTTGCGCTCCTCCACCTTCTGTTTCAGGATGCCCCACAAATGCTCAATAGGGTTTAGGTCTGGAGACATGCTTGGCCAGTCCAGCACCTTTACCCTCAGTTTCTTTAGCAAGGCAGTGGTCGTCTTGGAGGTGTGTTTGGGGTCGTTATCATGTTGGAATACTACCATGCGGCCCAGGGAGGGGTTCATGCACTGCTTCAGTATGTCGCAGAACCTGTTGGCATTCATGGTGCCCTCAATGAAGTGTAGCTCCCCAGTGCACTCATGCAGCCCCAAACCATGACACTCCCACCACCATGCTTGACTGTAGGCAAGACACACTTGTCTTTGTACTCCTCACTTGGTTGCCACCACACACGCTTGACACCATCTGAACCAAATAAGTTTATCTTGGTCTCATCAGACCACAGGACGTGGTTCCAGTAATCCAAGTCCTTAGTCTGCTTGTCTTCAGCAAACTGTTTGCAGGCTTTCTTGTGTATCATCTTTAGAAGAGGCTTCCTTCTGGGACGACGGCCATGCAGACCAATTTGATGCAGTGTACGGTGGGCGTATGGTCTGAGCACTGATAGGCTGACCCCCCCCACCCCTTCAACCTCTGCAGCAATGCTGGCAGCACTCATACGTCTGTTTTCAAAAGACAACCTGTGGATATGACGTTGAGCACGGGCACTCAACTTCTTTGGTCGACCATGGCGAGGCCTGTTCTGAGTGGAATCTGTCCCGTTAAACCACTGTATGGTCTTGGCCACCATACTGCAGCACAGTTTCAGGGTACTGGCAATCTTCTTATAGCCGAGGCCATCTTTAGGTAGAGCAAAAATTCTTGTTTTCAGATCCTCAGAGAGTTCTTTGCCATGAACTTCCAGTGACCAGTAAGAGAGTGCGAGAGCGAGAACACCAAATGTAACACACCTGAGACCTTGTAACACTAACGAGTCACATGACACCAGGGAGGGAAAAAGGCTAATTGGGCACAATTTGGACATTTTTCACTTAACGGGTGTACTCACTTTTGTTGCCAGCGGTTTATACATTAATGGATGTGTGTGGAGTTATTTTGAGGGGACAGCAGTACTAGGGTGTTGTACCGTGTCAGCCATTATGAATGTAGAGAAAAGCCAAGCAAAATGACACCTTTTATTGGCTAACTAAAAAGATTACAATATGCAAGCTTTCGAGGCAACTCAGGCCCCTTCTTCAGGCAAGATGTAATTTGAGGGGACAACAAATTTACACTATGATACAAGCTGTACATGGACTACTTTACAATGTATCAAAGTGTCATATTTTCAGTGTTGTCCTATGAAAAGATATAATAAAATATTTACAAAAAACGTGAGGGGGTACAGTATTCCAACATGATAGCGACCCCAAACACACCTCCAAGACGACCACTGTCTTGCTAAAGAAACTGAGGGTAAAGGTGCTGGACTGGCCAACCATGTCTCCAGACCTAAACCCTATTGACAAACTAGTTACAGTACAAGCTTGCTTGCCCCTTCTTTTCCTGTCAGCCAATAGCGTGCTGCTTAATGAAGCTGGGGTCATACAAAGGGTTAGCAAGCACGACGAGTTCAGCCATAATTTCGCACATGGTCATAAAATTAGAATATCATGACAAAGTTAATTTATTTCAGTAATTCCATTCAAAAAGTGAAACTTGTATATTAGATTCATTCATTACACACAGACTGATGTATTTCAAATGTTTATTTCTTTTAATGTTGATGATTATAACTGACAACTAATGAAAGTCCCAAATTCAGTATCTCGGAAAATTAGAATATTGTGAAAAGGTTCAATATTGAAGACACCTGGTGCCACACTCTAATCAGCTAATTAACTCAAAACACCTGCAAAAGCCTTTAAATGGTCTCTCAGTCGAGTTCTGTAGGCTACACAATCATGGGGAAGACTGCTGACTAGACAGTTGTCCAAAAGACGACCATTGACACCTCACACAAGGAGGGCAAGACACAAAAGGTCATTGCTAAAGAGGCTGGCTGTCCACAGAGCTCTGTGTCCAAGCACATTAATAGAGAGGCGAAGGGAAGGACAAGATGTGGTAGAAAAAAGTGGACAAGCAATAGGGATAACCGCACCCTGGAGAGGATTGGGAAACAAAACCCATTCAAAAATGTGGGGGAGATTCACAAAGAGTGGACTGCAGCTGGAGTCAGTGCTTCAAGAACCACCACGCACAGACGTATGCAAGACATGGGTTTCAGCTGTCGCATTCCTTGTGTCAAGCCACTCTTGAACAAGAGACAGCGTCAGAAGCGTCTCGCCTTTGGACTGCTGCTGAGTGGCTCAAAGTTATGTTCTCTGATGAAAGTAAATTTTGCATCTCCTTTGGAAATCAAGGTCCCAGAGTCTGGAGGAAGAGAGGAGAGGCACAGAATCCACGTTGCGTGAGGTCCAGTGTAAAGTTTCCACAGTCAGTGATGGTTTGGGGTGCCATGTCATCTGCTGGTGTTGGTCCATTGTGTTTTCTGAGGTCCAAGGTCAACGCAGCCGTCTACCAGGAAGTTTTAGAGCACTTCATGCTTCCTGCTGCTGACGAACTTTATGGAGATACAGATTTCATTTTCCAACAGGACCTGGCACCTGCACACAGTGCCAAAGCTACCAGTACCTGGTTTAAGGACCATGGTATCCCTGTTCTTGATTGGCCAGCAAACTCGCCTGACCTTAACCCCATAGAAAATCTATGGGGTATTGTGAAGAGGAAGATGCAATACGCCAGACCCAACAATTCAGAAGAGCTGAAGGCCACTATCAGAGCAACATGGGCTCTCATAACACCTGAGCAGTGCCACAGACTGATCGACTCCATGCCACGCCGCATTGCTGCAGTAATCCAGGCCAAAGGAGCCCCAACTAAATATTGAGTGCTGTACATGCTCATACTTTTCATGTTCATACCTTTCAGTTGGCCAACATTTCTAAAAATCCTTTTTTTGCATTGGTCTTAATTGATATTCTAATTTTCCGAGATACTGAATTTGGGACTTTCATTAGTTGTCAGTTATAATCATCAACATTAAAAGAAATAAACATTTGAAATACATCAGTCTGTGTGTAATGAATGAATCTAATATACAAGTTTCACTTTTTAAATGGAAATACTGAAATAAATCAACTTTGTCATGATATTCTAATTTTATGACCAGCACCTGTATATATATTATATATATATATATTTTTTTTTTTCTGATTTGGCATGTAAAACACAAGACATCAGATAAAAGAGTTTCTTTTCTATTTGTGAGGTCCAAACAATTCTTCATTCATTACATAACATGCACTGTACGCACTTACAGATGAGCATTCATTGGTGGTCAGTTCTCCTGCACACAGAGCCCATCTCTACAACTAAAGACAAAAATCAATCCCGTTTGATTTTGTTGGAGCAAGTCAAGCACTAACTGGAGTTGTATGAAAAGGAGGAAAAGTTCACTTGGTTAATTAATTATCAGTCTTGCATATGGCAATGCCAGGAATTAATTAAATTAATCTACTAAGTCTCTAACGTTATTTACCATACCTGTCTCTTCAGCCTTAGACTATTATCAATGAAACTCAAACATGACACTTTTACAAAACAAGAGTATTACAATTTATTGATAAACCCAAGAATTTTAGAAATATGATAACTGCAAATATACATGGGTTAATAAAAAAGTTAAGACAATTTGACAAATAGCAATAACCACAACGGAAATAAGCTGACACAACATGTTTGCAATGACTTCTGGGGTAGTTTGGACATGCTCTGCTGTTAATCTTTTTTGGAGCCAAGATCAAATGAATATGGACGCTCTGCTGCGGGACTGCACCATTGTTGAATTGCTGAACAACCTGACATAGGGAGACTTCTTTGGGCAAAGGGAGTGAAACCTGCTAAAATTCTTCACTGCAAGATGTTGGCTGGTGCAGATCAGTAAGCTGTGTGTAACCATACTGCACAAACATTATGGCACCTCAAGTCATTACGCACTATGGCATGTGAAGATCCATAACTGACACCCAAATGTGCAGTAATAGTGGACAACATAACCTGTTAGTCTCTGAAGAAGGTAATCACCATGTTGATGGTTGACCAGAACAATCTTCATCTGTTGCACTTGTTCTTCCTGCTTCAAACCTTTCTACCCATTCATAAACCTTTTGCTGAGTCCTGCTGTTTTCACTACCATACTAAGCCAACATCCCTCAGTTAATTTCAGCACTTTCACTTCCTCTTCCCAAAGAAATGTCACTGAGGCGTGTGGTTTAACAAATGCTGTAATCCCGCAGTGGAGCATCCATGTTTGTTTGACCTTGGCTTCAACAAGACTGATGGCAGAGTGCTGCACTGTGGTTGAACTACCCATAACCCACTGCAAAACCTGTTGTATTGCATCAGCTTCTGTCCGTAATGGTTACCATGAAATTTTCAAATTGCCTTTACTTTTTGATTTACCCTCACATATTCTTATATATAATTTGATAGTATTCGTATGTATGGTGTTCGCGTCAATACCTCGACTCAATTCAAGTTAGAACCATGCAATGGGACTCTGCCTCTGTAGTTTGAACATAACGTAGCAAACATGGACACAGCAGCAGAATTTTGAAGAAGTTATAAGCGATGGATAAGTTTTTCTAGGATTCCAGATAGAATAGCATTACAGTAATCTATATGTGAGGTGATTAATCAATACTTCAGTACTGTTGCGTAAGAACAGGATGAAGTCTAGAAAAGTTTCGAAGATGGAAGAAGACCGTCCGCGAAATGTTACTTATATGGGAGGAATATCCATCCATCCATTTTCCAACCCGCTGAATTCGAACACAGGGTCACGGGGGTCTGCTGGAGCTAATCCCAGCCAACACAGGGCACAAGGCAGGGAACCAATCCTGGGCAGGGCGCCAACCCACCGCAGGACACACACACAAAGCAACACACTAGGGCCAATTTAAAATCGGCAATCGACCTAACCTGCATGTCTTTGGACTGTGGGAGGAAACCGGAGCACCCGGAGGAAACCCACACAGACACGGGGAGAACATGCAAACTCCACGCAGGGAGGACCCGGGAAGCGAACCTGGGTCTCCTTACTGCGAGGCAGCAGCGCTACCACTGCGCCATCGTGCCGCCCATGGGAGGAATAATTTAATAATAATTATTATTATTAGTATTATTTAATAATTGCCTTTATTAGTGTATAAATGGATATAAATAATTACATTTAAAACGATTCGCCAAAATCTGTTGTATGTAAACGATACCGTTTTAAACGTTATTGTTTTTTCATCAGAAAACCCAGATTCCACGTTTACGTGTATTAGTTTAAATGGCACTTTTACCACTCGCAATAGGGCGGATGCGCTGACGTATCGTGTCGGCTGGGCAACACAGTGAATGCGGCATCTATCTATATATGTCTATGATTTGTTCGCTTTCCGACGTAGTGTAAATAAAGTAAATTCATCTCACTGTGATGCATATTCCGTACATAATACCATGTACCACATTATAATTCTCCTGCTTTACGCGAATATACCCATGCCACCGAAAAAAAGACGTACAATTCCACGGTCCACTTCAGATGCCAGAGAAAAGTCTATTTCAAGGGCGTCTCAAACGCCACAGCAGACACAATACAAAGTGGACGAACTTACAATAAAATGTGAATCAGAAAACTGTTTGTTCTATTTCTATGTTCTGTTTCTTTCATTTGGGAAATTCACCAGTTACAGATTCCCGGGCAACGCCGGGTACTCCTGCTAGTTAACTTATAAGGCAGGACGCATTACAGAAAAACATGCAACAAAGAAGAGGCGGACTGTTTAGAGTTCTGAATCTTGGCACACAAACAATTTCACAATACGAAGTCTTTAAGGTTGATGTTTGACGTCGTGCAAAGTTGTTGTTGCTCTGGGTGAAAGTGGAGGATTCTTCTTGCATTGGAGTGCGCTCTCTCTTTTGTGACATGGTCCTTTGTTCATGGTGTGCTGCGCTTTTCTCAGCTAGGCTTTTTATTGCGTTGTCTGCAACTTCGCGGGGAAAAACATTACTCTTCCTGGCACTACAGTTTAGATGCTGAAGTTTCCTCCATGAAATAATGGCTGCTTCTCTGTCTCCTCAGACTGGGCTCAGCTCTGGAACACAGCGTGACATGGCACTGTGGATCTCAACATTCAGCTCTCAAACAGAGAGCTGCTTATCAGCTTTTACGTTTTAGGCAGTACAGGAGCTCATTTCAGCGAGCGTTCCAAGAGAGATTCCCCATATGAGGAATGCAGCTAGTTTTAGAAAGAATGCGTAACCTCTCATAATTGGATTAAAATCACTTCCAGTTACACAATCAGTGCATTTTAATAGGGACATGATCACAGCTGCCACTAACTGAATTATAGCTCTTTGTTGGGACTCAATTGTACGTTTTTAAATTTTTGGTCAGAAGGGGCTTCTGCAAAGATGTCACCTCGACTCTGGAGTTCAGTTGCTTGCTTTGGAAAGTGGGAAAATGAAGCTGGACTTCTACATCACAGTTAATTATGCTGTCTTGACAGACCTGGTGAAGACTAGCAGAATGGGAAATGCCCACCTTGGCCTACACAGGGTGAGTCACTGGGTAGGTCACAGTAGATGATTTGATTTAAGGAAGTATGTCACCAAATACCACAAGTCCTGAAAAAAAACATTGTAGAAAGTCATAAAATAGAACATGGCCTTTAGTTGTCTCATGAATTAAGATTCCCCACCCTTACTTGCTTATTTGAGTCTAACAGATATATTCACTGCTTTAATAGATAGATAGATAGATAGATAGATAGATAGATAGATAGATAGATAGATAGATAGATAGATAGATAGATATACTTTATTAATCCCAAGGGGAAATTCACAATAATAATATACAATAATAATAATAATAATAATAGCTCCTTACATGCAAAAAAGATGCAAATGACAAAGAAAGGAGCAGTTTTGTGTTTATTTCCAGTTACACCAGTGTGTATTCATCATAAACTATCAGCTTTAGTAAAACTTTAGAGGAAACTGAAAAGAAAAAGTGGAGGACTAAGAATTACTCATCTGCTTCAGGCTACAAATCATTCATATGATATTCTTGGAAAAGGGAAAAAACGCCTACAACATAAAGATGACTTGACAGGGCAGAATGAAAACCTTAACAAGTCCAAATTAAATAACATCTGTTATTGGCAAGGACTGGGTTCCAATTAAGCAAACTGAGCTGGAACAAAACCCTACAGCAGGGGTCCTCAATCACAGTCCTGGAGGGCTGCAGGTTTTTGTTCTAACCCAGTTGCTTAATTAGAAAGCAATTCTTGCCAATAATTTAATTTCATGGCTTGTTAGTGTTTTAACTCTGCTATTTCAGGTCATTCTCATATCCTAGATTTTCTTCCCCTTTCTAAGGATATCATCCAAATGATTGGAAGGCTAAAATGGAGTAATTCTCAGTCCTTCACTTTTTTCTGTTCACTTTCCTTCCAAGTATTTAATTAAACCCAATAGTGCATGATAAATACACACAGAGGTGCAAATGGTAACAAGCTAAATGGAGACATGCTGGTCTCTTTTGTCATTTGCAAGCGATTGCTAATTAGGAACAATTAAAAACCAAGAATACAGCTGTTTAAGACTAAAATAAGCAATAAGGGTTCAAATTTTTAATGAGTGAGATGACTAAAATGAAGCAGAAGTATCACTTGAGTAATAAGTGATTCTTGCTAAGTTATTGGGTTGGAGCAAAAACCTGCAGCCACTGCAGCTCTCCAGGACCGTGATTAAGGACCCCTGTCCTACAACCACTACAGCCCTCCAGAACTGAATTGGCTGATCAATGAATGAGAAATAGCCACTTGTCTTTAAAAGCACAAAAAAACAAGTATAAATTGGAAGGAATATAATGGAGCAGGGGTGTCAAAGTCACAGGTAATGTATAGTTTCATTCCAGTCTCTCTTCTTAATTAGAAACCAGTTACTGATGCTAATTTAACATACCTCCTTTAATTGTAATTAACTTTTTTTTTTTTTTTAACTCAATAAGCAGCCAAACAAAGAAATGCAAAGCAAGCCAACAGATAACCAGCAAACTCAAGGGTCCAAAACAGTCCTGGAGAGGCACCGCTTTTATTCCAATTAAACTATCAAATAGCTGCAAACATAGTCCGTTATTTAATTCTATGGCTTGTTAATGCTGTCACTCTACCACAATTGTCATTTTCAAAACGGATTTTCTTTTATTTCCCCGGAGCTCTCCATCCAAATTATTTTTGTGGACCAGAAACGATCAATATTTCTCAGACCTTCACATTTTTGTTTTCAGATATCTGATTGAGATAAGACATCATATGAAAGATCCTACTTGCACTTGTGTTTAAGTTAGCATGGTCATCTGTTGGCTCACGTGGTACCTCATTATTGTTTTGGTTGCTATTTAAGGTAAAAAAGCAAACAATTAAAATCCAATTTAATTAAAAATCAAGACACATTCATATATTTCATTATCATTAGTAACTTGATACTAATAGATAGAACTTTATTTGCCCCCAATGGGATTTTTTTTTAACAGAAACTCTTTAAATAAATAAATACATAGACATATAAATAAGTATACACCTACGGTGTGCTGGCACCTTGCCCGGGGTTTGTTTCCTGCCTTGCGCCCTGTGTTGGCTAGGATTGGCTCCAGCAGACTCCTGTGACCGTGTAGTTAGGATATAGCGGGTTGGATAATGGATGGATGGAATATGTATACACACACACACACACACCAGAATGGCTAAAAAGGAAGGAAAATTTTAAAAAGAAAGAACTTCTGACTTGGCGGTCACAGTGAGGCACTATAGTTATACTGATAACAATGAAATATAATTCAATAATGAACGTGACTGGAATGAAAATCTGCGACCCAAAAGGAATAAAGTGTGACAGACACCCTTTGTACAGACAGTAACAAGGTACTGTTTAAATTTACAGTGTATGAATACGTATTTAGATGCAACTGGGGTGCTGTCTGGCACTAATCTGTCCTTCAGCTTTTTATAACTACAATTCAGGAAGATTAGTGTGCTTCTAGCATTTTGGGTAAAAATATGTTTAAGTAAAACTCAAGCATAATTGATTACTGCAATTATTTGTCTACAGGCTACTCAAATTTTTTTGTAGCTTACAGCTAGTTTAAAGTACTGCTGCACTACTCATTACTCAAAATCAGTAAGTTTGACCCAAAAAGTCTGTTCCTATATTAGTACATTGGCTTCCACTTAATGTCGAATGCAAAATCCTCCTCAAAAGATGCAAAGCTTTAAGTTTTCGTTTTCCAAACCGTAACAGAACGTATCAAACTATACATTCTGAAGTGTACATTACAACTACAAGAAAATTACAAGGATGAATAAAGCTACTGCAGGATGCTGAACACTTGGATGTGAGGCCAAAAATGTTGGCACTGCCTGCTTGAGTAAGGGAGAAAAAAAAACACTACTTTATTCAAATATACCCCAAGTAAGAGCAACAGGTTCAGCTATAGATACTGCAATATTACTTACTAGCTGTGCTACCCATTTTAGGCGTGTTGAAATCTAAGAAATCAACATGGACATCAGCAGATTAAGAGGTAATGTTTAAAGCAGAATGTATTTTGAAGTGCATGTACTAATTCAAATGGATTGCATTTTTCTGTCCAACACATTGTGCATCATTAACATTAGCACTGCTTATATGAATTCCATACAAAATAGCACAATACAGATGCACAGCTCTAGATGGGCACACAGATACACAAACACATGTCCTTTTATTTTGGTGAATTTGTTTAAAAACAAAAGCTTGTCAATCATTACAAATACAGGTAAACGTTGAACATTATTCAAGTTATTGTCTGTTTTTTACCTGCATTTTTTTTATTACTCTTTAATTTAATATATTTTTGCTGCTGGAGTATGTGAATTTCCCCCTGGGATTAATAAAGTATCTATCTATCTAAATAATTACTAATTTTATTTTTCCTTCTGTGATTTTCTTCTTCCATGCTCCTATCCATGGAATAAGACGGACAGATGTTAACCTTAAGATTCAACTGTTACTGACAACTCTAAAGTGACTTTGTTTACTTCAGGAAAGTAATTGCGTAAGTAATCGGGCTTTTAACTCATTAAACTGCTGAATTCTCAGATGGGGGAAGAGTGGCAAAAATTATAACTTAATTAATTACTGCCATAACTTGGTGTGAGGGAACAGGAAAAAAAATATTTTTGTGAAAATGCTTCACAAAAATTGGTTTGCAAGTTCATTGTCTATACAAGGTTATGGACAAGAGAAATTATGGCTTGAATACTACTGTTAAGGTTGTAATTTTCAGGGGTCAGTTTGGAAAATGACATCAAAGGGCATTAATTAAACAAAGTAAAAAGTTTATAAAACAGCCAAGATAATCACAAGGTATATGGTCTTCCTTCTCCACCTATGGTAGAACTTCTGGTTAAAAGATGCTTAGAAATCATGGACTTCTTACCAGAAATAAAAATAAAACATTCAGCATCATTTAGACAATGTGTCTAATCAAACCTTCATTGTGATAATTATTGACCAGAAAAAAATTAATCACATGAATGGATGAACAATGTTGTCACTAAACAACAGTTCAACCCTAAAATGAAACATCCACCTGAACTTAAAAAAGTTTAATAGACACTACATCAGAAAGCCCAAAAAGAGCAAAAGAATAAGAGACAGGGTTCTAAGTGGCTTCTCCTAATATGGAATCGATTCCAATTCATTTTAATGAATTTAATATTTACATTTATATAGAACTCCCCTCAGGTACTCTCCATTGTGAGTGGGGAGCCACTTCAATCACCACTAATGTGCAACCTCCACATAGAGGATTTGACTGCAGTCATTTTGTGCCAGAATGCTCAGCACGTTAGATATTAGGTAGTGAAAGGTGAGAGAGAATGAAACTTAGCCAATTAGAGAAAGGAGCTGATCAATCGGGCCAAAATGACCAGGCCGTTCTGGGCAATTCAGCCAGGATACACCCTACTCTTTATGAAGGATGCCCAGGAATATCTTCAGAACTTCGACTTCATGTTTCATCTAAAGGACAGTGCTATTTTTACAGCATACTGTTAGTGTACATTATTGCACCGGGGCATTGGGATCTACATTCAGACCACAGGGTAGGTTCGCTCTGCTTGCTATCACCTCTTCCAGCAGTAACCCAAGCTTTTCCTAGTTGGTCTCCAATCCAAGTACTGGCCAGGCCCAAACATGCTCAGGTGGAGTACTTGTTCTGAAGTGCATGTGGTATGGCAGCTGGCAAATTTTAGGATGGTCAAACTATTAAACTATTTAAAATATATTTCTGGACTACAGAAATGATTACCCTAAGTTCTTGTCAATAAGCCGCGGCTTATCTAAGGAAAAAAGTTATGAAAATGAAAAAATAGAATATCGGCTTATACATAAGTCCGGCTTATACATCCATCGCGGGGGTTGCGTTCCAGAGCCACCCGCGAAATAAGAATATCCGCGAAGTAGAAACCATATGTTTATATGGTTATTTTTATATTGTCATGCTTGAGTCACAGATTTGCGCAGAAACACAGGAGGTTGTAGAGAGACAGGAACGTTATTCAAACACTGCAAACAAACATTTGTCTCTTTCAAAAGTTTAAACTGTGCTCCATGACAAGACAGATGACAGTTCAGTCTCACAATTAAAAGAATGCAAACATATCTTCCTCTTCAAAGGAAGAAACAAATCAATATGTCTGTTTGGCTTTTAAGTATGCGAAGCACCGCGGCACAAAGCTGTTGAAGGCGGCAGCTCACACCCCCTCCGTCAGGAGCAGACAAAGAGAGGGAGAGTTTGTTTTTCAGTCAAAAATCAATACGTGCCCTTCGAGCTTTTAAGTATGCGAAGCACTGTGCAGCATGTCTTTTCAGGAATCAGCTTTACAAAAGATAGCAACGTGAAGATAATCTTTCAGCATTTTTAGACGAGCGTCTGTATCGTCTAGGTGTGCAAACAGCCCCCCTGCTCAATCCCCATACGTCAGGATCACAGATAGTCAGCGCAAGATTGACAGAAAAGTAAGCAATCTAGCTTCTCAGCCATCTGCCAATAGCGTCCCTTGTATGAAATCAACTGGGCAAACCAACTGAGGAAGCATGTACCAGAAATTAAAAGACCCATTGTCCGCAGAAATCCGCGATATATATTTAAATATGCTTACATATAAAATCACAATTTAAATGACCGCTACGCGCTCGTGTTGACTCGGCGACGCCCAGAGCAGAAAGAACGCGCTCCGGCCGCTCCAACCGCGCCATGCGGGGAGTGAGAGAGACGGCAATATCTCACACTCTCTCCCCCCTTAAAGAAATTAAATGGGCGCGAGTGAGACCACTGACCTCCCTCCCTTCTATTAGTTATAGGTTATAGTATGTTCGTCTTATCCATGAGTCCGGCTTATCTATGATACGATTTTATTTTAAAAATTCGTATGATTTTTGGTCTCCGGCTAATACATGAGTCCGGCTTATAGACAAGAACTTAGGGTACTATTTTCAGCAATTCTACTAATGTATATGCACATTCTGTTACCAAATTCTGGCTCTTGGATCACAGCTTGATTACCTATGACCAGCTGATTGGAATTTTCTATACTTCCCAATTACAAGAGAGACTGCTCTTTAATTAACTAGTAGCCCTGGGTGCTGTTCTGTCCTGTGCCTGCTGATGTCTGCATAAGTGCCAGCTTTCTCTCAGAGGTTATTAATGTTACTAGAAAATGCAAGATTCAAGAAAACAAGTGAAAAGATACCAAAGGTAGCAGTGGAGGCATTGTTAAATATTCTACTAAATGGAACAAAATTTACAAACACACACACACACACTCTTAAAATGAAAATCAAAAAGATACCAGTAAAAATGACCACCACTATTATCAGAATTAAAACCTTTATTAGTGTATTTATGTAGTCTGCATATGCAACACGCTTGAAGCTTATTGTCTCTAGTTCACATGTTCTACCAACGCCAAATTTTCTTCAGGTAAAACAAGCTCAAACATTTGACTGCTTTGCCAAAAAATAATAATAAAAAAAAAATGTCTGGCCAATTTTTCATCACTATTTGGTATCACTTCCGCACACATCTTTATGGCAAATACAACCCTTTCGTTTGGCCTCTATACAGCCGTTACAGATTCAAAGCTATAACACTGGCCACGTTTTTGTTGTCAAAGCTAATCACTAGTTGCACTTACAAAGTACAATTGCTAGTGTAATAAGAAAGAAATTAACAATGAAAAAAACATTTAAAAATCTTGCTACTGCCACAATAGGAAAAATAATGACAGACAGCAAGATCACAGTCATTAGTAATTTTACATAAGTGTGTATGTTTCCATCATTAAACAAGTTACAAGAACTCCCTTTTCTGCAGAAGGGAGGAATACCTTGTGTAGACCCTTTGTCTTAGGCTTTCCAACAATTTCATTGTGAAAATTAAGGATCTAAACAAATAATTCATGTTGATTACAATATCACAATTATGCAGTATTCTACTTGACAAGGCAGCATGCCAAATATTTTAAAAAACACTATTCTTTATTATATTATGTTGTTGAATAAAGGCTCCAGTCAAAGGCATTTATTTAAACTTTAAGACGTTCTGTTGCATCACTGCATTAAAACGTCCACGAACAAATATACTTGACCAATTCTATGTTTGTGGCAGTTGACATGATGATGGGAAAAGGAAGAAAAACAAAAAACCCACAAAAACAAAAAAAACTTAAGCAAATGGTATCAAAGCACTAAGGACTTCAGATTTTGTTTTTTTTTTTAATTAATAAATCTTACCTTTATCTTTTATTCTTTTTCTTTATATGCTACTTATTTAGAAGGAGGAAGTGGCCTTTACCTTCATTATAATAAAAAGAACTGTACTAAAAGTGAAAAGTTTACGAATTATTAAATTACAAAATTGTAGTATCTAGTCAAAATGGTATTTACACCCAAAATGGAATACATTTTGTATTTGTTTTCCTCAAATTTAGCACTTATTGGAAATATGCAAAGTGCATTTGAAGGGAAACTTTGAATGCAAAAGTAAAAAAACAAAATTGCTTTCAGGGATCATGAACTAAGATGGCTGCTCTTTGCTATTACATGATTTAAGAGTTGTGCTGTGTTAAAAAAGGGAAAAAAAAACCAAAAAAAAAACAACCAAAAAAAAACCAAAACAAAACACTTTCTTGCAGTGCTATGCCAAGTATTACAAAGTCTTCTAGAATTGCCCTGATTATCAATTCCACATTCAAGATATCCGAATTCTACTGACTAATACATTTAATATTAGGGATTTGGAGACAGAATTAAACAAGGTGCATAAAGCTGATGGGACATCAAGTGCCTTTTTGTCTGTTTTAACAGTGAAAAAGTCTGTAGGGGTCACCAACAAGTACTATGAAAAAACAGGTTGTCTATTATTCAGACTCCAATACATGTCTTCCAGTCCAGAGTTGAGTTTTAGGACATGCTTGAACAGCGGACAGATGGGGATCCCATTTGTGTCAATACTTTATCCAACCACTGCAAAGGTCCATTCAGGTGTAGTTCAATCCAGCAAGGAGTGCTTGTCACAGTCTGACGTCTGAAAAATGGAAAAAAAAAAAAAAGTATGAAACTAAGCAAAAGCAATAAGATACTCTTAACTGTTAGTGTGTTTGTAACATGTAATTAAAAACACCTACTTTAAACAGAAAATGTTAAGAACATTCCAGGTTTTAAAGGGGAAACTGATAGTCTTAAACTAGTAAACACCAGTACCTAAGAATTACTACCGAAAATGGGCATTTTAAACTACATATAATTAATGGCCCATTATATTTTAAACTTAACTGAATACTCGTTTACTCGCTTAATTTGCAAATTTCTGGTGTGATCTAAAACTTTAGGGATTCTGGTAGCTGAAGAAAAAGACATTATTTTAAAAGACGACCAGATTATTCCACGAGCAGTAGAAGCTGTGCTCTACAGTACGCAGATTCATGTGCAGAAACATTACTTTCCGATTTAGCTTCCTTTTACTAATGCAAATGTCATTGGAAAATGTTTATCTAGTATGCCCATATTTCAGTTTTGTATCTTCTCTGAATTTTTCTAGGTTTTATGTTGAGTGTACATTGACATTAACAACGAGGTCCTGAAGCTTCTGAACAGCTCAAGTACTTTAGCTTAATAAAAGTGAAATTCTCTACTTTTGCCACCTTTATTTAAACAATAAAAAGATTACTCATTTGTTTATATATTTGCATCTTTTTGAAAGCAAGAATTATAGGATTGTTAAGTGTTCAAAATCCACTGAAATTCTTAACTGCACGTGCTAATCGACATTGGCATCAATAAAGTTTATCTACTCTAATTAATACCTTACCTGTTGCCAATACAAGAGGAACTTGGATATAACCCGGTATCGACAGGCAAGGCAGTTATTTGAAAAAGCACTAGTAAAAACAAAGAGTTTAGTGCACTTTGGGAGGAGGGTGATAGTAGTGGAAAGAACGCACATAATGCAACATCATGTTGGAGAGTTATAGTCCACCAAATGTATCAGTGAGCTGCACAAAGAGGATATTTTTCTTTTATTTTAAAGCAGGATATATACTTTTTCATTATACCAGTTAAATTCTCTTATATACTTGATATTTCCCTACTAAAGAGAATCCATTTTCAATCCATACTTTTGAGTTAATGAAGGTCAAGAGGTTTCCAAAAGTGCCCCATACACAGTTTCCCACATTACATTCAGTAGAATGACCTTGTCATTTTCCCCAACCAACACTGTCTGTATAACTTCATTTTACTTGACAGTCAGATTCTTGATGTTTCAAGATATTCTCTGGGGATATACAAATCTGGGGAAGGTTACAGAAAAATTTCTGCTACTTTGAAGGTCCCAATGAGCACAGTATCATCCATCATCCGTAAGTGAAAGAAGTTCAAAACCACCAGGACTATTCCTAGAGCTGGCCAGCCATCTAAACTGATCGATCGGGGGAGAAGGGCCTTAGTCAGGGAGGTGACCACGAACCCGATGGTCACTCTGTCAGAGCTCCAGAGGTCCTCTGTGGAGAGAGGAGAACCTTCCAGAAGGACAACCATCTCTGCAGCAATCCACCAATCAGGCCTGTATGGTAGAGTGGCCTGACGGAAGCTACTCCTTAGTAAAAGGCACATGGCAGCCTGCCTAGAGTTTTCCACCTGAAGGACTCTCAGACCATGAGAAAGAAAACTCTCTGGTCTGATGAGACAAAGACTGAACTCTTTGGTGTGAATGCCAGGAGTCACGTTTGGAGGAAACCAGGCACCGCTCATCACCAGGCCAATACCATCCCTACAGTGAAGCATGGTGGTGGCAGCATCATGCTGTGGGGATGTTTTTCAGTGGCAGGGACTGGGAGACTAGTCAGGATAAAGGGAAAGATGACTGCAGCAATGTACAGAGATATCCTGGATGAAGAGTACTCTGGAGCAGGTTTTGACCTCAGACTGGGGCGACGGTTCATCTTTCAGCAGGACAACGACCCTAAGCACACAGCCAGGATATCAAAGGAGTGGCTTCAGGACAACTCTATTAATGTCCTTGAGTGGCCCAGCCAGAGCCCAGACTTGAATCCAATTGAACATCTCTGGAGAGATCTTAAAATGGCTGTGCACCAACGTTTCCCATCCAACCTGATGGAGCTTGAGAGGTGCTGCAAAGAGGAATGGGCGAAACTGGCCAAGGATAGGTGTGCCAAGCTTGTGGCATCATATTCAACAAGACTTGGCTATAATTGCTGCCAAAGGTTCATCGACAAAGTATTGAGCAAAGGCTGTGAATACTTACATACATGGGATTTCTCAGTTTTTTTATTTTTTAATAAATTTGCAAAAACCTTAAGTAAACTTTTTTCACATTGTCATTATGGGGTGTTGTGTGTAGAATTCTGAGGGAAAAAAATGAATTTAATCCATATTGGAATAAGGCTGTAACATAACAAAATGTGGAAAAAGTGATGCGGTGTGAATACTTTCCGGATGCACTGTATACAGTATATAATATAACCACACACACATTCCATGTTAAAAATAAACTCCCACATTACTGACAATGGCTTTGCAATAGTAACTGCACCAACAAGATGTAGTCCAATCATTGTTATTTTAAGACAGAGAATTGAATTTTAAAGAAGTCTATCTGTAGTACTAGGGTGTTGTACCGTGTTAGCCATTATGAATGTAGAGAAAAGCCAAGCAAAATGACACCTTTTATTGGCTAACTAGAAAGATGAGAAAATTGAAAAATACCCAAACACAAAAGTGCCTTTATTTATTGCTCAAGGAAAATGACTCTAAAGCACACCTGTATTCTGCACCCCATCCTTTGACAAAGCTCATTCTAATAGTGCACATCCTTGTTAGCTGGTATACTGCTTCAAAGCCTTGATTCACAGACTGTGCAAGAAGAGCAGCAAATTCTTGATTGTTAAAAATCTTTAAGTTGCAGCCTGTAATAAAAAACAAAAAAAGAAAATTTCCTAGCAATTTAACTTTAATGAAATGCTTACAGTAAGTTTATCTTGTAAACAATGTAAGCACTATTGAAAATATCACAAGGTCCATTAAATGTTAACACACACAACATATTGGATTTCAACAATCATTTCACACTGTTATGAAATAATTTGTATCGCTACAAATGCGTAAGATGTGCAGCTCAGTGGCTTTTAATTTATGAAAATATAATTTTACTGTGTAGAAATCAATGCAAGTACAAGTACACAAAATAAGCAATTTAAATAAGACAGGAATAATAATATAGAGAGTTCAGACATGCTCCAGAGATTAAACAGGTTATAAAATCCAAATAATTTTGTCATCACTTCTTAAGATGTTTTATATAGTTTGCATCACAATATGAATTTGATGTTAAATGCAATAAAGCTGGACAAAGTCAGCAATGAGCTTGTAGACAATGTAATTGTAGAAACAAAATATGCATGTCATACCTCTGTAAAACCCTTTTTGGTATAATACATATAAAAAGTAACAAGATATTTGGAAGAACATGCTAAAACTAGTTAAATTTGGGAAAAGAAACTTTTCATTCAATAACAAAATCTAAAGGCACTGTCCAAAGAATTTACTCAATGACACACAAACACAAAACACCTTCTTATATTACACATACATCATCACTTTGTTTAATTTCCTGGAAATCAAAATGGTGCAAAAATGTTTTCTTCGTTTTCTGAATTGTACACCTATTTTTTTCCTGACCCTGAGAAAACTATAAGAACAGCAACCAAATGTCAATCTAAGACCATCTAATTTTATATTATGTCCATATGATGATGTGATTGGCTGAACTGGCTGAAACAGTGACTTAGTACAACCAAATTGCATGTCAACATCCATCATTCCCTAGCAAATTTATTCCATTGGCCTAGGAAAGACTACTCATGTTTGGAACCTCATACAAGCATTCACTTTTTGGCAGCAATCAATATATTTCAGGGTGGGTGTGGTTGGGGAGGTAAAGTAATCAAGAAAATATTTTTGCTTTTTTGTCTGGGGAAATGTAGTGAACACAAAGTTTTATGGCTAAATTCTTAAATGTTTAAGAATAAGTGTGTCTATTAAATGTATCTGTCTAATAAATGTAGAATTCTACATAAATGATGGGTATATGTTTTTATATTCTAATGTATTAATATTAATAATAATAATAATTATTAATTCTTTGCATTTATATAGCGCTTTTCTCACTACTCAAAGCGCTAAGCAATTGCAGGTTAAGGGCCTTGCTCAAAGGCCCAACAGAGCAGAGTCCTTATTGGCATTTACGAGATTCGAACCGGCAACCTTCCAATTGCCAGTGCAGATCCCTAGCCTCAGAGCCACCACTCCATCCATATTGACATTTATTAGCCAGGTGGCGAAAACTTGAACAGTGAATTTATATTACTGATGCATAACTTGAAGGTCTAGATGCCCAAAAATGGTGTTTTGACCATTTATTTGGATTTGCTACACTTCACACATTTTCTGGGGACAGTATGATACTAACTAAATGCTATCTGTAAAATCACTTGTTAAAAAAAAAAAAAAATACAAAAATTATTAAAAAATCATTTATAAAGTGATTTTACAAGCTTACATCTTTTCCTGTCAAAGAGTTCATTACGGTTGCAGTTTATTAAGCGGAATTATAAAAAAGAAAATGTATGTAAGATAATGTCATTGATTATCTTACTTACTCCTAACTACACAAACATGTATGTAAAAAATGTGGTGTGTGTCACGGTGTGTAATGGGATGTGAAATGACCCACACATGAAGGACAACTGAACTATTAAAGACAACATAAAATAGGAAAAAGCAAGTATTACATTATCTCAATAATTTTATCTTAGAATATTACATCATACAAAAACAGAAATGTAAAGAATAAAACAGTACCACACTATTAATATTAGCGAAAAGCCCAAGGATATATTAAAAAAAAAAAAAAAAAAAATGTGTACCAGGTGGAATTTTACAGACGGTAGCAGGATGCCAGCCATATCTCTGATTACAATTTGGACTTTGTACAAAAATTGCACTGTCACTGAGGCACTCTGCAAAAACTTCTCCTCCAATGTAATACAGTCTCACTCCTCTTCCTAGAAGCAATTAAAGAGTACATTATAAAAAAAATACAATATTTCTGAACTTACACTTAAATTGTAATTTAGAACATCTGCCAGAAAGAAGTAATCTTTATTCATCAGAGAAAGTTTCTATTTACCTATGTGTCTCCTTGTCATCTCCACTGTTGCATTTCTGTTGACATTGGAGAGCAAACCTAGACAAAATCTTTCAGAGTTTGATGGATCTGTAAACCCATCCACAGTCAATGATGGCTGAGATGCATGAAAGGTTTCTCCAACTCTCTGATTTAATTCATAGTATGCTATAGAACACCAAAATGCTGGCTCGGAGTACGTCACTGGCTGAAGATCTGTTTAAATATAATAAAAAAAAACAAAACAAAAAAAAAAAAACACACCATTAGTGACCAACAATCCCTAATGCCTTTAACATGTATACAATATATGTCACTCTTTAATTTGGTATTGTTCTTGATCAGTTTGCTGCTGCTGGAGTATGTGAATTTCCCCTTGGGATTAATAAAGTATCTATCTATCTATCTATCTATTGTAAAGGACAGCCGGGTTCCATGCCCGACAGGGACGCCTCTGCTGCATCTGTTCCGGGGGAACCACCACGGGCAGCTCAATACCTCCCCTGGGATGCTTGGTGGCAGCCTCCCTGGCGGATGATGATTCCCCAGCCTATCGCATGGCTCCATGGGACATGGAGTCCTCCACAGCCTGGTTGGGGACTTGGATGGCCGCCAGGGGGAGCTGCATGGAGTCAGCAGCCTGGCTGGTCATATCTGCAGCCCCACCCGGAAGGACAATTAGGACCAGGTGGCCAAGCACCTGGAACGCTTCCGGGTGGGGTATAAAAAAGGCCAGCCACCACCGCTCGAGAGAGCCAGAGTCGGGAGGAGGAGGACTAAGCCTGAGGAGGAGTGGTGGTAAAGAAAGGAAGAAAAGAGTGTTGTGGTTTGTGAGTGTTTTGGGACTGTGTTGGGCCTGTGGGACACGGGGAAGGCGTGCCCCACGGCTGAAGAAAAATAAAGGAGTGTGCTTTATTTAAGTACGTGCCTCTATCTGAGTCTGTGCCGGGTCGGGCGCTATATAGCGCCGTATTACACTATCTATCTAATCCTGCCAACTACACTAATCTATCTATCTATCTATATAATATACACCAGGCGTTAATAAAATCTATGTAAATGCCACAAACTATAGAGTGTATATAACTACTCGAGTTATTACTCTTGTGTAATTTAATATATGTGGAGCACATATGGTACATAAAGTACTTGAATTGAAATATAGTTCATTTACTAGCCAGGGTACCTTAACATTCGAACTCAACTGAAAGTAAATACGAGTTTACATTGGGAGCTATAATTTCCACCCGTAGTTTAAAGAACTTCTGCTAGGCCCAGAGGTCACTCTGAATCAGCCAGGTGTCATAGACAAGCATGAGTGTGTGCATGCATGCAGTTGGGTCTTGCTATGCTTTAGCATCAGGTCTTATTCTTGCCCACAACCACTAAATTAAAATACAAAAATGTATATTCAAACATTAACAACACAACCTATTTTAATGGCTAGTTGTGAATTTAAAATTATTACAAAATATTTGCCCAAAATGAAGATCATGTGCAAAATTCTTTATTACCCATTTTTAACACTTCACATGTACACAAAATCTGAATAAAGACACCTTAAACTTGTTGTGTGCAGGAATACTTGATTTTCACATGTAAATACTTCCAAGTTACAAGTATTCTATCAAGTGATTTCTTCACCTGAACTCTGTGATGACAAAAATGATAAACACATGAAAAAACATGATATTCTGGAATTTATTTATGCTAATATATGTGGGTGCCATCATTTTTCAAAACACTTGCCAGTTTAAATCAAGACATGCTATGATTAGCACTGCTACTCCACAGCTCCAGAGTCCCAAGTTCAAATACCAATTCAGACACTGCCCATGTAGAGCTTGAACATTTTCCCCGATATCTGCATGAGTTTTCCTCCCATATCCTAAAGACATCAATGTACGATTAACTGTAGTAACTATAAACAGTTTCACTATGACTGGGAGTGTCTAAGTGTGTACACATGTTTGCTCTGTGACAGACTGTTGATACGCTCAGTGTTGTGCCAAAACCTGAACAGATATGCAGATTAGAAAACTGATGAATGGATGCAGCTTCATATTTTCAAAACAGTAAAGGTAAAGGATAAAACCAAAATAGATAACATAGGAATCTTGATAAGTTTTCCTTAGTTTATTAAAGACATTGCAATATTATACTATTCAATGAAACTTTAATCTGTTGATGCCAAAAATAGCCTGAAATACTTTATTTTCTGTTCTAACAATGTGCTCAGCCAGGATATTGAAATTTCTTTACCAGAGTCCTGCTAGGAGCATTACATTGAAAATTACATAGTTTTGATTTCAAGGCTTATTTGTACTTTGTGTTGGGTGGAATTGCAACCAAATTAATTATTAGCTGCAACTATTTCATTCCCAGACCTTTTTTGTATCTATCCTTTAGATGAAAGAAAGCATCAATGCAGATGTTAGTAATTATAGCTTTAGAAACAAAGTACATATTCAAATTCAAACTAAAATTTAAAAAAACAAACAACTGCATTGCTTTTCAGATTCAAGCTTTATTGTCAACCATGTAAATTTAAAAAATACACTTTGGCATTACAGCTGCAAAGTCTGTCCCCAGGCTGTCAAAAAAGTGTATTGTTTACACCCTTGTAATCAAGGTTTTAATTATAACTTCTGTATAAGCCTATGAAAGTCTTTTATCTTTGTCTTATCTTTAAAAGTTATAAGTTTGTCTTGATTTCAAATCTAGACTGAGTAATGATCTGTTCTCTCTGGGTGTTTTAACTTGGCTAGTTACATGGAAATTCATATAAGCAAAATACTAATATACACTATAAAGAAATAAAATTCCTAACAACAACATAAATAACAAAATAAATATTGTGCTGTGTTTGTGTTCAATAGTTGCAGATACTGTACTTTCAAGATCAAGATTACTACATATCACAGTTAATCAGGAAGAACAGTAAAGAAACCTGGTAATAATAACCTTGATAGAACTAACCCATTTACCAAATGGAATGATAATGAACTGAATATTGGTATGGGGGTGAAGGATCAGATAAATCTGTAGGATTTACATTTCAGTGTGCAAGAGCAGATTGAATACAATGAGGAGATGTTACCCCATGATTTTTAAAAAAAGTGTACGCATATCACTTTCTATGTAGCATTTCTACCCTGCTTGGAGACGTTCATACAACATAGTGGTGATGAAGGTCAAAGCGCATTCAAAAAGACATCCCACAGAAAAGAGTAAAAGCCTTATTATGGTGTTCGTTATTGACAATAAAAAGTGCTGACTTTCCATATTAAGAGTGTTGAAAATGATGTTCAGGAACTTAAAATTCAACACCACCTGTCACAATGGCTAATAGAGACAATGAATACTCTCATCTTGCCTAATGACTACTAAGTTTTTTTTTTTGTTATTGGCCTTTGGTTTAATTGTTTTAAAGGAGTGGCACTATAAAAGTTTCTCTCCAAAGATGGTTAGGCCTTTAAAAATTAATACTTTGTGTGGCGATTTACTAGTGTTACTTAGCCATTATATCATATCTTAAAAAATTCATAATAAACATACTTTATGTTGAAACTATTTGACATAATAGGGAATATTTTTCTCTACAAGTTAGACAGAAACAATATTTAACAGAAAATATTGCTCACTATACCATTTGTGAAAAAAGAATCACCTTGTTCCTGTTTTTTTCCTCAGACACATTGTATTGTATTGACCCCCTTCTTTTGACACCCACTGCACGCCCAACCTACCTGGAAAGGGGTCTCTCTTTGAACTGCCTTTCCCAAGGTTTCTTCCATTTTTTCCCTACAAGGTTTTTTTGGGAGTTTTTCCTTGTCTTCTTAGAGAGTCAAGGCTGGGGGGCTGTCAAGAGGCAGGGCCTGTTAAAGCCCATTGCGGCACTTCCTGTGTGATTTTGGGCTATACAAAAATAAACTGTACTGTATTGTATTGTATAATGTTGGCTCACCCTTTGGTAGCTTGGACAGTAGAGAAACATTGTCTTTCAACTTGGAGATTTTTAGGGTATTGTGATTGACGGTCTCAGGCTATAAAACTGAAGAGCAAACTGCCTTCACATTCCCAATTTAAATTAAATTAGCATTAAATTCAATTTTGATTTTATTAGCATAGCACTGATACTAACAGCGATGCAAATTTTACACTTTTTTTTTACTGATGCTTACAAACCTAACAGTTTTAAGTTATTTCTTTATCAGGCTTTTATCTAGTGCAGTGATGGTGGACCTTTTGGGCTCAGCATGTCAAAAATTCTGAAAATGCCTAACTTGATTCTGCTGACGTGTCGCCCCACTAAACAAAAGAGAAATAATTTTTTATATATTCATTTATTTAAAAAAATACAGCCCAATCATGTGTGTGTGGTGCTTTGTATTATAAAAGTAAAAGAAAAATCAGTGACTTACAACAGAGAAAATGATATACACACCGATAAATTGCGCTTACAATAGTGCATTACTTTTAATAGTAATTTGGAATTAAACTGAAACAATATTAAACACATTGCATTTGATTGGACATCAATTAATGACTTTTTTGGTGCAGAGTATTAATAGACATGTCTGAAATCGATGGTAGGTACTTTGTGTACTTCAAGCAAGCAGCACTAACTTCATCTGTCTGTCGGTTTCTTTTGTACATCTTCATGTTGTCTACTACTGAGAATAAGGTCTTGCGAAAGTATAATGTGGAAAATAAGCCAGTTTTAGGAAGGATTAAGTTGAGAGAAATGTAAAACAGCAGATACTTGGAGACTGCATTTGCAGATCTTGCACTTGTGCCATGAAAACAAGCCTCCGGTTCAAGACGATGTGCTGATATGGATGGTAAAGCTCTGGGTGGTGCAGGGTCTCATATTTCTTATATTTTGGTTTGTTCAGTTTTCTTGAAAACTCAGGTCTTGGTAAGTCACCCAAAATGTTGTGGCATGTCAACTTTGACATTTGTGCCATCCGTTTGCCATCACTGATCTAGTGCATCTTTCTAGGATGCACAGAGACGAACGTGTACATCAATATAAAAAAAATTTAATAGTTTTTCAATCATTTCAAGCCTACTATTTAAAGTTTAGGCATTTTTGTGGTAATACTGTTTGTAACAATGTTAAAACATGATTAATACTTTTATTTTCATATAAATTTCTCAGGATACTCGCCAGAAATGCCTCTAATGCTTCTGTCCCTTTAGGTCTAAATTTCAAGTCTCTGCTTATCACTTTGTACCAGTTACACCCAGTATATATACTGTATACTTTGAAGGAACAATAGAGGTAAATGTATTTCTACACTGTGATACTGGGTCTTTGAGACTCTATGTCATTCAAACTAAGTACAGGTGCTGGTCATAAAATTAGAATATCATGACAAAGTTGATTTATTTCAGTAATTCCATTCAAAAAGTGAAACTTGTATATTAGATTCATTCATTACACACAGACTGATGTATTTCAAATGTTTATTTCTTTTAATGTTGATGATTATAACTGACAACTAATGAAAGTCCCAAATTCCGTATCTCGGAAAATTAGAATATCAATTAAGACCAATGCAAAAAAAGGATTTTTAGAAATGTTGGCCAACTGAAAGGTATGAACATGAAAAGTATGAGCATGTACAGCACTCAATATTTAGTTGGGGCTCCTTTGGCCTGGATTACTGCAGCAATGTGGCGTGGCATGGAGTCGATCAGTCTGTGGCACTGCTCAGGTGTTATGAGAGCCCATGTTGCTCTGATAGTGGCCTTCAGCACTTCTGAATTGTTGGGTCTGGCGTATTGCATCTTCCTCTTCACAATACCACATAGATTTTCTATGGGGTTAAGGTCATGCGAGTTTGCTGGCCAATCAAGAACAAGGATATCATGGTCCTTAAACCAGGTACTGGTAGCTTTGGCACTGTGTGCAGGTGCCAGGTCCTGTTGGAAAATGAATTCTGCATCTCCATAAAGTTCGTCAGCAGCAGGAAGCATGAACTGCTCTAAAACTTCCTGGTAGACGGTAGTGTTGACCTTGGACCTCAGAAAACACAATGGACCAACACCAGCAGATGACATGGCACCCCAAACCATCACTGACTGTGGAAACTTTACACTGGACCTCACGCAACATGGATTCTGTGCCTCTCCTCTCTTCCTCCAGACTCTGGGACCTTGATTTCAAAAATTTGCAAAATTTACTTTCATCAGAGAACATAACTTTGGACCACTCAGCAGCAGTCCAAAGGCGAGACACTTCTGACGCTGTCTTTTGTTCAAGAGTGGCTTGACACAAGGAATGCGACAGCTGAAACCCATGTCTTGCATACGTCTATGCCTGGTGGTTCTTGAAGCACTGACTCCAGCTGCAGTCCACTCTTTGTGAATCTCCCCCACATTTTTGAATGGGTTTTGTTTCACAATCCTCTCCAGGGTGTGGTTATCCCTATTGCTTGTACACTTTTTTCTATCACATCTTGTCCTTCCCTTCGCCTCTCTATTGATGTGCTTGGACACAGAGCTCTGTGAACAGCCAGCCTCTTTAGCAATGACCTTTTGTGTCTTGCCTTCCTTGTGCAAGGTGTCAATGGTCGTCTTTTGGACAACTGTCAAGTCAGCAGTCTTCCCCATGATTGTGTAGCCCACAGAACTCGACTGAGAGACCATTTAAAGGCTTTTGCAGGTGTTTTGAGTTAATTAGCTGATTAGAGTGTGGCACCAGGTGTCTTCAATATTGAACCTTTTCACAATATTCTAATTTTCTGAGATACTGAATTTGGGACTTTCATTAGTTGTCAGTTATAATCATCACATTAAAAGAAATAAACATTTGAAATACATCAGTCTGTGTGTAATGAATGAATCTAATATACAAGTTTCACTTTTTGAATGGAATTACTGAAATAAATCAACTTTGTCATTATATTCTAATTTTATGACCAGCACCTATATATGTATAAAGTTTTATATATGAGCTATTAACTGCATCAGTAATCCACTTGCCTATTAAATCTTTGAACAGTGATGTGATAAAACTTATACCAAAAAATGAAGTGTTTTATTGAAAAAAGTTGCTTTAACCAGTCATTGACAAACTATGATAGCACCGAAATGCAATACAGAAGTAGGGTTTGGTGCTTAAAATGTGAATAGCACACAGAAAGGACAAACTATAGGCTGAACAAGTAAAAAAAAAATAAAATGTGAGCTGTGGCGAGCGGCTGGGCTGAGAAGGACCGGGAGAGGGACTATGCCTCCCCCGGACCACGAGAGGGCAGCCACCCTGGTTTGTGTAGGGGCCACGGGAATTGAGTATGGAAGCTCAACCCTATAGGGGCCCGTGGCCACTGCCACGAGGTGCCCAGAAGACTGAAGCTCAGGACGTCAGCACTTCCGCCACACCTGGAGGTGCTGGTGGAAGTATTACTAGGGACACCCGGAATGCTTCCAGGTGCTCATGTGGCACTTCCGCCACACCAGGAAGTGCCGCAGGAAGCTTGTCAGAGGGAGCACGTCAAGGTGGACATAAAAGGGGCCGCCTTCCTCCAGTCGTCAGCTGGAGTCGGGAGGAAGAGGATGAAGCTCGGAGCAGAGGAGTGGATGCGGTGCAGGAGGACAGGACTTTTAAGAGGCCCGGACTGGAGGGTGTTTGGTGCAGGGGCACTGGGTTGTGTGCGGGACTGATTACATCTGTAAATAATTGTAAATAAATGTGTGGTGGGTTTGAACATTGGTGCCTGCCTGTCTGTGTCGAGGCTGATCTTCCACAGAGCTTATAATAGGATCAACATAAAATTTGTTGTTACTCAAAGTAAATGTGCAAACCTGTGAATCTGTGTCAGGATCTTTTCATTTAAACCAAGTTTTGCAAATAACTTTGGTAAACATTGGAATGCACATCATTAGGCAGACCCACTAACATGCAATAGATAGATAGATACTTTATTAATCCCAAGGGGAAATTCACAATGTTTAGTTTTAAAGTTGAATTAACAGTACTGAAGTCTACTAAAACTTTTGGTCACAACACGATGAGAAAAGCCTGAAACGTTATTTGTGTAAAACGATTCCCGTTTGCCGTAGATGGATAAGGTGGCTGCTGTTAGACCCTGTCCTGGACTGGAAATGAGTTGCAACTTTGGCAACGACAACATGAGACAATATCCAAACATACAGCACTCGCAGATTAGTTTGGTTCTCCTCTGTATGAGGTAGGAATGTGACCTTCATGTTCATGCCAATTTACAGATTTTAAAGGAGAACATATTTATTATTTATTTTTAGCTGCAACAGCAGCATTGTGTCAGGAATCAAATCTGGAAGTGACCTTCTTTTGCACTAGATGCATGCTGCATTCAAATTAAATTGAAAGTCTCAATGTATTCAGGCACTCACTGTTTGTTAAAAGAAATTTCAGAATACAGTTGAATATATAACGACATTTAAAAACAAAAATGAAGGCTATATTAACTTTCTTGATCTTTTGCCTCTATATTTGTAGACTTGTATTTAGGCTCCTGCTACCTGTTAATGGCCTTTGCATTGTGTGCGTCAGGTCTTAATTTTAATTTTCTGTTGTTGGCACTGCTGGCATTTTTCTTTATCTTTTTTTTTTATTTTAAGCCAAATTGCTGGGCAAAGGGCAGAAATGACAAATGGAAAAATCAAGCCTAAACTAGGACAACCCAAACTTTATCCTTTCAGAAAACATAGGCACATTGAAAAGGAACTGTACAATGAACACAAACATCGAGGCAACTTATCTTGAAACGTGGTTTATGATTTGTCACACCCTTACTATACAGCATACAGTTAGTCTATAAGCTTTAAAAGCGCCATGCAAAAATAACATCCTGTGCTGTTACTGCTACATTTGGCTATTTGCATTTTTACATTGTAGCTGTGTTTTACACAAAATCCTTAATCCAAACTTGCTTTTAAAATTTGCCAGGTATACTTTTCAAGCCCTTCAGTTTTTTTTTTCATTTTTAAAATTAAAAAACAGTGCTGGTTTATTGTGCTCATCAGTTTAAATATTTGATCCTGCACTACAGTGTTGATGGTCCATGCTGAAGGTATACATTAATTAGTATTATGAATTACCAGTAGATAATTTTTGTTTATTACAGACCTACAATAACTAAATCAATATTGCCAGAACTAACAACTAAAATAATATGCTAAAAGGTTGAGGGTCATGTATGACTTAACTCTTTAAACATACAAACACTTTGGGACTTAATTGTAATACTGAACTTGCATTAGGCACGTGAACAGTAAACAGGCAACTGTGATAGAAAGAAGTACTGCAAGTTAGTGTTGTCAGAGGCACAACAAACGTATTGAAGTCAACTATAGTCCTACAAGACTGTCATTTTTAAAACCCACATTTATCCCAAGATGTGTAACAATACATACTGTATGCACTCAAAACACAGCTCACAAATGTTAAATGTGAACCCATCTTTTGATTTAAAAATCCTGGCTCAACACATACACACACACAAATTCATTCATAGTTAACAAGAACAAGCACCTGAGTGCCTACATTTCAATCTGTACAAGTGAACTTGAAAATAAGCATGAAAATTACCAACAGCAAAAAGATTAAAATTGCGGCAGCAGTCACTGGGAACTTTGACTGCAATTAAGTAGCTAAAGTACTGTATGCGTCTCCAAATAAAATTAACAATCACTACATAAAAAACACTGTTTCATAAAATGTCTGATTAAAAAAAAAAAAAAACAACAAAAGCCAGATTAAACAAGTAAATAAGTGGGACTTTAGGCGGGATTTAAATGTCAGAACAGTGGAAGTGATTTAGATATTAAGTGGCAACGCATACCAACATTTTGGGATGGCCACTGAAAAAGCTCAATTCCCATACCAAATATACTGACAGCATAGCACCCACAAGAGAGATTGGGAAGAATATCTGACCACCTTGAAGGTAAAATACTTAAGAAAATCTGAGGTATAGGAAGAATCTTGGCTATTTAAGGCTTCAAACTCAATCCTATCCCTACCAGGCAACCAAGAAACAGAAACCAAGACAGGAGTGAGATGTTCCTTGTTTGGGAGGCCTTTCATCAACCTGTCTGCAGGACTGACAGACAACAAAAAACAAACGAGTTACAGTAGTCAAGCCAATTATAAATAAAAGAACGGATATAATGGAGTGGGGCGGCACGGTGGCGCAGTGGATAGCGCTGCTGCCTCGCAGTTGGGAGACCTGGGGACCCGGGTTCGCTTCCCGGGCCCTCCCTGCGTGGAGTTTGCATGTTCTCCCCGTGTCTGCGTGGGTTTCCTCCGGGCACTCCGGTTTCCTCCCACAGTCCAAAGACATGCTGGTTAGGTGGATTGGCGATTCTAAATTGGCCCTAGTGTGTGCTTGGTGTTTGTGTGTGTCCTGCGGTGGGTTGGCACCCTGCCCAGGATTGGTTCCTGCCTTGTGCCCTGTGTTGGCTGGGATTGGCTCCAGCAGACCCCCGTGACCCTGTGTTTGGATTCAGCGGGTTGGAAAATGGATGGATGGATGGATATAATGGAGTGTATATGGCTAATTAGCAGGACTTCTAAAAAGAAGATCTGCCTTAGGATGATCAGATGCTCCAGGCTAAAATCCTTACAATTAGACATTTTCACTGCAATGCAACTATTTTAACCTCCATAGTCCAGCATTTGGATTGATAATGAAGCTTTCAGCTGAAAGAAAGGGCACTTGTACTTTTCCTGGTTTAAAGTATGGAAATAAGCATGATTTTAAAATCTAACTAACTGGAACATGTATTGATTAACCAACAGATTATCATATCAGTTGGTAGGTCAAGCTCTAAATTTGTTAGCAGCTGAAGTAACTTCCTGCAAGCTAAAATGTTAACATTTTATACTTAAAGAATCCCACTGCATAAAAAATTACAAAAAAAAAAAAAAATACCCATGCTGTGATTCACAGGCGAAAGCGTACTGGGTGATAACTCTGCCGGTGAACCTAAAAAACAAACAAAAATAATTTTAAATAAGCCTGTAATAAGAGTTTAAATTCATTATCAACTGACTGTAACAGAGGCTCAAATCATCTGTAGGTAACTTTGTAGATAATGGATTGTAAGGCAATAAGGCAATCATAAAAACAATTCTTATTTTTATTTTTAATGCAAAGCTAAAGAAAATGTACTTTATTCACAATTTCTACATTTTACGCTGAACCTGTACATTTTGAAGAGGAGTTTTTACCTGTGTCCATACTTTGGTTCATTTGTTGATCACTTGTCTCACCATCTTCACTGATATAACCGGGTGGTGGTGTTTCTACAAAGAATATATAAAAACATTATTTTAAGCACAATGCAAAGGAATAAATGTAACACTGCTAGAGAAAGTCTAGTCTAGTATGATTCTGAGACTGAGAGGAATGAGCTACAGTAAAAGATGAGCTTGGAGGAGTTAAACTTTTTCAATTTTAAGTAAATAGAGATTAATAGATGAGAAGATTAACGTTTTTAAAATAATGAAGGGAGCTAGGGAAGTGGATCCCATCAGTTACTTAAATTGTACAACTAGAATACGGGCACATGGCTGGAAACATGTCAAGGTAAGATTTCACACAAATGTTTGAAACATTTTCTTCAAGCAAACAACCATAAATTAATAAATTACAAAGCAATGTGATGGAAAGTAGGTCTTTTAGAGACCTTCAAATCTCAACTTGATGTTATTTCAGACAATCTGTTTTTTGTAGGTAAATGTGACAAATACCAAAATTTAATAAATAAGTATTAACTGAACAGATTAAAAATTGTTAACAAGACATGTCTTAAGTTCTAATTTTATGTTACAGATATGCTAGCCAAAACACTTGTAGATAGTGATTAGAGCTGTATTCAAAATACTGACAAAATATAGCATGAATAAACTTTTGCTGACACGTGAACTAATGCTGTCGTTGCTGCATCAATACTGATGCATCTAATTATCATATAAAGCATGTGAGCTTGAGAAAATGGTACCGTGTTCAAACATAAGACAGTGATCAATCTATAGCCCAGTAGGTCGCAAAACTAGGCTCTAAATTCCAAAAAATTGCCTAAACAGAAACAGCTACAGCCAGCACCACTGAAACTCAAAACAGACATCTGAGCACACTCTGGTCTCTCTATTATAAAAAAAAAATTCTGGGCGAGAAAGACTAGGGAGACGAGACGTGATCTTCATGTGAAGATTATGGAAGACACTTAAAAGACCCGCAAGACGAAAGAGACTGGCCACGGAGCGTCTCACAGGGACCTTAAACATGAGACTTTGTGCCAAGAGATTGACCCAGGACCGTCTCACGGGGACATAGAACATGAGATTCTTGCAAGACATGCCCTACTTACAACCAATATCAAATAATACCACGGGGAGCAAAACACTCAGTCGTGTAAAGGCTTTGAGCACACACAGATCCAGGGCTCTCAGAGCATATACGGCATACAAGGACAATACACTACAGATGAAACGTCGACGACTTAAGGGAAGAAGAAAGAGCAGCCTGGAGAAAGGAGACTAAACAGCGTTGGAGAGAAAAAAAAATGCAAAAAATAAAAACAATAATCTAGGTGCAAATTCAGAAAATAAGGAAAGTAATCATCAGCCCGGAACAAGTGGAATTGAAAAAGAAAAAAAAAACGCATGTCCAATCAGGCTCAGAATTAAATGAGTAAAAGACAAAGTAGAACTTCATAAAGACGTTCAAATATGTTGGCGCTATACACATGCAGAGCAGGTTAGAGATTATGAAAGCAGTGGAATTCGAAAGGCTCAAAAAACGTTGGTACGATATACATGTAGAGAAAGTTAAAGAATATGAAAGCAGGAAAAGTATAAAAAAGTAAAGATCGCATTAGCACAAACAATTGGAAATTGTTACTCGAAAAAAGGGAAAATAATCACCATGGACCAGGTCTCATTGGAAAAAAAAGCAGGACAAAGCGAGGTCAGAAATAAAAAACAGAGTAGAAAACAGAGTAAAACGTCAAAGAGGTTAAAAAACAAGGGGGCCAAACACATGCAGAGCAGGTTATAGATAACGAAAACAATGGAATTCAAAAGACTTAAAAAAAACTTAGGCACAAAAAACATGCAGAGCAAGATATGGAATATGATAGCAGAAAAAAACTAAAGTGTCAAAACAAAGAAAGTAAACTGCATTAGCGCAAACAGAGAAATTATTACTTGGAGAAATAACAAAAAGGCGTATAGAGATCAAATATATGGACACAGGTGATATGTCAGAAGTATGTATATATTGTAAGGCTTTAAAGTTTAAGTCAGAGAATTTCAAAAACGGGGTTTACCTCACATGCATTTATTGGTTACTTTGCAAAAAAAATTATTAACTGCTGAATATGCAGATCATTTTGTCTGTGCTGAAATTTCAAACAAAGAAACCTATCCTGAATAATGGTACAAAGTCATTAAACACATGCCTCACAGACCTCATTTAAAAGATTCAGCATGTGGGGACTCGAAAGATTCCAAATATTGTTTTTACCGAAGTTCTGAAATAAAAGTGAAACTAGTGAAATAGCAACAATTCAAAGAAAAAAAAATCTTAATGTGTATCCAGAAAACCAAACACGGGGGTTGGTGAGCGAAGCCCCCTAGTTTTATAATAAAAAATGTCTGTCAGTTATGTTGTCATAATGTTAATGTATCATATCATCTTGTAAACGTTTTATACCGTGTGTATCTTCTAGTAGTGGCCAGCTCTTATTGACGCCCGTTTCCAATAAAAGCCAGGTTTGAAGAGATGTAGCGACAAATAGACGCCAGTCTCCAATAGTAGCCGGTCTCGTTTAAGCGCCGATCTCCAATGACCCACTGCCTTTTCCGTACGCTAATCCTCTTTTCGTACCACCTGGGCTACTGCCCTCCTGCAGTGAATCATACGGTAAGTAACTTTTCGTGTCAAAAATGTTTTGTCGTCGGATGCTATCGAGGAAGGGAGAAAGTCAAAACGAAATTTCTTTGTGTACATTTTGCCCTTTCGTCTCCACGTCAATCACAACCCCACAGGGAGGGCAAAGGTGGGTGGAAGGGGTGGAAAGAACATGAAAATGCCATCTTCGACACGTTAATCCTCTCCTTTGACCAGGGAAGTAGGGGCTGTATTGTAGCATGACAGACAGACCATGATCACGTGAAAAACTCTGCGCCCTCTTCCTCGGTGACCTGTTAACCTTTACCTCCACTGACACTTTTGCCTTCAGAAGGGTCGTGCGGGTGTCTGTTCATGTCACTGTGTTCTTGGGGCCCGTGTTTGTAGTGTGAGCAATGGGAAGGAAACGGTCATTTGATTTACCATTCAAACTCCGTGCGGTAACATACGCAAAAGAACATTCAGGCGAAGAAGCTGCACGACATTTTGGGCTGGATCCAAAATGTATCCGAGAATGGCGCAAGCAGATGACTGATATTGAGAAAACGGCGGCAGAAAAAGGTGCCAGAAGTAAATGATTGCCTGGAAAGTGAGCGAAGAATTAGATGAACTGGTGTTAACATGGATTATTGAACAAAGACTGGAAGGTGCATGTGTCTCCATGAAAATAATCCGCACGAAAGCGAAAAGGATTTTTGATACGGAGATTGATGATGCTTCAAAAGGAAAAAAAACTTTCGTAGCCAGTGCTGGCTGGCTTGACAAATTTATGAAACGCCATCATTTAACGCTCCGTCGGAAGACATCGCTGACGCAGAAGGATCCAGAACAAGTTATTGACAAGCTTGTCTCTTTTATGATGTGGGTTGCCAATCAGTGAACTGCAGATGGAGTTAAGGACGGCGAAATCATTGGAATGGACGAGACATCTGCTTGGTTCGACATGTCTTGTTCTACAACAGTCGAACCAAGTGGCAGTAGGAGTGTTACAATAAAAACATCTGGTCACGAGAAATCTCATTTCACTGTCACATTGACAGCGAAAGCAGATGGCACAAAATTGAAGCTGTTTATTGTATTTCGGGGCGCAAAGCGAGAAGTGGCAAGACTACAGGATGTCCAAGAAGCTGTGGTAGCAACCTTAAAAAATGGATGGATGAATCAGGAATTAACAATAATGTGGTTGCAGAAAGTTTGCGATGTTTTCTGTTTCCGGAAGAGACTTCTTGTCTGGGACGCTTACCGCTGTCACATCAGTGAGGAAACGAAACAAGAACTGAAGAAATATAAAATGTCAACGGCAGTTATCCCTGGTGGTTGCACCAAGTCCGTCCAACCTGCTGATGTTGTTTGGAACAAGCCCCTGAAAGACAAGCTTCGAGAGTTGTATGACAATTGGATGGCAGGGGAAGAAGATAAGGAGTTTACAGCTGGCGGAAATTTGAAAGCGCCGGCACTACGTTTGTTAGTAACGTGGATAATATCAGCTTGGCAAGAAATCACCCCAGAAATGAAGGATTTTCTTATCAAGGATTGTGGAATCATCAATGCATGCGATGGACCGGAGGACGATCTTATCCATTGCTTTAAGGAGAGCCAGCCATGCCATGCTGGGAGTGCGAAACTGATTACTGCGTGACAACAAGTAATGGGAGTACCTGTATTGCCATCACAAGAAGAGGAAGATGAAGAAGTACTCGTAAATAACGAAGCAATCATTACCGATACAGACGACGAGTAGATGGTAAGTACTGTACTTTATTGTATTTTATCCAATCTCATGTCGTAATGTATACGTATATGTGTGAGTTTGGAGCTTATTGCATTTCCTTACGTTCCGCAGGGGACTTGTCGGGCTGATGAGCGCTTTCGTGCGAAATTCGGACTGGTGCAGGCCAGTGCTGGTGGAATCACTGGCAAGAAAGTTCAGTAGACATCTACCGTACCTGTTTTTCATGCTTACGGTAATACCGTGTACTGCTTTAATAATACTGTACTGATAATTTCATTAAATCCTGAAATGTTCATCCGGTGTTGTTGCCTACATTTTGTGGCCGTAAATACGGTACCATACCGTATTTTACTGCCAAATGAATCCCGTTTACCCATCACCATTCCATCTACGAGTCGAATAATAGCCTGTCTCCAACAACCGCTGGTCTCTTTTAAACGCCAGGCCGTCCGAATAATTTTTTGAATAAACGCCGGGGCTACTATTGGAAGATATACGGTATGCATCTTTTATTCTGAAGTTACTTCCAATAAACTTTCCCTAATAACTGATTTATATTCAAGAAAGTTCCTGACAAGAGTACCAATAGAAAATAGAATGAAATATACCACATCGAAAGCAGTGTAAATTAACAACAACTGCTAAGGAAAAGTACATGTTGAAGACACACCAAAAAAAAAAAAAAAAAAGTTACCTGGAATATAATTATTCGGTGGTTCAATTCCTGCAGGGAAATTAGTGTTTTCAGGTATGGAATGGGTATAGTCATCCAGAGGAGGCAGCTCTGTCAGAATTTCTGTGTGTCTTGGCACAAGAACAGGTGGTAAAACTGGAGCAGGATTAGATATTATGACATCAGGATTAATATGCACTTTTAATTTTATTCAATGAATAGTGCAAGTATCTGTTTCATCTATTGAACACTACAATGTTACATTTAGTGATTTTACTTTTAAAATATAATCTTTGATTTAAAAAATTAACAGTAGTCGCCTGTCTGAAAAACTAAACATTCAAAGAAGTTAAATACTTCACACAGACAACTGAAATTTAGTTTCCATTCAAGGGCCAAATCTGATTCAGCAAACAAAAATCAGGAAAACATATACATATATATTATATATACACACATATAATATAATATAATATAATATAATATAATATAATATAATATAATATAATATAATATAATATAATATACACACCATGCACAGTTGAAAAAAACCTATGTAACCTATTCTGGAATGGCACAGTATGAATGAGAGGCTTGATATCTAACATGGCTGCCAGCACTTTCTATTCATGCTTAACATAATAGGCTTTACTTGCTATAGGATATAAACACAACTAAAATGTGCAGAACAGAGTACAACAGGAGGCGACTAATAAAATGTAACTAACATGAGAGATGTATTTAAGTAAACACTGCTCAGAAAGTTGTTTCACTTATAATAAATAACATTGATAAATAACTGGATTAAGACAAAATTAAATATTTCGGCATGTATAAGCAAAACTCAAAACTAACACTGAACAGTAGCTGTATTTTGAAAAACAAATTCTTAAATGCAAGCCAACAGCTAAAGATACTATTTCTAACTCTTCAGTGTTCAGTATGGAAAGCATTTTCACCTTTTAATTTTCTGAACATCATACATTACTATACAGTTAATGCTACTTGTGGGCACCTAGTTTAAACTCAAAACATACCATATGTACCTTTTTATTCATGGGAAATGCACTTTATTTTTGCAATCTTTTCAATTTCCATAAGGAAACTCTGTCTCTGAAGAGTCTCAATGGCTGGGAACATTTTGCAAAAAGGCAAAACATTGCTTGATTTGATAGAGAAGCCAGCTGGTCTTTATCATTTATTAAGTGAATTAATGCTAGTCTTGCATAGCTAGACTATAGCTTGTATATTTTTATTTAAAGTGTAGATGAAAATAAAAGCTTTATGTCTCTTGACCTTGCATATTTTTTCACAAGTAATTTGACTTTCATGAAGCAATGAGGCTAGCCTTTTTGCATTTTAGGAATTGAAACTTTTTAACATTCAAAAAAATGTAATATTTAACTTTTTAAAACAGGTATATTGCTCAATCCATTTTTTGATTAAAAATTATGAACCTTTCTTTTATTTCTTCTTTACAAAATGAAAAACCTACTATATTTGCAATGTTTGGAAAAGCAAACTATTTCTATAATCAATGAGTATAATGAGAGACCTTAAAAATGATTTAATATGTATAGCAAGAATATTCGCTTATACTCCTGATTTGGTTGCTTGGAAAAATTTCATACAGAACTATAAAATTTAACTGCAATCAAAGTTCCTAAATTGTCTTAAATTCGAAGCTCCCTTCTTCCTCTCCGATTAGGATTTCAGAAAACAAAAAGCAGCTGGGCTATCTCTTCGAGGACAATATGATCTTCCACAATGAAAACTAAAGTGATCTGCCACATGGGAGGGCAGAATAAAGTATCTGCAGTGCTCTCCACTTCTACATTATCTTTCAGCTTTTAATTTCCTCAATGCTACTATGATATTAAGCTGGCGAGTAGATTTACTGTCTGAAAGCAATTCACAAAAATGACAATGTTGGAGTAAAAAAAAAAAAATCTACAGGACAACAATAAACACATTATGAGCCCTTAAATGACAAACGTATTTCTGAGGACTAGAGGTATACTAACGGTATGTTTTAGTACTAAGTCTGTTTCACGCGAAAGCTATAAAATAAAACAGCTCTTCAGTTCACCATATTCTCCATTCCCAGCTAGGCTACATTTTCTCTAGGTACTTTAAATTCTTCATAAAACTACAAGGGAAAGGCATATAAATGTCTGACACGTTTTACATTTTATTGCAGAGAGAAAATGCAAGGCAGAAGTTGGTCCTGCTTACATCTGAAATGTCAGAACAGACTTTGGCCAAAAGAACAACTAAATCTTTGGAATGGGTTTTACTACAAATTAGTTAAGCAACAGAGATATGTTTCAGTCTTAAGGTTTTCATATTTGCTAAATTAGCACATAAACAGAAATATGTATTAAGCAACTTTAAAAGACTAAAATGCTTACTAATTTTTTTTTATTTTTACTTAGAGAGAGAAAAAAAGAAACACAAGAACACATTCATACCTGGTGTTTCCACCCTCTGGTAGTGATAAGGATTAACGCACACCTCGTCCTTTTTAAGATTAAAAGCATATTCACAAGTCTCAATGGCTCGTAATTCATGATGACTGTGCAGATCCGGCCACCTCCATAACCGACAGTAGATGACATGTGGTAAACCTTTACGGTGAGAAACCTGCAAACGTCCATCTAGAGATCTAAAATGTCAAACAAAAGATGAAAATAATCAAGGCATGAGTACCTAAAATAGCCGCAAAGCAAGTGCAATTTACATTATCAACCATTCACACGGCTGTCCATATATGTTTAACAGCACCTTTGATTTGGATAAAATTTATAGTTACTGAAAAATGTATTTACCATAATGTGCTTATTTGTAAAATGAAGAACATGATCTTCTGGCTTTCCAAGATATTTACCAATACGACACTAATACGGTACTAATATTGTATGTGTTAGACAATATGTATTGAATGGTTAATATTACAGAACACTTGAATGAACTAAATTCTTCTATTTCTGATGAACTGCAAGCAATCTGCACTTGTACTGCTGTATTTTGAACTTTATTTCTCAGGTGATTAATTAAGAGCCAATCAACAACTTGTTGAAAAAGGTGGAGGATATGAAGGACTGTACAATAAAAAGGGGATGTAGAAAATAACACTCATCTTCTGATGAAAATACGGCACCACCAATGATTCCTTATGTGGGCATCTTTGAGTGTCTACACTTTTTCTGGCTCCCACTTTTTGGTATCAGATTCAGAATTCATCTAATTAAATTACTTGCTAATTACACAGTATTTTGTGCACTTAAGAACACATTCTATCTACTGTACAATTCTGAACAAATTTTAAGACAGTACACACTAAAAAGAAAAAAAAACGTTTTTAAATAATGTATCAGCAAAACTGCCATCTAAAAATGCTTCCTTACTTTATGTGGGAGAAAGTTCTCTCTGTCATGGCCCAAAACAATTTTGTTAAACTATTCTCTTTCAGGAATAATATGCATATCAATGTTTTTGATCCTTTGCAGCTCTAAAGACTGTTCCCAGTTACTCATGTTTTAACTTCCCTAACTGAAACAATTTTATACTCAGAAAAAGTTACACTAATCTTGTTTATTTGTGACATAGTTTAGTATATTCACCTGGTTTGGTCAGGATAGCTGTAAAGGCCTGTTGTATCCCACTGATCTATCGTATTTGGTGTACTCAGTCCCCAAATTTCAGAGCAATTGCTGTGTACAGAAATCAAAAGAAACAAAACAAAAAAAAAATTGATGTAAACATGGGGCATGGTTCATTCAAAAAATATCATGGTGAAAATAAGACATGGGAACAGACAAATTAGTCTCTTTTATGTGACAAGTAATAGCAGCCAACAAAAAGTAGAATTCCTCCTCATTCAAATTACGAGATCACATAAAAGAGGGCTACAGAATGGAATGAAAAAAAAAAGAAGGTGTAGGGAGTGAAGGGAGGAACACGCACAAGAAAAAAAAGTAAAAACAGTAAAACTTAAGATGTTTTAGAGTTTAACAGTTAGCTGCATTAAATATGAATTTCCAACCTTATATATATTTTTTAAATATGAGAACTGAATTAAAACCTACTACTGGCTTAAATATGATTTTTCTTCAAATTCTTTCAAAATTATTCTAAGGTGTGTGGACTTGGATGAAAAAAGTAAGAACAATTAGATGAAATACTACTCATTTAAAACAGCCAATTTGGTGAGGGGGGTCGCATAAAAACATAATATTAAAAGAAAATACCGCCTACATCTTTAAAAAATGAATATATGCATGGAGGTTGGCTGCCAAAGAATTATTTTAAAAGGTAATACATGAAGTGGGAAAACAAGATGTGAATATTTAGATTTTTTTAAGAATACCTAGATTAGCCTGTTCAATATAAAAAAAATGCATGAAACTTCCTTTTACAAATTCATCCATTTATCTTTTTAAGCCACTTAATATTAATTTTAAAGTTTACAGCAGAGTGTTAATTTAATTTCTAGATTAAATCCTCAAAGTACTGTAAGAAAAGTTTCACGACCTCAACTAAAATAAACATACAAGACTCTACAAAGATAAATATACGACAGACACTGACTGAATATTAATTTGTCACTGGATAATAAAACTTTACTGCTATATCACCACCTTTACAATACAGATCTCCACCTTTACAATACAAGTTATTTACTTTGATACTCATGCTTTATTCCATTAAATGATAACAAAGATCATTCAAACTAAATGGAAAGAAACTTTATCTCTGTGCTAAGCATCTGAAATACTGACATTGAACAATGCCTTGTTTTTATGCTTACATGAACAGAAAGCTTCACTCAAGATTTTGGCGACTGTGAAAGGCTCAATTCTACCACCCACTGCACTACAAAGAATGCTAATAGTAGATCAGAGAATGTACACTTGGCATCACTAAGTAGCCGTGGGAAACTGAAAGCTTCAAATTTAAGAATAAATATTTTTAAGGGGTGAAGGGAGGTGGTGGTATGGGTTAGAATGAAAAAAACACACCCTCAATCGTAATTGTGGCATCATTTGTGAAGCTTTCCTTGCATTTTAGAACAACTTGCAATGAATTTGGGTTTTAGCAAATTCTTCCAGTTTATTTATTTATTTTTTTTGCCTTTGACTGACTATAAAGGTACGTTTCTGGTTTACTGATGAGACATCACCATTACAAAGATATTCTTTATAAAACTGATCAGAATGACAATAACTGGACACCAAAACTGGGAATGCACAACAGTTAATTCTTCAAGTACGACCAAAAATGATTTTGTTGTGCAGATTTTCCCATACCCTAGCTTTACCTAATATGCACTATGCAATGAATAAGAAAGAAAAAAAAAAAAACGTAGAAAAGCAAGAAGTGTGGTTCTGGAGCTGGCAGATAAGGCAACAATGTGGTGTGGAGGATCTTGCGCATAAAACAGATGAAAGGTGAAATAAGAAACTCTACTACTTTAGTGTGCAAAAATGCACTCTAAAACAAAGAAATCTGATCCCTACAGTATTTCTAACAACTACAAGGAGATGCATTTAGACCATTTAAATGATTGCTAACAGGCTAGCAACTTTATATGTACATTTTCAATGTAACTTATTATCTTACATATGTTGAGATTTATTCATTTTTATATTTCATACAGGCCTATGTCCCTGCCTTTGATAAGCAGGCAAGAAACATGGATGGATCCCTATAAGGGTAGGCAAAAGTAGGTTTACAGTTGTGCCTTGTATGCAAGGCCGGCAATTTCAGCATTTACGAGATCGTACCTAAGTTTTGGAAGTTAACAAAGCTATTGAGTTAATACAGCTATTGCAGTAATCAAAACCTGCATGTCTGCTTCCATATGAACTATAAACCTACTTTTTCCAACTCCTAAATATCTAATAAACTGGACCTTAAGTAAACATTATCTCATGGGTGCTAATAATTTTCTCTCTCTCTTTTTTTTTTTTTTTTAAACTTGTGCCTAAAATTGCTATAGTGCCAATAAACTACAAGCTGCAAAATAATACCTAACACATCATATGCTTAATTAAGATACAATGGTCAATTACTATGCCCCATGGCCTCTTAATTCTTCAAGCCAATGTCAACTACAAAACAACAAATGAAAAGGCATATGCATTAAAACTCCCCCTGTTTATTTACACAAATTAAGCAATCTCCAATGGATATCACATCTTGAAAAATAACTTTATGTATGTCAAATCTGGTCTAGGACCATCTGCGCTAGTGAGCTGAACTAGGTCTTCAAAAGAGTTTGCACAAAATGGCAATTTCTGCACATGTATTTGCTTCTGGATTTTGAAAAGCAAACTTTTCCAGGTCTTCATCAAAAGGTAATTTAGACTTGGTGATACCAGGAACCTATCCCAAGTAATGTGTACATTGTAACATAATCCTCATAATCATCTTGTATCAAGGCTCCAAATTAGTGATAGTTCAGTGTTACAGGAAGCCATAGCCTAAATTAGCAGCAAAGAAAATTGATATTTTTTTTAAATTGCAGTTTGTGCACATTGTGTGCCAATAAAGAAGTTATCCACTTCAGATTGTTTAATTTTTCTATGAAGTTTAGAAAAATATTCAACCTAATGACATATTCGGACTAGATTAGGTTTACACCGGTTGGGGTAAATTAAGTGCCAGTACTAGTGATGGCCGGTATGACCAAAATTCTATATCACGGTATTTTTCAAAATTGTACCGGTTTCACGGTATTCAACAGTATTTTTTTCCCATGCATAAGTTAACTACATTTTCCACTGCAATTACTGCAGTAGACTGGCTAAGAATAACCTATTCCACTGTCATGAGAATTGTATATTGTACAAAAAACATTTTAATGTGCACACAAGTATTAATACAGGTTTGCATGGCCCCATAAAGTGATAGTTTTTAAGGAGGGGGCACTAATGAGGCACTAATGAAGAGAAGGAATCAAATTGCATGACAGTTGCTGTCAAAATATAGAACCTTTTTATTGAACAAATTATGCAAACAACTTAAACTAAAATTTTGACAACAAATTGTCAACCATCCAAAGAGGCATTTAGACTTAGTAAAATATTCAGGGGTGCTTGTCAAAAGTTGTATTTTTAGAAAAGGAACAAATGGTAAATATTTTTCGTAAACCAACTACACTTTCTGTTAATGTTAACAATCTCTGTCCACTGACATGTTAAAGTGACTTTTTAAACAATTTTACCATCATTAAACTGCATAATATTTAAACTAATAAACAATTAACAATAATGCAACTTCCAGTAATAATACTATTACTTCAAAACTTCAAGCCCAGGTACATTACACAGTATTCACCAAAACAAAACAAGTGCAACTTGGTGATGACATCTTTACGAACAAAACCATCATTAAGGCAAATTGCATTAATATGGACCTTGCTTCAAGCTAAGCTATATACATAAATAATAAAACTGCAACTTGCATTTATTAAAAAAAAAAAAAAAAAGGTCCAAAGGTCAGTTTTTAAATCCAGTTCGCCATGTCCAACTGCAGGACCGCAGGGCGTTGAGGTGATTGGGGCGAGTCGCACCTGATCATTCTCAATTGCTTCATCGGCTTACTGCAGCGTGTGAATAAGGCGCTGAGCCCAGGGAATCGTATATTTATGGGCCGGCAGGATACGGGGAAGGAAAAAAGACAAGATAGAACACAAGGAGGTTAAAAGAAGGGAAAAGGCAGTCATGGGAGACAATCCAGACACCAGGAAGGAGAAGGAAGCACGAGCTGGGGCTCCATGAGGGAGTGCAGGCTGAGGCGATCTAGAGGCTGGTTCACCCCACTGACAAAGTGTGTCGAGTGGGGTGAGTGAAATGTAAGACCTCCCAATGGATCTGAGGAGCGACTGAGTGAGCGCAAAGGAAGACAGGAGGTGTGCCGACCTCGGACGGTCTGGCTGCGCAGTGTGGCAGCAGCCAAGACGGGTTGGCAGAAAGCATCCAACGCAAGGGTGAGCCGTGGAGACAGAAGGTGGTGTGCTGCGATCAGGCGAGGAGAGAGACTGCATTTTAACGGATTTATTATGAATTTTATCCCCACGTTTCACTGGCTTTATGGATTTGCTATTTATTTGGGTACTATAGTTTTCTGAACACTGCACAACGGACACTTTTGGTTTTACTTTGACTGTTTTTAACAAAAGCACTTGAGCATTTTCCATCATCCTCTGGCTTCAATGAGATTTCTCAGCTCATCTCTGTCATAACTATCGACAGTGTTGGTTCAACAGACTCCCATGTAGGAAGAGGGAGTCTGTAGGGGACCGGCATCGTTACACTATTACACAGTAACCAGATACGTTACACAGTATTGAAAAAAAAATAAAACAAGTACAACTTGGCTTGCAGTATTATCCAGTAGTATAGAAACAGTATTCACACATTTGAACATAATGGTCCACATCAGACCTTTAAAAACCAAAGTATCTACAGGCACGGCCCTTTTTTCGTCAAAAGCTCTTCTGTGTCATCATGTTCAACTTTATCGTCTGCTACAGCTTCCGTTTCGGAATGTTCTCTGTCCATTTTCACCACTCAATACCTCCACTAACTCATGTACTCCGTTGCATGCGTGTTTAGCGGTGTAGCAGTGAAAAAGGTCCCCCCCTTAAACAGTTTCCCGCTGCGCCACGTTCCGAATGTTGTTCAGACTATTTAAACCGGTGTTCCAGTATAAGAAAAATCCATATCATAACAAAAATAAAAAAAACGTTTTTTGGTATTAACCGGTATACCGCCCAGCACTAGCCAGTACATACAGGAACTCTGTACCAGCATTTTCTTTTCTTGCCTTATCAGTGTATCATTACATACAATTAGTTCAGACCACATCAGCAATAGCAACCCTATATGTATTATAACAAATATATGTTCTTTGGCACCTCCAATGGGGACATACAGTTATGGCCGAAATTATCGGCACCCCTGGAATTTTCCCAGAAAATGCACCATTTCTCCCAGAAAATTGTTGCAATTACAAATGCTTTTGTATATACATGTTTATTTCCTTTATGTGCATTGGAACAACACAAAAAAAAACAGAGAAAAAAAGCCAAATCTGACATAATGTCACACAGAACTCCAAGAATGGGCCGGACAAAATTATTGGCACCTTTTCAAAATTGTGGGTAAATCGTTTTATTTCAAGCATATATATGATGCTCGTTTGAACTCACCTGTGGTAAGAAACGGGTGCTGGCAATAAAGCAATCACACCTGAAGCCAGTTAAAATGGAGAAAAGTTGACTCAACCTTTCTGTTGTGTGTCTGAGTGTGCCACACTAAGCATTGAGAACAGAAAGAAGAGCAGAGAACTGTCTGAGGACTTGAGAACAAAAATTGTGGAAAAATATCAACAATCTCAAGGCTACAAATCCATCTCCAGAGATCTTCATGTTCCTTTGTCCACTGTGCGCAACATAATCAAGAAGTTCACAACACATGGCACTGTAGCTAATCTCCCTGGATGGAAGAGATCTCAAAATTGCTGTTGGGAGAAGGCCCCCTTCAAATCTGAGAAACCTTGAGCAGTTTGCAAAAGAAGAGTGGTCAGAAATTCCAGATGAGAGGTGTAACAAGATTGTTGATGGTTATAGGAAGCGCTTGATTTCAGTTATTTTTTCCAAATATTAAGTAGAGGGTGCCAATAATTTTGTCCAGCCCAGTTTTTGAGTTTTGTGTGACATGTCACATTTGGGTTTTTTTCTCTGTTTTTTTTGTGTTGTTCTAATGCACATAAAGGAAATAAACATGTATACCAAAACATTTGTAATTGCAACAATTTTCTGGGAGAAATGGTGCATTTTCAAGGAAAATTCCAGGGGTGCCGATAATTTCGGCCATGACTGAACTACTACTTGATATACAGTAAATTGTACATAACACAATATGGGACCTCTGAAGGAATACCCCACAAACTCCCTGCAGCTTGGTCATAACTCCACCATCACCTCATCATTCGGGATGCACAACAGGGAGTACCAGCAGTTCTTTTTTTTATCTTGTACTTCAGGAACTGAGTAAAGTTAACTATTACTGGAGGACCTCTGTAATGTTATTGTCATTTGAATTGCTCAAATGATGGAACTACTGTATACTGGCATTTAAAGTTGGCTTACTTTGACAGTCTTTCTACAGAAGGTAAAACACTCCATAATCTTTACTGGGATGTGAACATGAGTCTATAAAAAAAAACCTGCTGACAACAGCTATTCAGAAAGGACTAAAATTTCAGATGTCCTACAGTAATATTTACTTTACCTATCCTTGCCTTCTGATGTAACCCAAACCAGAGGACTTAAAAGTTAATATTTTATTCTTATTTTCTTCACGATATGTTAATAAAATAGCCACATGATTGTGTTACAGATGGTTGTGAACCGTTATGAACGATCACATCAACTGTAGAACATAGTAGTTTAAAAGTAATTTTAAGAGAGTGTGAAGGAAACCGACACAGTGCACTTATCCATGAGAGGTCATTTTTTAAAACAACTATTTTATGTTTGCTTTCCCAAGTAATTTCATTAGTAGAATCAATGACAAAACTGATCTTAAGAATGACATTGATAAAAAGGGCAGATACACTACTGGTCAAAAGTTTCAGAACACCTCAGGTTGTCCAGTTTTTCTTCAAATTTAATCAGCTGAAATTGCAATAAAATGACCTAAGATGGTAAAAAGGTAAGAAGTAAACTGCCAGAGGTTCAAAGATGAGGTTAGCAAAAACTGAAGAAAAGGAAACTTCAGAATATTACAAATGAACCTTCTTCAGATAGAATAATAGATATATCACAAAACCTACAGATGGTCTGCAGCAATTAAAGTAAATTAAGCCTTGCAAGTTGCAGCAAACATTTTGCACGTGTCCCAATTTCTCTTGATTACTTAAAAACCACTCTGTCTGTGTTAAAGCAGAGTTGGAACAGTCTGCGCTACAACACTCTTTGAAGTACTACTTGGGCAATATTACACTATAGAAAGTTGTAAATTACACTGATAAATGGCAATTAACAAATTAAATGAGACATGAGCATTATTATCCTTAGAAGTGCAGGTCCTTTATTTAGAGAAATTGCAAGTAAAAATCGAAGTGTCGGTGAATACAGTGGTGCCCTGCTCAATCCAGAAGCAACTGGAGACTGTAAGAAACTCTGATAGGAAGAGATCTTGAAGACCCAAAATCAAACCCAATCACAAGACAAGTTTATCAGGGTCACAAGCTTGTGTGATTGGTGCCTCAAAGTACAACGGATTCAAGCACAGCTTAACAGTGCAGGTCAAAATAAGCAAGCCTCAGTTTGTACCATGAAGAGGAGACTTTGTCCTGCAGGTTTGACAGAGTGAGTGGCAGTAAGAAAGCCAATCCTTAAAGGACAAAGTGGGGCCAAATACTGGCTGTGAACTACTGTCGACTGGATGAAAGTCTTATGGACCAATGAATCAAAATTTGAAACCTTTGGTTCATCACGCAGGGTGTTTGTTATGACGTTGAGTTGGTGAAAGGATGGTTCCTCAGTGTGTGACAAAGTCAAACAAGGAGGAGGATGTGTGATGGTGGTCTGGGGTTCATTTGCTGGAGGCACAGTTGGCTGGAATTCTGAAACAAAACGGTTACCACAGTTTGGCTGCTATATCTGTAAAAGGTGGCTACTTTGATGAATCAAAAAATTTTAATGAAATTTTGTACATTTAATGACTCCTTGACTTATTTTTTATTTGCCATTGTTTATTTGTTTTATGCCTTGATTTCATAAATCAAAGACCTTAAATTGAGTGCATTTCCATAAAAACTGAAAAAAGCTGAGGTGTTCTAAAACCTTTGACCGGCAGTGCAAGTGAACAGCTTTCTTACATGTTTTAACGGTTTTCTTTGTGAAAAAGGAAATCTAAATTAACATATACATCTCATGTTTTGGAATGAGTTATATTTAAAATAAGCAGACTTTTAGTGCAGATTCCACTTTGTTTATATAAACTCATGTAGTCTTCACAGCTTTGGCAATAAAATGCTGCTCATTGCTTGTGCTATTTATTCTGCATTGCTTTTGTTTTTCTTTATCACACTCTGATACTTAATTTAATGCTGCCAATAAATCGAAAGAAAGGATTGAGAATTTCAAGTTAAAATACATTCTTGCATGGACTGACTGGAAACAATGCAGCAGTTAATTAAGATCAAGTCATTAAGAAAATAACTTAGTGAATGGATGAGAAATTTTAAATTAGAGGAGGATGAGTAAATGAGGAAGTAACCTTTAGAGGAAGACTTTACACACTGGCAAATTGTGTAATCAGGAAACTGCAGTATCTCACTACTAAGTTGTTGCAGGAAGTAAGTGCTGAACATGATGACTGCGTATACTGACAAATTCTTTCCACAGAATTTTGCAAAGTGGCAAGTGATCAGACTACTACTTTCATGTCCCATTTCCTGAAAATAGTAATGTTGATTGGTAAATTGTCATATTAATATAACTGGTGCACTACCAGAAGGTAGAGAAAGTACTCACTAAGCAGAACCTCCAAACAATCCACCCTATCACAGCACAAATCATAACCCAGGTACAATCCACATCCATGCACTAAACAAAGTGATAAAGTTCAGGTGGGCTATGAAAACAAAGGGCCACGACAGATAGTATTCTCCCACTTGTATTTATGATAACTTGCAAAAACCACCTACCTTGCAAATGGAGAAAAGAAAAATGGACAGTTCTAAGTTTTAAAGATTTTAAACAGACACTGTGTACCCTCTCTACCCACTTAATCCATCATAATAACAAGCACAATTTTCCCACTCCCTACTTGCATACTACAAACATACTTATAAGTATTTACTGAAGAAAATAAAGCAAACACAAAACATTTCCTGTTGTGTGAAACTAAAATGAATGTTTAACAGAAGTCAACTTCTTCCTCCTTAGTGATGCATTGTGAAATAAGCAGTACAACAGAGAAAGCAAATAATTTGTCAACAAGTAAAACTTTACTGCCATCTGGGCACCTTTGAAAAGTGGAACTGGTGTTTAACTCTGAAACACTGAATACAGAATCCAACCTTCCCTTTTCATCCCTAATACAGACTAAGTCCTAAAGCATTAAGTTTGGCTGCAGTGAACAGTATACACTTTGCAGGTAGATGGATTGATGGATTAAAATAAACAATTTATTAAAAAAATTCCAGAAATCTAAAATCCTTCCCATTAAAAAGCATTTGTGAATTTTTGAAATCAGGCAGAATGTTTATTTTGGGATGAACATCTTCAACTACCAAGTAATTTACTATTTTACATTTAACTTAAAAAGGTTTACTTCAACTTGTATATTTATCTCTTTTACTAGTCTGAAAGGTGAACTGGACAGCTTATTAAAAAACAAACAGAAGGCACACAGCTGGACTTCTGCCACGACAACTCACTTCTCCTGCTGCTTGAATCTGTACATGAAATTATCTCCATAACTGCAAAAACTTTAAAACACACAAAAAAATTGCTTATCTAGAATACATGAAAGAAGAAACAAGTTCCCCAAGTGCAGCTATGTTGACCATTTATACAGTGAATAAAACAAGAACTTTACATTTAAAATCACACTAAACACAACCTCACGGCTGCATTATCTAAAGATTATAATGATTCAATATTTCTTTGACACTATAGTTTATTGATGAAGCACCACAATAATCAGCTATCCATCAAGATGTGTTGCAGTAAACAATTGTAGCTTTGAATTCTGACAGATTTGACAGCTACATTGGGAACTTTTTAAAAAATATTTAATAAATATGAACTAAAATTACAAATAAACCATCCACAACCAACAACTAACAGTAACAAAAAAAAAGCAATTTTTATATCACTCGAGTTTAGATCAGGCATCTATGAAAGTATTTAAGCCTCAAAAGCCTATGTGGGGTTTTTAATTACAATACATTGTAAAATGCTATTACAAGACATTTATTTTTATGTATTCTATTAACACATTTCACTAAATTCTATTTTTACTGTTACTTCTGGATATGACTAATTGCTGCAAAAAAAATTTAATTAACAAAAACAACCTTTAAACCAGTTAATGAAGTCCCCTAGTGTATAGATCAGCTATATCATATTCAATTAATTCTTCCTGCATCACCATGGGGATTTCTTTAATATATTGCTGATGCCTTTCATGGGAAAGACCAACGTCAGGCAGCAGACCCTTTAGTTCACACCTAAGTATATTACGGGACACTCATAACTCCATTGTAAATTTTAGTAAAGTCAGATTTTCATTAAGAGTGTTTTTATTTAAATTTATGTGTTATAGAAAATAATCCTATAGGCCAAGACCAATCCCAGGAGCACTGGGAACAAGGCAAGAAACAGTCCTGGACAGGGAATCAGTCCATCACAGCGCCCACTAATGTGCGCACACACAAACCAGTTTGTAAAAGGAATTTAACCTAAACTACCAGTGATCCTAAGCCATATTTCAAGTGGCATGGCAAAGGGTCTGAATACTTTTGCAAAATTATTAATTGTCATGTTGACACAAGTTTCTAAAATCCTGTTATTTCTTTATCATTTGATGGTATTCAGTGTTGCTTGATATGAGGGAAAATGAATTTAACGGATTTCAATACGAGGCTGCAACAAAGCAAAATGTGAAAAGTTAAATACTTTCTGAATCCACTGTAATGTGCCAATCTGCAGTGGGTTTAAGTAATAGTTTTCTTAGAAAGTATATACAAATAAAAAAAATAAAGATGTTAAATGTATGATGTTTTCTCATGAAATGTTTTCATTTAGCATATAACAAGTTAAATAACAGATAACACCATTTGCAAAAACTGTAATGGTCTTTAGAAATCTGTTCCACCACACTGAAAGGTGGCATGAAGTTTCTTCCTCTTTCTAAAATGAGGAGATGCCTCTTTTTTTCTCATGAAACAAGTCTCAATAATTCCAGTCCATAAATGGTAGACTGTAGTAAAGGAAGCAAAGCAATAGAAATATTGGTAAATTATTTTTTCTAATGAAAACATTTAAACTATTAGACCACAAATAAGTTATAAAACTGCCTGAAACATCTGCATATTAAAAACAGAGCAATTCTTTTTTATAAAATAATTTTAAAAAAATCCCTGGAGGTTTTTAGCAGGAACTATTTGTTTTAAATAGTAGTAGTACTAGGGTGTTGTACCGTGTTAGCCATTATGAATGTAGTGAAAAGTCAAGCAAAATGACACCTTTTATTGGCTAACTAAAAAGATTACAATATGCAAACTTTCAAGGCAACTCAAGCCCCTTCTTGCTGCCTGAATAAAAAATTAAATAGTAGTAAAATAATACCTGTTCATAAATAAACGTGACCATTCATAGCAGAACATAATATTTCTTACTCAATGTGATAAAAGGTGAAAACGCAATGCAAGAGATTGCATGCTGAAAACAAGTCAAATGCTAATAATGAACTTAGAATAACTTCTCTGAATTAGAATGAACTCTATGCACTGTCAGAGCTGCTTCAGCACAACAGGGAAACCGAGCCTACAGCCCAGCAGCACTGAGCACAAGGCAGAAACCATCCATGGCACAGGGACAGTTCATTATATGTTCCACTCACTGCATTACTTTGGTGGTCATAAACATAAAATAATGAAAGACAAAATTTACTTTTAATCATCTTCTCACCAAGAAAGAAAAAAACAACAGCATAATTAAGAAGTCAATTGTATGAGTAAAGGAGAGAACCTGAGCTTTCTGTTTCAGTTTTGAATCTGTTTGTCTGTACAAACGTTAAAACACCTCAAGATGTGCAGGCAGACAAGTCACATAGCTGGTTTGAAGCTAAAAGGTTCAGGAAGGAACATGTAATACAGAGAGGGCGTGACTAAAAACATGACAAAATTTATTTTCATTATAGCCATATGTAAAAAAAAAAAAAAAAAAAAAAAAAAAAAAAAAAAAATTCTGCAACGTAATAATGTGTAAGGATGTTATTTTATGTAGAAAGAATTCCCCATTTTTTTGACACCTACAACTAAACACACAGCAAGCGAAGAAGCCTGGAAAGACTCATCTGCATAATAAGTTAATTCCACAATAATATGTTTTATTGGACAAAGACCTGCCTTTGACTCTGAAGTGAAAATGTGCTGTCAAACGGACAAGCACAGGATGAAATGAAGTTATTGTCAAAACTTTCTGAAGTTGATGTAACTTACAGATGCAAGTCTATATGCCTAGGAAAGACAAAAAACCTCTGCAACTCTGAAAGCCAACAGATAGAGACATACAAGTCTGAACCCCCTATGATAGGGGGGAAAAACAGTGGTAAATTAATGTTTATCTGAAAACTCAAAGTGTAAGAGCTCTGCTAAGCAACTACTGCAGCTATTTAAATGCTAAAATCCTTATGATCTTAGTTACCGAGTGAAAACCTCCTGTTGTGCAGTGGTCATCTTGGCAGACTGTGAACACAGTGGGAATAGGAAAAAAAAATCATGGAATATGGTATTTTAAACAGGAAAACTGAAACGGTAAACAAATTAATAATTTTATTAATCTTCTATAAAAGGTATCCTTGTGAATCCCGGGGACAATGAATATAGAGTGTAGAGTTTCAAATCCCTGGTAATTGTTTAACACATACAGTACACTGTTGATGTTCAATGCATTACTGTGTATATCAATCAAGTGGAGTGAGTTTTCAAACCAAACCTGTTCTACTGATACACTGGTAAAAGACTGAAAATTGTAATGATACATCAGTGCCTGACATCATCTAATTCAGATAACTGAATAAATAGGGATGAAAAGTATAAAAAGTACAATATTTTGTTTGTGAGATATTGATAATGTATCGATCTTCTCTCTGACAGCTTGTATGTGTGACTTTAGTTCAACTACTACTATGAACTTGTTGAACTTGGGATGGGATGAACTTGGGGATGCAGGTCAGACAAAGAAAGCAGGGTTTTAATTAAGAGTACAGCTATTCCCTATTATAAATATGAAATCGCTGATGACTAGCACAGCACTGGAATGTGAAAAAAAACAGTATACACCTTATAGCACAGTTAAATGATACTTTAATTTTTCTTAGGGAAATCAACTACTTTAATGAGAGTGGCAAACAAGTCTGCCATTAACTGTATAAAGCAGGTGTTAAAAACATAGCACTCCAGCATTTTACATTGAAACAGTTTTTGTTAATAAATTAAAAGGCACAAAAGCTAACAAACAGAAACACACAAATCCTTTAAAGTTCAATGTTAATAATTTCCTTTTAACAGAATGGAAAGAACTTGAAACATACTGTATTATTCTAATAGATTTGTGCATGATTAAATAAAACATTCTATGGCAAGAAAAGTAAAGCAAAAGAGACAAAACATTTCAAACTCAGTCAAGGTTTTATGGTTGTATGTAATCAAATATGAAAAGAATGTTTAAAAGATATGATTTCTCCCTTGTCTAACATTAAACATTGCCTGAGGCATTTATTAGAAAGTACAAATTAAGCAAATCATTTTCTGTTTTGTCAAAGTTCCTCAAAGTACTGTTTATGGAACTACCAAGTTTAGGCGAATAAAATAAACTATTGCCATTCAAAAGAAGCTCATAAAGTTGAAATGTTTTTCAGTGAAACGTATCTTTAACTTTCACCACTTTTATTTCTAAAACATGAATAGTAAAAATTCAGCATTTACTTGATGGCACCCTTCCAGCTATTGTTGTAAGGTTTTATTTAAAAAAAAAAAAAAAAAACCACACACACATATATATATTTACAACTAGGAAAAAAGATGTACTTCATCAGAAATCATACTGCAAACTTACAATCATATCTATATATCAAGGTTGGTGGTGTTTGCCAATAAACAGCTGAAGATTTCTGAGGTTGAGTGCTTAAGCGATATACAAGATGACCGAGGAGTGTGATTGTGATTTTTTTCTTCTATTTCTCCCTTGTTTTTAAGATGATATATGATTGAACTGTTGCTTGCATAACTCGATACTTGCGATTATTGTTGCATCCCTAATGCAAACTTCAAAACAGCAAAGAGATGACAAGCTGCTCATGGAAGTGAAATCCCTAGATAACTGCTTATTTGGAGAAAAGTAGGACATACAACATACTAATACAAGCTGAATCTAGCCTCTGTGTGGGCACCAGCTTTTCAGGGATGTACAGATAGAATTTAACAGCAATGTGTACTATATTCAGATAATCTGTTCCATAACTCTACAGGAGATGAGCATATTGTGGAAGATAACGTATTTGACTCAAATACTGATTTAAACTTTTTTTAATAAAGATATTATTCAAAACTTGAATAAAAAAAAAATGGATGTAACATGACAGACTGAAAGAGGAAACCGGTGGGGGGCTGTCAAATACCAATTTGTGCTTTCCTGAGAAAAAAGCAAAAACCTAATTTTATAAACAGGAAAAAAAAAACATATAGGGGGGGGGGGGGGGAACTTCAATGCCGATAATAAAAACTAAAATAAGAAAATACATAAAAGTACAAAAATAAAAATAACTGAAAAATGAACAGTTGTGATCATTAACTGTTATCTTGCAGTATGTTAGACTCTTGTGCAACTGCCTCTTGTGGCCACTACTGGCGCATACAGCAAAATGAGCCTATGATTCTGCAGTTGCGAGGCCTTATCTTATTGCTGCAGAAAGGTCCATCAAAGTCACAAGAAACTTAAAGGCAGAGTTCATATTTGTAGATGCTGAAATCCAAGGCATCCCAAAGGTGTTCTATAGGTTAAGGCCCAAAAGGGCTATTAGATGGACCAGTCTAATATGTTGCTCCTACTGTTGTGTGTTCACTCAAGGGTGGCAAGATCTTAGAGGGTCATTTGTCTTGCCGGTCTGCTCAGATCTTGCCTGCAGACAGAACTCAGCAGAGTAGCTTAATCCATAGCGTTTGGCAATTCTGGAACATGACATGCATGCCTGCCTGCCTTATACCCAAAGCACTCTCCCTTTCTTCTGCAGATATTCAAATCATTATGGAATGCACAGAAAACCAATCAAGTGTGACCTTTGTCATCTTGTGACCTTAACTTTGAGCAACAGACTTTTTAAAGGGATCTGATCAGGTAATGCATTTCACTTGGACCTCTCTGAATAAAAGTGCACCTAAAGAGCACGTTTAGCAAGATTTCAACGTCTCAATGTACAAGCTGTATCAGCGTTTTTCAAAGGAATAAAAACTGCCAACTTTTAATGAACGTACATAAGCTCTAACTTACTAGTGGGGGGGGCAGAGAGACAGTGTTTATAATGTTTATACATACAAACACATAAACTGCTGTTTAAATGTTTTAGAGCACCAACATTTTTATTTTTTTTTTAATTCAAGCAGGTAAACTCCAATGAACAGTGTTGGTGAACATCATATTACTCACTACTTACAAAAAAAAAAAAAAAAAAAATTATATGCTATATAGCTACTTATTCTAAAATTACAGTGCATTGCAAAACACGTTTATATGAAAAACTGTACACTTCACTAAAATGTGATCATTTTCTTGTGTTTTATAAATATGTTTGGTCATTTCATATGCTATAAAGTGAACACCATCCACCCCGAAGATTTATAGTACTGCATCACTCAACATCACCATTTCAGTATATCCATAGCTAATAAAGAAGATGAAAACTAAATTGACATAGGTCTCTGTTTTCAAAACAGCACAGAGCATACTCTGCCTGGCTGTGCAACTGAGCCCTGCAAAGGACCGGCATGCTTTTTCACTACAGTTGTTTCTTGCCTTTCATTCAGTGTGTGCATGCAGACCCATTAATGAAAAGCAGCAAAGAGAGGAGGAGTATTATATTCAAATGAGTGGGTGGCGTACATGATAAACAGATACACTTCAAAACGCAAGGAAGACATGCAAAAATAAATGATGACCTGTTGCATCACATTAAGTCCTTCAATCAACATTCCAAGCAACCAGGTAACAAGATTCCCCTCGAAATTCAACATTTAGGGTGCGAGGCACTGTGCTTGCATCATCAAGTAGTTGGGGAAAAAAATTCCGTGCAAAGCATATGGCAAAAAAATGGCGCTTGTGGCGGAGTCTGACAATATTTTTGCTGTGCTGCTCTCACAACTAACACAGATCTGTCAGGTATAAAGCAGGTGTTAGATGGTGGTTACAGCAATCTGGTGCGATAGAAGCATCTATCTTTAAAAGCGACACCAAAGTTCATACAAGAACAACCAAGTCATTTGTTTTTGTCACTTTGCTTTTGATTAGGAAAATTTGCATAAATCAAAGATCTAAAACATTTGGTAGTCTACCAGGCTTTGTGAGTACAGTGGAACCTCGGTTCACGAACATCTCGGTACACGTACATCTCGGTTTACGACCAAAAAGTTCGCCAAACTTTTGCCTCGGTTCACGACCACACACTCGGTATACGAACAAGCCAGGTTCCCTTTCGGTTTGTTCATGTTCAGTGTCTCCCTGTGCATTTCCTGTGCAGCGAGCAAGAGAGAGAGCGAGACAGCGCGACACACACACACACACACACACACACACACACACACACACACAGAGGCAGCGCGAGAGACAGAGGCACACACACAGGCAGCACGAGACAGAGAGAGCCGTGCACATACACAGGAGCACGTGCGCGCACACACACACACACACACACACAGGAGCGCTCTAGAGAGACACACTGTGAGCTGCAAAGCTGATCGCACCCCCAGAGAATACAGACGCTCCTGGGAAAACCCCTAAGAAACATGGACAGACTACCTTCATATTCCTCCTTTCCCTTCTGGCCGGCTCTGTCGCGTAATATGCCTCTCGCGCGGTGCTCCGCTTTCTTAAAAAGCCTGCACAGGATTCTTTCAGTTTGTTAAATTGGTTACTTGCTACTACTCCTTTCTTTCTCAGACATTCTCTGCCCCAGGCGGAGCTGTCATCTCTGACTTGTCATGGAGCACGTTTAAACTGTTGAAAAGAGACAAATGTTTGTTTGCAGTGCTTTGAATAAAGCTCCTTTTTTTCTACAACCTCCTGTGTCTCTGTGCAAATCTATGACCCAAGCGTGACAACACACACAGGCGCTCCAGGCTCGCAAAAGAGAGACGCACGCGCACACACACACACACAGGCACGAGAGAGAGGCGCACACACACAGGAGCGCTAGAGAGACACACACACAGGCACTCCAGGCTTGCAAAAGAGAGACGCACGCATACACAGGCGCGAGTGAGAGTGAGCGAGCAAGGGACGCATAAGGTAGAGAAGGCTAGTTTTTGTTTTCAGTTCTATTTACAGTGATCGGTCCGTAGCCTGCATTGTTGCAATGTTACTTTTCTTGGTGGTTTATTAAATTACGGATTTTTCAAATGTTCATTTTTGCCCCTGTGCTTAAAACTCACTAAAAAAAGTGTTTTTAGCGAGCGGTTCCTAGCACTATAGCGCAAACTATTGCAGTGCTAGTTTTCTCTGTTGTTCAAGGTTTTCTCAGTGTTATTCAATGTTTTTACATTTAGTTTACCATTACGCTGTGCATTCTATGGTATAATTAACTATATTTGTGCTTAAAAACTAAAAAATATATATATTTACATACAGTTTGTACGGTCTGGAACGGATTAATTGTATTTACATACAATCCTATGGGAGAAATTGCTTCGGTTCACGACCAACTCAGTTTACGACCAGAGTTTTGGAACGAATTATGGTCGTGAACCGAGGTTCCACTGTATGCAGTTTGGTTGTTTGGAATTAAAACTAGTCCCAGGCATCCGGACTATTTGCCCAACACTGTATTAGTGATGAAAATAATATGCTCTATACAAATAAGTCTAACCTTTTTTTTAAATATCTATCACATGCAAGGAACATAGTGCTTTTTTATATACAGTAATCCCTCCTCCATCGCGGGGGTTGCGTTCCAGAGCCACCCGCGAAATAAGAAAATCCGCGAAGTAGAAACCATATGTTTATATGGTTATTTTTATATTGTCGTGCTTGGGTCACAGATTTGCACAGAAACACAGGAGGTTGTAGAGAGACAGGAACGTTATTCAAACACTGCAAACAAACATTTGTCTCTTTTTCAAAAGTTTAAACTGTGCTCCATGACAAGACAGAGATGACAGTTCCGTCTCACAATTAAAAGAATGCAAACATATCTTCCTCTTCAAAGGAGTCAGGAGCAGAGACTGTCATAAAGGCAGAGGAAAATCAATAGGGCTGTTTGGCTTTTAAGTATGCGAAGCACCGCGGGCACAAAGCTGTTGAAGGCGGCAGCTCACACCCCCTCTGTCAAGAGCACAGAAAGAGAGAGAGAGAGACAGAGAAAAACAAGCAAGCAAAAATCAATACGTGCCCTTCGAGCTTTTAAGTATGCGAAGCACCGTGCAGCACAAAAGATAGCAATGTGAAGATAACCTTTCAGCATTTTTAGACGAGCGTCCGTATCGTCTAGGTGTGCGAACAGCCCCCCTGCTCAATCCCCCTACGTCAGGATCAGAGAAAGTCAGCGCAAGAGAAAGAGAAAAGTAAGCTGGGTAGCTTCTCAGCCATCTGCCAATAGTGTCCCTTGTATGAAATCAACTGGGCGGGCAAACAAACTGAGGAAGCATGTACCAGAAATTAAAAGACCCATTGTCCGCAGAAACCCGCGAAGCAGCGAAAAATCCGCGATATATATTTAAATATGCTTACATAGAAAATCCGCGATGGAGTGAAGCCGCGAAAGGCGAAGCGCGATATAGCGAGGGATTACTGTAGCAGAACAGTACTAACTGCTGGCAGGAGTAGATTAAAAACTCCATGTGAGCAAGGTAGTTGATAATCAAAATTTAGAGGTCTTTCAAATGCCTGTGGCTTAAGTGCTGCCATGCCTTTGATAGACTCTACAGCCTCTAACTGTCCAGAAGGATAACAAAACTCCACATTCCCCCTTCCCCCTTGTTTGCCAACAACATATCAAATCCACATCTCTCCTCGCCTGGCTGCATCAACTCTTTGCTTTATGCTGGGTGGCTACTAAAAGGCATACTACTTCTGCTGTTGATAAAGTAACAAGAGATCACAAGCAGACTAAAGTGAAAAGACAATTCTTTGTAAAACAATCTGTCATTTTCTTACCACCAGTTAGTTACTTCCATATGTTAGAATTCTGGATCACTTGTAAAAGTTCACATAGCTGTATAGAATATAAACAAGCAAGCACTGTGTACTTGAATGTTCTTGTTACTGAAAATAAATACCATTTTCATTTACATATTTACATTGCTCTATGGTGAGGAAATTTGCTACTCTATATGCCAGAGTTATTGGAAAACTATCAATTAAAATGAATCTGGGTCCACAAAAGTGAAAAAACATAAGCCATACGAAGCACTTTTTCAGCACAGCTAATCACACTAATACCACCAACTACAACCTTCAAGTTTACCCAAAAATCAAACACTAGCCAATGGAAACTTTCTACACCTTTTGCCTCATTACCCTAACTAGCAAGAGAAATGATAAAACAAACCTGTACCTTTCTTTGTTCAAAAGAGTTTTGCTTGGTGAAGTCATATATGTATAGGTCACGTTTACCTGAGGTGTTCCTGTTGGTGTGGATTAAGGAAATGCATCCCCTGAATAGTAAAATCTGTTAAAGCGATTTTTACAGCAAATATGCTGTGTTCACCGGTGACCCAATTTGCCAAATATTTTCCTGATTATATGCAATTTTGAAAAGTTAATTTCTATCACTATTTACTGTAACTAAATATTACTGTGTAAAAAATGATAATGAAAAGGAAACACTCAATACTCATGCGCAAGGGCCTACTAAGTGAGAGTACCTGATCTAAAAATCTGCATATGTCACACACTATTGATGCACATGAAACTGATGTTGCTTCACAACAAAATAAACCCTTTCTGTCAGGGTAACTAATCATTTCCAACAGTACGACACCCTGATAAACAGTAAAATGGCAGAACACTCACTTTCTTTGAATAAGTAATTCTCTGCACAAAGTGTGTCTCATTTTGTGAAGGGCTGTGCTTTCAGGTGTCATCATCTTTAACGAAGGTTTCATCTGCATCTTCTAAGCAACAGCATATGAATTAGAGGTCTACACAGTACTTCAGTCCCATTCCTGACTGCTCCTGTCATTTTCATCTCACTCATGGATGCTCCAGACCAAGTTCCATCCCATTTACATTCACTTTCTCCAACACCCAATCACATTCCCATTTTTGCCTTTTGGCTTAAAAGGAGTCTTAAAACAGCACAAAATTCCAAAAATTGTCCAGGATTTTGTCTTGTTCATTACTTTGTGTAAACAAAATGCAGACCCACATATTTTCAATGACATGTTTATGTTTTAAATTTGTGGTTATTTTAACTTGTGTGCAGTGGAGGATTTGTTTGATGACTCAGATGAGGTGACAGCTAGGAGGACTGGAAGAGTCACATTACTATTCAACACCAATTTCTAAGTATAAATGTGCCCAAAACACAAAAAGGCACATCTATAGATGAGTAAAATAGTAATAACAACAATAATAGCATTCATGTTTATGACTAGGATATAACTATTACATAGTTGAATGTGCAAACGGGAGAGCAAGGCATGTTTGACCTACAAGATCATGTTTGCTCTGAAGAGCACAAAACTGATGTTAAGGAAGACATCATCAGCAGAAGTGACAAACTACCTGGTGAGACTTGCTTCATGATATTTCAAAACTTTCTAAAAAATGAATCATTTTTTTAAAACCAATAAAGACTGCAGGAAAAAATAGCATGTTTTTGCATTTTCCCTTTTCTGTTATTACAACACAGGAAAAGGATATATAAATAGCAAGTCCATAAAAAGGTTACTAAGAAACTGAATATAAATCAAGACATTTAAAACGAATGAATTGTATAAATCAAAAAAACAGGTCCACTATATATGAAGGCATGTATCTTGTATTACTGCCCTGGTTTTGAAAAATAAAATTTAGTCACCCCAATATTTAGATGAAAATTCCTGCTTTGCTGGTAAGGCAAACATTTAAAATATGCATCAGCTGCACATGCACCGGGCAAGATATTAAACAACCACAGGCACTGAAAACACGAAGGCAAGTCAATACAGTTATAAAGGACGTCGGGGGGGGGGGGGGGGGGAGGTGGGGGGGAGAATAAAAAATGCCTGCAATCATTAACTTAAAAAGTCAGGTAAAAAAAAAAAAAGAAAAATAATAAGAAGAAGACACTACTGCATTCATTACAGACACATGCACGCTTTTTCTTCTTTTCTGAATGTGAAGCTAACCCGATAATATCAATGATAAATTTCAATAGTAAAACCTCTCTCGAAACAGTTTATTTTTCAACTAAAAAATGCCCAACTATCCACCAACGCAGGAATAAAGTTGACTTGTTCGTGTTCACTTACTAATATTAAAATTTTAGTCCTGCATCATAAATCATGCTTTACAGATGGCACAGCAAACAAAACAAAAAGGAAAAAAATATCACATTTGAACTCTGTGCACATGTCTCTTCTCTCTGTACTGTACTGCTGTCATTGAGGAGACATGCAGTTTAATAATTTAATTCTACTATATACATACACACACACAATAAAAAATTTGAAACTAAAATTCAGATGTGCCCACTTAAACCTAATATTTGGAGACATTTTCTTCCTTCGAGTGAATGACTCTTTATTGTGACTTGAACAGTTCAAGATATAAAAGAAAACAGACCAATCTGTGATTGGTTTTAAAAAGAACCTGTCTCTAACATTTGAAAGCTTGATATTTACTTCAGTTTCTAAGAATTATAATTAGGCTACAGTTTGAATTGTAATTTTGTTAAGGAGTTTGTATCTATTTGTCACCAAATAATATAAACGTATACACAGTAATTCTTCATTTTAGCAATTATTAAAAATATATACATACACACACACACGATAAAAAATTTGAAACTAAAATTCAGATGTGCCCATTTAAACCTAATATTTGGAGACATTTTCTTCCTTCGAGTGAATGACTCTTTATTGTGGCTTGAACAGTTCAAGATATAAAAGAAAACAGACCAATCTGTGATTGGTTTTAAAAAGAACCTGTCTCTAACATTTGAAAGCTTGATATTTATTTCAGTTTCTAAGAATTATAATTAGGCTGCAGTTTGAATTGTAATTCTGTTAAGGAGTTTGTATCTATTTGTCGTCAAATAATATAAACATATACAGAGTAATTCTTCATTTTAGCAATTATTAAAAATATTTATTCCTGCATAAATTTAGTTCACTATGGTTTATTACATAAAACTGTACTGCTCTCATAGCTTTGTTTTGAAAATGTAGGAACTTTTTCTTTATAATATAAGTACTTGTTTAGTACAAGTAATAAAAGCACAATGTTCACTAAATACAAAATTAGTGTGAATACATTGGTTTAACTCAGAAAATATAGCAATGTGCTTGACACATACCATAACTGAGTAATTACAATCACAACTTGCAGGTTGTGTTAACAATTTAACCCTTTAACCGCCAACTCCCTAAATATTCCCCAAGCCAGGCGAAATCTGAACAATTTTTGTTTTTTTACTTTTTTACATTTTTTTTACATTTTTTACATTTATTCAAGCAGTATTGACCACTAAATGTTGTGCAAGTTGCCAGTGTATACACGAAATCTATAAATGTAACCTGAATTCTCAGCTAAGCAAAACATCTTGATACCAAACCGTGCCCTTTTCAATGGTAGATACTGTCGAAACTGTAAGCGGCCCTTCCACGACAATAAACTTTCATCAACTGCAACTGACGGTCCTGGCATGTAGGGCAACTGAAATGCTTCAAATAAATGATCAATCAAAGGACGTAGCTTGAACAAGTGGTCGCGGTTTGGATCTTTCTTATCTGGCTCGTTTCTGTTGTCATTCAAATGAAAGAATTTCAGCAGCAAAGAGAATCGGTTACGTGTCATGACAGCTGCAAAAATAGGTGTTGCATACATAGGATCTGTAGACCAGTACATCTCAATATCTGGTTTTCTGATTATTCCCATCAACATCAAAATCCCAATGAATTTTTTCATTTCGTTTTCATCAGTGTCAAACCAAGCACGAACACGGGAATGTGGAGGTAAATTGGGATTTTTCTCAATAAACTGTGCTGCATACAGATTTGTCTGATGAACAAAATGTCTAATCAAATCAGGTGACACAAACAGCTCATAAAACTGCTCAGCAGTGTAATTGTTTACATCAACAATAAAGCCACATGTTCCCTCAAACGAATGCAGAAAAGGTAGTTCACCACGGGCAGCAGCCCAGCTGAGATACTGGGGATACACCCACTCAGCGCCGTCATCCGATGCGTCTTCATTCACAATATCATGCAGCGCACGTTGCTGCTCATCACTGTCACTAAAATCTTCTTCAGAACTGCTACAATCATGATCAGAACTGTCCAAAATCGCCTGCAAAGCCTCACTTGAAGTCAGTTTACGTTTCGCCATATTCACAGCTGTTACATGCGAATCACGTCACATGACCGGCCAAAACAACCACAGACTTGTCGAAATACAACGTAGTAATAATACCCACGCCAAACCGTCAGTTATACTACTTGCCAGGCATTCATATAACCACAGGCAAATGTGCCGGATAATTCCGGCAGTATAGCGCTAGCATTAAAACAGCGGTGCCGGATATATCCGGCAGAGGGCGGTGAAGGGGTTAAAAATGAGCCAAGAGGTTGTTCTTATCAGATGTAAACAACAACACATTGTTGCCTGTTAGGATATGACTAACTTCAATGTCAGTTTTTATTTAAAGGCTAAAGTTAGACATAACCTTTACATAAAGTTGGTCAAAGGGAATAACACATTGTAATATACTGCAAAACAAAGTATCAGTAATATATATTGTGGACAATTCTATGAAATTTCCCACACCTACTGCTTTGTCCCTTCTAGTATTAACAGCAATATTTTGGCAGGTAAGGAATATTAATTTATGCATATTTGCATTAATACTCAACATTTGTCTAGAACAAATATAGAGGATAATTTGGTTTCTTGTTTTCAGCTATCACAAACTGTCTGCTGATGAAATTTCAGCATAAGGCTAAATGTAAACATTGAGTTAATTACTTTATAAATGGTATGGACAATGAGCTCTTCAACCTCAGAAGAGCAGCCAAATATCTACTGTGAGTGAAGAAAGTATCCGCCACTTGACCACTACTACCACAACAACAATTTGTTACAAATGAAAATTATACTTAAGTGTTTTTCTTTTGTATATAACATTTTCATAGGCCATAAAAACTCTTACTGGTAAAGTAAAATATACAAAACAGAAAAATCCATCATCAGAAAGTATCAATACCCTTAATATCTATGATCATTAGCAGTAGGGTGTTGTACCACGTTAGCATTATGGATGCAATGAGAAGACAAGCAAAATGACACCTATTATTTGCTACTTAGTCAATAAAAGGAGTCACTTTGCTTGACTTCTTATCAACAATCATTAAAAAGGATGGTCTCAACCTGTTGGCATTAGGATTTAAAAAAAAATCCAGTTAAATTTGGTTTAAATGATTACTGTGTTATTTATACAGTTACATGAAAAAGCAAACCACATGAACATAACTTTTAACATCTGTGGACATATCAAGATTTGATCTTCATTAAAACATTATCTCCACTTAATAATTACATAAATTAACTCCCTGCCGCCTTTATATTTTCACATATTTATAAAACAAGTGTAATTATGCACCGGCAAGTTAACATGCAAGATGCTAAAAGAAGTCTCTAAGGACCAAAGAATTTGGTAATGGGGCCGTGATGGTGCAGAACAGCTCCATGCTACTGGAACCCATAGGTGCCTCTTGAACCCGCCAACGCCGATAACGTTTCCAAGGGATGAAGATGCAAATGAAGACGCTCCCATAAAGCAAAGGGAAGGTGTAAAGTGCTCAGTGCTTTTATTAAAACAAGTCCAAACCAACCCTATTCAGAAAGTGCAGTACTTAGTTAAATAAAAAAATAAATAAAATAATACAAGGAAGTTTAAAAAAAAAAAAATCAAATAAATAATCAATTAAAATGAGGTTAAAAACACAGTGCAGGAAGCTGTCCTTAAAAGCATGAGCCCTGGTGCATTCCCTTAAAAACAGACATCTCCTTAGCTTAATCCAGAGTGGGTCCTGCAACCAAGGAAGCCCCTAACAAGCAGTTCAGCCCATCTTCATTGCTGCTCCTAGGCCCGGGCCTCTGTAGCTTTCTCTGGCTCCTGACAGGGCACCCCATAAAGCCTCAGACTCTCAATGCCAGGCTTGTGCCTCTGTGGTCCATGGCACCACCCGCACCTCTTTCAGCCTCTCAATCCCCTGCAGCCGCGCTGCCTATCTCTGGCGAGTCGCTACAACTGAGCAGCGCCTCTGCCACTCCAGCTCCCAGGTCACTCAGTTAACAAACACAAGCCATGTAGAAACATATTGTAAGAATACAGGGGGCAAAAAAATTCCAAGGAGCAATATAACATTAACAAATAAAATTACCCGGCATATTTAAAGAACACATTTTGTCCCAAAACTCAGCAAGCAAACAAGATGAAAATTAGAGGAACATCTAAAAAATTCAAAACAACAACAATTTAAGATACTCTTGAATGTTTTAAAAAGGTAGTGATGCTCCTTGAGGATCCAAAGTCCTGACTAAAGTTCCTTCCACTGATTTTCAGTTATTAAAAACAATGCTCTGTAACCTTGGATCAATTCTACCTGAAGCAGGGAAAAAACATTCAACGCACAAAATATGTAACACGGGTAGCAACACACTACAAATGTCTTGAGGCTGTAATTGCAGCAGAAGCACCAGCTACCAAATATTAAATGTTTAATGACTATGGTGGGGAACACTTTCAAAGTGAGACTTGCTTTCTGTTTTGTATTTCATTTATTTTAATTTTCTTTCCTTTTATATTAGGTAATTATGTCTCATTACAGCCCAATTGGCTGTGCATAAATTTTACAGAAATAGCTGATATTCTACTACTCTGTTTGCTTCTCGAAGAGACAGTCAATAAACGCATTCCTAAATACATGTGTTGAACTCCTCCCTGGCACTGGAATTTTTATTTACTGTAAAACTTGAAAGCTCCCATTAGCTTAATTGCCTCTGCACATTTTTCATGTGAGCCAAAGCAACAATTGTAAAACCAGTCTGCATTGATGTGGCAGTTGCAGCAGTATGAAAGTGGCATTTTCTCAAAAACCCTTTGGCACTGGCAAAGCAGCACTTCCATTTAAATAATGTGGTTGGTCCAAACATTTACACAATGGTGAATAAAAACACAAAGAGTGAATACACAAAGATGAAACAATTTCAAATCCCACTGACGTGATAAGTTTTATCTATGTTAATGAGTGCAACAAATTTTAAGCTTTAGGTTATAATAATTAAAACAGCAAAAGGGCAATATTTCATGAGGAAGGCTCATGAAAGTTTCCCTGAATGGAAAAAGTAACAGAAGGATAAACTGAGACTAAGGACCTCATAAAAAAGCATTTTATTTTCAAGAGTGGTGGGATGTTTTTTTGTTGTTGTTTTAACTACTGACTTCAGTTTACCCAACCTCAAGAGGCTTGGAGGACATTCAGAAAAATATGGCTAAAACAAAATAATTAACAAGTTTGAAAGTGTACACAAGTGAGTTTGAGAGCTTAGTGAACTGTTTTGAAAGCAGGGGCACTTATTTATTTATTTTTTAATTCAAAGAGCCAATGATCACATATTTAATAAAAATATTTTTAACAATGTTATATTTAAAAATAACAGCGATAACAGAATACAATTACATCTGTTAGTAGACTACATTAAATACATGTTTTTAATAGTAGTACTCAATGGCATATAGTTTTTTTTTTTTTTTTTTTAAAGCCCATATAAGTTTGTAGTGCTTCAACAGCTTTCACAGACAGCAGATTTTAATTCAAGTAATGTAAACATGGCAACAATTGATGTCCTATTCTTGCTTGTTGGTCATGAAGAACCTGAAATGAAGTGTATATCAAATTTCTTAAACAACAATTTTGATAGAAGTATCCGATGGAGAATTAAAAACTTTTAAGTCTCCAAGTAAAATTGTTAGCGGTTTCAGACAATGATGGAGAGCAGGTCTGGAGGTTAGCTGATAATTTATATTTTCAAGTAAATTATAATGTATAAATAGGATATGCTTTAAATGTAAATAATTAGAAATTATTAATTTTGAATGTCTGCCATAACAGTTGGTCAGTTATGTTTATGTTGGTCCTCAGACTGACACCTTTATTTGCATTCTGCAACTTTTACAACTCTATGTCATGCACAATTTGTAGGTAAGTTCGTTGTTCCACGTGAATGTCACTGAGAGAATAAAACTGAATAAAAAAAAAAAACAAGTGCTAACTTTTACAAGTAGCCAAAATCTACACCGGGTGTTAAGACACAAATCAAATGTATGTTTTTATTATATTATAGTAATAATAATAATAATAGCAGCTCACTACTCAAATGTGGAGCACCCAGTCTCAAACCCGGGACCGTCGAGTTATAAGGCAGCGGTTCTTACCTCCGCACCATTCACGAATACATATAAACTCCCTGTCGATTGACATTTGAGCATGGGTTTTTAACTCCTTGACAGCAACATGAAAATCAAATGTGTTTTTTTTTCTTTAGTTATATTTTTGGAAAAAAAAAAAATGCATGTGTTTATTTGATATTTGGACTAAAGTCTTTGCACATTATACACTTTACGTCATTATTAGTATAGCATGGAAAAAGTTTCTGCTTTAGGTATGTGTTCAGCATTTCTTGCCTCACATTTCCTTTCATCCATCCATCCATTTTCTAACCCACTGAATCCGAACATAGGGTCACATAGATCCTTTCATCCTACACTTAATCCACATCTTTGTAGACACGGAACACACATGAAATGCATGTGTTCCAAATAACAATATACTGTATTATTTACCCAATACAACTCCAGGAACATCACATGCAGTTAAGGAGCCTTGGCTTGAGTTGGGAGAACTTTTGCCCGAGCTGAGATCAGTCAAGGTGGGCTGCTTGCTGCTTGAGCTGATCAACACATTTACAAAACAAAAGACACTGATGGAGAGGTGCAAAGGGATTTAAGGTGGGCTGGAATTAAGAGTTTTTTTAGGCTTCAGGGATTCTAGTGTTAAATGTAAATATACATGCACTTGTTTTATTAATTTTAAATTATTAATTGCATTACGTCATTTTGCTGTTAAAATATATTTTTTCTTCCATTAACTAGACATTCATAATTCTTGAGATGTAAAAACATATTATAAAATATAGATTACCATTTTAATTACGTAGTATTTAAAATGGTACAAAACGTATGCTGTATGACACACAGCAACAAATAAACACAGTAAAAGTCTTTTATATATAAAAAAAAAAAGCCTATCGTTTACTAAGAAACAATCTCAACTTTGTTCTTTTTCCAACTGAAAGTGTAAGCTGCTGTATTTCTGTTTTAAAGGGCAAAAAAAAAAAAAGTCTGAATTAATTAAAGTTGAATTACTTGTCGTTTGTCTAACTGCACAGGATAACTACATTAAAGAAAGTGGAGTAATAAACTGAAAAAAAGTAATCGAAGTAAAGACTAATACACCAGTCGCCTCTCGTTCACTGAGAAAACAAGCTTCTACTTCCTGCCCTGTTTACACAACAGGAAGTTTACTGCAATAGATAAAAATAAAGACTTGTGCAGGCTCAACTACTGTAATATCTTGTGTAAAGGAGTACTGCAACTAAATTACCACAAAGCTTAGAAAAGCAGGGGCTGAAAATATCTTTTTTATCTTGGGCCTATTTACTGATCAAGTCATTTTTTTAAACTGAAAATCGACCGATTTTGATTGGTGGCTGATTGATCTGCGCATCTCTAGCTAAAACACTGTTACCAAACAAGATTGGAAACTTGTACTTGAACTACTAGTTCATAAAATGTGATAAGATAGGTTAGTCTCGTCCGCTGCGGGAGATGGACATCTGAAGCAGAACCCCAGTTAGCGGCGGCGTTAATTTCTGTGTTATTTTTATTATCCCGAGGTATCCTGTATTTACCCAACTCGAAAAAGTTCTATCACAGTATATGCAAGCATATATAAACATGGGCGGTAAGAAAGGGGCTCAGAAAGAAACGGAAAAGAAACCCAAAGATGCACCAAATCTCACTGCATAGGGTTATAGAATATATAAAGGCTCCAAGGATGATGAATGAAACAATTGTAACCGGGAGCATCAGCTGTAAAGAGGCTTGCTGCTTCACATGCGGAGTGTGAAGGCTGAAACGATCTGTCTGAACTGAATGTAATGATCGCTGAGCTCAAGAAAGATATATACAAAGAAATAAATGGTATGCTCAAGACAAACGAGAAGCTGCGGCAGGATAATAAAGACTTGGAGAAACATGTATATAATCGCTTTGAGGCAGCCTTTAAAGGTATACTAGAAAAAACTGAAGAACACATTCAGGAAAATGGGTCAAAGTTTGAGGGAAAACAGAGCATTGGATGATCAGTTGAAAGAAGTTAAGCAAACATTTACGACTCGAATTGAAACAGCTGAATATCTGGCATCCACCGCTGACGGGAAAGCAACGGCTGCAAACTCCAAATGCAAAAAACTTGGAGACAGACTTCCTACTCTGGAAGATGGATGCAGAAGGAATAATATTAGAATCGAAGATATGTCAGTCTGTAATACAATGAATAAACACCCCACTCAATTGCCTTGTGGACAGTAACTATAATGTTTTATTAGCTTTGCTGTGTGTGAACATGTGGAAAAGAATTACAGTAACCCAACAGGATTAATGAACAAGACCATGCAAGAGTGTGATTAATAAACAGGAAAATAATATACAGGCCACCATCAACACTTCTTACCCTTCGGCACTGCCACTACCAGTATGTCTTACTGTAATTCTGTTAGTAAGCAGTGTTCTTAAAGCGGAAAAATGTAATTGTCTTGTTTTGTGCAAGCAGGTGACCTTCAGGATGAGCCCCTTTGGAGTGCTCATTAAGAGATCACAGCTAAAAACCTCTTGTATTCTCCTATAATTAGTTGAGGGAAAGGCATCTTAAACTCCACTTAATAAGTTTGCTCTGAACATAGCAGCATTTATCATACAAGTACAAAGTATGTTTCCACTTCACATAAAACAAAAAACAAAAAATAAAAAGATTTGATATATATTAGGGCTGTGCTATGTCTTAAAAATTCATCCTCACATTGTCATTTTAAAACATTGAATGTTTGATACTATTGCCTTGGGGGTTTATTCAAACCTGAAGAGATGCTTGTGGATTAAAAATAATTAGCTGCTCTACCCATGAACCACGGAAAGCATCTATATTAGGGCACAGGAGTTTTATAGTTAGTTTTGCTGACTCAGACTGCTGTAACTCAACACACACAAAAAAAAGCCCTACAAAACACAATTCAGTTTTGGCATGAAACCCTAAAATTAGATCTGCCTCATAAAATTGATTAAAAAACGTCTACTTACCAGAAAGCAGACATTTCTATAATTACTTTATCTCTATCAAAACACTCTGTCCTCAGTTGTTCTCTTACTACCGTCATCTTAACCAAAAAAAAAAACACAACAACAGCAATCCTACATGCGTTATAAGGAGAAAAAAAAAAAGTACTTTGTTGTTCCATCATGGCTTGTATAAAGCATATTTTGCCTTATTATTATGCATGCAAATAACATGCTGACAAAGTCATATATTGCCAAGTGTCGATTGGTATTGCGAGCTTGCACTATAAAATAAATGGCACTGATATATTTGTACAGTGTAATCAGTTTATTTCAGATTTATTATCTTGTATACACAATTCAATTGCATTCCTATTTGCCCTCTTGGATTTCAGAGCACGTTAGTATATGATATCAAAGGGATGGGGCTCCCCATGAAGCATCAAATGCCACTGGTACTGGCCCACATCAAGCACTACTCATAGGACCAAAGAAGCACCTACATTCTTCCATTTTCCTTTTCCGGCATCCAAATCTCACTGCATAGGGTTATAGAATATTTAAAGGCTCCAAGGATGGTGAATGAAACAATTGTAACGTTGCTGACAAGTTACATTAGCCTACAGATCTGTCACCCACCGTATCAGCTGACATTCCATTATGCAAATGAGGAGCATCCGGAGACCATATTCAATAGGTAAACCAGCCAAAGTCCCAAAAGATTCCAACTTGTGCAACCACAGTGAGCAAACATTTTAAGGACAGTAAGCTACCAAACAGTGATGTGAAGAGCGAGAAGGTACGGAGACTTGGCGTCCGAGAGCACCGTAGTGGCACATACCAGTGCTCTTCCCATGCAAACTTTCTGCATGACACATTGATAAGCCTGCCTTCAAACTGCTGCAGGACACAATTTATAAAAAAAATATATATATATATCACAAATAAATGACACCTTCACAGTTCTCAGTATAAGCCATTGTCAATTTTGGGAAATCATATGGTTATAGTTGACTTTCCAAGTACAGTGGAACCTCGGTTCACGAACATCTCGGTACACATTCAAATTGGTTTACAACCAAAAAGTTCGCCAAACTTTTGCCTCGGTTCACAACCACACACTCAGTATACGAACAAGCCAGTTTCCCTTTCAGTTTGTACATGTTCAGTCTCTCCCTGTGCATTTCCTGTGCAGCGAGCGAGAGTGAGAGAGCGCGACACACACACACACACACACACACACACAGGCAGCGCGAGAGAGAGCCGCGCGCGCACACAGGCAGCGCGAGAGAGAGAGCTGGATGCATAAGGTAGGAAGGCAGTTAAAGAATGCACTGGGCTTGATTTTGTTTTTACTTCTGTTTACAGTGATCGGTTCGTAGCGTGCATTGTTGTAATGTTACTTTTCTTGGTGGTTTATTAAATTACAGATTTTTTTCAAATGTTCATTTTTTTTCCCTGTGCTTAAAACTCAAAAAAAAGAGTGTTTTTAGCCAGCAGTTGGTATCGCTATAGCGCAAACTATTGCAGTTAGTTTTCTCTGTTGTTCAAGGTTTTCTCAGTCTTATTCAATGTTTTTACATTTAGTTTACTATTACGCTGTGCATTCCGTGGTTTAATTAACTATATTTGTGCTTAAAAACTTAAAAAAATACTGTATATATATTTACATACAGTTCGTATGGTCTGGAACGGATTAATTGTATTTATATACAATCCTATGGGGGAAATTGCTTCGGTTCACGACCAAATCGGTTTACGACCAGAGTTTTGGAACGAATTATGGTCGTGAACCGAGGTTCCACTGTACAGGTATAATTAAAAAGAAAAACTAATCTATTTCAAAGCAAATACATTTGCCATATATTGTTGTCACATATTAATCCTAAAATATTAAAGCTCATTTAAACAGGTAGGTCTATTACTAAAGATTTGAGACTAAATATTACATTCCAAACTATCATATAAAAAAAATAATGTCCTGAAATGCCTTTGTATTTTCTTTCTGATAAGAAAAAAATAGAATCACAAACCTGCCATCCTTTCAATTAACAATGCCATGGTCTTCAAAAATAATTCCCAATTGTCCAGAAAAAGTCCTACTATTTATCATTTCACATGATTTATGAAATGATTAAGAGCAAACTTTGTGTTCAATTTATTAATTCAATACGATCATATACTTAACTAAATCACCCAAAGTCTCAAAGATACTTGTCTGTTTAAATATAAACAGAATAGTTTATAGTGTTAAGTGGGACTATTTTCTACATTCCACAAATATTAATGTAATCATCAATTCTTAATTTGAATAAAACGTTTCTATTCTAATCCCAGATCTTCAATTAATAATAATAACAAAAAAAAAAAACAATGCTGAGGATCACACTCTACAAATAACTATTACAAGCTTTCTGGGTTTAAGAGGATTTTCTGTGAATGACTGCAAATTTAGGTCCTGACTTGATACCTCCTGGTATCGCTTTAAAGTTTACCCCCAAAAAGACTAACAACAAAATGGAACACATCAAACAGTATATTTGTAATTTATACAGCTGTCATATGTCAGCTGTTTTGCATGGATGGAGGTAATGCAGGTAAAACTGAACATTCTTTCAATGATTCAATAATTCTCAGAGATTCTGCACTGATCAAAACAGTCAGAGAGGCTAATGAACAGATTTACTTCTTAACACAAGACCAGCATATTCTCTAAGTGGTCGAAACCTTATCTTACAATTGCCAATGAAATGTGGGACACTCTCATGCTTGAAAAATGTTCTTTCATAGGGATTTGTGGCATTCTGCCTTGAAGACAGCAGGACTAAGGCCAGTGTCAAACTACAAAAAACCTCTTCAATGCTTTTAAGCCATTAGCCTTCATGTATGATCCAGACATGCAGTGTTGCAACATCCCAAGTGAACTCAATCAAATTGCTCTATAACTCTTTCAAACAAAAATCAAACATCTGATTTTTTCGATAGATGCAAAGTAGTACTAATGCTTTGCATTAAGAGAGATGAAAACCAGAGTGGTCTACCAGAAACACAATGCGAAGAAAGCAGGTGTTTTGGACTGTCCAAAGAAAAACTGGGTTTGTCTGCCTAATATCTTGTGTTTACTAGATTACAAAAGAATGGAAAAGGTAAATGGAGATTACAGCTGAACTGTACATACCAGGTCAACATTCGTGCTGCCAGTGGCACCGCCAAGTGTCATGTTAATTGGGTGACAAAATATTTGGTGTCAATTTTGAAACTGCTGAGAAGTTGTGAAGATGTTGTGCAATCCGTCAAGCCCTGTGATTTTTATTCAGTATAAATGGACATCCTCAAGGCAACAAGATTCAGCGACTGCAATCGTTAAGAATGATGTGATCTCTGAGTCAAAGTCATGTAGTTTGACTCTGAGTTTAGTATGAACTTTTAAGGCAACCTTGGCAATTCTCTATAATTCTGGAGCAAAATGGACAGACAAGTCAAAAGTGTCTAATGGAAATATTCAAGGACCTTGCGTGTAAAAAAAAAAAAAAAAAAAACCACCACCACCACCAAAAACTGGGTGTTCATTTTATTGAGCAGGGCTCTGGGTGACTTGACTGGATTAAAGGAACATGCACTTTCTATCAAAATATTCTTTTAGTAAATGTAAAGCCATCCATTTTTAAGCAGGACAATAATCAACAACAATAACTTATATCTTGTATAGCCCCAAATTACACAAAGAATGCCTCAATGGGCTTTAACAGGCCTATTTTAGACAGCCCCAGGTGAGTGGTTGTGCGATGTGCATCAAAAAATGGGGTCAGAAAAATACAGAAAACAAGTATCCAAAACACACAAACAAATCTAAAATCACAATGGATTAAGAAAAAGAACCTAAACCCATAAAATACCAAAATACTGTGTGAGCAACTCACCTTGAAACATTACAACTGTAACCAACTTGTAGAAGTTCTGAAGGAGGAGTGAGTGAAAATTTTGGCCTTGCCCTTCTAACAGACAGATCAAAACCGGAAACAATTTGTTGCAGTCACTACTGTTAAAGATGGCACATCCAGTTACTGAGTGTTTGGAAGTTAAATTGTCCACATGGTCCATCCATCAGTGCATAACATTTAAACAGGTATCAACATTTGTATATTCAGAGTTCCCTTTATCTAATACTGAGTTTCACTCATGTAATGATAATCCAGAAGCAGTACTGCAGAGAATGAGGTATGGGGCAAACACTGTGCTCGAACTACATGTTCCATTTACATCTTCAATAGAAACATATCTTTAGTTATTTAGTGGACAACACCACCTCAAAAAAAGAAAAAACCTAAGAGGTAGGTCTGAATAAGTTTAAAATTTTTACAATTTGCCCTGACCGATTATACTCCACATGGAATGGGATTCCATCGAGTCTTTCTTCTTGTATGATGTCTTATGTGTAAACGCATCCCTAAGCTATTAACTGTGCCTAGTGTCAAATAAACTAAATGGAAAATCTTGTTTTCTCCATCAGCAAAATATTTCAGATACAGTGATCCCTCGCTATATCGCGCTTCGCCTTTCGCGGCTTCACTCTATCGCAGATTTTATATGTAAGCATATTTAAATATATCGCGGATTTTTTGCTGGTTCACAGATTTCTGAGGACAATGGGTCTTTTAATTTCTGGTACATGCTTCCTCAGTTGGTTTGCCCAGTTGATTTCATACAAGGGACGCTATTGGCAGATGGCTGAGAAGCTACCCAACTTACTTTTCTCTCTCTCGCGCTGACTTTCTCTGATCCTGACGTAGGGGGTGTGAGCAGGGGGGCTGTTCGCACACCTAGACGATACGGAAGCTCGTCTAAAAATGCTGAAAGATTATCTTCACGTTGCTACCTTCTGTGCAGCTGCTTCGTGAAGCGACATGCTGCATGGTGCTTTGCATACTTAAAAGCTCGAAGGGCACGTATTGATTTTTGACTGTTTGTTTTTCTCTGTCTCTCTCTCTCCCTGCTCCTGACGGAGGGGGTGTGAGCTGCCACCTTCAACAGCTTTGTGCCGCGGGTGCTTCGCATACAGCCCTATTGATTTGTTTGCTTTCCTCTGTCTTTCTGACAGTCTGTGCTCCTGATGCGCACTCCTTTGAAGAGGAAGATATGTTTGCATTCTTTTAATTGTGAGACAGAACTGTCATCTCTGTCTTGTCATGGAGCACAGTTTAAACTTTTGAAAACGAGACAAATGTTTGTTTGCAGTGTTTGAATAACGTTCCTGTCTCTCTACAACCTCCTGTGTTTCTGCGCAAATCTGTGACCCAAGCATGACAATATAAAAATAACCATATAAACATATGGTTTCTACTTCGCGGATTTTCTTACTTTGCGGGTGGCTCTGGAACGCAACCCCCGCGATGGAGGAGGGATTACTGTATTCTTTTCTTAGACATTCAAGATATTAAGATCTTCATTAATTGCAACATTTATTTTTATCATTTCAAAAACTTCTATATAAATACAAGAGGTAAAAAATAAATGAAGTTCCCTATTAGTCTAGGAGTATCATTTACTAAACATACTTTCCAGGCCACAATATTGTTCTTAAACAAATATAAACACTACCCCACAGCTTGTTTGTCTATATGAGTACATCCCTGTTGTGCAGACTACATAGTCAGCTCTTCAATGACAATGGAAGCTAACCTACCCATTCAAAAATGTGAAGAGACTCAAACTATTCTTCCTTCTCTAGAGTATATTTTTGATACGACAGACCTAGAAGTTCTCAAACAACATTTGGAGCAACATTTCAAGTTTTAAAGTTGAAATGTATTTTTCAACCAGAATTTTTGGCCTTAGAAATGATGAATGCAGTTTAAAGTAATTTCCCTAAATTAAAAATGCCATGCTTTGCATTACCCAGCAAGGAATGGAACTAACAGCCAATATCTCTTGTCCATATATTGATCCACTACGGTTATTCTTCTGTCCAATGTCCCATTATTCATCAGTTTTGGTAGTCAGAGTCCCATTAATGCCAAGAGGAAATTTCAGTTTTACTAGACGGTTAAGTAGATTTTTTAATTACACTCACCTTGGAAAAAAGTTAAATCGGTTTAAACAAAAAATAGGTCAGAAATCTGCTGTTGAATTATTTGAAATTAAAAAAGAAACTAAACCGGAAAAAGATACAGTATATTCAAAAATAGTGCTTATGCCTATGTATAACAATTCACTTTTGGCTTTTTAAGATAATCCAGGTTTTAAATTGTTACCTTTGGTAAAATGGTTAAAGAGTATTGTGGTATAAGAAGGGAGAGAAGTGTGATTACTTTGTGTACATTTGCCCTTCACATATAAATGGGTGTTTAGTCAGTGACATCATACTTGCAGACAGCTCCACTTAATGTAGGTAGGCATCAACAGATTGTGTTAAGCATACAATTTAGAAGGTGACTAATGAGTTTGGAGGCGAGATAATACTTTTGAAATAAAAGGTTCAGTTTTCATTTTGGTTTACTTTTCCCAGATTACCTTAGCCTTGTGAAATGATGATTCACCAATCACATAAATGGCCAATTTTAAGGAAAAGAATATTAGAGTGTATGATCCAACAGCTTGCTGCATTATTATTTTAATATAGTTTTGGCTAGCCAATGATTAGTCAGCAGAGAAACCTGTGCTGACTGTGCAAATGCATGTTTGCCTCACTGCTTATGTTTAGGAGAACCAAAAAAAACCACTATCAACCACAACTAAACAAGCAAAAAATAAATGCATTATGTAGTAAAAAACTGTAATAGCACATAAACTCTGATACTAACAAATGTCAAATTACAACACTCCTTTAACAAAACCTGCATTTTAATTCTGGCTCACAGGCTTACTGCCAATATTGCAATCATCTCACTTAAGTAGTTCAGTTTGACTAAGAATCATTTATTTAAAAAATAAATAAATAAAAATAAAATAAAAATGAATCACAGCCCTGGCTCTCGACCTTAATTAGAAAAGGGTATGTAATACATTTTTCATTAAGAAGTTATCAGATTATGGAACACCATGTATTTATACAGCTTAACAAGTAAAGCAAGTACTTTCCTACTGTTCTCCAAATGTTTGCTACAGTGTGTACTGTTAGTGCAGCATCAAGTTGGAATGGGGAGGTGAGGGATGGTGGTACCTGTATATAACATTTATTTAAGTAAACAAATCTAACAAGTGACATGTAAAAGCGGCAGACTGGACATGCCCTACAATAAGCAAAAGTCCAATCATCTGTTATTTACAAAAAAAAAAAATCTACTATAAAATCTCAGATGGTGCACATCCTACATTTTCATTTAAACAATCGTGCAAATAAAAAAAAGAGTAAACACAACACAAGTCTAAACATGTATGCACATTTGCACATAAGCATAAGAAATAACAGAATTCATGCAGAGTATTTTCAGAGCAATAGTAAATAAAAATCTTGCATTTTGTGTGCCTATTAAAACACTAAGTTACATGTGCATAATTAACGAACAGAAAAAAACAAAACAAAAAACAATTATACATAAAGGAAACTTGTCTTAAAATAAATTCTACACTCAAATCTTTTAATCAATCATACTACCTACAGACACAACAGAGCTCCTGACTTAAGGGCAATGACTAATCCCACAAGATATTTAATCAGTCTGAGCAAAACATTAGTCTTCAAATTTTAAGCATAATTAAAGATTCTCCCCCACCATCTTTAAATGCCTTACCCTGGTTACTTATTTGTGCAGTTTAAAAAGATTAAAACCAGCATTTGGCTAATTGGCTAATAGGCAGCATAGATCTTGAATGCATTTACTAAGAAGATTGAGTAAGAAATCCGGTTTAAGTTTACAATTCCTATGGGGGTCTGTATTTTAGAAAGATAATCTGTTCTGTTCAGATTCAGGACATTCTGAAATCTACCAGTTTTTATGAACATCAAGGCTCAAACATACCACAGTAACACTGTATTTCTTTCTACATATGTACTTACCTTGGTATAGTTACACACTTGGTATTACAGTTCTGAGTGGTAATGGCTTTTTCTAATTCATCCAACTGTCCAGTTTTCTTGAGCTTTTTCACTAAACTTTTCACTGCTTTTTCACACCACTTCTCTTCTTGCCCATTTTGTTCCCCTCCACCAGCTCCCCCTGATCCACTTGCAGATTTTTTCCATCCGAGCAAGCGCTTCACAACTGGGGGTGTAAATGGAAGGATTGCTGACATTGTATCTGCAGAAGCGGTTTCAAATATGTCAATGAAGGCAACGTCTCTGAATGACCAGCAACCTGGGGGAAGGGAGAGGAGAGTAGAGAAGTAAGCACACAAATACACAAATTATGAATAGAGCATGAAATAAACACTTAACATTCAACTGTTTCTTGTACATAGAATTAATGTATAAATTACAATATAATTAAAAGGAACAGTCATATTAGGTATAAGTTAAATAAGAAAACTGACCTTGCATTTTCCTGTGCCATACATAATTAACATTTGTAGCCATGAGTATGTCTAAACATGTACCAGCCTATATTATCTTACAACCATTGGTCATGACCTTGAAATGGAGTAAGTGGACATGAGAATATTATGTAATGCCAAGTTATGTGTTGCAGAAAAAAAAAAAAAACACTGCATTGTCACATCTGTGGTATAAACTGCACTGCACTACACTGCCACACATCTAATGCCCTCTTTATAACAGAAGTTGGGGTGACGTAATTATTAATAGAAGACCTATGTAATTTTAGTCCCAACTGAATTGCTCACGAATGACAGAATTTTACTGTCAACATGGAATTGCATGGGACTAGTATAACCTGCAATTCCTTTTTACTGACTTTTTATAGAAGGTAAAAGCTCTGTAGTCTTACAGTCCATAAAAAGTTACTTAAATGAGCAATTCATAAGGGACTATAATTGCAGAGGTCCTCGGGTAATAATTTCTTTACCCCACCTCCTGATTAAGAACTATTCTCACCCAAAAGAGGTCTTGAAATAAAAAGTATGACATATATTTATTTTTATGAAATGCACAGATATCGGAATCCTATCTGGATCAGCAAATAATGGTTTAAAATAACTATCAGCATTGGACCAATAATTAGATTTGTCTGACAGGTCAAATATTTGATGATGGATATATTGCATTCCAGATGGCAACAATATTTGGGAATTACTGAGCTGCAGCACCAAAACAAAAAGTGTACATCAGCGCAACATAAAATATGCCATTTGTTATAACTAATATCAAACATTCTGTGCATGGAGTTTAGCATATCACCTTTGAACACTTCTTACAGCATCTCAAACTGTTTGGCTGCAGCCCTCATAAAACAACATGATTACTGTATGTACCCCACTACCTCACTGCACAGGGCAGTCCTCCAGCAAATGACACTGCTTACTGCAGTAACACAAAGGTGAGAGGAGAGATTTGAAACTCTGAATTTCATTTCAAAAGAATAAAGGGGGGTGTAAAAGAAATTTTGAATGTAGCAGCTTTATTGAAAATGAATTCTGAACCGAGAATAACCTGAAAAAAAAAACAAAGGTCAAACATCAAAGCACTAATACATGAGCGCTATGTGTGTAAATGGGACTGTTTTACACAACTGGCACCTTCATTTTCTTTCCTGCCCGCACATACTCTTGTGCATGAGAATACAATTCCAGTCGCTTACTGATTAACTTCCAGCTAGTATACTATTCTATAACTGTTCATGTTTTAAGCAGTCCAGTGCCTGTTTAAATTTTCTGCCTCCTGAACTTAGAGACAGGTAGTCATTTGATACTTGGGGGGGACAAACCCATAAAACAGACAATTCCAAGTACAAGTAACTAGGGGGCAGTACAGCATCAATACAAGTACCAAGGAACATTATATGTGCAATCCCTAGCTGCAGGTGCACAGCCAGTTGATCAGTTCCATGGAAAAAAAAAAATATCAAAGAAATTTGACAAAGATCATCCAGATGATTAAAACAATTATTGCAGTGGTGAAAATACTAATCCGGACAATCAGTCATTTTCTTTTACAGAACATATTGGGCTTTAAGGGCTGGTTGAGGACCATGAGTCCCATTACATAATGCCTAGTCTCTCTGATGTAACTCTTCCGGAGTTACACATAACTGTACGCAAACACCTTGTATATAATGTCACAAAGATACCATTCTGACATATGAATGTCTGATGAGTACTGCAGTAACGCTCAACTTAAAGGTAAATTTCGCACAAACAGTTAAGTTACAGTCTCAATCCACTGTATTAATTCCCTTCCTAATTTGTAAACACTTCAATCATGTCACCACTCAACACATCATTTTATGTAAACTGAGAAGGCTCAGCTCTTTTATGCTTTCTTCAAAACTCATCCCCTGTAGCCATGAAATTAGCGTAGATGCTCTTCTCTGAACTTTGTTCAGTGCTGCTATGTACTTTTTGTAGCTTTTGAGACCAAATCTCCACACAGTACTTCAGATGATGCCTCAAAAGTGCGCTATAAAACTTCAGCAGAACCTCCTTTAACTTGTACTCTACACATCAGGGTTCTATATAACCAAATATTCTGTTAGCCTCTTTAATGGTTTCTGATCACTGTCTAGTAATTGATAGTGATGAGTCTATGGTGAATCCTAAATCCTTCTCATAAGGTGTACTTTCAATTTTCAAACCTCCCATTGTGTATTCAAACCTCCCATTTTTACTTCCTACATTTACTTACATTAAATTTCATCTGCCAAAAATTTCGCCCAAGCCTGTATGCTGTCCAAGCCCCTCTGTAATGATCCAACGGATTCTAAATAATCTGCCAATCCACTTAACTTGGTATCATCTGCAAACTTCACCAGCATGCTATATTCATATTCATGTCCAAATAATTTGTATACATTAAATATAGCAATCGCCCTAACACTTACCCCTGTGGGAAACCATTCTTAACATCAATCAATTCTGAAAGGGTTCCTCGCACAATAGCCTTCTGTTTCCTGTGTCTGAGCCAATTCTGCCCCCATCAACACACTACACCTTGAGCTCTCACTTCTTTAAGTTTGATGCCCAACCTCTCATGTGGCACCATATTATTTATCCCGACTTTCAGAAAGCATTTGATATCATATGCTCCACTTTGATCATATTATTTTGTTGCTTCCTCACAGAATTCCAGGATCTTAGTAAAACACACACAACTTCCCTTGCCTGAACCCATGCAGACTGTTCAGTAAAACTTATGTACTTGTCATGTGTTGCTCAATCTTTTTCCTTTCACCTTTCTTCCATTAATTTACCAGAAGGGGCTGGGCGGTCTCATGGTCTGGTACCCCTGCAGATTTTATTTTTTTTCTCCAGCCATCTGGAGTTTTTTTGTTTTTTCTGTCCTCCCTGGCCATCGAACCTTACTCTTATTCTATGTTAATTAGTGTTGTCTTATTTTAAATTCTTACTTTGTCTTTTTTTTCTCTTCTTTTCATCATGTAACACACTTTGAGCTACATTATTTGTATGAAAATGTGCTATATAAATAAATGTTGTTGTGATGCATGTTAATCTTAGAAGCCTATAGTTACCTTTTAATATGGATAGTATTTGCCGTTTTTTCAGTCCTTTGGAACTTCCCCAGTGCACAGTTACTTCCATAAAAATATGCACAAAGAGATTATTCATGTACTCACTAACCTCCTTAAGAATGCAAGGAAAAATAGCTGGTCCTGGTGATTGGTTTGATTTCAGCCCATTTAATCTACGCAGTACTTCTCCCTCTACAATTTTCAAATCCCTCAGTACCTCTATATTAGTCCCTTTTTACTGCTGGAAGGTTATTTGTTTTCTCATATGTGAAGAACTCAGAAAAAATGCAAATTCAGAGCATATTCTATTGTCTTTATTTTTCAATTCAACTTTTCAATTCCTAACACACTTTACCTCCTCTTTGACAGCTCTTTTACTAACTCTAACCTCTGTAACTGCCTTTTAGCTTCCCTAATATCCTTCTTAATGGCTGCCCTCATGCTCTCACATGCAACACAGCTCAAATTATAGTTATTAGTCTTATACACCTTATACAGCCGTTTCTTTTTTCCTGGCAGCTTCTTTTCCAAATCTTTATTAACCCACTGCAGATTTTTTTTTTTCCTTACTAATTACAAATTTAGGTATGTACCCTGCGGTGGGTTGGCACCCTGCCCAGGATTGGTTCCCTGCCTTGTGCCCTGTGTTGGCTGGGATTGGCTCCAGCAGACCCCTGTGATCCTGTGTTCGGATTCAGCGGGTTGGAAAATGGATGGTTGGATAGGTATATACCTGATCCGTATTATATGTAAAAAGTTTTTAAACCTGTTCTACTGCTCCTGGACTGTCTCCACACATAAAAGCTTATCGCAGTCCATCCTCCTTACACATTGCTTCATTTGCTCAAAATCTGCCCTACCAAAAGTTAAACTTGACTGTTTTAGGCTTTGCATACTCGCTCTTCCAAAGCACTGAGAATGAGCTTCTAATGTTAAACAAAGAAAGCAAAGATGGACACCTTTCACAAACAGTGAGAAGTCAAGCAAAATGACACCTTTTATTGGCTAACTGAAAAAGATTACAATATGCAAGCTTTCGAGGCAACTCAGGACCCTTCTTCAGGCAAGATGTAATTGTTGCCTCAGAAGCTTGCATATTGTAATCTTTTTAGTTAGCCAATAAAAGGTGTCATTTTGCTTGACTTCTCACTACATTCATAATGGCAACAAAACCCTAGTACTATAAACAGTGAGTAAATCTGCTTTTATGCATGTGACTAATATGAACTCGAATGACACAGTCTGAACGGTCAAAAAAAATTAGTGAACACGGGTGAAACCTTAAACTCTATCTGTGACTGCTTAAGACTGGTAAAACACACTTCTTATTTATTTATCTTTTTAAGCGTATATCCGAAAGTCACTGCATGCTGCCACAGGCAGGAACACAGTCTCACTAACATCTTCTATGCACCGTCTCAAAAATTGACCAGCGGAATCTTTTGCATTATCATAGTGCTATGCTATGCTTTAGACTGTTACATTCTCGAAGTGACACGTCACATGAGCCAGAGATATTGCTGTGCTTCTCTAACACAGTGTGAGTGGTGCCAACCCACAAGTGATCACAAAAGAGCAATTAATTTTCTCTCTCTCATTGGAAAGAAACCTGGTCATATAAATGATGAAAGCAGAAGCTATACAAGTGAAAATAAACAGTGTATTCCTGGAAATGATGTGTGAGGGATAGCCAAGTCTGGAAAAGTGAAAAACCTTATAATGTTACATAGTAGTGTCTGGAGCAATATGAAAAGAAATATGCACTTTTCACATTGAATTTTAACACACATATTCAAATACACACATATTACAAATACCTAGAGTAGCAAAACTGCTTAAACATAACCAAACATACACACGGACAGAAAAAATTAATTCCAACCATCTTACTGAGAAGACTACATATGGTTGTCACTTTGAGAAACACTGAAAATGACTTGCTTTTGGTTGAGCCTTTCCCTTAAGGAAAATACTACAAACAGTGTTGACAAACTGTGACAAGTAGTAGTACAAATAGGAACTTAAAGGAATTTGTAGAGCTAACTATTGCAATTAACAAAAGATCCTTGAAAAAACAGATGTCATTGATAAAATACCCTCAAATTTATTCTTAATGAGCTAATGACCTACTTTGTGAAACCAAGGGAAATGAATAAAAGTTTGAAAAAGTGTATCAAAATGTACTTACTGCATTCAAATATCCCTCTCAAAAACATCCATCCATCCATCCATCCATTACCCAACCCGCTATATCCTAACTACAGGGTTACAGGAGTCTGCTACTATAAATATTATATTGGGGAAAATGAACCACAGCACAAGATTTCAGATAACATTACAGTACCACCTTGAAATGATGTTAGCTTGACATCACTTAAACAAATCAGTTTTGTCTTAAATTAGGATGCAACTTACAGTTTGCACCTACTGCATAAAGCAAAACTGTAACCATGTTCTCTTGATTTAACTATCATAATCAGAGAAATAAGCAACATTCAAGGAATCATTGCAAGAACAACAGTTATATGTTTTGTAGCAGATTCTTTGATATCAACTTTAAATTAAAAATGTAGACTCAATGAGAGACTTATGATAGTGTTGAATTAGGACCACTTACATCTTGAAAGATTTCTTGTATATATTGTCACTGTAAAACATTTTATATACATTTTTCATTGAACTAAATGCTAAACTGAAGCCACCACAATTTTATACTGCAAATCAAATAAGAGACAATGTACATTAAGACTTAACTGTCTCCTTACCACAATTACCATCATTCTGCTACTACACTGTCATCTGGACCATTCTAAACACCCCCCAAATCACTCCATACATAAAAGCCAACACTATAGGTACAATATTTATCATTCACTACAGTAAGGTATCATTAAATAAAAAAATATTATTGGTATCCATGGGCATTTCAAATAAGTATATTTTTTTCTATATATTTGAGATTAAGTCAAGTCAATAACCTCTAGACTGTGAGCAGATATGCTTCCTTGGAATGGCATGACTAAAGCTTGTCAGACAAAAACATAACAAGAAAAGCAAGCAGTAACAAACATACTCCCATTCAAGCATTCACCTCACATTTCTGCCAGGTATTTACAATTCAGGATTGTCAGAATGAATGCAAGTATGTCTTCCAAGCAGGTCAGCTAGTGATTTGCCTTTTCCATCTTAAGACAGCCACTATGAAGAAAACTTCATGCATTGACCACTGACCACAAATTTGTCGTGTTCAAATATTATTTCTCCTCTTTAACATCCTGTGCCGTAACTCATTACTGCTTTTTGATCCTGCATTTCAGAAGTTTTTAAATAAACTCTTCCAAAACAGAAGATATTAATTTTGGTTATACGGGGAATCCTTTGCATGTCTGATCGGCAATCAAAGGGGTAATTCAGAATTTTTTCTATTAGCTATGCCTCCGGTCTAGCATGGTGCCATCTAACAGGTAAAAATCAAATAATGCACAACCAAATTTCCATTAACATTTAACAATGGCTTTATCAATCTACCCCTTGATGGCCATAACAGCCTTGAAAGAGTAAAGTAAGCTTCAAGTAGTTCACGGTTTTGCTTTTTGTCCCCTTTATGTTCTACTAATCGAATCCGCATCTGGCCCAACAACCTCTTCTACTGAAGTCTGTGAGGAATTCCTCCACTTTTTCCGTAACAAAATTAAAGATCTAAATAATTTAACTAACAAATACATCATGTTTAGATCTCTTCCTGTTTTCCAACTCCATACAGCTCCTTCTCTAAGTTCTCAGCAGTCACATCTGCGTTTGTTAATAACCTGCTTTATAAGATGAGACAGACTACTTGTGTACTGGACCCCATCCCCAGCACACTATTTAAATCCTGCTTTCATGCCATAATCCCGACTGTTACAACAATAATAAACTCATCCCCTGACACAGGCTCTGTGCTGATCACTTTTACAATCGCTTCTGTAACTCCAATGTTAAAAAAGTCTGGTCTTGATGCTGACAATCTTAACAACTTTCGGCCTACTTCCCACTTACCTTTTCTGTCAAAAGTTCTTCAGCGTGTTGTAGCCTCCCAACTCACCGATTTACCTAACCTCTAATAATTTGATGGAACCCTTTCAGTTTGGTTTCAGGGTGCAGCACAGCTGTGAAACTGCTCTGCTACGGGTAACCAATGATTTGCTTATGGCAGCAGACTCTGGACAAAACAGCATATTAATTCTATTAGACCTCAGTGCAGCATTTGACCTGTGAGACATGACATTCTACTGTCCAGAATGGAGAACATGCTGGGTATCTCTGGCACTGCCCTCCAGTGGTTCAAGTCCTATCTGACTGGTAGGCAAGAGTTTGTTAGTCTTGGCAACAGCAGATCCAGCTCAGCGGCAGTCACACAAGGAGTTCCTCAGGGCTCTGTCCTCAGTACTCTTCTCTTCTGTATTTATATGCTTCCCCTTGGCCATATTATACGTAGCTATGGACTGGGTTTTCATTTTTATGCAGACGATACTTAACTCTATTTCAATGTTAAAAGTGAAACTTCATCAGAGCTTTCTCAGCTCACAACCTGCCTCAGTGAAATTAATACCTGGAAGGACCAGAACTCTTTAAAATTAAACTGCAACAAAACTAACCTCCTGCAAATTGGGACTGAAGTGCAACTTAATAAAATGAGCTCCTTCCCAGTCAATCTTGGCGGTGATCTCATCAGACCTGCCTCTACTGTAAAGAATCTTGGTGTCATTTTTGATTCCTCCCTTTCTTATTCCACCCACATAAATCACATTAAGAAGCTTTCTTACTTTCACCTCCGTAACATATCCCGTGTTCGCTCCTTCCTCTCCTTTTCTAATGCTGAGAAACTTGTCCATGCTTTTATCACATCCCACATTGATTATTTTAACTCTGCAGGCAGGTGCCCCTTCTAATCTTATATCACAGCTCCAGCTTATTCAAAACTCAGCTGCAAGAGTCCTTACACGAACCAGCAGCAGCGAGCACATCACACCCATCCTGCTCCACCTCCACTGGCTCCCTGTGTCCTACAGAATCGAATATAAAATCCTACTAATAACATACAAAGCCTTAATCGACCTTGCGCCAAACTACATCAGTGACCTTCTCCATCACTATGTGCCTGTCCGCCGACTAAGATCCTCTGATTCTGGCAATCTTTTTGTGCCTCACACTAATCTACACTCCATGGGTGACGGGGCCTTCAGCTGTATAGCGCCCAGACTCTGGAATGACCTACCAAAATTAATCAGGTCAGCAGACTCCATGAATTCTTTTAAAAAACAACTCAAAACTCATCTGTTCAGGAAGGCTTTTAGCTCTACTTGACTTTATTACCCTTCTCTCAGTTTACCTTTATGTCAAGATGCTCGTGTAACCTGTGTGTGTGTGTGCTAAACCATCAATTATGTTCTCTGTTAGGCTTTTTTTGTCTGAATTTACCGTCTTAATCTTCTTTATTTATTTATCTGGTTTGTACAATGCTATATACTGTATACCCTGCCGTTCTATCTTAAACTCTGTGAAGTGCCTTGAGCATGGGAAAGGCGCTATATAAATAAAATGTATTATTATTACTTTTCCTTTGTTTTTTATGTATTGATATTGAAGTAAATGGTTTTTATCTATTAAATTGTTATTTGTATGATTGAGTAGCATGTCACTGTAATGGTCTTCATTTCAAAAATAAAAACTAATTCCTATATATGTATGTTTTTTACAAACTGAACTCTAAACCATACTTTTACTATATTTATGAAAAAGAACATTGCACTAGGAATAAAACACTTATTTTTGAATAAAATTATTGTGTTTTGTTTTTAATTTCCAAATAACTGACCAATTAATTAATTAGTAAAATAGTTGTTAGTTGCAGCCCTAGATAAAAACACCACATACAACTTTTTATGGATTATCCATCCATCCATCCATCCTCTTCCGCTTATCCGAGGTCGGGTCGCGGGGGCAGCAGCTTGAGCAGAGATGCCCAGACTTCCCTCTCCCCAGCCACTTCTTCTAGCTCTTCCGGGAGAATCCCGAGGCATTCCCAGGCCAGCTGGGAGACATAGTCCCTCCAGCGTGTCCTGGGTCTTCCCCGGGGCCTCCTCCCGGTTGGACGTGCCCGGAACACCTCACCAGGGAGGCGTCTAGGAGGCATCCTGATCAGATGCCCGAGCCACCTCATCTGACTCCTCTCTTTATGGATTATTTCTCATGTAAAAACATTTCCTATTTGATCAATGGTAGATTAAAATTAATGACTGAACTTTACAAGAGCCAAGACATATACAGTATATACAGTAAAAACAAAATACAGTCAGTCACTGCTAGTATATGAGAACACTGTTCTGAATAATTATTCCAGATAAGAAAATTTGTGGGAAATGCACTACAAAATTAATTTTTCTGCACATCCTAGTGGGAAATAATACATGTCTGGAATTTTATAACAACATAAATACAGTAATACAACCAACATTGAAACATAAATTGATATTCAATCAAAACTGGGAAGACAAAATTAATGTGAACAGTTTGTCACAGATGTATTTAGGTTTACAAGTTAAACTAAAAACTCTGCATGTGATACTTTTTAACTGGCAAAAAATGCAATCAAAAAAGGAACCATTTGAGCCCATTCTGACAACCTCCTTTACCCAGCGATGCCCCGATTGATCAGCTGCTGATCCAAGATTGGTAGATTTTCACCCCAAATGAAAATCTCAAAAAACTACAGTAATCCCTCGCTACATCGCGCTTCGACTTTCGCGGCTTCACTCTATTGCGGATTTTATATTTAAGCATATTTAAATATATATCGTGGATTTTTCGCTGGTTCGTGGGTTTCAGTGGACAATGGGTCTTTTAATTTCTGGTACATGCTTCCTCAGTTGGTTTGCCCAGTTGATTTCACACAAGGGACGCTATTGGCAGATGGCTGAGAAGCTACCCAATCAGAGCACGTATTACGTATTAAATAAAACTCCTCAAATATATTGTGAGCACGGGGGCTGTTCGCACACCTAGAGGACACGACTGCTCCTCAAAAAACGCTGAAAGACTACCTTCACATTGCTCCCTTCCTTGCTGGGCTTACTTGTGGTTGCTTTGTTGCACTATATGCTTCCCGCACGGTGCTTCACATACTTAAAAGCTCAAACAGCACCTATTGACTTTTGATTGTTTGCTTTTCTCTCTCTCGCTCTGACATTCTCTGCTCCTGATGGAGCGGGTGTGAGCAGGGGGGCTGTTCGCATCCCTAGAGGATATGGACACTCGTCTAAAAAAAAGCTGAAAGACTACCTTCACATTGCTCCCTTCCTTGCAGCTGCTTTGTCAAGCGAAATGCTTCCCGCACGATGCTTCACATACTTAAAAGCTCGAACAGCACCTATCGGTTTTTGATTGATTGCTTTACTCTCTCTCTCAGACATTCTCTGCTCCTGACGCGCACTCCTTTGAAGAGGAAGATATGTTTGCATTCTTTTAATTGTGAGACGGAACTGTCATTTCTGTCTTGTCAAGGAGCATGTTTAAACTTTTGAAAGAGAGAAATGTTTGTTTGCAGTGTTTGAATAAAGTTCCTGTCTCTGTACAACCTCCTGTGTTTCTGTGCAAATCTGTGACCCAAGCATGACAATATAAACATATGGTTTCTACTTAGCGGATTTTCACCTTTTGCGGGGGGTTCTGGAACGCAACCCCTGCGATCGAGGAGGAATCACTGTATTTCTATTTCAGGAACTGCTTTCCTAAGCTTAAAATGAATTTGGTTGTAGTGCTCTTTACACAAAGTATTACAGTAGTTAAGGAATCTGTCATTTTGCTGCCAAACTACCTGTAAATAGGCAGCTGACAGTCAGACTTTTACAGACAGTGATGGCAGTAATATTGGCTTTTACATTTAATAAAGTGGAGTAATAAACTGAGAAAAAGGGAATCATTTGCTGTCCTGTGTAATTTGAGGAGCAACAGTGTTAAGAAAAGAGATGTATATTTTTAGTAGAAATTATAATTATAAGAGAATGAGTTCAGACCTTTTCATTTTGTCCTTTAAATAAAATGGATGTTCATTGTCTGAACATGGACAGTGAGCGAGCTTTTGTTTATACTGTGGCACACATCTTTATTCAAAAAATATCAGAAGGAAGAATTTGCCCTTGCTGCTTAGTACACAAGTATTTTTTAGGTTAAGTGATAAATTTTGTTAATTTTACATGTGAACTTTTAATGCATTAGCTTTGTATCTTCTTGATATACATGAATACTTTATTAGAATTTTGGCTTATAATTATAACAAGAATTTGAATTTTCTTTAATAATGTGGACAAATATTTTTGTGCATGTTTTTAGATTAAAAATGTTTTAAGGGTATTTTACAGTCACCGAAATGTTAAGTTTAATCGTTTGCTTAATTCACCAAAGGAGTTGTACTTTGTACACAGTTCACAATTTCTTTATATCTGTTGTTATCTGTACACTGCTTAAAATGCTAAGTTAATTTCATGGGATACAAATGTATAGCCTACAAATATCAAGGCTGCATGTAAAGGTAAATGTACAATAAAACAGATCAAAGGCTTGCATTCAAATCTGACTGAAGCTAACTCTACCAAACAGTTTGCAATCCAACAACATGGGTGCCAGACATAAGCCTGGATAAAGAAGGAACACTGATAAATAAATAAGACTTGGTGGAATCTCTTATTTATTTACTTATTTATTTATTTTAAAAAAAGGAATGAAGATGATGGTGAAAAAAAGAAGAATTCAAACTGGATGGTGACCATAACAAAAATATTCCACTCTTCAGCCTTGGAAGACTAGGGATTTTGGTGTTAAATGTGCTACCAAGTCCCATGCTGCAGCTTTGGGGATTAGAAGTGACAGTGAAAATAAATGATGCTGAACCCCAGAAGCGGAGGATGAACTTCACAGTTGGATGCGGAAATTTAAGATCAATGGCAAATCAGGAAGTACGAGATACTGAAACAAGAATCAAACAGAGCTAAGTATGTCATTATTGGCCACTGTAAAATGTGATGGAGAGGATGTGGAGAGATGAATAACTTTGTAAATTGCTTTGGTCTAGAAACAGCAGGCATGACGATGGAGTGGGAATGTTACTAAGTAAGAGGGCACAGGATTCACTAATGGGACACAATGCAAATGAGCAAGTAATGCAAGCCAGTTTCCGAGGATAACAGTAGCATATGCACCAACAGCATCTCATTGTGATGTGGAAATAAAAGATATTTTCCATTACACTGAATCATGTGCCGTCAAAGATTAAGAAAAGTGATGTCAAGATCATAGTTGGAGACTATGATAGGAAGCAAAAAATGTGGGATTTGAGGATGTGATGGGATACAATTAAATTTATGAAAAATGAAAAAGGAGAGTGCCTATCTGAAATTGCAAAAAACAAAGATTGTACATTGCTAACACCAAAATGAAAGCGGACATGGGAGTCACTGGACAGAAAAACTGAACCTGTCTGATATGATTCTGAAACAAAAATGAAAGAACTTTGTGACAAACTGCACAATGTTTTGAAGTGTAGATTATAAGTTCAGACAACCGATTAGTTCTGTGCAACATCAAGCTCAAAATAAAAAGTAACAAGAACTAGAAGAACACTGACCTGATGAGATACGGTTTAAATAAAATAAAATCAAATGCAGAGGATATACAAAAGAATGTAGCGAAATGGACAACAAAGTGATGACTATGGAAAGAATTTTGAGAAGCTACAAAAGATTGCAAACAAGAAATAAGACCCAAGAAAACCTTGAAATCAGATGATGATAGGAGAAAGCTGAACATCAAAAAGAGATAGAACGAGAAAACAAACATGAAATATGAAGAATTGCTTAAGGCGATGAAGTGTGCTAGGGCTGACAAAAACATGGACTGAGAATAGATGTGAAGAAATTGACCAACGCATAGTTGCAAACAGAACAATTAAAAGGAATCTTTCAAAGAACATTTTGAGTAATTAATGATAAATACAGTTATACACAGATAGATATGCAAGCAAAAAAAGAGACTGTTCATGTAAAGGATCTGTTTGCTGATACAAATGTATATAAAAAAGCAGACATTGGATAGACTGTAAAAGAAAGGTAGTCAATGAAACAGACAATGGAATTGTATTTGAAGTAGCAAAGGCAATCAAAAAGCCTGTTAACGAGCAGGAGTATTGGGATAGATAGAATACCAGCAGAACTGATTCTGTGTATTTCTTTGACTAATATATGTGGAAATCTTGGAGACAGGCCAGTGGCCAGAAAACTGGTATAAGACAAATACATTGGTACTACCAAAAAAGGGTGACTTGAAACGATACATAGATTACTTGTCAACAGCATTTATATCACATATAAGCAGTTGTTCTGAATGTCCTTCAAAAACAACTATGGATAGCCTTGGAGTATGGACACTGTATTCTCCTGTAAAGCTAGAAAGATTTAAGATTTTAGTTTTAGATTAAAGATTTCAGAATTTTACAATTAAGATTTTATTTATTTGGAGCTGATGAATAAATTTAGTGTGTTCTCTTATAAAACTTGAACGCTTATGGTCAGGATTGAGACTTTTCAATTTTGTACTACCCATTTTACTTATGTGAAACTGACCAAAGAATTTAGTTGTGCAACTTGTGTTCTCCTGTTAACACTTGAAGCTTTGACTGGTCAAAATTAAGATTTTAGTTTATTTTACATATATACCTATTTTGTAAATTTGAAATACAGTTCTATATAGATCTGTCATGTTCAACTTCTAACAGAAAATAAATATTTAAACCAAAATTAACCTTGTAATGTCTCTACATCTCACTTAGGAGTAAAAAGGAACCTTTAAGCTTGACAGAAACAGTGATTTTATTTATCTTGTGACATTTATCAATATCGACTGATTATAAAAAAAAAATGTTTTTTTTTAACAATTTTTTAAACAATTTTTTTCCAGCCCTAGCTGAGAGTAGGAGAATGGACAGCAATAAAAACGGGCAAGGAAAGAAAAGGCTTCTGGATACCAGCTGGAAAAGTCTGAAAAGCACCATCTGCCTCAACGGTCCCTAGATGGACTACAGAGGATCTCTGGATCTAACTGAAGCTACCATTTTACAGTGAAATTATATTTATACCAAATATTTTCATTATTCCTACTAATTAACTATTTAAATTCAAAAGAGTACAGTATACAATAAAATTGTGTTTTGCAGCAACAGTCAGCAAATGTCAAGTCACTAGGAAAAGCAAGAATTGATCTAAATCAAGAATGATTTACTCATTTGCAGTTGTATGTTCCATGTTCAAGAGTAAGGGGCGTCAGTTAACTAATATTAGCCCCTGGTGGGAAAAAAAAAACAAAACAACTATTACAAAAAGTACCCAATTACTTACATAGTACTTCTGATACATTCAATCAATTCTCATCACTATAACCAAAGCTGGATAATAAAGCTAGTTTGTAACTGTATTACAAACATTACCAGATTCAATATAGTTAATGTTTATAGTGAACAGGTAATTAATATTTAGTCAACATTTTTCATTTATCCCTACTGCCCATTGACCCCAGACAGAAAAAGAATGCTACAAATGAAAAACTACCAAATAATAAAACAAGGCACTGAACTCATCTTATACCTTTCTGTTTTCTGCCTCCATTAACAAAGACATTTAAAATATAAACCATTCTGATTCTGTAAAATGTTTAAAAGAAACTGGTAAAGATGATCAGCAGAATTCTTCCAACTGAACAAAGACTCGTACACTTTTTTGAAAACTGCAGTAAAAACCTGTAAATTCATTCAGGACGGAAACCTAGTAAAACAATGAAGGATCATGGGAAAAATTATTAGTGCTTCTAGTCAAAACCAGCACTTTAAAAGCTTTTGAAATGCTGTCCGATGATATGCATGGCCAGTTACAGTGGTAAGAAAGAAACAAAAAAGAGGATACAGTGCAGTGTTCCACTGAGAACAAATATCAACATTAATAGACACCAAATGGATTAGCAGGTCTGCAGAAATTTCAACAACAAATGTTCTGTTCATCTTAAGTCCAACATTTGGACTCATTTTTATTTACACAGTTTAATAGGTCAACAGAGCTTCATATTAAGAACATAAATAGTATTCATGTACAAAGTTGGACTACAGTTTTGAATATTACAGTCAAGTTTTTCAGTCTGAATATTGACAATGAGCATTGGTAATTTGAGGTGTCTTTAGTTTATATCACATTCCTGGATGCAGTATGTAATATTGCAAGATTTTTTACATTGCCACATTATCATCAATGAAAAAGAAAATCTTTACCCAGTGAGAGAGGTGCAGCTCCAGACTTTTTCAAAAAGAGGAGCTGGTCAATATGTCTCTCTCCCTGCCCTTCATTCGAAACATGCACTTGAAGTCAGACTTTAGGGGCTATATTCACAAAAAGATCAATCTCATACAAATGAATTTTAAGCAAATACAAACTAATGAAATTACAGAGAGAGAAAACAAAAACATTTCTCCTTAAATCTTTTTTTTGCCTGCCACACATACTCTGGCTACAGCAGTTCTGTGCAACCTTAAGCAAAACTGCTGGTCACAGAATACGAAATATATAGATTTGGTTCAAGACGCAAGAAAGTTTCATAAGCAAAAAAAAAAAAATGTCCTAAAAGATAATAGACCAATTAATTAAAATAACATGGATTTTTTCATATGCGACAACAACACAGTTTTAATGTGTTTTGATTGTAAGGCATGAATTTTAACAATTTGGGAGAACAGTCATGTTCATGGTTAAGCTTGTAGCCTCTCTGCACCTGGCCAACAAACTTCACACGCACATTTAAATACACTGAAATGAAACATTTTAAACAGGGCTCTCACCGCTGGTAGTGTTGCTGCCTCGTGATCCAGCTTCCCATGAATGAAACCCTGAATTTAGTTGCTGCCTGTGTCGACTTTGCACTCTCTCCCTCCATCTAATGTCGTTTTTTCTTGTATACACAAAGACATGTATGTTAGGATAAATAATTATTCCCAATTGCCCCTGTGGGAGTGGGCACTACAATGGAGAGGCACCCAAGTAAGGGCTGTGTGGTGCCTTGTGCCAATTGCCACCAAAATACACGGTGGCCTCCATGAAGCTGCACTAGGTTAAGCTGCTTTGTGAATTTAATGATATATTTAAATATGAAACTTAATGACTGGTGGACATCCCTACTAAACAGATGAGCTTATCTCAAAACGCATTGTTTAAAGCTAACCAGAAATTATTACTAATGTGTGTAGGGATCTCACAAGAACCAAAACTTTGTGCCTTCTTAATACGAAAATCCAGAAAACAATGGTTCCAGCTTTTTTATAGTATCGGTAGTACAAAGTGAAAGTCCGTAATGTAATGTACTCAAGTGTAACTGCAAGTAGACAAATTACTTCAGAAAACACAATAACACATGAGAAACACAGGAGTAAAAACTAAATATAAAAATGGATCACAATAGTGATGATACAGCACCATATTAACATGTCAAAAAGAAAAACAGCAGAAGTTCTGTCTGGAAGTGTTTTGAGTTCAATGAAGAAGACTTTCCTGTGTAATTGCAGGACTCAACTATATAAAAAAAAAAAACAAAAAAAAAACCACGCACTAGTTACTGTCACTCTTACCCCATTATGGAATTCGTTCAGAAACAGATTTGGGCGTGCTTCAGAGCAAAACAATGTGACTGATCAGATGAGGTCTAATCATTTAACTTATACTAGCCAACGCCCCGCCATAGCATACAGCGGTGCAAGAATAGGAACGGAAAACAGTGAGAAAGGAATTCAGAAATCAAGAAGAAATAAATACTTCTTGAAAGACGCAGTGTGTATGTAGAATTTCCGGCCAAGCAAGATTACATGTGAAAGTGATAAATAAAGCCGGCTTTCCGAATTTACATACTATGGCCATGGCATCCTGATAGTTTTCTTGCATGTATCTTGGACTTCCTGGAAATGTGGATGGTAATATGATCATTTTGCCTACACGTACGTTATTTTCAGCGTTTGCTTGTAGTGCGTCTGATAGTCCTTTGTACCGTTCCATGCGCAGATCTTGTTGATGTAATCTGAGATAGTTGAGACGTGTACCCTCTGTTTTAACATTCACATCTACGACGTACTGTTGGAATAGTTTGCCGCTGGAGTGTAAAATACTAAATGTATTCCTCATTGCTAATCTGTACAAGTAAAATTGGCATTGAGTAAGCCTTATGCTTTTATCGGGAACATGTTGTAAATCTTTGTGCCAGCCAGTGTCTCCATAAGGGAATAAAAGTGGGTAAACCATAGGATCGCAATTCATATTGAGCGTGGAAATCTGTTTACAGGAGCTGCCTATGGGATAGATGCAAATGTCCCTTTCGGCAGGCGGTTCGCCATCTTCTCTGACGAAAATCGCTGCAACATCGGTGTGACATGTCAGGGCATTGTATCACCATAAATCCTGCCTAGGGTTTTCCTTGAAAACCATTCGTACAGATGCTGTTGGATTGGACTGAGTGATTTCATGCATGTGTTTGTATGATTTAGCAAAGGGGTTGATGGTTCTGAGCATGGAATCTAGCTGGAGAAGTACATTTTCGCTGCATGCAGAGTTTGCTTTATTTTGTATTTTGCTGTGTCAAAAACATACACCTGTCCATATCCTGGAGAGGTAAAAGTGTTAGCATATGGTGGCGAGATTTGGTGATAAATTTGCCTGTGTATTTTAAAACAGTATGGTCCATGGCCAGGAGGTTGAGTTATCTGTGCACCCATGGAAGCGAATGCTAGAGAAGAGTTGTATTCTTGAATGTGTTCACGGTAATTTTTAGCTTCTGATGTTTGCTGTGTAAGAAGCTGTTGTAAAGACACAGGTGGCTCCCGCAAAGGTGGTAAAGCTACTTTACCGTTGTAGCAGCACCTCGAGTACTTGTTGGATGTATTACGCTCAGCAGGCCAGTATAGTGCATGACATGGAAGAGGACGAATAGGAGTGTGTGTGTGGGTGGGACCAGTTTTGAAGTGGAAGCAGGATGAACCAGAAGAGAAATATATATAAGAGATTGTCATCTATTTGTGAGAGGAGATGGAGAGCTTAATCACTTTTAATTAGTGTCCTATACAGTCCATATAAAAGGAGCAGAGGAAATGCATTCATTCTCCGATTATAATAAGCATGTCTACAGATTCATCCATTTTCTAATAGGCAAATACAACTCTGGGTCATGGGGGAACCTCACATGCATTCACAATTACACATAAAGGACCAAACTGCTGCAGAAAGTGAAAACAAAAAAGAAAAAAGGCAAAATCCAAATGAAGTGGATACTGGCTTGCCTACATGAACAATGAAATGAGCTAAACCATTTGTTAATGCCAAAATGAAATTTATTTAGTGCTTTAATGCATCGAAGCACAAACCACATTGACCATTTCAAAGCTGCCGTTACTGATAGCATTTAAGTATGTTATATTGGATTACAGAAAAAGGCACTTAAATAACAGCCATACTTTAATTAAAGACCACTAAAAGGGACTTCTGTTTTTGTCATGGTATCAAGTATTGTAAAATTTCACTGGTATTGGTATCGAACACAAAAATTCTGTTATCATGACATCCCTAAACATGTGCAAAATATACTAAAATGGGGTATTCCCCGTCTTACTGGGCAAGCGGTAAGATAGTTGAAATTTACTTATACTATGATCTGTGACAAACTAATTCTTTGAGAGATTAGTATTTTAAAAAAAAAAAAAAAAAAAAATGTTTTCTGAAAAGCAAAGGTTTCACACATAAAGCAACATAAAACATCTGTTGCTGCTCAAGCCGCTCACAGGTGGCACAATGGCTAGCAGGAATGCACTGCAGGCTGGCTGCCAGTCCGTCTTCACATGGCAGGGGTGTCAGCGGCAGCCACAGAACAACGGAATCTGGTTTGTACCTAGTCACTATAAGTGGCAGCTACACAAACGTGTTCAGCACAACAGTCAGATGGGAATCAATCAGCTGAAGCTGGTACCACACGTGCATTTTGGGTTACCTGCATCAAAACCTGAGTCTGACAAGTAAGAGTCCAATTCAGGAATAATATGCAAAACGTCTTACGCATAAAAACGTATTTTGCTTTGTGCATTTGCTTCGCTCTCTCACAAGATGTCAATGCCATTTTTGCCATTGTTTGCTCTTCGCTACTCATATGAGCATTGGGAATTCCGGTCAAACCAACAAAGAGAACTTTCCTTCTACCAAAAACAGTCGAATTAAAGCATAACAATGGGGTTGGTCACCGTTTACAGTTGATTGCCACCCTCAACCACTCCTCTCGAAAAAACTCGACATCCGCCCTGAACAAGTTTAAAAAGGCAATATGCCAAACAAGTTAATTTGGGATTTTTCAAAAAATTATCTCTCAAATCATTCAATTACCAGTTTAGGCATAACTACTTTTTACCATAAACCGTAAACAACTCCTATAACAAAAAAGTAAAACATGTTTATTCCACCAGTTATTTTTGGAAAATCTCATCAATGAGACATGAGGAAATTAATTTTCCTTGCCAGAAACTACTTTACCTAAAGAGTGTTTTTCTTTTTTTATTTAAATGTATACGACCCTTGAGAAAATGTTTTGAAGACACATCTATGTTAAAAAGAAAAAAAAAAACCCTTTCGAAACATGCCAAATGCAAAGTAATACCTACAGGGAAGACAGACAAAAATTTATATTTCTTGTAAGTACCCCAAACTTAAAAACCAACACCAATATTCTTACAACGTAAAAACTATGCTATTATATCCACTGTCTTTAAACTAGCCTGCTGAAATTGAGCTAACTAAAATAAACAATAAAACACAAACTGACTACATACATGTAGGGCACCAGTAACTAATTCTGAAAAGAATTTGTTGCCATAGAAAACTCTAAATACACAGGAAGAGAGTCTTGCAAGAGACACTGAGCCAAATACATTTTCATTAAAAAAAAGAAGAAAAAAAAAGCAATCACGGACAAATATATATTCTTTACATTGGAAAATTGCGCAACAGTAAGTAAAAAATACTACTAACTGGAAATTAAGCTTCTGAATTAGCACCATTGTATATGTATTTTATTCAACAATTAAGGGACAGTTGATGACCCATACTCCAAAGAAGGGTATGTGAGGGATATTTTGATGCTTGACTTAATTTTTTGCAAAATGTAAAATAATTCAATTTATTTCAGTTAATTTTTGTATAGCGCTCTTCACTGAGTGTGAGGTAAAATGCAAATGCAAACTTTACCGATTAAACAACAAGTACATAAAGACACCAAACAGTTAAATTGTGATTACCATAAAATGTAATGACTTAACAAAAAAGTTACTGCCATGCCAAGTGCCTACCACATTGTCAAATAAATTTGATTTTATTTAAGAAAGCAGCATAAAACAGACAGGCGTTAAGTCCAGAGCTGATTTAGGTACTGCATCCATTTTGACCAGGATAGGGTATGGCTCTTTGCTGCTCAGTACTAGAAAAAGCCAGAATTAAAATAAATAAAAAAAATAAATAACAGGCAATGAGGTTTCTGGATGTCAATTATTGGTTAAGCACAAGAGTAACATAAATAAATTAGTGATAATAAAAACAATGCAAGCTCATAAATAACTATAAAATGTGTTTCTTTTGTCCATGAGATGTACATCATTTAGACTGCATTTGAAACATGGTGCATTTTTGGTCACTATACTATTAAAAATACCACTTCTCTTCCATTCTTGCACAAAATGGCAAATTCTAATGTAACAGGCTAAAGGAAGCGAGTGTCTTAAAAGCTTGAAAAAGGCTTGTTGTGTCAGGACCTCATTTATGTCTTCAATAAGCTGACTCAGCAGAATTCCTTTGCTTCTACAATGAATCACAAACACAACGACACTGGTTGCATTTAATAGAAATGCATTTAGGATGTAACATGAGGATACTACTTATTTTATTGATTTTTTTTTTTGTTTTTAAGTGGCCAAATGAGAGACACCGGCACACTAAGGTTGGCTCTTTCTCCTGTTTTGCTCCTATTTTCAAGTTACCAGAGGCTATTATAAACTATGTTAATAAATTCACCAAACTAAATCAACTAAAAATAGTAGTGTAAAATAACTTTGCTACTCAACCAGACACCAAATATGTTTGTGCACATCACATGCTAAGGGACAATGAATGAATGGATAGATGGGTATGCTGTCACAGTCAAAAACCTAAGATGGACCACGTTTATTTCAGTTTTTATGTATACTAGGGGGCTTTGACCCCTGCTCGCTACACTCACCAACCCCTGTGCCTGCGCTACGCGCTGGCCTCTTTGTGGTTCTGTCGCTCACATATGGGTATGCAGTTATAAAATTTAAATAGATTTTTATTTTCATGGGAATTTTACATATGCATAATAGAACTATTCTACATTGCAGCGAGTAATTAACCATATAAAAAAAAAAAAGTAAAATGTAATAATTTGAAAGTAAATTATGCTTCATGTAGCATTATAAGTTATTCATTGCATAAACGATTTTGTTCTGTTTGGCTTTGAAATTAACATGCAAAAACTTTTTAAACTTACACTTTTTACTGTAAAACTTCAGTAAAAAACTATTTTTTGAATAAAATTTTCATCAATATCGCACTGAATTTTGATTCTGTGTTTGGATTTTCATCGTGACAACGCAACATACAACTGCCAGTGACTGAATTTCGTTTCTTTCTCTCTATTAAATAAAACGACTTTTTCGAATGTTTGGCTCTGAGATTTGTTAATTGTCTTTACAAAAGCTATTCTAACAGGAAACGGTTAACATTTTAATACGAATTGCATATCAAGATCTCCTTTGTTGTGTAATGTTATCGGCGGAAGATGTACTACATTGCTTTTCTTGGATACATCCTTTTCCTACAGTAATTTGTGCGGTGGAAGACTGGACAGTGTTAACGGTTGTAGATATTCTTAGGGATATTGAGAGTTGATGTTTTCATCTTCCGCACATTCACCACCAACTGTTTCAGCAGAGTCTATTGATATGCATTTAACCAATTTGCCATGTAACTGCTCGTCATTTTTGTCAAAAATTCATTTGACTTCGTTTCTCTGTGCTAGGATTGCCAGTGTATTCATTTTTTCTGTTGATAACCTTTTGTGATGAAATTCTTCAATAAGATTTGGACATAAGTCCAAATATCCATAGTAATCAGTGTGGTGTTCTAAGCTGTGGTCTCCTGGGGAAGCAACCAGAGCTCAAAAGAAGCACACTGCCTAAATAAACTTATCAGGAAAGCCTGCTCCATCACAAGGCAAAACTCTGGACACAATGGAAGCTATTGTGGAAAAGAGAATAGTGGCAAAATTGGATGCAATCGTATCCTTCAGGCGCTCTCTTGGAACACTTTTAGCCACAGGCTCATTCCACCATGGTGTGCTAAGAAGTGCCTCTTGGGATCTTTGCTCTCCAATGTTATTTGGAAATTCAATGCTCACACCCAATGTACTTGTTAGATAAATAAAAATAAATGTATTTATTTATAATACAATACAGTTTATTTTTGTATAGCCCAAAATCACACAGGAAGTGCCGCAATGGGCTTTAACAAGCCCTGCCTCTTGACAGCCCCCCAGCCTTGACTCTCTAACAAGACCAGGAAAAACTCCCAAAAAAACCTAGTAGGGAAAAATGGAAGAAACCTTGGGAAAGGCAGTTCAAAGAGAGACCCCTTTCCAGGTAGGTTGGGCATGCAGTAGGTGTCAAAAGAAGGGGGTCAATACAATACAATACACAGAACAGAACAAATCCTCAATAAAAAATAAAAATGTTTTAGAAATACAGAGCAGAATTTAACTTAGTTTTTACTTACTTGCATGGCGATTGATTGACTGGCTGCATTATATGTACTGCAAGTCTGTATCATTTTTTAGGTTTCTGCTGTTGTATACATCTGAATTTCCTCATTAGATTAATGAAGTTTAATATAAGACACAGGTTAAGTATAGTACACCTACTGGAGTTTCAACTTATGTTCTGAGAAACAAAATTTGACACAGGGGGGTTTAACTTAATCTAAGTGTATCAGAATGTCTGTTTTAGAGGTTCAATTAAAATGAAACCGTGATATTTAATCTCTATTTTCATGGCAGTGTTATTTTAACATGCCACTTAATGAATGAAAGGTAAAGTTTATACAATCTGCATGATGTTGTACAGTCTATGAAAGCAGCACCCAGTCAATTAAGGCAGAACCAAAATTCTGAAAAGACTACGGAGTTAAGATGTTTAGAGGGAGGAATAATTGTGAAAGCAACTTTTTGCCATCTAGAAGTGCTAGATAATGGATCACTTAATTTAAAACATTAAAAAGTGACTGTGAATTAACCTAATGTATCGCTAAAAGGATAGACAGACAACTTGGAAAAGGCATAAAAAAATTGATCAAATATGAGGTTTTAAACCTCATGACCACAGCTTGAAAAACAGAATGGACTGCAAATGGAGGGAAACATATCGGGAAATCAGAAAAGCAGATGGTTCTTCACAACATTTTAATGTTTCCTTTACTTAAATATAAAAGGCAGGCAGCATACAGATTTACCAATATAATGAAATATTGCAAAATAATAACTTATCGTGTTGCGTCAAAGTCTGTGAACCCTGCATGTCTCTAAAAAAAAAAAAAAAAAAAAAAAAAAACTGTATTCTAATATTTAATGAAGAATTCAAACAACAGACACAGATAAAAGCTATACATTGCATTGTTTCAGAAACTCTGCAATCTCTGCATGCAAGTGCAACTGAACCTTTTAACTGAGTAAGCAAGGGCACATCCTTTAGCATTTATGACAGCAACCAAACATTTCCTCTAGTTACTAATCAGTCTCTCACATCTGCTTCGAGGAATTCTTGTCCATTTTTCCTTACAAGAATGCTTCAGCAGCTCCAGGTTTCACATACACAGTCCCTACCATGTCTTTCTTGTATGTGAATTTCTATTGAGGATTTGGCATGACCAAACACCAATTTTTTTCCTTTAAATTCAGATGTTGGACGATTTGCTGAAATGTCAATGTTTATTGTCATGCTAGAAGCCCCATTTCCAGCTCAACTTTAACTTGCATATATGATGTTCTTAAGAAACATTTGTTATGATACCAAACCCTTTGTTGTATTGACTGTAAACAGCCCACATCCAAAAGGTATAAATACAGTGCAGAAAGAAAGATAGATAGAATGTGTAGTGATTGAAGTGTAAACAAGGTATATAAGATTTCTTTTTCCAATAGTTATTTCTTGGCCAAACTCTGTTTTTGTTGCAAATAGTATGTTCATTTTTAATCAATCAACAGAAAATTACTGCAAAAATCTACAGGACCATTCAAATTATATTTTGTGAACTTTGTTACTGAAAGCTAAGCATTTCTACAGATTTTCCTGCTATGAACCCAATGTGTCATTGAGCTTGTTATTACAGCAAGGATATTGCATGTGTTTTAAAAAAAAAAAAAAAAAAAAAAACCCTCTATGAAATGGTCTGTACAGTACTTCCCTGTAAATTAAACTTCAGTGTTATTGCAGGAAACTACTTAACAGACGGTTTAACAATACAACACAATACAACTGATTGTACTATACAATAACAGAATCAAGTACATTAACTTACGTAATATCTACTATGTACACAAATGTAGAGTAAATGGGAAATTCAAGAGAAAAACTTCAATAAAATATAATTTGAAACTAAACACATTCAGTCAAAGGAAGTAAACAAGCTGCACAGATGGACAGATTGGTATCAAAATGGCTTAATGTCTCTGTACACATCGACCTTAAAGAGATCCAGGTATATGTGTGTGTGTGTTTGTTCAACTCTCTCATCATCATCCAGCATGGTATGGCAAGAAAGCTGTCAGCTGTCTGCATTTATAAATTTGAGAGTGTGTTGTGTATATTTAAATAAATTATGTATCTCAAAAACTACTCCTGCAAAAATGTAGCAAATCCATGCGCCTAGTGCTATGCCTATACAGAGCAGACTGCAACAGTTTCGAGGGCAGCTGTTTTGAAGGATATGGAGATAATTAATGGGCCAAAAACAACAGACTTTGAGCCTGTAATAAGACAAACACAATGTAAATTGTGCAAAAGAAGAAATAAGACACAAGTTCATTTTTTTCAGGAGTTACTATCATACATATATCTGTGTGTTAAGAATTGGTATCATGGAAAATCTTTGCTAGAACGTAGTCATCCAGAAGCTCTAAACAAAGCGAAAGAGCCTTAATTTTCCTACAAAAATTGAATTGTAATTTTAAGACCTAAAAGTCAATTTCAATTTTCCAGACACACACACACACACAGTCAGCACATATACAGTAGACACAATGCTAAAATCAACTTTTCTTTATGTTTTGAATGACACAGAATTAGAGTCTAAACTTACCTCGATTGTGAATTTTTGACTCGAAACTTCAACTTACATGAAAGTAAAAGTAATCTGGTAAACCTTTGAAAGGGTCCAGGTGTTATTTAGCATGCCCTGAATGAGGTTCCGAATTGATCTTAGGAACATTGCTGTAGGATGTTCACACCTAGGTAGTGTCACCATGGTCTTGAATTTTCTGCATGTGTAGAATGCCCAATGGTAGACTCATAGAAAACTAAAGAAATTCACAGATTTCTGAATACCCAGATATACTAATGCACCTTCTACCATGGCCATGTGACAAGAAATTGGGAACAAATACTGTGCTCAGAATTACTCCATGCGTGGAAACTTCAATCTCCAAGCAGAAGGAAAAAAAAAAATCTTTCCAAACACTGAAGGATAAACAATTATTTTCAAGAGGGAAATGTTAGCTTTATTTTTCTGTTTATATGTTATTACTTAATGTGAGGATAATCTTATAGCAATACCAAACATTTAGTCATGCAAGTAAATCCAATTTTTTTCCCCATATAAATGGAAGCTTAGTGACAGGGACACACACGTCGTACAGAGTTAAGCTGTTGAAAACACTTGAGAAAATGTGATTTTAGCATGGCATCTGCATGTGCGCATCAGAAGAAAATCAAAATTGATTTTTACATGTGAAAATTTGAAAATATCAGAAAATGTAGCTTTTTGCATTGTATAGTACTAGCGGTTATCCACCCTCATACAGATGTACAATGACATCTTCAGAAAAACTTGACCTATCTTCTTCAAACATTTCAATCATGTTCATCTTGTTACAGGCTCCTTCAAAAACAATTTGACCAATGTCCAACAAAAACTATCAAACAAATTGCCGAATTTACCTGGGATTTTACAATGGGACCAAGCCCATTGATTTGCAAAATGTTTGTACAAGTAGTTTTTAACAAACATTCTTTATTTAAATATCAATGTACACACCCATTTGACCCAACATGTTTAAGTTTCAAATGAAATATTACTGGAACTGTTGATCTGATTCCATTTCCTGTTCATTTTACTCCGCATTTATTTGTGTACATAATATTAATAACGTAACTCTTTTAGGGCTAATTTTTTTTTTTCCTTTTCTCCCGGGGCTGAATATTTCCCAAAAAACTCAGTTTTCGAAAAAGTAAGGGTGTCACACATAAATCAACATGAAATACTTATTTATGACAAATGTCACTCTGTTCGTTTGTTCCAAGATCCTCTACAGTAAGTAAATTCACATACTTGTTTGTCTCATCACTCATACACTAAAAGGCATTTTCTGAAGAGAAAATGGCTGTCTTTCGTTTTCGAGATCGTTTGTACTTAAATCAGAGTTAGTTAAGTCAAAGTCCAATCCAGAGATAACACGTGAAAAAGCAAAAAATAAATAAATAATGCACACAGAGCATTTTGCTTTGCACATTCTCTTCGCTCTCTCACCTGATGTCGATGCCATTCTAGACATTGTTTACGCTACTCACGCACACACTAAAATTCGACATCAAGTCAACGAGTCTAACAGTCCTCCTAGAAAAGAGGGCCTACCTACAACATAGCTGTAAATGTTGACAAAACTCACTGTTGATTACCGCCCTTTACCCATGCTGTCAACAACAGTCGACATCCGCCCTAAAAGAGTTAAGGCTCCTGACTATAGTATCATAAGCCATGACATAAAGATCACCACTGGCTCATCTCACCCAGGTCATCACTGGTCTCAAAAACTTCCCTCTGATAAATGCTTCAAGTTAATTAAAATACAACTAACTAACACCTAGTTTACTTCTTTCCTCGAGACACAGGCCTTACAAACCAGTAATTAACCCATTTTTCTCACCTTCTCAAGTATTCGCTCACATATGACGATGTGAATAGTTATATGAAAAAGTTTGTGAACCCCTCACAGCCTGCATAATAATTGACTCTCCTTTCAACAAAAAAGATAACAGTGGTATGTCTTTCATTTCCTAGGAACATCTGAGTAGTGGGGTGATTTTTAGTGAAGCAGTATTTAGTTGTATGAAATTAAATCAAATGTGAAAAACTGGCTGTGCAAAAATAAGGGTCCCCTTGTAATTTTGCTGATTTGAATGCCTGTAACTGCTCAATACTGATTACTTGCAACACCAAATTGGTTGGATTAGCTTGTTAAACCTTGAACTTCATAGACAGGTATTTAAGTTGGTCAATTGCAAGTTGTGCTTCCCTTTGACTCTCCTCTGAAGAGTGACAGCATGGGATCCTCAAAGCAACTCTCCAAAGATCTGAAAACAAAGATTGTTCAGTCTCGTGGTTTAGGGGAAGGCTACAAAAAGCTATCTCAGAGGTTTAAACTGTCAGTTTCAACTGTAAGGAATGTAATCAGGAAATGGATTGCCACAGGCACAGTTGCTGTTAAACCCAGGTTTGGCAGGCCAAGAAAAATACAGGAGCGGCATATGAGCAGAATTGCGAGAATAGTCACCCTCCAAAGACCTGCAAAAACATCTTGCTGCAGATGGTGTATCTGTACATCGTTATACAATTCAGCGCAATTTGCACAAAGAACATCTGTATGGCAGGGTGATGAGAAAGAAGCCCTTTCTGCACTCACACCACAAACAGAGTCGCTTGTTGTATGCAAATACTCATTTAGACAAGCCAGATTCATTTTGTAACAAAGTGCTTTGGACTGATGAGACAAAAATTGAGTTATTTGATCATAACAAAAAGCACTTTGCAAGGCAGAAGAACAACACTGTATTCCAAGAAAAACACCTGCTACCTACTGTCAAACCTGGTGGAGGTTCCATCATGCTGTGGGGCTGTGTGACTAGTTCAGGGACTGGGGCCCTTGTTAAAGTCGAGGGTCAGATGAATTCAACCCAATATCAAAAAATCCTTCAGGATAATGTTCAAGCATCAGTCACAAAGTTGAAGTTACGCAGGGGTTGGATATTCCAACAAGACAATGACCCAAAACGCAGTTCGAAATCTACAAAGGCATTCATGCAGAGGAACAAGTACAATGTTCTGGAATGGCCGTCACAGTCCCCTGACTTGAATACAATTGAAAATCTATGGGATGATTTGAAGCAGGCTGTCCATGCTCGGCAGCCATCAAATTTAACAAAAGATTTTGTATGAAGAATGGTCAAAAATACCTCCATCCAGAATGCAGACACTCATCAAAGGCTATTGGAGGACAGCGTCTAGAGGCTGTTATATTTACAAAAGGAGGCTCAACTAAGTATTGATGTCATATCTCTGTTGGGATGCCCATATTTATGCATCTGTCTAATTTTGCTATGAGCCATATTGCATATTTTCTGTTAATCCAATAAATTTAATATCACTGCTGAAATACTACTATTTCCATAAGGCATGTCATATATTAAAAGGAAGTTGCCGCTTTGAAAGCTCAGCCAGTGATAAACAAAAATCCAAAGAATTAAGAGAGGTTCCCAAACTTTTTCATATGACTGTATGTGTGAACGCAAGTGCATACCGGACATGAATATACGACCATTTGCAAATCTCCTTAATAACTGCACAACTCGGCAACTGGTTACTATGTACTTGGTACGTCACCTGTCTAAGACAGGTAATATCAATTATTTTAAAAATGAACTATTTGGTATCTCTTGCCTTACGGGTGCCCTCAGTGTTTGTCCAACACCTTTCTTCAGTATTCTCCTGTATATGAGCTTGTCTTAGCCAACACTTACTCTTTGGTTCACGTTCTTGTAAAGCCTGCTTCTCAGACTCCAACTTTGAAATGTGTTGCTCACCTCCTGCCAGCTTTTTAACTACCACAGATCGTAGACGGGCCCCTATTACCTGCTGTGAAAATATCATTAGTATTTTTGGAAATACTTCCCACTTGATGACAACTCTCAGCTTTCGTCGGTACCCTTGTTTGTATCCACCTCACCTGCCTGGTACCGCCTGTCTCAATTGTACTTGACTGAGCAACCACAGTGAAACTGACCATGCAGACTCACCAATCAGATCAGATACCCACACACATTAGTGTTTTATAACCTAGATTGATAGAAAGATGTTGATTAACTTATGTTATTTATTTCATTTGTATAGAATGCCGTTTTCTGTTATAAACAGCTCTAAAACTACAATGTTTAAACTCCTTTCCTTTACACCAGTACTGGAAGATAAAAGTGATTTGATTATACTTTAAAAACTTCTGTTGTTTGATTTCTTGCAGTATCACTAAAGTGTAATTTATATGGAAGTACAGTCGTGGACAAAAATATGGTACCAAAACATCCTCCGAGAGCAACTTCTCCCAACCATCCAAGAACAGTATGATGACCAACAATGCCTTTTCCAGCATGCTGGAGCACCGGCCATAAGGCAAAAGTGGCAAACTAAAACAAAACATCAAAATTTTAGGTCCACGGCCAGGAAACTCCCCAGACCTTAATCTCATTGAGAACTTGTGGTCAATCCTCAAGAGGTGGGTGGACAAACAAAAACCCACCAATTCTGACAAACTCCAAGCATCGATTCTGGAAGAATGGGCTGCTATCAGTCAGGATTTGGCCCATGAGTTGTTTGACAGCATGCCAGGGTGAATTGCAGATGTCTTGTAAAAGAAATAAGGGCCAACGCTGCAAATATTGATTCTTTGCATAAATGTAATGTAAGTGTCAATAAAAGCCTTTGAAACTTATGAAATGCTTGTAATTCTACTTCAGTATACCACAGAAACATCTGACAAAAAGATCTAAAAAACACTGAATCAGCAAAATTTGTGAAAACCAACACTTGGGTCATTCTCAAAACCTTTGGCCATGACTGTATGGACTGTTCCATATTGACTTAGAACAGGAGATACATCTGCAAGATCAGATCATGTCAAACAGATTGTGTGGCCCAACTCCTAGTCTAGGCTTTAGTCTTATCACTTTCAGCCTATTGCAACTCTCTGCTGTCAGGAGTACTGGCATATGTCACCAAACAGATGCAGATAGTTCAGAATGCAGCAGCACACCTACTGTTCAACAAGCTAAGGCTGGCACACATCACTTCTGTTTTTCAGAGCACTACACTGGCTTCCTGTAGTATCACATATTAAGTTCATAACCTGGATGCTCACTTACAGAGTAGTCCATGGGTCAGCACTTTATATATAGAGACACTTGTGAGGCCTTCTGCTCCTTCTCAATCACTCAGGTCTGCTATTACACAAGGTCTAGTGATGCCAACTCTGCATGGTATTAAATCTCAGTCTAAACTCTTTTCATGTGTAACTCCTAGCTGGTTGGATGAGCTGCTCATTTAAAACTCTGACTCCCTCGATGTGTTTAAGAAACATTTGAAGACTCACTTGGGTGAATTTCTAATTGATACTACCTGTTACAATTTTGAAAAAAATCTAGAAATTGAAACTAGCTTGTATTCTGTTCTGAGCTCTTCATTTGTGATGATCAATTTACCCTGTCCTGCAACACTTGCTCCCAAACAATCCATTTTGATTACAACAGCATCTTTATATATAATACGCTACCATGGCTGTTCGTTTGTCTGCCCAGGATTTTAAATGACCTGTAGCTTACAAATCGTTTGATCTATTGACCTGAAATTTGGTACACATATGCTACGTGACATCTACTATCCGCTTTCGGGGTGATATTTGGTACTTGGGATAATAAAAGGTTATTCCTCTTTTCATTTTTATTTTATTGTAAAATTAACTCTCGGCAGCGACCAACAGGGCAGCCATGCGGTTCATGCGTACGGGCACCGTTCTCATCCCTACCACCTTCGCCAACACTTCCCTTACCTCTTCATATCTTAAATCATTCTTGAGGCAAAGACTTAAGTGCAAGCTTAAGAGAAAAATTAAAGAAAACGTACCAAGTAATTTCAACACAAACACTGACTTAATCAGTTTTAATGAGAAAAGATGCCGACAGAAAAAAAGAAGAAGCGGGCTGCTAGTGTGGAGAAAAAAAGAGCTGCTCAGGAAGCAGCAAGCGCATCAACCTCTGAGCAAACAAATGCTAAACGTACAGAGGATGAAAACATGGAATGCTCAAGTCAAGTGTATTCACTGCACGTTATCATGCAGTGCGCCATTACTAGTTTATTTATATATCATAAACAAGGGGAATGTAGCTAAAAAGACCTTCATCACTTGCAAAATTGACAACAAAAAATATAAATATAAAACAGAACAATGTACAGTCCTAGATTATGCCAACCTCTTTGGTAAGTCACTTTGGATAAAAGCGTCTGCTAAGCAAATAAATGTACAGTAATCCCTCGCTATATCGCGCTTCGCCATTCGCGGCTTCACTCCATCGCGGATTTTATATGTAAGCATATTTAAATATATATCGCGGATTTTTTGCTGGTTCGCGGATTTCTGCGGACAACAGGTCTTTTAATTTCTGGTACATGCTTCCTCAGTTGGTTTGCCCAGTTGATTTCATACAAGGGACGCTATTGGCAGATGGCTGAGAAGCTACCCAGCTTACTTTTCTCTCTCTCTTGCGCTGACTTTCCCTGATCCTGACGTAGGGGGATTGAGCAGGGGGGCTGTTCGCACACCTAGACGATACGGACGCTCGTCTAAAAATGCTGAAAGATTATCTTCACGTTGCTATCTTTTGTGCAGCTGCTTCCTGAAACGACATGCTGCACGGTGCTTCGCATACTTAAAAGCACGAAGGGCACGTATTGATTTTTGATTGAAAAACAAACTCTCTCTCTTTCTCTCTCCCTGCTCCTGACGGAGGGGGTGTGAGCTGCCACCTTCAACAGCTTTGTGCCGCGGTGCTTCGCATACTTAAAAGCCAAACAGCCCTATTGATTTGTTTGCTTTTCTCTCTCTCTCTGTGACAGTCACTGCTCCTGACACGCACTCCTTTGAAGAGGAAGATATGTTTGCATTCTTTTAATTGTGAGACAGAACTGTCATCTCTGTCTTGTCATGAGGCACAGTTTAAACTTTTGAAAAAGAGACAAATGTTTGTTTGCAGTGTTTGAATAACATTCCTGTCTCTCTACAACCTGTGTTTCTGCGCAAATCTGTGACCCAAGCATGACAATATAAAAATAACCATATAAACATATGGTTTCTACTTCGCGGATTTTCTTATTTCGCGGGTGGCTCTGGAACGCAACCCCCGCAATGGAGGAGAGATTACTGTAAATGATTTCTGAATCAGAGGATGAAAGAATGAAATGAATAGTGTGGGAGTGATAGGCCATGTTGTATAGACAAACAACCTGTGGTGGAGCCTATCTGAGCAGGATTGAAATTAGCTGTAAATCCAAAGCCTATGGTGAAACAAACACCAATTTTAACTAATATGAACACTTTAAAAAGTGATTTCATTCATCTGATAGTTAACATGAATATATGTGCACCAAGCACTGCCAACAATTTAATCCAAATCCAGAACATCAGACCAGTCATATAAGCCATCCCAACAACAGCTCCTCGCTGTGCTGTGGTCAGGAAAACAGTATGGTTGCCTAAAGATCTGTTCAGGTAAACCGAGGATGAGTCTCCCCCCTACCCCCTTAGTATACCCACAACGAGGAAAGTGTCTAGTGCTACATAATGTTCTAATGCCGATTCAATTATATGGAGTTATTTAAGTGGTTATTATTTATTGGTTTGTCACATTTTCTGTAATTCTAGTGTAATGCATTTCATACTATTGCATTTATTTAACATATTAATTTCTTTAAAATGTGTAAAGTTATGTGTTATTGTTTACTGTCCTTATTTATTGCAGTCTTGGACTCCAGCAACAAACCATTCTGATCAACCAGTCATTTGATAGAACTTTATTTGACCCATGGGGAAATATGGCTTTTTACACAAGCTCAATAATAAACAAATTATGACAAACAACAAACCTTTCACAAATATATACCAGAAAGTTAAAAAGAAAGAAATCTTGCGACTTGGCATTTATATGTATTATGCAGATGTATTGCTGTTGATATAAACAGACCCCAGTAGCATTTCTTGACACACTTCTGTTGAATAATTTCTTGCCTTAAAGTATTTATTGTTAGTGTGTCAGAAAGATAATTTGCTGCATTGTTCATAATGGTACACAATTCTGTCTTCAATCTCTCCTCCAAGTCAAGAGTGTGTCCCATAACTGAAAACAGATTTTATTTAAAGAGCTTCTGTACAAAAAGCCAAATTTCCACTTGGGGTCAAATAAAGTTCTATCAAATCTAATTTGTCTTTTCAATTACTTTGTTAATTCGGTGGACCTCTCTTGAATGGATGTTACCAGCCCAGCAAACCGCACTGTAGAAAACTGCACTGGCCATCAGAGTTATATAGCATGTGTGAAAAATGTCATTACCCACATTAAAAGTATGCAGCTTTCTAAGACGACAAAAAAAAAAAAAACACTTCTCTGCCCTTTCTTATACAGTTCATTTGTGTTACAAAACCAGTTCAGTCGGTCATTAATGTAGACCACCAGAGACTTTTAAAATGCAGCACTTGTACATCCACTCCCTGAACAGTGACCAAGCGTTGAGGTTCTTTGGTAAAAGCCAAAAATCAGTTCCTTGGTTTTGCTGGTGTTAAGTTGCCGGCAATTCTTTCTGCAGTGAGAAACAAAGTTCTTCACCTGACTCTTATACTGCGTCTCTCCATCACCTCTCCTTTATGAAATTATCCCTCAAGTGCAGAATGATCACAAAATCTAGGCATGTAACATGACTTGGCATTATATTTATAGTCTGATGCGTGCAGGGAGAAAAGAAAAAGGTAACAGGATTATTTCTTGTGGTGTTCACTCCGTCTTTCAGCCTCAAAAATTGCCCTCTGCCAAACAGTCCATTATCGAGGACCCCACAGGCACATACACCTGAATGTTGGTGTCTTCAACCAGCCATCTTTGGATAGATAGATAGGGATGGATCACACTTCTAAGGACATGTTTCTTTTGTACACACAACAAGCTGCACCTGCTATATTCAAATGCCAATGGCTTTAAAATGTTCATTTGGGACAGATTTTGCCATCTTACTGCCACCTACAAGTCGGTTATGGACAGCATCCAAGCCTTAAGTTCCTATAAGTGTTAAGGGGTTGTTGTTTGTTTCATATTTGTTTGTCATAATAGTTCTCTTTTGATGTTCTGTAAAGTTTTAAATATTCCCTTGGGGACAAATAAAGTATATCTATAAATATATCCGAGCTTATCTCTAAACAACAATGGCCTCATGGTACTGAAGATACTATATGCATAATTAAGTCATAAACATAACTTGATTTGATTCTCAGTATGTTACTAATGAATTGCTAAAACGCTGGCACTGAAATGTATCATTTGTTGCTGAAAATTCATGATTTATATTTTTTTGATAGAATGGAGTTTGGCTCTTCCAGTACAACATAAACAAAATGACCCAAGATGCAGATATGATAATTATGCAAATAAATGTAACATTCCGTACCACAAAATTATTTACCGGACCACGTAATCGAGGGATCTATATGGGAGAATCAAACAAAAATCGTGCTCTGGGCACGAGTGCCAAGTGGCGAGCACGTTTTGATGTATTTATTCTGCGGGATGATACTCGCGAGTCTTTCATGAAAAGCAAACTTAGTATAATCAGTCTAGTTGCAGCACACGGGATGAAAACAGTTAAGAGTGTAACTGTGTATTTACGTTTAGATTACGTAACAGAAGGGGAAAAAAAATCACCTCGGTGCATTAATGTCCCCCTTACTGAAAGGATAACTGAGTGCACAGAAGGCAACAGGAGATACAAGCACAGCAGTGCACAACTGTCCAAAAACAACAAACCCCAAACGGTGAAATAAAAGGATTACTCTAAGGCAAGCCCAGGCCACTTCTGATGCCTGTACGTAAACACCATTGTGGCACGCGTTTATCTTCACAAGAACACACACACACATACAAACTCACCTCGACACTGGATTGATGATTAGCGGGCTTCGGAGCTCTGGAAATCAAAGCGAAGAGTCCTTCCCCCGTTGAACAGTTCCTTCCAGGAACTCGGGTCCCGCTGCTTTTAAGGAGCGAGGAGGCAACAATAAATCCTGCCAGCAAACATGTAATCTCTCTGATAAATCAGCAAACAATTTTAAGTGAAAAAAGAATATCCAGAAAAAACTTAAAGAAAACATATACTGCGTATCGGCGTTTTAAGCCCGCTAAATAAAACTCAAAAGTATTAATACGACACTTTACAGGATGGGGGGGGGGGGGGGTTAAAACATCTTAAAAATAAACCTCTTCCGCCAAGTAAAATACACCTCCAAAAACTATCCTACAGAACGAGTTCAAATTGAACACGAACAGGGAGCAGAAATTCCAACTTTTAAAGCTTGAGAGTTTGGAATTACTATCAACGGAATTTCGTTTTCCTTTTTTATCCGCCCCGACACACTAGCTGACGAACGGCCTCACACACTTCAACCTACCAAGCTAAAGCACGCAACACGACACTTTGCTTTGCTATTCCCGCCCCCTTCCATTCCTATTGGTCAATCACACAGTTTCTACGTGAACAGGAGGGCGGGGAGCTGCCCCAGGATAGGCCCTGGAATCAGCTGCCAGTCAATCACACAACTGTCAACTCGTTAAAAAAAAAATCCCTGAATCAATCCCGCCCCCTCCCTATCGTCATCCCTCACCATACCCCCAACCCCGACTCAATCCAGGCCGCCATCGGGAAACAATTGTGGAGGAAGTGACCGCCTTTAGAGACTCGATTTTACAGAAACGACTGGATAAGTAACCTGTCGGTCTAATGACATCATAATAGGTTGGCCGCCACAAGGCGGACCTAAAAAAGCTAGCGGGGTTAGTTGAATCCTCTCAAAACATTCGAGCTCATGCAGCTTACGATTGCGTGTTCCTCCGCAGAAGAAAACGGTGGGAAAATAGTGCTGTCCGGATCTTAAACTTGAATGACACCGAAGCTGGAACTGAAAGAAATGAAAGCGCAGAGCGTGAACATTGCACTGTGTAAAAAGTGAAGAGAATGCTACTGTTTGTAAGATGAACACAAGAAAAAGTTTTAGAAGAATAGGCAATTGAGGCCCGTGTAACCACTAATGACATGTATTTGATACTATTGCAAAAATATTTTTTTTTTTAGAATAACAATTTATAAATAACTTTTCGGCATTAAAGTGAATAGGTAAAAGAGTTGACTGAACACATTTCCAAGAGAAATCTGATAATGTGAAAAAACAAGATAATAAGATAAATCGATAGATGGAAATTGAATTGATCCTGAAAGAAATTGCAGTGTTGCAGCAGATGACAAAATACATAAATACTGTATACACATAACAAGAATTATAATCTTACATCGACAAATTTGGCATTTTTAAGTAAGTCATTTTTCACAATCATGATACAGTATACTGTAGAGTGTGTTTGTGTGTCTGTTCATCCTATGATGGACTGTCGCCCTGTCCAGAGATTGTTCCTACTTTATGCCCTATTCTTTCTGGGATAGGCTCCAGCTACACTACAAAGCTGTCCAGGAGAAGCAAGTTTAGAAAATGAATGGGTGAATAAGACATCATTTCCAATTGGGTTACATACAGTAGGTGGGTTAGGATTCCTCCAGTTAAATAAGATGAGCTTGTTCAGGATACCACAGTAGATTTTTTCATTGCATGCCATTACTGTACAGTATTTCATATGGTGTTACTCCGAATATTGCTCTGAAAGGATTGGGAGTAACTTTAAATCTGAGGTTATGTGAGGGAAAGAGGCCACAATTTTAAAATCAAAATGGCTTACATGAAGAGCATTCTGAAAACATATAACCTTGTGACTCATGCAGTTGACAACATCCATCATAGTTCAGATCCTGCCCCAGGAGCATCATCGCTTGAATGCCATGGTCTATTTGGGTTTTGCCGCTGTCCATCCCTTTGTGGCGACAATTTACCCATCTTCTAATGGCTACTTCCAGTATGATAATGAACAGTGTTACAAAGCAAAAGTCATCTGAAACTTGTTTTATGAACATGACAATAAGCTGAGTGTTCTTCAGTGGTCTTCCCAGTCACCAAATATGAGTCCAATAAAACAACTTAGGGATGTGGTAGAATGGGAGATTCACAGCCTGAATGTGCAGTTGACAAATCTGCAGGGATTGTGTAATGCATTCATGTCAACATGAACCAGAATTTCATAGGAACACTTCCAACATCTTGTGGAATCCATGCCATGAGGAATGGAGCCTGTTTTGACAGCAAATGGAGGTCCTACCCAGTAGTAGAGAAGCAGCAAGTAAAACCTAACCTGCTTATTAAAAAATTAGAACGAAAGCACGTTTGAAGAAATTACTTTATGTCCTAGGTGTTTTAAATGTATAATAGATAGATAGATAGATAGATAGATAGATAGATAGATAGATAGATAGATAGATAGATAGATAGATAGATAGATAGATAGATAGATAGATAGATAGATAGATAGATAGTGCCATCCATGGGACAAAGACACATTTTCCCTTGATCTACCCCTCAGCTACACATTTTGTTTTGCCTGCCTAAGGAAAAGTCATCCCAGATGGAGGATCGCAGGAATCGTGGGAGAGAGGGGTCCTTTCATCGGATTGGCTGGCCCAGCACTGTTTCAGCTGTGGAATGGCCAAATGGGGGAGGCAGCTTGAAGGATGAGGTCTCCAGGACTCTACACAAATCCAAATCTTATTATGGGATATATCATCTACTGTTAAATTCTGCTCTGTACTTCTAAAATTTATATTTTTTATTTCTTACTATATTGAGAAATTGTTCTGTTCTGTGTACTGTATTGTATTGTATTGACCCCCTTCTTTTGACACCCACTGCACGCCCAGCCTACCTGGAAAGGGGTCTCTCTTTGAACTGCCTTTCCCAAGGTTTCTTCTATTTTTGCCTACAAAGTGTTTTGGGAGTTTTTCCTCTTAGAGAGTCAAGGCTGGGGGTCTGTCAAGAGGCAGGGCCTGTTAAAGCCCATTGCGGCACTTCCTGTGTGATTTTGGGCTATACAAAAATAAACTGTATTGTATTGTATTGTATTTTAAAATTGCAAATCAAACAATTCTGATGAGGATTTGCATACATTTCTTTCACATGACACTTTTTTACATGGTCCCCTAATTTCAGGGCACCATAATATTTAGGAAAATTGGTGTCCCAGGTGTTTCTGATTCCTCAGGTGTGTTTCATTGCTATCATAAGTTACCTCAGCTTTCTTCTACCCATTGGTATCTATGGTTGCCATTTTTCAACATGAGGACAAGAGCCAGTGTGGCAATGAAAGTCAAAGAAGCCATTATGAGTCTAAAAAAACAAGAATAAAACCATTAGATGCATTGGTAAAACCTTAGGATGACTTAAATGAAATGTCTGGAATATCATTAAGAAGAAAGAACACACTGATGAGCTCAATAATCACAAAGGGACTGATAGGCCAAGGAAGATCTCCACTGCTGATGACAGAAGAATCCTCACTATGGTAAAGAACCCCCCCCCCCCACCAAATGCCTGTCAGACAGATCAGAAACAGTCTGCAGGATGCCAATGTGGTTGTGTCAGAGACGACTATCAGCAGAACAATTCATGAACAAAAAAGCAGAGGCCACACTGCAAGATGCAAACCACTAATTTGCCACAAAATGGATGGCCAAATTACACTTTGTGAAAAAGGACTTAGCCTACAGAAATCTGGAAAAAGGTCTTGTGGACAAATGGGACAAAAATGAACCTGTATTAGAGTGATAGCAAGAGCAAAGTGTGGAGACCAAATAGGAACTGCCTGAGATCCACCTCATCTGTTAAACATGGCAGTGCTGGGGGTGTTATGGCTTGGGCATGTATGAGTGCCATAGGTTTTGGCACAACTCTCTTCATTGATGGTGGAACTGCTGACATCAGTGACATAATGAATACTGAGGGGTGTATAAACATCAGATCTGCTCAAGTTCCAGTGAATGCCTTCAAACGTATTGGATGGTGCTTCATCCTACAACAAGTCAAGTCAAGTTGGGGAGCATGCACAGGTACAGTGTGTTGCCACACCCACTACACGATGAAACAACTCCAGATCCCGGTTTGCAACCCCCCAGGCAGACACGCGGTCCAGTCCCACCCTCCGGAAATGACCCTCTATCTGCCACAGCCAGGTGTTATGTGGGCGACCCCTTGGCCTGGTCCAGTCACTCGGTTCCCCAACAATGAGGATCTTACGAGCCGGATCACCCTCGGGGAAATGCAGCACATGGCCGTAGTGCTGTAACTGATGCTGCCTCACAATGCAGGTAATGTGCCTTATTCGGGACTCCTTGAGCAACTGCTCATTCGACACAAAGTCAAACCAACAGTACCCAAGGATTTTCCGGAGAGACACAGTACCAAAGGAGTCCAGTCTTTGTCTCACGTCACTGGAGAGTGTCCATGTCTCGCAACCATTTAACCAGGACTCTAAAGACTTGCACCTTCGTCCTTTTGCATAGATATTGGGAGGGCCACACACCCTTTTCCAGCGACCTCATGACCCCCCATGCTCTCCCAATCCGTCTACTGACTTCATAGGAAGAGTCACCAGAGATATGAATTTCACTGCCAATTGTTCCTCACAGGTGGTGCAGTGGTAGTGCTGCTGCTTTGCAGTAAGGAGACTGTGGAAGATTGTGGGTTTGCTTCCCGGTTCCTCCTTGTGTGGATAATGCTTTGAGTACTGAGAAAAACGCTAAATAAATGTAATGATTTATTATTAAGGTAAGTAACAAGATAATGATCAAAGCATACTGCTGAGGCAATGAAGGAGTTTTTCAGAGCTGAAAATTGGAAAATTCTTGAATGGCGAAGTCAGTCACCTGATTTCTGTTCAATTGAGCTGGACTTCCATATTCCAAAGAGAACATTTAAGGGAACAAGAAAACCGAAACAAGCAGGAGCTCAAGATGGCTGCATTTGAGGCTTGGCTGAGCATCACCAGAGAAGGTCCTCAGGGCTTGGTGATGTCTATGAATCACAGACTTCAAGCAGTCATTGTATAACAGGGATATGCGACAAAGTCTTAATATGATGGCTTTAATAGACCTGCCATTGCTGTGTCCTAAACCGTATGGTTCCTGGAAATGGGGAGATCGTTTAGAAAAAGTGTTGTCATTTCTAAATGGTATGACTAAAATGTACGCAAATACTCTAAAATGATAGTCTGCAATGTGCACTTTAATCATGTCTGATTTGTAATTTTATACTGTGGGGCTGAACAGTAATCAAGAAGAATTGTCCAAAATGTAGATAGATAGATAGATAGATAGATAGATAGATAGATAGATAGATAGATAGATAGATAGATAGATAGATAGATAGATAGATAGATTCACACATGTGCACATGGGAGGCGGCTTTAAGGGTTCAAGTACATGTAATTACCCGCCGATCCAGGAGTTGGCACTGTTTTCTGATCTTTTCTCTCTCTCGCTGCAGCCCAGGTGGTTGATGGCCTAACTTCACTGACATCATCTCTGGAGTCCATCCTCTTGGACCCACCATTTCCTACCATCTTTTTTCATAAACTGGCAAACCAGTAATCTACTTTGCTTCTGTTAGGACTTGTGTCTGTAAAGACATCACCACAACTAATTGTGTGTTTAATCTACTCACACTGCCAAATTATACTAGGGTACCAAAGTGGTACCCCAAATCTTCATCTGTGTTCTTTCTGTCATTTTACAATAGATAGACGGAACATTTTTTGTCTCCAGGGGGAATTTTTTTTTTTTTTTTTTACAGATGCTCTTTAAATAAATAAGTACATAAACAGGTAGATATATAAACATATACACACACACTGTAGTTTCAGACATTGCAATTCTCAATTTAGATGCTTTCCACACAACTTGTTTATTAAAGAATTCATTCAGATTTGTCTTTTAAGCATGTTTGCATTCACTTCACTATTAATGTCATTTTTTATTTGTAGTTGTTGACATTTTCATTTTCTAAACCAGATAAAAGATTGGTCAGAACCAGTGCCATAATATTAGAATTAACTTTAAAAAGACTGGTGAGATGCTCAAATCTTTTCTTTGCTCTGATTAAAAGTCTGTTTTTAGACTGTGATTTTGTAACTTTTGTCTGGTCTTTAATCATTATGTATTCTTACTATATTGTCTTTCATATAAATCCAAACTTATTTATGTAGTTTTAGTTGTACTGATAGTATAATATTATCTTTTAACATTAATTTCAAGAACTGAGGCATGTCAAATTTTATTCAGTTTCAGTACCTTTACTATCACACAGGCATCTGGAAGAATTAACATTTTTATCTGTTCTTGCATTTACTAAGATATTTATTTTTCTGTGACATATATAAAAGAGGTGAAAGGACACACTATAGTTGAGATCAAGCTGATGAGTTTAGCGTGTTACTTTTATAGCATTTACTGTCACTGTGTGGTTTCTTCTAGTTAAAAGTCAACCACTCTACCTAAGCTTGAATCCAAACTAAACTTTTTCATAATGCATTCCTCAACAAGGTTTTTGAGAGAGTAATAAAATCAAACAAAAGTCTGTGCAAATTTAACACCCTCTCTGTGATTATAAAAACATATCACAATCGCACCTTCTGCTCCATCAACCTAGTCTGATCCTCTGCCTCAGTCTTCTCTTTATTCATGCATTTTATGAATCACTTATTGCAGTGTCCATCCTGACAGCTTTTAATACAAGGGTGCAACTGTCCTGTAATGGCAGACAGCACACCACTGGTCACACTCACTCACACAAGGACAATTAGAAATGGCCAGTCAGCAAAACATGCACACCTCTGGCATGTGGTAGGAAACTGAGAAAACTGAAAAAGTGAACAAAGTAAGACCGCCACAGCTACAGTGAATTTGAAGATTTTATCCCAGGAATTTGTGCCTCCCTTACTCTTTATAGGTTAATCAAATGCTTCCATTATTGAGGATGTAAGGGATTCTAGTTTGAATTCATTTAAATATTTGATATTTTCACTCTTATGTTGTGGACCACCAGGGGGCGGTAACACTGCCCAAACCTGACACAGACAGATGTGGGACACAAGTTCAGGGCACACGTTTTTATTTTTTTCCTTTTTCCCGTGGGAAACGACTTTCCCACGTGTACAGCACAGCGCACACTTCTATTCTTTCTCTCCTTTCTTTTCCTAAACTCCTCCTGGCAGGCTTCGTCTTCTCCATCCCGACTCTGGCTCTGGAGTAGTGGCTGCTGGCCCCTTATTAAGGCACCCTGAAGTGCTCCGGGTGCTTGTTGACCTAATTCTGGTAGCACAACCAGGCGGCGCCCATGGAACCCAACTAGGCTGCACCAAATTCCAGCTCCAGTGGAGTCCTGTGGGAGTCTGAGGCACCTCTGCAACCCGGGGCGGCTGCCACCTAGCGCTCCCGGGGAGGTAATGCTCTGGATTCACTCCAACCTCGGGTCCTTCCAGCGTAGAGACATCCCAGCTAGGCAAGTGCCCTGGCCATATGCTACAATGTGGCACTTTTAAATAAATGTATTGATAATAACATTGTAACTGTCTTGTTGATAAAGGAGCTCCTTTGCTATTTTTTTTTTCATTACATTTTTAAAGGCACTTAACAGAACAAGTTCCCATACTTACTTAAATATATGTGAGTCAGCTATTGTGAGTACTGCCACATCTACTTTGGGTCCCTCTTGAACTCAGGTTTCTTTAGGTTTCTTTACGTAGGTGGCTCCTTGATAACGTATCTGAGGAAAATAGAAAAAGAATCATGGTCTGTGAGATTTTTAGGAGATACGAGTCCTGCTAATGTAGGGAGTGTGGCCTATTGGCCAGGTTTTGGTCTTTCAACCCCATGGCTGCCTTTGCTCTTGAATCACTGTGTGACTGTGAAAATGAAAAAGGTGGTAGTTTTATTAAGTTACTATTACACTTTGACTGTTGACGGCACTGTAACAGAAGCAACAATGGTGGTGTGGTGATGTCATCATGGAAATATTAATCAGGGATAGCTTTTTAATAAAACCAATAAAGGAACAACAAGACCATTAAGCAATATGGCTGAATGTAGTACGTACTGTAACTAGTTAACGTAGAATGCACCACAACGGGTTAAAATATACAAATTTAGACAGCATACAATTGATTATAAAATCATTTAATATGTACTAGGCGATGCCACGACCAGTTGTCGCAGCCAAGGTGTCGGTACTACTTACCGACACAAAAAAAGCCCTGGTTGTATTGATATTGTAATAATATCTTTTAACATTAACTTCAAGAACTGAGCTGTGTCATATTTTTAAAACTGAGCTATAGATTTGTGTTTGTTCAGACCAGGGGTCCCCAACCACCGGTCCGCGACCCACTACCGGGCCGCAGCCGTCTGACAGCCGGGCCGCGAGAGAACTGCCGGCAACGGAGACTCACTCAGACTTTTCAGAACGCTTGGCGGGCGGGGCTTTGCAGCGGTGCAGAGAGAGGAGAGAGACCGAGGTGAGAGAGTATTACAACAAAGTATTTTTATGGTCCCGACAGTTTCCCCATATGACACGAGTCTATAGAAATCGCGTTACTACGAAGTACATTCAGCAGATGCTTTCATTACAACGAAGTGACCTTGAAATGCCTGAATGAATCATCCACAGAGCAGTTAGATCTGTGGTCGCAGCTCAGATGTGCACGTTTGCACAACGACCCCCAAACAGAAACATTGTAAAAAAAATTCTTTCTTCGAACTTTCCTCGTACTGTTTTTTTTTTTTGCTGTTTTTGTTTTCTGTGGTTTTCAGTGATGCCTTTTGCTTATTGCTTGTCAACATTTGAAAAACATCCATTGGAATTTAACTCATTGTCACCCTCCTATAGAAACGGCAGACATGAAAAAAATGATAACAGTGTTAATGTTTGTGATGTGCAATCTGTTGGAATGGCAAATGCAAAGCATATGTCTTTGTTATATGCAAAAAAAGAAGAAAAATCTCAGGTTGCAAACGTATGCGAACTGTTTAATAACTTAATAATAATAGAAATGTTATGTAAATTGTGTATAAAACTGCCCACCCCACCTACCCCTGCCCCACCCCCCCCCCCCCACCCCCGACCGGTACGTGGAAAAATTTGCGTCTAATAAAGTGATCCTTGCTGTCAAAAAGGTTGGGGACCACTGTGTTAGACAATCCATGGACTGGTGTTCACTCTAGAAAGGTGCTTTATCAATTAAACCTTTGTGAGTTCATAATAAGGACCTCTGGAGGGGCAGGGGGGAACTATTTGGCTGTGAAACAGGCTTGGCAACCAGCTTAGTTTCAAGATGTGTGTTGTTTGTGTTTTGTGGTAGTGTTAACTCCTCTGCATATAGTTATTTAACACACACAAGGGCAATTATAAATAACCCCTTTGGTATTACAGTTAAAACAATGTGCCATTGTTTTTTTTGAATAGTCATCATAGTAAGAATCATTATTAGGATAGATTAGTGTTTTTAGGACAGCAAACCAATAATGGCTTCAGTATGAACACTCCATGATTTTTTGTATGCATGCATTAGGAGTTGACCCCTCCATTAAAGTTAATATCCATCCATCCATCCATTATCCACCGCTTATCCGAGATCGGGTCGCGGGGGCAGCAGCCATTAAAGTTAATACATTTTTAAAATATCCAGCAGGTTCATCTTGCTCTGAGATGTCTACAGTGATAAAATATGTATCACCAGACTTGTCTATGATTATGCAGCAGGCACACATTCGATTTTTTCATATGGTTATATACCTAAAATAACATCTCAACATGTGGTGTAACAGAAAAAACAGCAAAGTGAGTTTAGAAAATAACTTGTTTCACTGTCAGCAAAGGTTATCACCATCTTCTTTATTCTTGAAAATGCTAGAGTTGACGTATAGTGCTGTCCCTGCTTACTTAGATTAGCAGAGATCATTCACACTTAGAAGCAAGCTTTCCTGTTGCACAGGCAGGTCTCACTTCCTAGTACTTGGTTACTCTTGCCGCTTTGGCGAGTTTAAAGCCAATCTTTTATCGGCTTTAAAAAAAAGGGCAGGGTTTTATATCCATATAGCCATGTCGTTCTCCGTGGGCGTGATTGCACGACCTCGGAGAGTTAATGAAGTAGTTGGAGTGAGTCGCACCTGCACGTGTGGGTGCGTTCGTTCTCAATTGCTTCATCGGCTTCCTGTGGTGTGTGATTAAGGCGCTGCGGCCATGGTGGTGCAGGTGGTTGCATATATACGGGTCGGCAGCAGGAAAGGGAGAAGGATGGATGGATGGATGGATGGATGGATGGATGGATGGATGGATGGATGGATGGAGGAAAAGAGGAAGAAAATGAAGGGGGTTAGAAGACGTGAAAGGCAGTCTTAGCAGGACGATCTGGCCGCCTGTAAGGAGGAGACAGCACGAGCTGGGGCCCTGCGAAGGAGTGTTAGGTTGAGGTGCTCTAGGGGCTAGTTCGCCCCACTGAATGTTCTATTGGAGTGAGGTGAGCAAGGCAGGTGTATTCCCGAGGGATCTGAGGAGAGACTGCGTGAACGTGAAGGATGAAGGGAGGAGAGCCGACCTTGGACGGTCTGGCAGTGATGTCCTTAATGGAAGCCAAGACGGAGGTCAATTGAAAGGAGCTCATGGCTGTTGGGTCTCCGCCGGCTGCGGGAGTAATGGGTGAGCCTGGGAGAATGAGAGATGGAGGTGGGCTAAGACCGGGAAGAGAGAAACTGCATTTTAACCTCGAGTTTTATTGGATTAATTTATTGATGGTTTTTACAGGTTTTTACGAGGCAATACATCCAGTTTTTGTAGGGTGTTGGGGGGACATCCATAAAACATGTCAATGCCAACGTAAAATAGCAATTTGTTGCAGTGTCCAGTTTTCCTGCCTTAGCTGTAGCTTTTTATTGCACTCATATTGCAATAAGCACCTAGCGAGAATGTGGCTGCATTTGTTAAACATGAGCAGAAACATTCCATTCATGCAAAATCCATATGCAATGCCAAGATCAGACTGTCAAATGTCATGTCACAGCGGCCTGGATGAAAGAAGCTTCGACAGATGTGATGGAACTGTATGTGGTGAATGGCTTGTTGCTAAGGTAACTGGCTGACCCTCACTGTTTCATAAGGCCTGTAATATTCATTGTAACAGCAATCAGGTCATTACATGTGCCAGGTGATACCCACTCAGATGCTGGTGCCTTACACCTTTCCTGAACCCAAAGAATGCAGAGGAGAGGCACTAAAATGCTATGTGTGACCTTGCGCTCTCAGTTGAGAAGCACTGCCAGGAACTTTTGAATGCAGACAGTGGGTTCTTGATGAGTCAGGTGAGAGGCTACTTAACCAGCCAATGTAGTTCGGCAGCATTGTGACTGCACATGTATGCGGTTAATTAGAATGCTCCTTATATGTATGTTTTAGGGTGGTGTTTGAGGCTCTTTCCCATCTCGTATATATACAGTCGACCCTTGATATACGACTGGCCTGACATGCGAACAACTTGCTTTACGACCAAAATTTCTGTTTTGAATTACGATCAACATCTTGTGTTACGACCCGAATGCGGTCACGTGTATCCGGTTGTGCGATTGTAAACAAACAGCCGAGAGCGTTTGTAAGGGTCAGTCGGAGCCCAGATACATGTGTTTGTGGACATAATTTCGGTCAGTGCAGTGATTTATATAATTTATTTCGATAATTGCTAAGGAAGGAAGCAAAGGTAACGAAGGTAAAGAAAGCGATAACAATTGAAATGAAGAAGGAAATTGTGTGGAAATATGAGAGTGGTGTTTGTGTGATCGATCTAGCTAATATGTACAGCATGTCGAAATCCACCATCTCGACAATTTTACAAAGAAAAGATTTGTATAAGGAAACTCCTTCCAAACAATAACCAGCTTCCATTTCATTCTCCTCCTCCTTCCTTCCTGCAAGCCAAAGATGTCAACTTAAATTGTGAGTACAGTATGAAATTGTTGTTTCTGGTAGGCTAGGCACTTTTTATAACTTTTTGGTTAGTACATTAGAAAAATTATTGGTGTTTTTTGTAAATTATACACATTATACAACCCTTTTTTAAAAAAAAAAGTTAAGTAAGTGTTGCTGTGGGAGGTTCGGAACACATTAAGGGCATTTCCATTATTTCTTATGGGAAAAATAGTCTTGACTTACAACTAACTTGAGTTACAACCAGCCCTCGCAAACGATTTGAGTTCGTAAGTCAAGGGTCCACTGTATTTCTCTTCTGGTTTGTCCTGCTTCTACTTCAAAACCGGTCCCGCCCACACGTAGCCGACACGGCATTTCTCGATTGCTATTCGTCCTCTTCCATGTCATGCGCTATACTGGCCTGCTGAGCGTAATACATCCAACAAGTACTCGAGGTGCTGCCACAACGGTAAAGTAGCTTTACCAGCTTTGCGGGAGCCACCTGTGTCTTTACAACAGCTTCTTACACAGCAAACATCAGAAGCTAATAATTACCGTGAACACATTCGAGAATTCAACTCTTCTCTAGCGTTTGCTGCCATGGGTGCACAGATAACTCAACCTCCTGGTCACGGACCATACTGTTTTAAAATACACAGGCAAATTTATAACCAAATCTCTCCACTATACGCTAACACTTCTACCTGTCCAGGATATGGACAGTTGTATGTTTTTGACACAGCGCAAGCTACTGAAGTACGCTTACAAAATAAAGCAAACTCTGCATGCAGCGAAAATGTACTTCTCCAGCTAGATTCCATGCTCAGAACCATCAACCCCTTCGCTAAATCATACAAACACATGCATGAAATCACTCAGTCCAATCCAACAGCATCTGTACGAATGGTTTTCAAGGAAAACCCTAGGCAGGATTTACGACGATACAATGCCCTGACATGTCACACTGATGTTGCAGCGATTTTCGTCAGAGAAGATGGCGAAATGCCTGCCGAAAGGGACATTTGCATCTATCCCATAGGCAGCTCCTGTAAACAGATTTCCATGCTCAACATGAATTGCGATCCTATGGTTTACCCACTTTTATTCCCTTATGGAAACATTGGCTGGCACAAAGATTTACAACATGTTCCCAATAAAAGAACCGCCAAGCAAATAAGGCTTACTCAATGCCAATTTTACGCGTACAGATTAGCAATGAGGAATACATTTAGTATTTTGCACTCCAGTGGCAAACTATTCCAACAGTACATCATAGATGCGTATGTTAAAACAGAGAGCGCGCGTCTCAACTATCTCAGATTACATCAACAAGATCTGCGTGTGGAACAGTACAAAGGACGCACTGCAAGCAAACGCTGAAAATAACAGCATACGTGTAGGCAAAATGACCATATTACCGTCCACATTTCCAGGAAGTCCAAGATACATGCAACAAAACTATCAGGATGCCATGGCCATAATACGTAAATTTGGAAAGCCTGATTTATTTATCACTTTCACATGTAATCCTGCTTGGCCGGAAATTCTACATGCACACTGCGTCTTTCAAGAAGTATTTATTTCTTCTTGATTTCTGAATTCCTTTCTCACCGTTTTCCGTTCCTGTTCTTACACCGCCATATGTTACGGCGGGCGTCGGCTAGTATGTTTATAAGGTGATTGTGATTTACAAATAATAAATTGTGTACATCAGGTTTTATAAATCATTTTTTAAATTTTTTTCTGATTTTTTTGGCATGCGCATATTTTCATGCTCAAATCCATGCAAAATTTTATAAATGAGGTCCCTGTTGAGTATAAATCAATGACTTTAATGGCTTGGCATAACCAATTGAATTTGAAGGCAAAAAGATGATGAACTTACTTATTGCGAATCACTGTGAAACAACAAATAAGGGCAAAAACATCTTTTAGAGCAGCACAAATTCAGGCTGATGGAGGGAGTGGAAACGTCTACATGAAGCAAGACCACAGAAATATATGCAGCTAATATTGCAAAGGTGTCCGTGCCATCTGTTCAGCATGCTCTCACAGTCACCCACATGCATTGACTCTGGCAATAATGACACTGTGGTTTTAATTCAGCAAGTGATGATAATTACTGAAATGCCACGGTGATGCTGTTGAAACTAAATTATGCGTTTGCAAACTAAAATTAACAGGTCAGTAGATGCTGCCATCTCTTAGACCCTACATATTGTAACTGAACACCTGGAAAGGAGGGGCATCTACTTCATTATGTGATTGATTATGTCTTCAGCATAATAATTATCCCCTATGAGCTAGTCCTGAAACTTAGTGTTCTGGGTGTGAGTAACTTCATCTTCAAAGAGACGGCTCCTTTCTCAGCCCCAGACTAAATTCATAACCATTGCTATAAACCCAATTATACCGACCACCATATGATTACATCTGTTGGTAACCCTACAATGACTAGGCTAACCTGCAAAAGCGACAAGACTGTATACTGCAATTAGGTGGTAGATTTAACAAAATGTTGTGGCAACAACAACCTGGCCCCGATTTTCAACTGCACAAAACAAGTAAAAGAGTCATTCTGTACTTCAGGAGATTTCAAGACTGAGCTAGTCATCATTAGCGAAAACTGCTAGCTGTTTCACATTCCTTGGGCCAAACAGTGGATTCAGAAAGTATTCAGGCCCCTTCACATTCTGCATACTTTATTGTGTTGTAGATTTAATTTTAAATGGATAAATTAGACATTTTTGCCTGCCAATCTACACTCAGTAACCCATAATGGCAAAGTGAAAACGTTTTTAGAAAGGTTTGCAAATGCATTCAAAATCCATCCATCCATCCATTTTCCAACCCGCTGAATCCGAACACAGGGTCACGGGGGTCTGCTGGAGCCAATCCCAGCCAACACAGGGCACAAGGCAGGGAACCAATCCCGGGCAGGGTGCCAACCCACCGCAGGACACACACACAAACACACCCACACACCAAGCACACACTAGGGCCAATTTAGAATCACCAATCCACCTAACCTGCATGTCTTTGGACTGTGGGAGGAAACCGGAGCGCCCGGAGGAAACCCACGCAGACATGGGGAGAACATGCAAACTCCACGCAGGGTGGACCCGAGAAGCGAACCCGGGTCTCCTAACTGCGAGGCAGCAGCGCTACCACTGCGCCACCGTGCCGCCCCGCATTCAAAATCAAAAATTGAAATCTTTCATTCAGATAAGAATTCACACCCTAAATTCAGTACTTTGTAGAAGCCCTAAAAGCAGCAATTCCAGCTTAAAATCTTCTTGCACAAGTCCCTATTAACTTTGCACACCTGGATTTGGACAGTTTATCCCATTTTTCCAGGCAGATCCTCTAAAGCTCCATTAGATAGATAGATAGATAGATAGATAGATAGATAGATAGATAGATAGATAGATAGATAGATAGATAGATAGATAGATAGATGTGAAAGGCACTATAGATAGATAGATAGATAGATAGATAGATAGATAGATAGATAGATAGATAGATAGATAGATAGATAGATAGATAGATAGATAGATAGATAGATAGATAGATAGATAGATAGATAGATAGATAGATAGATAGATAGATAGATAGATACTTTATTAATCCTAAGGGGAAATTCACATACTCCAGCAGCACCTTACTGATACAAAAAACAATATTAAATTAAAGATTGATAATAATGCAGGTAAAAACAGACAATAACTTTATATAATGTTAACGTTTACCCCCCCGGGTGGAATTGAAGAGTCGCATAGTTTGGGGGAGGAACGATCTCCTCAGTCTGTCAGTGGAGCAGGACAGTGACAGCAGTCTGTCGCTGAAGCTGCTCCTCTGTCTAGAGATGACACTGTTAAGTGGATGCAGTGGATTTTCCATAACTGATAGGAACCTGCTCAGCGCCCGTCGCTCTGTCACAGATGTCAAACTGTCCAGCTCCATGCCAACAACAGAGCCTGCCTTCCTTGCCAATTTGTCCAGGCGTGAGGCGTCTTTCTTCTTAATGCTGCCTCCCCAGCACACCACCGCGTAGAAGAGGGCGCTCGCCACAACCATCTGATAGAACATCTGCAGCATCTTATTGCAGATGTTGAAGGACGCCAGCCTTCTAAGGAAGTATAGTCGGCTCTGTCCTTTCTTACACAGAGCATCAGTATTGGCAGTCCAGTCTAATTTATCATCCAGCTACACTCCCAGGTATTTATAGGTCTGCACCATCTGCACATGGTCACCTCTGATGATCACGGGGTCCAGGAGGGGTCTGGGCCTCCTAAAATCCACCACCAGCTCCTTGGTTTTGCTGGTGTTCAGGTGTAGGTGGTTTGAGTCGCACCATTTAACAAAGTCATTGATTAGGTCCCTATACTCCTCCTCCTGCCCACTCCTGATGCAGCCCACGATAGCAGTGTCATCAGCGAACTTTTGCATGTGGCAGGACTCTGAGTTGTATTGGAAGTCTGATGATTAGACTGGACAAGAAGAATCTATTAACTGCCAATTTCAGGTCTCTCCACAGATGTTCTATGGGAATTAAGTCTGGGCTTTGGGCGGGCAACTCATGGACAGTCAGAGACTTGTCTCAAAGCCACTCCAGTGTTGTGTTATGTATGGTTCGGGTCATTATCATGCTGAAATGCCCCAATCCTGAGGCTGTGTGCACTCATGAACAAGTTTTCTTCAAGGATCTCTCTGTATTTGTGTAAATGTATCTTTTCCTTAATTATGACCAGTCGAACTGTCCCCGCTGCTGAGAAGTATCCCCAATGCATGATTCCGCCACCATGCTTCATTGAAGGGATGGTATTAGGCAGGTGATGAGACATAGTGCTTAGAGTTCTGCCCAAAGAGTTCAATTTTTGTCTCATCAGACAAGAGAACCTTTTTTCCTTGAGTCCTTTAAATACCTTGTACTCAAGAGTGGCTTCCATCTAGACACTCTACCATAAACGCTTGATTGATGGAGTGCTGCTGAGATGGCTGTCTTTCTGACAGGTTCTCCCATCCCAGGAGAGGAATTCTAAAGCTCTGTTAGAATGACTATTGTGTTCTTGGTCACCTTTCTGATCAAGATCCTTCTTGTCTGCCTTATTAGTTTGGCCAGACAGACAATTGTAGGAAGAGTCCCAATGGTCCGAATCTTCTTTCATGTCATAATGGTGATATTAGCATGTGATGCGGCTGCATAAGGATAGAAAGCCCATTTGGAGTGTTTTCCGATCATCAGTGAACATCATAGGACTTATCTTCTCATCAGCCAAAAAGTATCGATTATAAATATCAGTGAAATCAAGTCTGAAGAACTGAATCCACTATAGCACAAACTCTCAATTTCTTGGTCTGGAATACAATACTAAATCATCAAAGCTCAGACCAGATGTGTTTTAGAAAAACATTTTGTCTTCATGTTGAATAAGTTGAGTATAATGGGAGTGAGATGATTATATTGCTACTATCCCTTTTACAGTAGTGTAGCGTGGGTGTCAGCCGCCCGGGGCGGAGGAAAATTCTGCCACCCCCTTATTTAGGTATGGTTCAAATTTTTACAAGATATTATTATTATTTATTGTGAAATTTTGCCGCCCCCTAAAAGTGCCACCCGGGGCGGGCCGCCCCTGCCGCCCCCACTACGCTACGCCACTGCCCTTTTATAGATGTAGAGTTAAATATCAGCACACTATGTTGCACAATTTTGTACAATTTCATTTGCTGCCTTTCTGTTTGCACTTTGAGATTTACTGCTAATGTAAAGTGCCCTATAAATAAAATGCATTATTATTATTATTATTGTTCTCTGTTCTGCGTTACACTTTGACTGGTATTGTTAATCTGAGGACTACAATAAATACAAATTTAGATTTCCTTCCGAAAGCTTACACAAAGCAGTGCCATTTTATTTTTACAAAATTCTAGTTGTGCTCAATATTTAAGGGAGAGCATTTATGAAAGCTGCCTCCTAGTCATGACCTTACTAGTATAACTCATGTTTATATTTTTTCTTTATCATTGCTTTCCCTATTTTGTCCCAAATTTGATTATTCCTTAGAACATACAGTATCTGCTTTCAGTATCAGCCTTTGCTTTTTTATAACATTAAAACAATCTAGACAATCTAGCCCACCAATGCACACCATTCCTAACCACTTAATTCTTTTAAAATAACATCATCCAAGTTTTGAGGGTCTCTCAGTTCCTACTGCCCATCACACTATGTGGTCACTTATTCCATGTGTCTAACTGTGTCCCCGTGTTCTTGATGAACTCATTTTAAAGTCACCAGTCTCAATCCACTGGACTAACTCCCTTCATAATTTTAACCACTTCATTCATGTCTTCTGTTAATCTCCTTTTGCTTAAACTGTAAAGGCCTAGCTCTATTAATCTTTCTTTATGACTCATCCTTGTAGCCCCAGAATCCACCTAGTTATTCTTCTCTGGACTTTTTCCAGTGCTGCTATTTCCTTTTTGTAACCTGGAGACCAAAAATGCACACAGTACTCCAGATGTGGCCTCACCAGCATGTTATAATGCTTCAGCATTACCTCCTTGGACTTGTACTCCACTCATCAAGGTGCTATATAATATAACATTCCAAACCAAACATGTCCTCTAATGTTGGTCTGGTTATAATTCCAAGGGCCAAGCTTAAAAGAAGTAGTGAGGTGACCATTTGCTGTTATGCACCAAAAATCTGGAATACATTACCAACAGAGACTCACCAGACTAATACTGTAAAACATTTTTTAAAAACTGCTAAAAACCTTTTTTTCAATTTATCTTTTTCATAGCTACATTTTAGATGTTCTCTTAATAGACAAAATAGGTGCAGTATGTAATTATATCTTTCAGTGAACCTGGAAACTTTATTAATTTTTACTTTTCTCTGTTTTCTTTTCTGGTTTTTCTGTGGTTGCACACCTGGTTAAAGTCATGGGTGCCTCAGCTGTCCACAATACTCACTGCATCCAATTCTCCCAGATGAAGGCTGGGAAGAATGAGGAATGATTTAAGCACATTTATGTTAGGTAGAATGCCCAGTGGTGGCTGGGTGGTCTTTCGACTTTGAAACCCCTGTAGATTTTGTTTTTTTTTTTTCTCCAGCTTAACTGGAGTTTTTATTTTGTTTTTTTCTGTCCATCGGTCCATCTGACCTTATCATCATACTCATCAGTTGAGATTTACATTATGATATTGTATATAAAGATGCTACTATTCTACTAATTATATATCTGTTGTGAGGGACGGCCGGCGTTTCAGTCTGGCCGGGACGTCCCTCAACAGAGGAAAGGAGGAAAAGTAGCCTTTTCAGGGCACTGCATCCCCCAGGACGCTAGATGGCAGCTTCCCTGGACGTAAATGGTTCCCTGGATTCCCTCAGGGCATCATGGGATATGGAGTCCATTTCATCAGCCCTGTTGGATGCCGTGGTTGCCGCCAAGGGGAGCTCACCAAGAACCTGGGGACTATTATTGGTACAACAACCCGGAAGTACTTCAGAGTCACGAGGACGGAAGCCCCAGTATTTCCGAGATACTTGAAGGATAATGTGGCATTTGACCCTGAGAAGGAAAACTTCCGGGTCATGGACTATTTAAAGGACTCTGGGAATACCAGCAAGGAGCCGCAGTTGGGTGGGAGTGTGACGGAGCTGCTGGGAGTGGAGGATTGTTTATTGTATTGTTATTGATTAGAGAATTGTGGAGTGTGCGATGCTTGGTGCACTGTAACTGAAGAAATTCCATCCATCCATTTTCCAACCCCAACACAGGGTCATGGGGATCTGCTGGAGCCAATCCCAGCCAACACAGGGCACAAGGCAGGAAACAATCCCGGGCAGGGTGCCAACCCACCGCAGGACACACACAAACACACCCACACACCAAGCACACACTAGGGCCAATTTAGAATCGCCAATCCACCTAACCAGCATGTCTTTGGACTGTGGAAGGAAACCGGAGCGCCCGGAGGAAACCCACGCAGACACGGGGAGAACATGCAAACTCCACGCAGGGAGGACCCGGGAAGCGAACCCAGGTCTCCTAACTGCGAGGCAGCAGAGCTACCACTGCGCCACCGTGCTGCCCGCATGACAATGTCTGATTCTAAAATGTTATGATTGTGCTGAACTACTGTCTACATTTGATCTAATTTTCTTCTCATATATTGTTTAAAGTAACATGCAGTTCTTCAGTGTGAAAGATGTTAAATAAGTTTGCCATTTTACTTAATGCTTGTTATGTCCAATAATCACTTTGAGTCCTACAGTGGATATATTTTAATAATCCCAGGGTATGCATACAATGAATTTTACAGTGAACAAAACTAAAGATATTAGGTTAGATTACATTACATTATATGAACTTTATTAATCCCATGGGGAAATTCAGTTAATATAGTTCAGTCAATATAGTTTAGTGCTCCAGAAATTAACCCACATTTTCCCATTATTTCAGATACATATTTGCAGTTTCTTTTTATTTCTGCGTTGCTGCTTATCTTTCTTCATGCCTACCCTCTAACTACCCAAAAGCAGGAAAATGATGCATGGCTAGACATGATGTTGACAATACTAATGGATGTTTTGTCTAAAATATGTTCTTCTTGAGAAAAGTATTTCGGTCATGACGTAGAAAGATATCAGAGTTGCTCCAGCTATGACACAAAGTGCCCCAAATTGAAATTGATTCTTACTTCATGTCACCTTACTTTGTTCTTATTTATCCATGACTATTAATTTAATACAGACGGTCATGAGTTAAGATAACAAGTAGGTGTGGGATTGGATGGCCACGTCAGTTTTGAAATGTTGAATTCTTCATTTTTTTCAGTACTTTTGGGAGTATACAAATGACAGGTTTGATTCTGTCTAGTTAAGAAATTATGCCTGAAATATAAAGTCTTAAGTTCATGTCTAGTCCCCTAAGTCACATACTCTCAATTAGCAAGAACACAGTTATACTCTGTAGTGAATAAAATTGTGCATCTCATGTTAAATTTCAACACGCCATGTTATCACAAAGACCTGCACTGTGGCAACCTGGCTGGTGCTGCCTTATCACAGATGTGGCATCCTGAGTTCTAATCTTAGATGTGGACGTCTGTGCATTCTCTCCGTATCTGCACGGATATTTCTTTGGGTTCTCTGGTTTTTTTCCCACATCTCCAAAGATGTGCACATCAGATGAACTGATGATGATTTTAAACTGGACTTTTGTCAGTGTGGGCTGTGAGCTTGTGTGGACCCTGGCTACAGATGTTTCCTACCTTGCGTCCAGTGTTGCTGGCATGAGCTCCAGCCCTGCACAGATACATAAGCATGGTCTGTGTCTACTGGGTTCTTGGGCTTATTGACTTCTGAAATAAAGAATCAAGTCATTCGATGTTCTAGTGAATTCTTGGGCTAATGAATTCAGACTAGTAAAGTTTTAAGAAGTGTTTCATACATGGAGTTGAAATGTAGATCATCAAATCGGTCCAGAATCCAAAGAATAATCATAACAATATAAGCATGGTAAGCCTCCCACTCCCACAAAGAACTTCAAGATCCAAGCAAATGTGGGCAAGTCATTTGAACAGTGTTTTATGATGCCTATGTTGTAGTCCATATTGATTATATGTCTTTGTAGGACAAAGTGGGCATTAGGGTTAGGGTTATATTTCCCATTGGGATTAATAAAGTATCTATCTATCTATCTATCTATCTATCTATCTATCTATCTATCTATCTATCTATCTATCTATCTATCTATCTATCTATCTATCTATCTATCTATCTATCTATCTATCTATCTATCTATCTATCTATCTATAATATAGTGCCTTTCATATCTATCTATCTATCTATCTATCTATCTATCTATCTATCTATCTATCTATCTATCTATCTATCTATCTATCTATCTATCTATCTATCTATCTATCTATCTATCTATCTATCTATCTATTTAGTATATAGTGCCTTTCATATCTATCTATCTATCTATCTATCTATCTATCTATCTATCTATCTATCTATCTATCTATCTATCTATCTATCTATCTATCTATCTATCTATCTATCTATCTATCTATCTATCTATCTATCTATCTATCTATCTATCTATCTACCTACCCATTCTACTAGGCAAGACCTCATAAGACAGCACATTTAACAAAGATACAGAAATTCAGTTGCACATAAAAACAACTGCATTCTCAAACAAAAATACATGTCTGGAGACAAAACGTGTGTCGTGAATAGCGGCAAAATCCTGCATTACAAAGGCTCCACTTACAGGGCTTCAACATAAAACACCCATCCTCAACTCCTTCAGTCCGTGCATTTTAAATTGCAGCTGGGGTATCAGGGAGAGAGCAAACGAAACTGAACAAAAGACCTGATGCTGAGAGAAACAGAATAGCTAAACTTTCCGTCATCCTTTCATGAGCTCAGTAGCACAAGGTAAGTGAAGCTTAATAATTAATTTGGACATAATGGACAGAGGAGACAGACAGACACACTCACACACGTAGACCACTGTGGCTGCTGGGCTCCACACATTTGAGAAGTGCCTCTGTCTTTCCATCATTTTAACTTATGCCTCACTATATGATATAGCAACATCAAATCGAGTTTAGAAAAGCATTGCGGTCCATGGATACACAACATATGAAACCGTGGCAGCTACTTTGACATGGCATGTTTGCATTTCCAGTCAGACAGTAAAGTTAAATTTCTCTAGTTTTTTGTTTAGATGTGCAGTCAGGGGGTGGATGTTGTGCAGCCTCATCTGTGCATCTACTGGTGTCATTACGCAGATTTGTTTTTTTGGGTGTTTTGAGTCCTGAAATCTGCATCTGCTATGGTTCTTCTTTCTCCTCTCTCTTAACGGCAGTCCTTTTGATGGAGTGGGAAACACTGTTTACTTCAAATGCATATTTTGAATTCACATTTTCACCAACATCGCTGCCAATCGGCTCCTACACTATCGTGGTAACGCTGAACAACAGAGAGCACACACAGCACCGGCGACAACGTTATCTTTCACATTTACCACTCGTCCATTGATACCACTGAATGCAAAAGTATAATCTGAGGCTACAGAAAAGTTTTTCCCTTGCAACAGGTTATATTTATTTTAAAGACATGTAATGCTCTCTGCACAAGTAACACACATTTATATGTCTAATAGGATTTTTAAGGAGGTTTTTTGACTGTAGAAGATGGTTCATCATAAACAGAAGCTTGCAGTCTGTCTGACCAGGTTAACAAGAGCACCTCTGGTATTTACAGTTTGAAATCATTGTCTCTACTTTGTGCACCGCCTTCATGAGGCGTTGGATTAGTTTATAAATGTGACGCTCAATGAGCCATATGTACCGTATATGTTATATGTCTGGATTCAGCGAGACTACCTTCAGACAAAAAGGCACACAGATAGACATTCAATGTAGGCTTACGATCACAGACTGAACTCTATCTGGATTTGATGGACAAAATAACACACTTATAATCAAGCAATGGTTCTGTAACTGGAAGTGACCTTGGTCCAATCACCAGAGCTTTATACCTTCCTTCAAAACTAGATGCATTCATCTCTTCTCTTTCTCTTTGGGTTAGTTGTCCTCTTTGGGGAATTGAACGACGATGTTCTGTTCTCTTTGTGAGCCACTCACTTTGGGGCACTTTGGAGTGAGAAGCCATTCACTCAATGTCAGGGTTGTCTAACTCCGGTCCTGGTGGGCCGCAGTGGCTGCAGGTTTTCATTCTAACCCTTTTTGTAATCAGCGAGTAGTTTTCACTGCTAATTAACTCCTTTTCCCTACATTTTAATAGCCTTGTTTTTAGGGATTCAGTCCTCTGAATTAATTTGTTTCTTCATTAAATGACAGCCAAACACAAATGAGACGTGAAATGAGCCAACAGATGACCAGCTAAACTGGAATGTCAAACTTCATCCAATTTCACTCCAACCAGTTTCTTAATGAGAATCCGATTCTTGCTGTTAATTAAAGCCATTATTGAACATCATGGTTTGTTGCTGCTGTCATTCTACCACAGCACATTGTTGACTTTCTGTTTTTTCTAGATAGATAGATAGATAGATAGATAGATAGATAGATAGATAGATAGATAGATAGATAGATAGATAGATAGATAGATAGATAGATAGATAGATAGATAGATAGATAGATAGATAGATACTTTATTAATCCTAAGGGGAAATTCACATACTCCAGCAGCATATTGATAAAAAACAATATTAAATTAAAGAGTGATAACAATGCAGACAATAACTTTGTATAATGTTAACGTTTACCCCCCCCCCCGGTGGAATTGAAGAGTCACATAGTGTGGGGGAGGAACGATCTCCTCAGTCTGTCAGTGGAGCAGGACGGTGACAGCAGTCTGTCGCTGAAGCTGCTCCTCTGTCTTGAGATGATCCTGTTCAGTGGATGCAGTGGATTCTCCATGATTAACAGGAGTCTGCTCAGCGCCCGTCGCACTGCCACAGATGTTAAACTGTCCAGCTCTGTGCCTACAATAGAGCCTGCCTTCCTCACCAGTTTGTCCAGGTGTGAGGCGTCCCTCTTCTTTATGCTGCCTTCCCAGCACACCACCGCGTAGAAGAGGGCGCTCACCACAACTGTCTGATAGAACATCTGCAGCATCTTATTGCAGATGTTGAAGGACGTATAGTCGGCTCTGTCCTCTCTTGCACAGAGCATCAGTATTGGCATTCCAGTCCAATTTGTCATCCAGCTGCACTCCCAGGTATTTATAGGTCTGCGCCCTCAGCACACAGTCACCTCTGACGATCACGGGGTCCATGAGGGGCCTGGTCCTCCTAAAATCCACCACCATCTCCTAAGACCACCGTCAAGATGTCGCAGTGACCTGAGCAGACCAACATGACTGAGATGTTCACCTTTCTTTATTTTCAGGTTATCTGGTCATGTGGTGGCTCGTTTTGTGTCTCCTTATTGTTTGGCTCTTCATTAAGGAAAAAGAAACAACTAAGGGGTCTGAGTCACGTCAATTAAAACTAAAGCAAAACAAGTTAATCAGCAGCAAAAACGTCTCACTAATTAAGACGATGGTTAGAATGAAAACCTGCAGCCACTGTGGCCCACCAGGACCGGAGCTGGACACCCCTGTCTATGTGGAGCCAGGAGTTCACAACCTTTCTTTGGCCTGGTGGATATTCTCCATAGAGCTTTGGAACTGGATGCTCTAAACTAGTTCTAAGATCCACTCTGGCAAGACAGGCTCTGTGCCGAAGACCTGAGGAGACTGAAAAGCAGCATTACTTGAAGAAGGGAACTTCAGCATCTACTGTCTTGTGTCAGAAACAGCAACGCTTTCTCCTATGAAGTTGAAGATCACCTAGTACATTTTGCGTATTACATTAACCTTAATTCTAGTGTATTCTTGTCTTTTATTCATATAATCATTTCAGTAGTTCTTTTCATGACATTTCTAAACACAAATGCTTACATATTTTAGTATGCACTGCAGATCAAAATACTTAACTATTGTTACCTCCAGATTATTCTCTTACGGGAACCTTACCAAAATATTTAATTAATGACTGGCATTGCAAAGACATTTGGTGCCACAGCCCACCTGCCAAGTTGTTTTGCCTGCCTAAGGTAAAGTCATCCCTGATGGAGGATCGCAGGAATCGTGGGAAAGAGGGGTCCTTTTATCAGATTAGCGCTATTTCAGCTGTGGAATGGCCAAATGGGGGAGGCAGTTTGATGAATGAGGTCTCCAGGACTCTAAACAAATCCAAATCATGTTATGTGATATCATCTACTGTTAAATTCTACTCCATACTTCTAAAATTTTTATTTTTATACTGTATTGATGATTTGTTCTGTTCTGTGTATTGTATTGTATTGACCCCCTTTTTCTTTTTGACACCCACTGCACACCCAACCTACCTGGAAAGGGGTCTCTCTTTGAACTGCCTTTCCTGAGGTTTCTTCCATTTTTTCCCTACAAGGGTTTTTTGGGAGTTTTTTCTTGTCTTCTTAGAGAGTCAAGGCTGGGGGGCTGCCAAGAGGCAGGGCCTGTTAAAGCCCATTGCGGCACTTCTTGTGTGATTTTGGGCTATACAAAAATAAATTGCATTGTATTGTATTGTATAACTGATAATTGATTAACTAATTAACATCAATCAATCAGTTCTTTTTCTCACATCCACACATCATTTTGCTATATTTATTTGGCATCTCTGGGTGGGCAGAAACTGAAGTCCCTGAAATTGCTACATCTCAAATTATTATTATTAGCAGCACTCAATCAGGGACAAATGACTGTCCCTGCAAACACTCTGATTCACAGCAATGCCCCCCACTGTCATTGGATTGTGATGGCCCATACGATAGAATTCTTGTACAGACATAATCCCTAGGCATCTGCGCTCGAAACTGACCGGACCAGTGAGAGAAAGCTGGAGGCACAGACATAAAAGGTGCTGTAAAAACATCATTTTTGTTTTATTACAAGTACCAGCTCTTGACAGTTCAGTGTCACACAATCCTTAATGCACAATTCAATGATATGACACCGATAAAAAAAGCAAAAATCAGCAACAAGTGAATATGGACAGTATTTACAGTGGCTAAAAAATAAATAGTGATGAAAAAGAAAAACAAGCGACCTTCTTCCGCTTTCAATGGGTTCAAGTAAGGAAAGATTTTTCACACAATAATTGAAAAATAAAAAATCAAAAAGTGGAAAATAGGCACAAAAATAATATGTTACCAAAATTTGGATACCTCCATGAATGCACGGTTAATTGAAGGTTCTATTTACAAAGAATGCACTGTACTTTTCAATGTGCCTAAACCACTCTATAGCTCTGATGCTCACCTGTCAAAAGACAATCTTTGGTGTTTGCTTTTCCATTTTACATGTAAAGCAAGGCTTATCTAGCCAATTCTAGCATGTCTACTACTCTCAATCATCAAAGGTGACAAAACACGCACCTCATGTCGGACTCGAAGCAGGTGAATACTCTTTATATCTTCACTTGAAATGTGGCCACACGAACCTGGTGGCATTTGTATGCGTGAAACAGTGAACAATTTAACAGATTCTTCTCTCAGGTAGCTAGGCCTGAATTTCTTCCTACCTATATCTCCATACACAGCTGGCACACATGCTCACTCCTTGCTGGAAATCGAATTGGATGTCCAATTATCCTTCAGCAACATAGTGACACCAGGATGCTGGCAGGTTTATACTCGGGGCAGATGCATAGCTCTGAAGGTCTCCAGGACCCATGCAGCTGCCCAGTCGTATCTTCCAGGAGCACTTCTCTTAACCACCTCGTAATACTAAGGTAATATATCTATACACAAAAAGAAGGAATTAATGATATATAGTAAATAGTTGTTATAGCATTGACAAACTAAAACCCATGATGCGGCCCATTGCAAGGATGGGTTGCAAAGACTGCTCTATGAAAGAAATGCTATACTGTAAAAAAAATGTCTGTTAATTTATAGTGTCTTCTTCTTCTTTCGGCTGCTCCTGTTAGGGGTTGCCACAGCGGATCATCTTTTTCCATATCTTTCTGTCCTCTGCATCTTGTTCTATTACACCCATCACCTGCATGTCCTCTCTCACCACATCCATAAACCTTCTCTTAGGTGTTCCTCTTTTCCTCTTCCCTGGCGCCTCTATCCTTAGCATCTTTCTCTCAATATACTCAGCATCTCTCCTCTGCACATGTCCAAACCAACGCAATCTCACCTCTCTGACCCTCTAATGTCCTCATTTCTAATCCTGTCCATCTTTGTCACACCCAATGCAAATCTTAACATCTTTAACTCTGCCACCTCCTGCTCTGTCTCCTGCTTTCTGGTCAGTGCCACCGTCTCCAGTCCATATGACATAGCTGGTCTCACTACCGTCCTGTAGACCTTCCCTTTTACTCTTGCTGATATCCATCTGTCACAAATCACTCCTGACACTCTTCTCCACCCATTCCACCCTGCCTGCACTCTCTTTTTCACTTGTCGTCCCCATTACTCTGTACTGTTGATTCCAAGTATTTAAACTCATCCACCTTCGCCAACTCTACTCCCTGCATCCTCACCATTCCACTGACCTCTCTCTCATTCACACACATGTATTCTGTCTTGGTGGTCCTACTGACCTTCATTCCTCTCCTCTCTAGAGCAGATCTCCACCTCTCCAGGGTCTCCTCAACCTGCTCCCTACTATCACTAGAGATCACAATGTCATCAGCAAACATCATAGACCACAGGGACTCCTGTCTAATCTCGTCTGTCAACCTGTCCATCAGCATTGCAAATAAGAAAGGGCTCAGGGCCGATCCCTGATGTAATCCCACCTCCTCCTTGAATGCATCCATCACTCCTACTGCAGACCTCACCACGGTCACACTTCCCTTGTACATATCCTGTACAACTCTTACAAACTTCTCAAAACTGTTAAATAGTGAAGGTGAACAACTCTAAAATGTAAAATGGTAAAGAGCTGTTTCAGCAAAATTGAAAAGACAAATATATTTTTTACATTGTTAATCGATAAAAAATATTTATTTTTTCTGTGAAAAAGCGTGTGACAGATTAAGGTCTCCGTGACCCCTTGAACCCTCAGACCAGACGTTGGACACCAGATAAATGTCCAAATAAAGGTTTATTATTAGTAATAATAATAATAAATGTGCACAAAGCACCCTCCACTCCACAATACTCAATAATACACAATAATAATAATAATAACAACAACAACAACAATAACCAATCCTCCACTCCCAGACGCGTTGCCACCCTTCCACCCAGCTCAGCTCGCCATCTGGGATTTCCCATAGTCCTTTTATAGTCCTGATCCGGAAGTGTTTCGCCCTCTCTGTCCACGTGACTAGGAACACTTCCGGGTCATCAAAAAACTCTTCTTTACCCCGGAGGCACGTCGTTTCTTCCTGTCATGTGATCTTGACGCACCTCCGGGTTATAGGGCACATAAGAGTCCGACAACCTCCCTACAGCGACTCCTGGAGGCCCCCATGGTATCCAGCAGGGCTGTGCATATAAACTACAGAGTCCATGATGCCCTGCTGGAATTCGGGACACGTTCATGCTGTCGGGAGAGCTCCTCCTGGCGGCCTGGGGGTGAGGGCCGGAGTAGAAAGCCGGCAATCCTTCACAATACCCCCCCCCTTAGCGAAGCCAACTAGGGCGAAGCGACCAGCCCCGCGAGGGACGTCCTCCTCCAGGAGGACGCGTTAGCCAAACCTTGGCGACGTTGTCTAGGCTCCCCAGCGAACCTTGGGGGAACGGTGTATCTTCTGTACCACCGCTCCCCTGTCCTCTGGGGACAACTTCGCCACAAGTGGCCTGGCCGACGGCAGTTGTAGCACCGACGCTGCCCTCCTGGTAGTCTCTCTTCCCGAGACCTGAAACATCTCGGGAATTCTGTCAGTTCCACCCTCTCCTCCGCTAAGGAGGGTTTTTCGGCCGCTTTGCTGCTCTCTGCCCATTTCTTTACTTTGTCAGGAGACCCGCTTTTTATTTCGGGGATCTCCTGCTTACTCTGGGGCTTGTGCACAGCGTGAGGCTCTCTATGGAGAAGAGAGAGCCTCTTTGCTGTTTGCACGCCCGTTGTCCTATGTATTATAGGAGGCGGTGTCATTAGCACCACATCGTTCCGGGTAACAGCACTTTCCAGCTGCCCTGGTTTGATTGGCACTTCCTCCGCCCCTCCAATAACTAATGACAACTCCCTTATCACTTTATCAGGAGACTCCCGTTTCTCTTTTAGGATCTCCTTTTTAATCTGGGGTTTGTCCGCAGTTTTGATCTCTTTATTAACAGAAAAGAGTCCTTTTACTGTCTGAACGCCCTTTGACTTTACATTAACCCGAGGCGGCGTCTTCAGCACCTTATCGCCCCGAGAGACAGTACCTTCCAACTGCTCCGGTTTGATTGGCGCTTCCTCCGCCCCTTCTGTCCTTATCCCACACTCTCGTGTAGGGCTCGCAGTGGTTTGGCACCCGCTACTTATCAAACGCAGGCCCATTTCATACTGCGTCCCTATTTCATTATATACAGTACCGGTATTTCCTACTTGTACCGCCAAATCATATAACACGGGACGCTCTTGACCAAACCGCCACAGGTACTCGTTTACCTTTCTTAACGGCGCTTCAGCCGCAGCTCCCAGCTCTCCAACGATCTTCTTTATAGATGCCACAATCTGCAAGAAACTGTGCACGGGCTGAAGCAACTTTTCCAGCTCGCGCACATCAAAAAAGTTAATTAATTCAGCTGGAGGCAGGCATAAGCCATCACTAGCCAAACCTCCTAGCTGGGAGCCAATGAGCACGCCCTCTGTCGGCACGTGCTCTGACGGGCTTCGCGGAGGCTTCTGGGATTTGGAGTCTTTTTCGTCTGAGGGCCGGGTTGCCTTCTTTGGCAAACTGCCGTCTGTCTTTATTAATTTGTCGACAGATCGAACAGCTACATCCCAGCCCTCCTTACCTTCTTGCGGGTTGAGCGGTGCTTCGCTCGCCTCCCCCTTCCTTTTCGGAAAAACCAAGTCCGTCTTTTCCGGGTTGAAGACGTAAACAGCTGGACACGAACCTTTTCCTTCGGGGTGGGTCACGTGTCCGTCACCAGCACCCAACATGCGGAAGTCTTTCTCGCTCGACTGCTCCACTGATGTGAGTGCACTACTGCCTTCTGCATTCTCTCCTACCTCCCGCAGAACCTCCGGATGGACCCCTGGGAGGTATGCGCACGGGACAAAATGCGTTATTTTAAATAAGTTTTCAAATTCACTCCCGGCACATACCTCATTTCCATCGTCCTCTTCCGGATGCTTCTCCCGAAGCACGGAGCCACTCCGTGGCTCATCATGAGAGCAGGCAATGTTGAGCCTTAGACCTCCGCTGTTGCTGGCGCTCTGCTTTGTCTTCTTCTTTCCCATGACGACCTTGGTAAAGGTGAGGTTTGGCGATTTTTCTGCGTGTCTGGACGCTGCCTTCTCCGGGTTCTCTGCCCACAGTAACATTTATTTATGTACAGGTACTCTGCAAAAATCGACAGCAAGAGAATCCTGCCGACTACGCCAATTGTGACAGATTAAGGTCACCAAAAATGAGACAATGACATCAGAAAGAAAATTGTATTATACATTCCATTTCACTGCACCAAAACGTTGCTGCTTGTTGACCATGTCCGGTTGGCTCTAATACAATGTCTCATGGCTAAAAATATATTCTGTAAATTTAAACAGCAACCCTACTTTAATTTAACTCAAAATGATCGTACGTACTGGCTTTATGTAACTCTTTCTTAAATATTACTTTTAATTATTGTGCACCCGAAGCAAAAATAAATAAATAAATAAATAAATAATATTATTATAATATATTATTATAATATATTATCCATCCATCCATCCATTTTCCAACCCGCTGAATCCGAACACAAGGTCACAGGGGTCTGCTGGCGCCAATCCCAGCCAACACAGGGCACAAGGCAGGAACCAATCCCGGGCAGGGTGCCAACCCACAGCAGATTATAATATATTATAATATTTATAGTAATATAAATAATAATATAATAAATAAATAAAGTATAATGCAATTTTTCTGAACTTCAACATTTTTCTGAGATTTATTTTTCTTGGCACCATTTTCTAAATTTGCATACAATTACTATATTTGCCTAACGGAAGGCCCCCTTTTACCATATTGATCCTGATGACTTGCACATCTTTGCACAGTGGGAAAAATAACTTAAATAGAGTTATCAAACTTATGTTTCCTCAAGTGCTGAAGGTTTCTTGAGATCATGGAAGTTGATTTACGGTGGGTTGTTTTCAATAAACTGGCAAACCTCTAACACTTCATACATCACAAAAGAAAACTTTTCTTCTCCACCAGACAACATGTAATAATTTCATTAAACATTGAGTTATTTTCAATATATAAACTGGACTGGCCTAAAATTTTTGTTAGTGATTGCTGTTTTTTTTTTTTACTAATGCAAACTGTATACTAGTTTGTGCTTCTGACAGCTTTGTTGATGGTTTAATGATTGGCAAAATATTTACAGTATGATTTTCAGTTTATGTTAAAACCATAATTTCTATTGCAATGTGCTACAAACAAACAACAGTAATTTACTATATATAATATACAGCTTCAAAATGTACTTTTATGGTAAGATTCTTGTAACCACAGCTGCCAGTTTTTTACTGTGTCACACACGTGCGAGTAGGAGGCAGCTAAAGGGTCTGAGAAAGTGTAATAAAACATCTGACCAGGGGGCGGTGGAGTGCGCTGACTGTCTTTCTCAGTTCCCTACAGACCTTTCCCAGGAAATCCTGCAAGGTTCCGGCGCCTCAGAAGACATCACTTCCGAAGCCGGCCCCTTTGATGACGTCACTTTCGAAGCCGGCCCCTTTGCTGATGTCATTTCCGAAGCCGGGCCCTTTGATGACGTCACTTCTGGTTCCGGCCATTCTGATGACATCATTTCCTCTCCAGACCTTTAAAGCCTCCATCTTGAGCTACTATAGTCAGTTCAGTTGTGGACTCTGTTATATGCACATCGTGCTTCAAAAACATACTCTTTTGCAGCTGGGAAAAAAACAATATACAGTACGGGTGGCTGCCCCAAACCTTTATGATGTCTTTGGCATATTATTATCACAACTGTCAATTTAACATTTTATTTTTTACTTCTGCAACCAGAAAGGCAAGCAGGCTGAGGCTCAGAAGAACAAGGAAATGAACCATAAAACGGGGTTAAGTCAAAACCAAGAAACACAAATTACACTTTTGCTTTAACAAGGGAGAAAACAAGCTTGTAGTCAGAAAGAAAAGAAGCAAACAGTAGAATATGTGCAAGAGGTGCTTTAAGATCCATAAACTTGTTCGTTGTATGTGTCAGTCGATTGGATTCATAATCTGTAACCTGGTGCAACTCCCAGGTTTAAGGGCCTTATTGACCTGTCAATGCAATTTCATATTTAGGAAAAAAAATATATTTTAGGAATATGTGCCTAGCGCTGCTAAGCTTGTTTCTGCATCACTTGGGCAGTGCCTTCAGTTCTGTAGTGTTCTTGCCAAATGTTTGTTCAGATATGTGCATGTGTAGCCTGAACCTATAAGGCCTCACATGATGCTTGAAGGTTGAACCCTTTAAGTGACCCTTTGATTGATTTTTCTTGTGAAGCAGTTTAAAGGGTACGTGAACTTGGACAGCTTGCTATTCTGGAGTAGTAATCATCATTACAAAGTATTACATCTAGGAGGAACAAATGTTAGATTTGAATGCACAGTTGGAGGTCTGAAACTTGAAAGTATCCCTTATGAGAATGGCCTAGTGGATGGATCACTATCCACATCAAGACAGTGGACAGAACTGATCAAAAAGGCTAATAGAATATTAGGTTATAAAACATTAAGTGTGGTCTAAAAATCAAGGGAGGTTATGCTTAAGTTTTAAAATGCATTAATAAGGCCTCACCTGGAGTACTATGTGCAGTTTTGGTTTCCATATTATAAAAAGGACATAACAGCAATAGAGAAAGTCCAGAGACTAGCGACTAGGCTGTGTCATGATTTAGTATGATTGTGAGTCCTCAAAGGCGTCCAGTGCTTATTTCCATTGTTAGGTCTGCTTCCAGTCTTGTTAGGGGTGTTACTTCTGAGGTTGTGACCCATGTGTAATTGACACGATGGGATAAAAGGACAGCGATGAGTGTAAATTTTTATCCGATCTACAGATTACAAATCTCTGAAGTATTCAAAGTTTATCTTTGTGCTGTTCTCTCGCATGTACTTTTGTTTTTTCACCCTCTTGTTCTCGTAACCACAATTATTGTCTCTCATATTGGGTTTTGGTCTCATTTTGCTGTATTTTTTTTTTGTTTTGTTTTGTTTTTTTTACACAAACCTCCCAGTTTTTACCCAAAGGTTTATCTGCCAGTTCACTGGTAGAACAGGCTGATTCTGGAACTGAGGTATGAGCTATGGCAGCGTTTCTCAACCTTTAAGTATTTGCGACCCGAGTTTTCATAACAGTTTTAATGGCGCCCCCCTGACGTTTTTTTTTGAAAGGAGCCCACTAATACCAATTTGTTCTTTTTTAATTAATAATATATCATAGATGCATATTTTATTATACCTACTTAACTTTTATCGACATTTATCTAACTCTATATTTATTTTTCTAGTATCAGAATGTAGTTTAAGTTCATTTGTTTTGGTTTCAATAGATGTATTTTTCATATTTTCAATTCTTGTTTTCTTTTTTTCACATCTTCGAGGGGCTCGCCCCACAGTTTGAGAACCGCTGAGCTATGGGGGTTTATGCAAACAGAAATGAAAGAAATTTAAGGAAATTAGTGCAGTGGGTCCCAGCTGTAACTTCAAAATGAATCCAACAAGAACACGGGGACACAGTTGGAAGTTGCTGAAGTATGTCTGGTATTTTTCAAATCATAGGTATTCCTTCACAAACATTTTATCTGCCACGCGAAATTGTGTTCTAAAGTTAAAATTGTCTACAAATTTTAAAATATCTTGTCCTCCATTGTGGTTTAAAGTGGAAACTAATGAGACATGGGGCACCACTATAAAATAAAAACCTAAAAATTTACTAATAAGAATACATACATTACTTTTTTCTCACACTTTTGTGACCACAAAAGGGATCTAGAAATAATAATTTTATTGCATATTCCTGGTACTATTTTCATCTAGGTAAAGATATGTTTTGTATTTGCTTGTGTGAGTTTCATATAAATACAAAAGTAAATCAAAACAAAACCAACCATTTGGCAGGAAAAGTTTACTGTGATTTGGTCTTCTGAGAAGAAACCGTGACCTGGGAGGTGAATGATTATGGTAGAAGAAGACAAACACTGTGATGGCGTGCTCACATGGGGCCTCATGTATAACGCCGTGCGTAGAACTCACACTATAACATGGCGTAAGCACAAAAGCGGGAATGTGCGTACACACAGAAAAATCCAGATGCAGGAATCTGTACATACGCAAACTTTCACGTTCTTCCACTACATAAATCCCGATCAGCGTGAAAAGTAACGCACGTGCACGCGCCTTCTGTCCCACCCCAACTTCTCCCAGAATTACGTCTGTTTGAATATGCAAATAAATATAAATAGCCTTCTGTGAAAAGACAATGGGAAAAGCACGGGGGGAAATATAAGAATTTCAGCGAATACCAAGTGGAGGCAAAGGAAAAACGTACTATTTGTTGGTTTAAACAGTGGTATAAACAACAAAAAGGAAGTTAATCGAGTGACATATAGTGTCGGAGAAACTCGAAAGACCCAAGTTCACAAAGTCGCACAGTGCCCGAAATAAAAAAGAAATCACATATCAAAGTCGCCATGAAAAGGCAACTCGTAGCCCACCGTCTGAGTGTCATATGAAAGCTTATTAGGGTACAGACAAAAAAAATAGGCACACAGTGGGAAAAAAGCACGAAATGTCAACTTTAATCTCGAAATTTCCACTTTAATCACGTAGTTTATTTTGCCATTAAAGTAGAACATCATAAACTTCATCTTAAAATCATTTAATTTACTAGTTTCTCAAATCCCATTGTAACTAAAGTGGCACATTAAATGCTTTGTTCTGTATTTGATCTTCTATGTGCTCTACCTGTGTGAATCACTACCTGCTTCTTAAACGGGCTTTCTCTTTCTCCGACAGGACACATAATCCATTACATTCGTGATATTACAGCTCTCTGAATAATTAAAATACTGAGATGTATACGTGATATCTTTTTCATGATGATAGGAATGAAAGCATGTTATTAAACATGGGAACACGGTGGCGTAGTGCTTGTTCATGTCTCACGCAAGAGGCTTGCTGCGCCATGCGCGACCTTCAATGAAATAATTTATTACATAAGTACTGTCTCTTTCAAACGCACTAACCTCCAATTCCTGTCCTTACTTTTCTTTCTCCAAAAACCCAATCGCCACACAATCAGCTATATAGAAGCCATCTGTAAGCTTAAAACGCCGATTCTTCAAAACTTTTAAGGAACATTGAAATATCTTCGTAGTACATGTTTAATTATTATATCCATCTATCCTTCCAGTGTCGCGTCAGCACCAGCAAGAATACAACGCAATGCAGGAATAATCCCTGAACTAGCTAGCGCTGCGGCACCGTGTCCTCACATGTTTAATTATTAACAATAAAGATTATTTAAATGAAGTTAAAGTTTTATCTGTATAATATCATCAACATATTTTGCTGCATTTCATCTTAAAAATTATTTTGTCATCATATGTAAATACGCGCTTTATAAAGTGGCGCAGGTTGTGCAATATTATAACTGTAGTGCAAGTTTACAGTGAAGTAATTGTACTTATAAGTACAAACAGTTCTACAAGGAGCACTTGATGGACTGATTGAGTGCGTTTACAGTTCTTGGGATGAAACTTTTTCTAAACCGCGAAGTCCGTACAGGGAAGTCTCTGAAGCAATTTGCCTTGGCTCAGGCAGCGTCTGCTTCATGCTGTGTACTGATAATTCTCTTTCCGATCAGCTGCTGCTGTGAGTCCCCACTCAGATACAGTGATATAAATACTCCGAGTGGTGCAGTGAGAGTAATGTGGAAAAAGATGATCCGCTGTGGCAACACCTAACGGGAGCAGCTGAAAGAAGAAGAAGATGCAGTGAGAGTTACAACGCTAAAGCAGTTATGGTATATGGAATACTATGGCTATTCCCTGGACCATTATATTGCTGCAGGTTAATTACAACCAGATGCATTACACTAATAAACAATATGCAGTTAGTTTCAGTGTATTTATAAAGCCGCATCAGGAATGTGGAGCTAAGAAAGAAAGGGTGACCTCACAGGAACAGTAGCACTGCTTTGACGCTGGGTGCCGCCAGTCTGCAAAACTGAGCGGAGAAATTGCGTACGCCAAGATATGAGGTACTGTGGAAATGTGCATGGCTTTACGCCAAGCTTAGGTTTTATACATCACGATTTGAGTGTGGAAACGTTCGTACGCAACATTTCTGTGCATACGTGAGGCCCCTGGTGTTCTTTTAAAACAGCTGAATCTCATAGTTTTTTTTTTTTTTCAAAAATAACATGTATAAAGTATTTTGCAATGTGTGCGTAATCATAAGACATGGATCAATACTCAACAACTATTTTGGACTTATCCAGTAAATTTTTAAGCTTTTATATTCCAGTGATGCCCCATTAGCCTCCATTGGAAAGTGTCAATGAGGGCAATATATATTTTTTTAATTTATAGAAAACTTTAAAACACAATTTTGTGTGGCAAATGCATCAATGCCATGTTTGGGATGACATAAAATAACAATTAAATACCAAAGTTATCCTTTAAGGGAAGATTTTATACTAATTTTAGAAACTATTTCTTCAAGCAAAGAACCATAGACACATGAAATAGATGGTCGAATAGTTTGCTGTAGTGAAGAGCAAGACATTAGAGACTTTCGAAACTTGACTTGATGCTATTTTGGACAATCTGGATGAACATTGCTGGGCTGAAGGGAATGCTTATTTCACAATTTTTCCTACTGTTATAATAATTATGAATCATGTTGATTACTTATATGTAATATAACATACACTTTGCCCATTGAACAAAACGTGGAAATTTATTATTATTAATTTCTTTTTTTTGATGTTGAGTATTCGATGTTGATAACAGACGAGCTTCTTGGGCTAAATGACCCATTCTCGTTACAATTTTATAACATTGTAATCTACGGCATAAACCTAAATAAACCTTGCGTTAACCCATATAGACATACTGTACATCACATTACTTGAGCACTTTACTATCTGCTTATTAAGTCAATGTCCTGTACATTCTGTACATTTAATGAACTGATGATATGCTACAATTTCCTCTAACCCAGCTGTTGATAAGGGATAAATGGATATTTGCCTATTTTTTTGCTTTACGTCTTCACTACTCTTTTCATTTTGCACTTTTGGTGTTCATCCACAGTACAGGCATACATTTGGTAGAAATAATGTGGAATATTTTTTCATAATGGAAATTCTGATGCTTTAAGCATTTGTATTTCTGGACCTCACAATGGAGCCTGTGTGATGATGGCTAAGTATAATCTTTGGCTTTCTCAATTTTCTGTTTCTTATTGAGAAGCTCTCTTGAGCAGGTTTTTGATATAGCTTACTTAAATCAGAGCAGCTGCCTATTACAGATACGTTATACTTATTAAATACAGTGAAAGAAGAGAAGTACATATTTAACTTCTGCTGATTCAGTACAAAATCTTTGGTGTCATTAGTTTTAAACACCGTGTTATTATAGAGAGTTCAAATAAAAGGCATACAGAAGCATTGACTCTGCTTACTGGGTACAGAATTATGATCGACAGTCCCAAATGTTACTGGGTTGCCATCCATCCATTCATCCATCCATCCATTCTCTTCCACTTATCCGAGGTTGGGTCGCGGGGCAGCAGCTTGAGCAGAGATGCCCAGACTTCCCTCTCCCTGGCCACTTTTTCTAGCTCTTCCAGGGGAATCCCAAGGCGTTCCCAGGCCAGCTGAGAGACATAGTCCCTCCAGCGTGTCCTGGGTCTTCCCCTGGGTCTCCTCCCAGTTAGACGTGCCTGGAACACCTCACCAGGGAGGCGTCCAGGAGGCATCCTGATCAGATGCCCGAGCCACCTCATCTGACTCCTCTCGATGCGGAGGAGCAGAGGCTCTACTCTGAGCCCCTCCCGGATGACTGAGCTTCTCATCCTATCTTTAAGGGAGAGTCCAGACACCCTACGGAGGAAACTCATTTCAGCCGCTTGTATTCATGATCTCGTTCTTTCGGTCACTACCCATAGCTCATGACCATAGGTGAGGGTAGGAACATAGATCGACTGGTAAATTGAGAGGTTCGCCTTGCGGCTCAGCTCCTGCTGAAGCTCTGTCAGGTGTCATGGGGAATGTCATTGAATGGCCTTTTTTAGAAGTCCAGCCACAAATTCTCCATTGGACTGAGATCTTGACTCTGACTCGGCCACTTCACATTTAGCGTGTTTACATGCGCTTCAGTAACCTGATTTCTAAAATGCCATGTAAACCTTTATTCTGATTAGAGAAATCTGCTTATTGGCCTCTGAGAAAACCGATTAAAAGAGGTAGGTTTCTCTGTGAATAATCTAATTATATGGCCATGTAACCCCTTAACCAGTGTAATAAAGGAACACACACAAGTATAAAGGTTTGGGGTTTTTAGGCCCCATATACTGTAAAGCAAATGAAAAAAGCGTCAGTGTTTTTCTTCCCAGTACAACAGACAGTAAATTAAAGCAAGTCGGACAATTTATAACAGGGAACAGGAAGTGATGAAATGATAATGGGGAATGTCATGATGGATGATGGGAGAGTGATGTCATCATTGGGGGACCGGAGGTTAGAAAGGACCTCGGAAGTGGGTGGTACCAGAAGACTTCCAGGTTTGTTTATGGCGGCGGTGCTTTGGTCTTTCTGAAGGAACAAGAAAAGAGAGGTTAGTACCCCGCCATTGTCACCCGGCACGGCTTGTTGCAGCGCCCGTTGGGTCCTTACGCTGCTCCCCATGTGTGACACCAGGTTCCTGTTAAACATTTTGCATTCTCCGTATGTCAGCTGCACTTTATCAGCCTGTTCATGTGTTAGCTGCTCACACGCTTTCAGCAGCCACGGGTAGTTGTTTGGTGATTGCATTATTCCTCCTCTTGGCTGAAATAATCTGTCACAATATTTCATAAATTACTAAATTTATGTTGATGGGCTGAAAGTACAGTGCTAAACTCAGCAACACAATCTCTAGAGAAGTACGGTTTTAAAATAATGAGTAACCTAACTCAATACTTATCTTACTTAAGTAACAATACATGCATTATTATTCCACCAGCACTGGGTGTATGGTATGAAGCACATGTAATGTTATGCCAGTCTTTTGTAGGGCTCAATCACACAGCCAAGCAGAAACCTGTAAATCAAGTGTCAATTTGACTAAACATATTTATGAAAGACTAGAAAAGATCACAGGCATTATTTTTATTTTCTAATTCACGGTGGCTGATGATGACTTTTAACTCATTTTTGCGCAGTTCAGTCACATTGGAGCGTTTTGACAAAGGAGAACTCCAGAAGATTACTTGTGGATTAATAAGAAGCCAGATTTCTGCCTTAACAGGGATATTCATCTTAATCCAGTTATGTGTGTGGATGTAAACGCACTGAATGTTGTTTTGAAGCCATTCCTGATCAGCTTGGGCTTGTTGTCTTACAGGAAAACAAGTCTTTTCCGAAGGCGCAGGTTTCTGGCAGAGTACATGAGATTTTTGTTCAGAATTTCCCTTGAATATGCTGCAAAAGACTTTTTGGAAACACAGATTCAGCATTGTAATGTAAACACATGAAAATACAGACTCTAATCATTTGTGCATACGTATTATGTGACATTTTCCTGATTGGATCACGCTCACTACAAAGGCGCATTCCCTAATTGATCACTCTTTACGGATGTGACACAATTTAGGGGAAACAAAGTTTTTGCTCATGAAGTGTTGTGTTAATGCAGTGCACATTAAAAATAAATATATAGCATTTGTCTTAGAAATAGCCTGAAGAGGCTGCTGCAAGGGTTGGGCAAAGAGACAGAATATTTTAGGTTGTGGTTTAAGAAACTGGCTGATGTCATGTACCCAGTAAGATGTGATAGTTGTCATTTACAAAGAATTTCCATAATAAGGTAGGAGGGGAAATTGAAAGACATTGAGAAGAACAAAAATGTAGTAGAATGAGACTTTTATTTGGGTATGTTATTAGGGTATGTAAGCCAATGAACTAATCAGAGTAAATGATCAGATGGTATGTAGCATTTGTAGCATTTGAACCAATCAGAGTAAAGGTCTGATAGTGCGTAAGCAATAATTCCACACTGTTATGTAAATTCAGTTATCTAAAAGTATGGGTCTCTGTCTCTACTCTGTGCCCAATCCATGACACCTCTGCTTGGGGTACTTTCCTTTGGCAGAGTGCTGTAACGGCGTGCTCCCTCTTCTTGAAGAGAAATTAAAGACGCATGAACAAGCTTCCTCCCATCTGACGGTTTATAGTTTTTACTTAAGAAACCCATATTTCAATGTTGTGGACACAGAGGAATTGCTTTCTATGGCACTTGTTGTGTTGCTTACCTGTATGCATCTAAATTGCGTTTAGTACAGTATGAATGTTGCATACATGTGCAAAAAGCAAATAGCGGTTGCTGCACTGTTGAGAAAAATCCTTTTGCAACCTCTTCAAGGATTTTTCTGTTGACATGTACATGCCCAGTGCAGGAGAACGTCTACATCATATGTGTTTTCAGTCGTATCAGAGTGGACACAGATATTCTAGTAACAATATAAAAACGCTACTAGGGGCAGAGATTGGTTTGGTTTAAAAACACCCCTTTTCAAGTGGGGTCTGTTTTGTTAAGATTTGTCTTTTTTATTTCTGCTTTCTGTTTTTTTGGGGGGTACAGAATTGGCACTCCAGCCACTGTAAAAAACCTCACACTGTTCCAGTGTAGTACTGAGGTGTCACCCACGGCACTCAGGTCTCAATCTAGGTGGTACATTGTGTGGTGGGTGCAGCAACAAGCTATCAGCGCACGCTCCCAACCTGTCTCTCTCTCTCTGTCTCTCTTTGGTTTTTTTAATTTTCTGATGTTTTATTTTTTTCTAGCTTGACTATGAAGTCATTTGTCATGGAAGTTTGACTTGATTGTATGCAATGTTATTTTCTTGAAATAAAATTCATAAACAAATAAAATAAAATGAAAACACAGTTTTTTAATGAAAATTTACATAGTGTGCACATAGGCATAGTTAGATATGTCTCTGTGTAATACAGTATGTTGATGCCAGATTCTCAGTGGGGATGGTCTATCTCCTACACTTGAGGTGCTTCCAGCTAGGAGTTGTTTGGAGACCAATTTTAGATCTTCAAAATTCTCAAAGGCATCGATAAAGTAGATCCAGCCAAATTCTTTCAACTAAACCTTTGAATCATGCACTTGAAGACACTGGTGGAAATTAAGGGGAAGTGCATTTATGATTGAAGCTATCAAGCAGAATCCTTGACAACCTTTAAGGAGGATCTGGATGAGAAATTAGGACAGCTTAGCTATTAGTTAAACAAATGAGCTTTGTGGTCTGAATTATTTCCTCTCATTTGTCAAATTTTTTATGTTCTTCCAGTGGAGTTTCCAATGGTGACACCTCAATGTGTTTGGACTATTACTTTCCTTAAAGGTATACTCCACCCAAAAATTAATGATTTCTTGAATCTTATATTTTCATGCAGAACAAGAGAAAGAAGTTTATAAAATAATGGAATCTAACTGAATTCAAGACCCACCTCTCCCTCTCATTCATTGGTCAAGAATTCTGGCTTCAATTCAAAAGTACAGAATTTAGGGAAGGCACCTTTCCTGTCATGTTCTGCACTGATTTTCCCTGAAAGAAAGTATCGACTATATAATAAAACATTAAGGTCTGTGTGCCCAGTCCCTATATATATATATATATATATATATATATATATATATATATATATATATATATATATATATATATATATATATATATCCATCCATTTTCCAACCCGCTGAACACAGGGTCATGGGGATCTGCTGGAGCCAATCCCAGCCAACACAGGGCACAAGGCAGGAAACAATCCTGGGCAGGGTGCCAACCCACCACAGTATATATATATATATATATATATATATATATATATATAAAATTTTTATTGATTTTATTGAAATCACACAACATTCCATAGAAATAGAACAATTTTACAAAAATAGGATTGAAAACAAATCAACTCCCACCCCTGAGAAAGAGAGCATGGCCAGCAGAATAAAACTTAAAGCTAGTAAAAATAAGTAAATAGATGCATTAATAAGTAAATAAAGATAAATGTAGAAGAACAAGAAATGTGGAGAGAATCTGCTTCCTCAGTGCTTAAAAAGCTTATTCTAAAATGTTATTGATGAGACCCTGCCAGGTTTTGAAAAAGTTCTGCACAGATCCTCTAAGTGAGAATTTGATTTATTCCAATTTCAAATAATATATAACATCAGTTACCCACTGACTTAAAAGAGGAGAGTTAGGATTCTTCCAGTTTAGCAAGATAAGTCAACGTGCCAATAGTGTAGTAAAGGCAATTACAGTTTGTGTTTGTCCTTCTCCACGGGAGAACACCAAACACAGCTGTTAACGGGTTAGGAGGAATTGTGACCCCAAGGCTGTCTGAAAGGCACTTAAACATTTTGTCCAGAATGATGTTAATTTGGTGCAGGCCCAAAACATGTGACCCAGGGAGGCTGGAACTTGATTGCAACGTTCACAGGTTGGATCTCTTGCCCTGGAAACATTTTGGACAATTTTAAACGAGACAGAAGTTCTCGATATATAATTTTGAATTGAATAGTCCAATCCCTCTTTTGATCTGATTGGCCAGTTCAGCTTTGGTGATGCGACAAAAGAGGAAGTGAGAGTGTGAGACGCACTGGGAGGAGAAAAAGAGACATGAGACATGTGTAGAATGTGTAGAATGTCACTTTCAAAGATAGCAAGTATAAAACCAAACAGGAGGTGAGGAAGACGCCTTCGAAAGTAATGACAGAGTCCGAAGAGCAGGGAGCATCAGTTAAGAGACACTCACACAGAGGAAAGCTTCTGAAAGTACACGGTGGGCAAGAGATGGCAAATATTTTTTTATTCTATTACCTGTCTTTGACAGGTACGATGGCTAGTTAGTAATTTTAAATAAAAAATGTATGCATGTTGCAAGTTTTGAGCATTTGACTGGATAATAGACATGTGGACTATATAACACAAAATGTGATTTTTTTTCTTTTTCCATAGACAATAGACATCATTTCATTTTGGGAACGATGTGTTACCTTTGCATTCCATTATACCATAAACTTTTTTTCTCTGTAGTTCTTCGTGAAAATATGAGATTAAAAACTTTTCTTGGCCAACACTACGAACTACATGGGGTAAGTAACATATAAAAAATATCAAATATCATTTTTGGGTGGAGCATTCCTTTAATGCATATAAAGAAAGTAATCAGAACACTGTGCCTGCTAAAACAGGATTAGCCTGATCTTACTGGTCATATATTGCTTTTTTGGAGTCACCATTTCTGATGTACTGTAACACTTTGTTCTGTTCACCTGCATTTTCATTTGGTGTTTTATTTTTTTCAGAAATACAAAGTCACTCTTATTTGACGCTCAATCCACACATAAAGCAATTAAGAATTAGATAAAGAAAATAAAAATCAAATCCATCCATCCATTGTCCAACCTGCTATATCCTAACTACAGGGTCACAGGGGTTTGCTGGAGCTAATCCCAGCCAACACGGGGCGCAAGGCAGGAAACAAACCCTGGGCAGGGCGCCAGCCCACCGCAGATAAAAAGCAAAGGAAATTGATTAAGTTGGTTTCACATTGCTCCAACTACAAATCGACCACTCAGTCATTTCTAGTCAGAATTATTGTTATTTTATTAGCTCTGCTACCGATGTTAAGATGGATTGAATTTTAAGTAATCAACATAGACTTCGTCGTTAATGTTTACAGTGCACCATACTATATAGTTATATGCCATTTGATATGGGATTTGTAAAAGCAGTGTTAATGTTTGTGATGTGCCATCTGTTGGAATGGAAAATGCAGTGCATTTTATTACTAAAAATGCTTGTGATATGCCACCTTTTGGAATAACAGAGACAACAAAATGCACACAGAGGCAGACACACAGACATTTATCCTGTTTATTAAGGTGGATTTAAATGAGATCAGAGGTTGCTATTGTATGGCAACTGTGGGAATTCAGTGTATCAGAGTAATTTTTGAATAGTCCCAAAGGGAGTTGCCACTTATGGAAGAGCACTGAATTAAAATTTGCCACTAGGAATCAAATATGTCTTTTCTCACAACATGAGATACCCAACCCTGTTCAGAGTTTAGATAGGGAATGCCAGAGATGCCCAGAGGGGAATAGCCTACCTGATGTGAATTGTGAAATATTATTGGATTTCAATCTTAATTCTGTCAATACCAAATACCATGTTCACCTCCCTATAAGTGTACTTAGTACCAGTGGCGTATCTAGGGGCGGGCGGAGGGGGCGGTCCGCCCCAGGCGGCACGTTTTTGGGGGCGGCATTTTTGGTCACAAGGCTCAGAATACTACACGTGTAAGCAGCAGGGTTCGGAAAAATATCACTCATGAATGAATTCTCTGATTTTCATCCACAAATGCTTCAAATATCATTTTCATGAGGTCCTTCTGTGACGGCATCAGACACGGCAGTTGAAATTTATGAGGCAATAACAGAAATAAACAGAAACATTAGATGGATAGATAGATAGATAGATAGATAGATAGATAGATAGATAGATAGATAGATAGATAGATAGATAGATAGATAGATAGATAGATAGATAGATAGATAGATAGATAGATAGATAGATAGATAGATACTTTATTAATGCCAAGGGGAAATTCACAATTTTATTACACCGATAATAATTTCTAGGAATATAAACAACTAATTCACAATGTATAATTTCGTTTCGTTAACAATCCAAATGTGTTCTTGCTCATCCCCACCTATCACTTGTACACCACACCGGTTTTGGTTTTTGCAGCGTAATTATATTAAACTAATAATCAGAACACGGCTTATCAGTGCGTCTGTACTATATTCTTGTCTAGTTGATGCTTATAAATAATTATATGTGAAAAAAAATATTGCTGTTTCTCTATACAGTGGAACCTCAGTTCACAACCATAATTCGTTCCAAAACTCTGGTTGTAAACCGAGTTGGTCGTGAACCAAAGCAATTTCCCCCATAGGATTGTATGTAAATACAATTAATCCATTCCAGACCGTACGGACTGTATGTAAATATATATATTTTTTAGTTTTTAAGCACAAATATAGTTAATTATACCATAGAATGCACAGCGTAATAGTAAACTAAATGTAAAAACATTGAATAACACTGAGAAAACCTTGAACAACAGAGAAAACTAACACTGCAATAGTTTGCGCTATAGTGCTAGGAACCGCTTGCTAAAAACAGTTTTTTTTAATGAGTTTAAGCACAGGGGAAAAAAATGAACATTTGAAAAATCCGTAATTTAATAAACCACCAAGAAAAGTAACATTGCAACAGTGCAGGCTATGAACCGATCACTGTAAACAGAACTGAAAACAAAAGCAAGCCTTCTCTACCTTATGCGTCCCTCCCTCTCTTGCTCGCTCTCTCTCTCTCTCGCGCGCGCCTGTGTGTGTGTGCGTGCGTCTCTCTTTTGCAAGCCTGGAGCGCCTGTGTGTGTTGCTCTCTAGTGCGCTCCTGTGTGTGTGTGCGCACCTCTCTCTCGCTCCTGTGTGTGTGTGCGAGGCTCTCTCTGTCTCGTGCTGCCTGTGTGTGTGTGTGTGTGTGTGTGTGTGTGTCACGCTCTCTCGCTCTCTCTCTTGCTCACTGCACAGGAAATGCACAGGGAGAGACTGAACATGTACAAACCGAAAGGGAACCTGGCTTGTTCGTATACCGAGTGTGTGGTCGTGAACCGAGGCAAAAGTTTGGCGAACATTTTGGTCGTAAACCGATTTGTACGTGTACCAAGATGTTTGTGAACCGAGGTTCCACTGTATATAAATAAATCTATGCAAAATGTATCTTAATTTTTTTCTATACGTCATTTTAATTTTCTGTTTAAATAAGTTAACATCTGCGGTGGGTTGGCACCCTGCCCTGGATTGTTTCCTGCCTTGTGCCCTGTGTTGGCTGGGATTGTCTCCAGCAGACCCCCGTGACCCTGTGTTCGGATTCAGAGGGTTGGAAAATGGATGGATGGATAAGTTAACATATTCAGACACATTGGAGGGTGGCAAATTGAAGCCCCGTCCCCGAGTGGCGCGAACTCGAGCTACGCCACTGCTTAGTACCAGACCCCCTCATGAGAAGCTACATGTTCTGGTCACTCATGTACCGTAGTTAGAAATGCTGACATGATTACCCACATTACAGCTGAGCTGGGCTGAACAGCTAAGGTGTGGGTTGAAAGACCAGGGGGATCCACACAAGTTGTGAGGGTGGCCTGGTAATAAATAGGAACACATCTAATTAGAATATGTTTAGATCTCATTGTTCTCCAATGGCACATCCAAATTTACCCAGATCCAAACCTCCTTAGTGGACTCATCTATGTCAAAAATATGATTAAGGATTTGGTCAGGGAGCTCCTGGGAATTACACAAGAACAACTGCAGATTGTTATTTGAGATTGGGAGGTATGGTCTGATCTGCTGAGCCTGTCATCACCTTGGACCTCACCAGGACAAAGTAGCAGAGAAGATGAGAAGAGATGAGATCATCTCTTTACGTCACAGGATGAATAATTGAATGCATAACAGGGCGCACCTCATGAAAAATGTAGCAAATGGGAGTGATATATATTTAATTGGATTGTTCCAAATAAGAGGCAGTGTTGCTTACAGTAGTCAAATATGAATTGGGCGTTAAAGTTCCACTATAAATTGAAGAACGCTCTAGTGGAAAATGTTCTTGAAACTGCCTGCCTGTTTAACTAGGACATCCTGACATGTGTACCAGCACATTTCAGTCAGAAAATGAGGCCATATTCATATTTTGTTCTCTGATAACAGTTTACATTTAACAAGCCTTATTTTTTTAACTACTCAAGAATTTTAATGATTAACTATTTTGGGACTTTACATAATACCAAATTGAAGAGGGGCGTTTCTAGACCATACCATTTATCTGTATGCTGATTGGTGTAATTGAAATGCTTCCTAGGTATTATATGTAAACTACCAAAATACCCGCGCTTCGCAGCGGCGAAGTACTGCTTTAAAATTTTAAATAATAAACTGAGGGAAAATATACCAATAATTATTTGTTAAGGATCTCTTTGTATACCACGTTGTCAGTTCGCCCCTCCGGTTGTAATATGACCAAGCTGTGCGCTGAGCTTACTCTTGAGCATGCAACGTATAGTTGGCCATGTGAAAAGCAATCTTGCCTCAAATCAATGCCAACATTTTGTAGGGTCTATCCCTGAGACTTATTAATTGTCATTGCGAAGCAGAGCCTTACTGGAAATTGTAGGCATTTGAATTGAAATGGGAGATCAGAGGGTATAATGGGGGTGCGAGGAATAAAAAATCTCTCCTCTGAGCCACCGCCAGTAAAAATAGTTGCCTCAATTAGGTTCTTTTCTTAGGCATGTGACCTGAAGTCTTGTGCCGTTACAAAGTTTCGGTGGCTGTAAGTTTCTTAGTAACATTATTGGTGCCCCAACCTTCAAAATTAGATTATACTCAGAAGTGCCTGGAGGATTCAGAGTGTGGACCGAGCTGCAGGCTATGGACGTATATATGTACTGTGAAGGATTGTCGGCTTTCTACTCCGGCCCTCACCCCCAGGCCGCCAGGAGGAGCTCTCCCGACAGCATGAACGTGCCCCGAATTCCAGCAGGGCATCATGGACAATGTAGTTTATATGCACAGCCCTGCTGGATACCATGGGGGCCTCCAGGAGTCGCTGTAGGGAGGTTGTCGGACTCTTATGTGCCCTATAACCCGGAGGTGCGTCATGATCACATGACAGGAAGAAACGACGTGCCTCCGAGGTGAAGAAGAGTTTTTATATGACCCGGAAGTGTTCCTAGTCACGTGGACAGAGAGGGCGAAACACTTCCGGATCAGGACTATAAAAGGACTATGGGAAATCCCAGACGTCGAGCTGAGCTGGAAGGAAGGGTGGCAAAGTGTCTGGGAGTGTGGAGGATTATTATTATTATTGTTGTTATTATTATTATTATTGAATATTGTGGAGAGGAGGGTGCTTTGTGCACAATTATTATTATTAATAAATCATTATTTGGACTTTTACCTGGTGTCTGGAGTCGAGTCTGAGGGTTCAAGGGGTCACGGAGACCTCAAATTATCACAGTACGTAAGTAGGATTCAGTTAGCGTTGGGAACCAAATTTCTTGAAGATGGGCCCATTAAGTAACAAAGACCGTTGGAAAGTCCGGGAAGAACACTAAATGAGATAAAGTAAAAGTCTACTAAACACTAAAATACAAAAACGAAGTAGAAAGTAACACTAAACTGCAACACCGCCGGGAACACTGGCACACCACGTCTACTAAACACTATGAAACACTAAGTAGAAACACTAAAGGAAAAAATACTATTCAGTAAGTACCGCGTCTACTAAACAGTAAATCAGTAAAGGAGAAAGGACTAAACACTAAGGAAAAAGAGCGGCAAGACCGCGTCAGCTGCGGAGCTCAGCTCGGAGCGAAATGAAGTGAATGAAATGAGGTGAATGGGAGGGGAGATGATCACGTGACTCCACCACCCGCCTTAACTCTCCATCCCTCCACAAACACACAAACACAGTCTCTCGGATCCCAACTCTCCTTTATATATACAGTAATCCCTCGCTATATCGTGCTTCGCCTTTCGCGGCTTCACTCTATCGCGGATTTTATATGTAAGCATATTTAAATATATATCGCGGATTTTTTGCTGGTTTGCGGATTTCTGCGGACAATGGGTCTTTTAATTTCTGGTACATGCTTCCTCAGTTGGTTTGCCCAGTTGATTTCATACAAGGGACGCTATTGGCAGATGGCTGAGAAGCTACCCAACTTACTTTTCTCTCTCTCTCTCTTGCTCTGACATTCTCTGATCCTGACGTAGGGGGATTGAGCAGGGGGGCTGTTCGCACACCTAGACGATAGGGACGCTCGTCTAAAAAGATTATCTTCACTTTGCTCCGTTCTGTGCAGCTGCTTCGTGAAGCGACATGCTGCACAGTGCTTCGCATACTTAAAAGCACGAACGGCACGTATTGATTTTTGATTGTTTGTTTTTATCTCTCTCTCTCTCTCAGAGAGCTCCTGACGGAGGGGGTGTGAGCTTCCACCTTCAACAGCTTTGTGCCGCGGTGCTTCGCATACTTAAAAGCCAAACAGCCCTATTGATTTGTTTGCTTTTCTCTCTCTCTCCCTGACATTCTCTGCTCCTGACGCGCACTCCTTTGAAGAGGAAGATATGTTTGCATTCTTTTAAATTGTGAGACGGAACTGTCATCTCTGTCTTGTCATGGAGCACAGTTTAAACTTTTGAAAAAGAGACAAATGTTTGTTTGCAGTGTTTGAATAAAGCTCCTGTCTCTCTACAACTTCCTGTGTTTCTGTGCAAATCTGTGACCCAAGCATGACAATATAAAAATAACCATATAAACATATGGTTTCTACTTCGCGGATTTTCACCTTTCGCGGGGGGTTCTGGAACGCAACCCCCGCGATGGAGGAGGGATTACTGTATAGATGAACCTAAATGAGTAAGAAGCAGAGTTGACATACTGTATGTGTGGTTTTCACACCAAATTGGGCTATTTTTTCAAAAGCATTATGTGAGGGGAAATGTTGATTTGGCAGTGTTCTGCTTTTTGTGTTATTTTCAAGGGATATGTGTGGATGCACAAAGCCCAGAACCCATAAACCACAAAACAAAACCAAACACTGCCCAAGCAATCCCGTTGACATCGGCCAAACTCCAAGGAAAGGATTTCAATAACGGCAAAATTCTAAGGTGAAAGGACGTCAACAACGCCACAACTCAGAGGGGGAACAAGTTGGCAGCTTATCATTGGCTAGGGTGGTTCACAGCGCCATTAGGCAGGCTTTCAGCTTTTCATTTGTCATTGGACTGGAAGTGTTTCCAGGACTTGGCAACTCTGATAGGAGGAAACTAAGACGAACCAGTCATGTTATACAGAACTATGCTGGTTCACAAGGCATGGCTCCTCTGGCCATTCAAGGACATCCATGTTGGAGTTCATTTGTAACAACGGCTCAAGTCTCTTCTTGATTCATTAAGTATTTCCTAAAATTGTGCTTAAAGGATAAGTTCACAATTTTTCAAGTCAAAACTATATATATTTTTGCCACATAAAATTGTGTTCTAAAGTTAAATGTTTTGCAAAAATTAAAAAAAATATATATCTTACCCATTCTGGAACTTTACAATGGAGGGTATGTAGAGGCGTAGCTAGGGTTTTCAGCTCCCAGGGACAACTGAAGATTTCGCGCCCCCTCCTGTTTGCCAAAATGCAATGGGGAAGGGAAAGAAAATTTTTAAAAATGTATTCAAAATAATAGTATTTTAAGAAAAAAATTTCATATTTTTAATTTTAAATAGTTTTAAATTTTTAAATATTTTAATTTTTTAAAGCACTTTTATGCGTATATTTTCAAGGTTTCGCTAAATTTATAAAGATCATTATAAAATCCGTCATTAGTTTTTGTAAGAAAAAATTCATTTTCCACATTTAAAAATGATTTTAAAGAAAGTATATAGAAAATTATAAAGCAAAATAATTATATATTTATAAAAACTGCATTACTTACAATTTATTCGTACGAAAATATGATGGGGAAACATTTAGACTTTTGCAGCCATCTACTAGAATACTTCACCACAGCCCAATCAATTTTCTATCATACACATAAACACAAATCACTTGGCACACAGAAATGACGTTTGCAACAACTTAGACAATGATACACTAATGCCTCATGTCAGTCGCGCGACCAGTTTAATAATGTCAAAAATGTTTCTGGGTGGGAGTCAAGCATGTTAGAGTAGTGGAGGGGATAAATTATTGTCTGTTGGGTATGTTTTTTATTTACTTTTTAGTGCATTTAAGAATGGAAAACATTTCATTCTAAAATTTCGTAACATGGATGCTGCGCCCAGGGACAAATGTCCCCCCTTGCCCCCCACCTAGCTACGCCACTGAGGGTATGGGGCATGGAGGAAAAGCTTAAAAACTTTCCAAATACGCCAAGACACCTGCTGAGTATTGATCCACACATTCCGTGTTTCCGAGGCATGTTTGTGACAACAAAAGGGATCTGGAAATAATCACTTTACCGCATATTTCTGGAACTATTTTTCTTGTGGTAAGGATAAGTTTTCTATTCCCTGGTGTGCGTTCTCATATGAATATGGATATGAATTAAAACAAAACCAGCAAGGTGACATGAAATGTTTATCGTGATTTGGTGTATCAGGAGGAAACCATACACCTTTGGGGTGAAAGGTTGTTATTCAGACTAAGCGCTGAGTTATTGTGCACAGCTGTTTTTCTTTTAAAATGTCTGAATCTCATAATTTTGGTGATTTTTTGTTTAAAAATGACATGTGTAAATTATTTTACAACTAGACAAAGAACCCGTTTCGACAACGTAAGATGAAACGGGCACGAGTGGAATAGTAATAGGTATAAGCACCACAAACCTGATATAGGTGTATTGAATGAATGCGTAATTAGGCCTCAAGCTGTAGTCGAAATCGCCTTTCAGGCCTCTAGAGCTTTATTCAAAGTCGCCTTTCTCTTTGAATTTTCGTGGCTGTAGTCGCCTTTCTCTTTGAATTTTCACGGCCATAAATCCGCCGCCTGCCGCGATGTCGGTCTCGTAAGGTTTTTCAGGCAGCTGCGCAGAAGGCGACTGCGCATTCGGCTTCGGACATGCGCAGAAGGCGACATGCACAGAAGGCGACTGCGCATTTGGCTTCGGACGGACGTGAGTGAGTGAGTGAGTGAGTGAGTGAGTGAGTGAGTGAGTGAGTGAGTGAGTGAGTGAGTGAGTGAGTGAGTGAGTGAGTGAGTGAGTGAGTGAGTGAGTGAGTGAGTGAGTGAGTGAGGAGACTGGCGAATTATGTATTAAGATGTGTGTCTTTAATTACAAGACATGGATCAATACTTGACAACTGTCTTGGCTTGAAAAATTGACATACAGTGGAACCTCGGGTCACGAACGTCTCGGACCACGTACAAATCGGGTTACGACCAAAACGTTCGCCAAACTGTTGCATCTGTTCACACACTCGGGTAACGAACAGGCCAGTTTCCCTTCCGGTTCGTACGTGCTGATGATTTCTGCACATGTTCAGTCCCTACCTGTGCATTCCCTGTGCAGCGAGAGAGAGAGAGAGAGAGCGCGTGAGCAAGTGAGAGAGAGAGAGCGAGAGTGAGAGAGCACGAGTGAGTGAGAGAGAGAGCGCGCGAGCAAGTGAGAGAGAGAGAGCGAGAGTGAGAGAGCACGAGTGAGTGAGAGAGAGAGAGAGAGAGCGCGCGAGCAAGTGAGAGAGAGAGAGAGAGAGAGAGAGAGAGCGAGAGAGAGAGAGAGCGCGAGCGAGAGAGAGAGAGCACGAGTGAGTGAGAGAGAGAGAGAGAGCGAGTGAGCGAGAGAGAGAGAGAGCGTGAGTGAGTGTATATATATTTACATACAACTCGTATGGTCCAGAACGGATTAATTGTATTTATATACAGTCCTATGGGGGAAATTACTTCGGGTCACAACAACAACATTTATTTATATAGCACATTTTCATACAAAAAAGTAGCTCAAAGTGCTTTACATAGTGAAGAAAAGAAAAATATAGGACAAAATAAGAAATTAAAATAAGACATTAGTTAACATAGAATAAAAACTCCAGACGGCTGGAGAAAAAAAATAAAATCTGCAGGGGTTCCAGGCCACGAGACCGCCCAGTCCCCTCTGGTTCTCATGGAAGGACTTGATGATGATGGTCATGCAGACTTCTGTCTTGATCAAATCGGGTTGCGACCAGAGTTTTGGAACGAATTACGGTCGTGACCTGAGGTTCCACTGTATTTGGTAAGTTTTTATGCTTTTCCTCTGTGCCCCGTAGACTGCAATGTAAAGTGCCAGTGTGGGAAAGATATTTTTTTTAATTTATAAAAAACTCTTAACTTCAAAGCACAATTTTGCATGGCAAATTATATATTGTGGGGCAAATGCCCGGACACAGACAGGTAGACATCGTTTTATCACCCAACACACGTTAATTTACAATTATATACAACTATGAAACACGCACAAACCCAGTGCCGCAGCACCAATCACCCCAAAGCCCGGGCATCTTCATTATGCCTTTCTTCACCGAGCTCTGTCCTTCTTCCACCCGACTCCAGCCATCGAATGGAGTGAGGTGGCCCCTTTTATACACACCCGGATGTGCTCCAGGTGCCTCCTGATTAGCCATCGCCGGCACTCCCCAGTGTGGCGGAAGTACTGGCTGTGCACCCGGAAGCACTCCGGGTGTCCCATGTCTTCTTCCCCCCAGCACTTCTGGGTGTGGCAGGAGTGCTGAGGGCCAGGGCTCCATAGGCATTGGTGCGCCCCCTGGCGGTGACCACAGGCCCCTATAGGGTTGAGCTTCTAAGCTCTGTTCCCATGGTCCCCAAAGTCACCAGGGTGGTCGTCCCCACATGGTCTGGGGGAGGCGTAAGCCATTCTCCGGTCCTTCTGGGCGTCCCAGCTGGGTGCCACCCCCAGCCTCCTTTGACAATATAGCATTTTTTTTGAAGAAATAACTTTGACTTGAAAAATACTGAACCTGTTCCTTAAGCATTGATTCAGAAAACACAATTAAAGAAAAGACTTGAGCCATTGCTACGAACTTGAATCTTGAATCGAACTTGAATGAATTTGAACATGGACGTCCTTTCGCGTGGCAAATGCATACTGTACTGTATATAACATGTTAGTGAAGAAATAGCTTTGATTGAAAAATACCAAATTTATCCTTTAATAGTATTTTTACCACTTTTTGTCACTTTCTGTCTGGAATTGTGGAAAACTAGTTACAGCAGCATTGACTCTATAATACTTTTATTAGCTTTGATTCTAATGGCTGAGACTTTAGATTTGTTTTCTTCTTTGTACTTCTTGGTAATAAGAGTAATAATAATAATTCTTTACATTTGTATGGCACTTTCTCACTACTCAAAGTACTTCAGTTACTGGGGAACCACTTCAACTGCTACTAATGTGTGGCATCCACCTGGATGATGCAATGGCAGCCATTTTTTGTGCCACATTTCAGCTATTAAGTAGTGAATTGGTGAGAGAGAGTTAGCCAATTAGAGACAGGGAATGAATAGGGGGCCAGAATGACTAGGCCATGGTGGGCAATTTAGCCTGGACATCAGGATACACTCTACTCTTTACAAACAATGCCCAGGGGTCTTCTATAACCACAGAGAGTCAGGACCTCATTTTTTTTGTTTTGATATTATTGATTTTATTGACATCACACATCCATACAAATAAATACATTTTTACAAAATAGGATTGAAAACAAATCAACCCTAACCCCTGAGAAAGAGAGCTAGGCCAGCAGAATAAAACTTCCATCCATTTTCCAACCAATCCAACCACAGGGTCATGGGGGTCTGCTGGAGCCAATCCCAGCCAACACAGGGCAGGAACCAATCCCGGGCAGGGTGCCAACCCACCGCAGGACACACACAAACACACCAAGCACACACTAGGCCAATTTAGAATCACATATCTTTGGACTGTGGGAGGAAACCGGAGCGCCCAGAAGAAACCCACGCAGACACGGGGAGAACATGCAAACTCCATGCAGGGAAGACCCGGGATGCGAACCCGGGTCTCTTAACTGCGAGGCAGCAGCGCTACCACTGCGCCACCGTGGCGCCCAGAATAAAACTTAAAGCTAGTAAAATAAGTAAATAAATGAATTAATAACTGAATAAAGATAAATGGAAAAAAGGGGAGAGAATCTGCTTCTTCAGTGTTTTAAATTCTTATTCTAAAATGTTATTGATAAGATCCTGCCAGGTTTTGAAAGAAGTTCTGCACAGATCCTCTAAGTGTGAATTTGATTTTTTCCAGTTTCAAATAATATATAACATCAGTTACCCACTGACTTAAAAGAGAAGAGTTAGGATTCTACCAGTTGAGCAAGATAAGTCTATTTGCCAATAGTGTACTAAAGACAATCACAGTTTGTTTGTCCTTCTCCACTTTAAGCCCATCTGCAGGTACCCCAAATACAGCTGTTAGTGGATTAGGAGGGATTGTGACCCCAAGGCTGTCTGAAAGGCATTTAAAGATTTTGGTCCAGAATGATGTTAATTTGGTGCAGGCCCAAAACCCGTGACCTAGTGAGGCTTGAGCTCGATTGCAATGTTCGCAGGTTGGATCTCGCCCTGGAAACATTTTGGACAATTTGAAGCGAGAGAGATGTGCTCGATATATAATTTTGAGTTGAATAATTGTATGCTTTGCGCATATGGAGCTCGAGTGGATTCTCTGGACCTCGGTTTTACATCTCATCTGAAAAGACAGTGCCATTTTTACAGTGCAGTGTGACCACACTGGGACATTGGGATCCACATTCAGACCATAGGGTAAGCACCTCCTATTGGCCATACCAGCACCTCTTCTAGCAGCCACCCAAGCTTTTTCCTGCTTGGTCTCCCATCCATGTACTGGCCCAGGCCCGAACATGCTTAGCTTGAGTTGGATGAACTGTTCTGAAGTGCATGTTGTATGGCTGAAGGTTTAAATTAATGAAATATCATTTTACTAAGTAGTCAAGTGGAGTGCTATTCATTCATCCATTTTATTAAACTGCTGGTCCGGGTTAAGGATTGTTGTTACACTAATGCCTGTTAATAAAATTAAAAAGTATATTAATAGTATATTGCAAATGCTAATTAGATAGATAGATAGATAGATAGATAGATAGATAGATAGATAGATAGATAGATAGATAGATAGATAGATAGATAGATAGATAGATAGATAGATAGATAGATAGATAGATAGATAGATAGATAGATACTTTATTAATCCCAATGGGAAATTCACATTCTTCAGCAGCAGCATACTGATACAATAAATAATATTAAATTAAAGAATGATAATAATGCAGGTGAAGAACAGACAATAACATTGTATAATGTTAAATGTTAACGTTGAAGCTGCTCCTCTGTCTGGAGATGATACTATTTAGTGGATTGTCCATAATTGATAGGAGCCTGCTGAGCGCCCTTCGCTCTGACACAGATTTTAAACTGTCCAGCTCCATGCCAACAATAGAGCCTGCCTTCCTCACCAGTTTGTCCAGGCGTGAGGCGTCTTTCCTCTTAATGCTGACTCCCCAGCACACCACTGCATAGAAGAGGGCGCTCGCCACAACTGTCTGATAGAACATCTGCAGCATCTTATTGCAGATGTTGAAGGACGCCAGACTTCTAAGGTAGTATAACCGGCTCTGTCCTTTCTTGCACAGCGCATCAGTATTGGCAGTCCAGTCTAATTTATCATCCAGCTGCACTCCCAGGTATTTGTAGGTCTGCATCCTCTGCACACAGTCACCTTTGATGATCACTGGGTCCAGGAGGGGCCTGGTCCTCCTAAAATCCACCACCAGCTCCATGGTTTTGCTGGTGTTCAGGTGTAGGTAGTTTGAGTCGCACCATTTAACAAAGTCATTGATTAGGTCCCTATACTCCTCCTCCAGCCCATTCCTGATGCAGCCCACGATAGCAGTGTCATCAGCGAACTTTTGCACATGGCAGGACTCCGAGTTGTATTGGAAGTCCGATGTATATAGGCTGAACAGGACCGGAGAAAGTACAGTCCCCTGTGGCACTCCTGTGTTGCTGACCACAATGTCAGACGTGCAGTTCCCAAGACGCACATACTGAGGTCTGTCTTTAAGATAGTCCACGATCCATGCCACTAGGTATGAATCTAATCCCATCTATGTCAGCTTGTCCCTAAGGAGCAGAGGTTGGATTGTGTTGAAGGTGCTAGAGAAGTCTAGAAACATAATTCTTACAGCACCACTGCCTCTGTCCAAGTGAGAGATGGATTGGTGTAGCATATAGATGATGGCATCCTCCGCTCCCACCTTCTCCTGATATGCAAACTGCAGAGGGTCAAGGGCGTGTTGAACCTGTGGCCTAAGGTGGTGAAGCAGCAATAATTACAAATTACATTTTGTAATGGCAGTGATGGCTTTATTTTAACATTTTTGTCCCAGTGTGTGTCAGTGGAATTAATAATTTTCCTGCAGCAATGGTGCCAGTCATCATCATCTTAGTTTTATAATTATGCTAATATGCAGGTTTAATAGCAGAAGCATTAAGGGTGTGATGCCAGGATAATTGCAGTGGGAAAAATGTGGCTATAAAATGCAGATTGCTTTGCAGTGAGGTAATTATTTTGCACAGCATTCAACATCAGTATAATAGCTATGCATATTATTCAAGATGCACAGTTTAGGAGCTGCAAATATGATAAGAGGGATTTTAGTGATCACCACATGAGCATCTTTCTAATTATCAGATGCTTTTACAGGCTAGGGGTTATGATGAGTCCTGAAAACTTTTCATAAATTGAATTAAAATGGCAAATCCCAGGCATGCAAGGTTCAGGGATGAAAAATGCAAATTCCAGTGGAAAAAAAAGTTAACCCACTATAAATAGAAATAAGTGAAGATTGTCATCATCATCAACAACAACAGTGCCACATGTTATGCTAGACAATGTTGTAAAGCTGCCATACAACTATGTAACCCGTGTAGCAGATGGCCGATACCCTTGCCTGGCCAGGATGCCTCCATAGTGGAATGATTGGGAGAGGGAGCATACACAGGGCATTATCTTCCCTAGAGCACTAGATGGCAACCCTAACCTCCCCGGGTTGTAGCAGTGCCTCGGATTCCTACAGGGCCTAATGGGAGTTTGAGAATGGCAATGCCCTGTTGGGTTCTGTGGGTGCCACCAGTGGCTGCTGCAGGGACTGCAGTACAGTAATCCCTCGCTACTTCGCGGTTCACTTTTCGCGGATTCATGACTTCGCGGATTTTATATGTAAGCATATCTAAATACATAACGCGGATTTTTCGCTGCTTCGCGGGTTTCTGCGGACAATGGGTCTTTTTACTTGCTTCCTCAGTTGGTTTGCCCAGTTGATTTCATACAAGAGATGCTATTGGCGGATGGCTGAGAAGCTACCCAATCAGAGCACGCAGTTAAGTTCCTGTGTGCTGCTGATTGGCTCAGCGACGGAGTGCTGCATTAACCAGGAAGTCTCATCTCACTCATTCATCATTAACGTGCTCATGCTTCAGGGGCCGTGTCCAAGCACCAACAGAAGATGCAAATGATTGCAGAAAAGGTAAAAGTTTTGGATATGCTGAAGGAAGGGAACAGCTACACCGCTGCAGGACATTGATTCTTTTTATTTAAAAAGGAGGAAAAGCATATAAGATCTACGGCCACAGTGTCCTTTAACCAGGGTGCAAAACGAGTTGCAAGTGGACGTGATAAGGCAGTAGTCTGGATGGAATCTGCTTTAGGAATCTTTGCAACAACGTCGACGACGTCATGACCGCCTACAAGCTGCTACGTGTACTTCGCTATACAGTAAGTGTAAACTTATCTACCGATTTCATATTGCTTAGCAGTTGTCCCTGTTATTAATAGAGTAAATGGTGGGTTGTAAAAAATACAGGGAGGGTTTAAAAACATCCAAATACACGTTAAATAATTAAATAAATATGGTGTCCCTACTTCGTGGAAATTCAGTTATCGCGGTCGGCCTTGGAACCTATCTCCCACGATAAGTGAAGGATTACTGTATCCTATTTAATTGGGCTTCATCCTCACCCGGAAGTGTTTCCAGACCATGCTCACAGGCCACCGGAAGTGCTCCCGTGTGCAGGATAAAAGGAGTCAACCATAGACATAGAATTACTAGACACCACATGACCAGCAGTATCGTATGTCAACGTTGCCGCCGTATTGCGAGTGGCACTGCTGTGAAGTGATGGATAAAGATGCCGCACACATGTGTACGCATGTACGCTCCAAACCAGATCACAGGGATTACATTTCATAGGTAAAGCTGAACAATTGCTTTGGTTATATTTTGCCATTAGAAAATCCCATTTTATAATGTTAACTTTAGCTATGCCAGGCTAAGCTAGCAAAGCTATGCATTTATGTGTTCAAGTGAGCCTCTAAGCAACATTTTGGCTAAACGTATTTAGTCACTAACTATGTAGATTGTTGTTAGCTGTTAACATTTCTCAAACTTTGAAGGTTTCCCAAAGAAATCCACCTCAGGAAGCAATGGGAGGTAAGCCCTTAGATGGGATTTTGAGAAAGCTGTCCTGTGATGTGTGCCATGCTAGTTTGGTAACAGATGTTGTACTGGCATCATATGATCAAAGCTACCACTTGCTCACATTAAAAAAAACAAAGGAGGTTTCATGATTCCTTCTGAGGGTACAGTCAAGGTGGTTAAGGTAGATGAGCGTGTTATCGACAGTCGACATTAGGGCACCCCTCCTTTAACCGTCACCTTATCGTGGTGGAGGGGTTTGCGTGTCCCAATGATCCTAGGAGCTCTGTTGTCCGGGGCTTTATGCCCCTGGTAGGGCCACCCAAGGCAAACTGGTCCTAGGTGAGGGATGAGACAAAGAGCGGTTAAATAAACCTCCTATGAAGAAAAACAATTTTGGACGGCGTTTTCCCTTGCCCGGACGCGGGTCACCGGGGCCCCACTCTGGAGCCAGGCCTGGAGGTGGGGCTCGATGGTGAGCGCCTGGTGGCCGGGCCTGCACCCATGGGGCTCGGCCGGGCACAGCCCGAAGAGGCAACGTGGGTCCCTCTTCCCATTGGCTCACAACCTATGGGAGGGGCCAAGGAGGTCGGGTGCAGTGTGAGTTGGGTGGTGGCCGAAGGCGGGGACCTTGGCGGTCCGATCCTCGGCTACAGAAGCTGGCTCTTGGGACGTGGAATGTCACCTCTCTGAAGGGGAAGGAGCCTGAGCTAGTGCGCGAAGTTGAGAGGTTCCGGCTAGATATAGTCGGACTCACCTCGACGCACATCTTGGACTCTGGAACCAATCTCCTTGAGAGGGGCTGGACTCTCTACCACTCTGGAGTTGCCCCCGGTGAGAGGCGCCGAGCAGGTGTGGGTATACTTATTGCCCCCCCAACTTGGAGCCTGTACATTGGGGTTTACCCCGGTGGACGAGAGGGTAGCCTCCCTTCGCCTTCGGGTGGGGGGACGGGTCCTAACTGTTGTTTGTGCGTATGCACCGAACAGCAGTTCGGAGTACCCACCCTTTTTGGAGTCCCTGGAGGGGGTGCTAGAGGGCATACCTTCTGGGGACTCCCTCGTTCTGCTGGGAGACTTCAATGCTCACGTGGGCAATGACAGTGAGACCTGGAAGGGCGTGATTGGGAGGAATGGCCCCCCCCGATCTGAACCTGAGTGGTGTTTTGTTATTGGACTTCTGTGCTCGTCACGGATTGTCCATAACAAACACCATGTTCAAGCATAGGGGTGTTCATATGTGCACTTGGCACCAGGACACCCTAGGCCTCAGTTCGATGATCGACTTTGTGGTCGTGTCGTCGGACTTGCGGCCACATGTCTTGGACACTCGGGTGAAGAGAGGGGCGGAGCTGTCAACTGATCACCACCTGGTGGTGAGTTGGCTTCGATGGTGGGGGAGGATGCCGGTCAGGCCTGGTAGGCCCAAACGTGTTGTGAGGGTCTGCTGGGAACGTCTGGCAGAGCCCCCTGTCAGAAGTAGCTTCAACTCCCACCTCCGGCAGAACTTCGACCACATCCCGAGGGAGGTGGGGGACATTGAGTCCGAATGAGCCATGTTCCGTGCCTCTATTGTTGAGGCAGCTGACCGGAGCTGTGGCCGTAAGGTGGTCGGTGCCTGTCGTGGCGGCAATCCCCAAACCCGTTGGTGGACACCGGTGGTGAAGGATGCCGTCAAGCTGAAGAAGGAGTCCTACAGGACCCTTTTGTCCTGTGGGACCCCGGAGGCAGCTGATAGGTACCGGCAGGCCAAGCGGAATGCGGCTTTGGTGGTTGCTGAGGCAAAAAACTCGGGCGTGGGAGGAGTTTGGGGAGGCCATGGAGAATGACTTTCGGACGGCTTCGAGGAGATTCTGGTCCACCATCCGGCGTCTCAGGAAGGGGAAGCAGTGCAGTGTCAACACTGTATATGGTGGGGATGGTGCGCTGCTGACCTCGACTCGGGATGTTGTGGGTCGGTGGGGGGAGTACTTCGAAGACCTCCTCAATCCCATTAACATGCCTTCCAATGAGGAAGCAGAGCCTAGGGACTCAGAGGTGGGCTCCCCCATCTTTGGGACTGAGGTCACCGAGGTGGTCAAAAAACTCCTTGGTGGCAGGGCCCCGGGGGTGGATGAGATACGCCCGGAGTTCCTCAAGGCTCTGGATGTTGTAGGACTGTCTTGGCTGACACGCTTCTGCAACATCGCATGGACATCAGGGACAGTGCCTCTGGATTGGCAGACCGGGGTGGTGGTCCCCCTCTTTAAGAAGGGGGATCGGAGGGTGTGTTCCAACTACAGAGGGATCACACTCCTCAGCCCCCCTGGAAAAGTCTATTCAGGGGTCCTGGAGAGGAGGGTCCGTCAGATAGTCGAGCCTCGGATTCAGGAGGAACAGTGTGGTTTTCGTCCTGGTCGCGGAACAGTGGACCAGCTCTATACCCTTAGCAGGGTCCTGGAGGGTGCATGGGAGTTTGCCCAACCAGTCTACATGTGTTTTGTGGACTTAGAAAAGGCATTCGACCGTGTCCCTCGGGGAATCCTGTGGGGGGTACTCCGAGAGTATGGGGTACCGGCCCCCCTGATAAGGGCTGTTCAGTCCCTGTACGATCGGTGCCAGACCTTGGTCCGCATTGCCGGCAGTAAGTCGAACCCGTTTCCAGTGAGAGTTGGACTCCGCCAGGGCTGCCCCTTTGTCACCGATTCTGTTCATAACTTTTATGGACAGAATTTCTAGGCGCAGCCAGGGTGTTGAGGGGGTCCGGTTTGGTGGGCTCAGGATTGGGTCACTGCTTTTTGCAGATGATGTTGTCCTGTTTGCTTCATCAGGCCGTGATCTTCAGCTCTCTCTGGATCGGTTCGCAGCCGAGTGTGAAGCGGCTGGGATGAGAATCAGCACCTCCAAATCCGAGACCATGGTCCTCAGCCGGAAAAGGGTGGAGTGCCCTCTCAGGGTTGGTAGCGAGATCCTGCCCCAAGTGGAGGAGTTCAAGTATCTCGGGGTCTTGTTCACGAGTGAGGGAAGAATGGAGCGTGAGATCGACAGGTGGATTGGTGCGGCATCCGCAGTAATACGGGCGTTGCATTGGTCTGTCGTGGTGAAAAAGGAGCTGAGCCGCAAGGCGAAGCTCTCAATTTACCAGTCAATCTATGTTCCTACCCTCACCTATGGTCATGAGCTATGGGTAGTGACCGAAAGAACGAGATCGCGAATACAAGCGGCTGAAATGAGTTTCCTCCGCAGGGTGTCTGGGCTCTCCCTTAAAGATAGGGTGAGAAGCTCAGTCATCCGGGAGGGGCTCAGAGTAGAGCCGCTGCTCCTCCACATCGAGAGGAGTCAGATGAGGTGGCTCGGGCATCTGATCAGGATGCCTCCTGGTCGCCTCCCTGGTGAGGTGTTCCGGGCATGTCTAACCGGGAGGAGGCCCCGGGGAAGACCCAGGACACGCTGGAGGGACTATGTCTCTCGACTGGCCTGGGAACACCTTGGGATTCTCCCGGAAGAGCTAGAAGAAGTGGCCGGGGAGAGGGAAGTCTGGGCATCTCTGCTCAAGCTGCTGCCCCCGCGACCCAACCTCGGATAAGCGGGAGACAATGGATGGATGGATGGACATTAGGGCAAGCTATCAGTGTATCTGTGATCAATCAGTTTGTTCTGGCTCAGATTGGTTCAGATGATGTGTTTTTTCTCAAGGAGCACATTGAGGAAACACAGTTTGAAATTGACAACCATCATTTTATGCTCATGTCTTTAGTTGTGTCTGTCTTCCACAAACTAAGGCTGCACCATACTGCCAGACTGAATACTCTCAAATTACAGAGTGGCAACACACGGAAAAAAACTATAAGACAGTTCTATTTCAAGGATTTTAGATTCTATCCTGTATATATTTAAGTAACCACATTGTGTGTGTGTGTGAGAGAGAGAGAGGAATGAGTGAAATGTTTTCAGAAATTATTAAGCCAATTTGTATACAATAAAATTGTTTGTTTTTGTCATTGAATGTATCAACAACAACACAGGAGCGCCGCAGGGGACTGTACTTTCTCCGGTCCTGTTCAGCCTGTATACATTGGACTTCCAATACAACTCGGAGTCCTGCCACGTGCAAAAGTTCGCTGACTACACTGCTATCGTGGGCTGCATCAGGAGTGGGCAGGAGGTGGAGTATAGGAACCTCATCAAGGAGTTTGTTAAATGGTGCGACTCAAACCACCTACACCTGAACACCAGCAAAACCAAGGAGCTGGTGGTGAATTTTAGGAGGCCCAGGCCCCTCATGGACCCCGTGATCATCACAGGTGACTGTGTGCAGAAGGTGCAGACCTATAAATACCTGGGAGTGCAGCAGGATGATAAATTAGACTGGACTGCCAATACTGATGCTCTGTGTAAGAAAGGACAGAGCCGACTATAGTTCCTTATGAAGGCTGGTGTCCTTCAACATCTGCAATAAGATACTGCAGATGTTCTATCAGATGGTTGTGGCGAGCGCCCTCTTCGAGGCGGTGGTGTGCTGGGGAGTTAGCATAAAGAATAGGGACGCCTCACACCTGGACAAACTGGTGAGGAAGGCAGGCTCTATTGTAGGCACGGAGCTGAACAGTTTGACATCTGTGGCGGAGCGACAGGCGCTGAGCAGACTCCTGTCAATCATGGAGAATCCACTGCAGCCACTGAACAGGATCATCTCCAGACAGAGGAGCAGCTTCAGAGACAGACTGCTGTCACCGTCCTGCTCCACTGACAGACTGAGGAGATCGTTCCTCCACCACACTATGTGACTCTTCAATTCCACCCGGGGGGGTAAACGTTAACATTATATAAAGTTATTGTCTGTCTGTATACCTGCATTGTTATCGGCATTGTTATCACTCTTTAATTTAATATTGTTCTTTATCAGTATGCTGCTGCTGGAGTATGTGAATTTCCCCTTGGGATTAATAAAGTATCTATCTATCTATCTATCTATCTATCTATCTATCTATCTATCTATCTATCTATCTATCTATCTATCTATCTATCTATCTATCTATCTATCTATCTATCTATCTATCTATCTATCTATCTATCTATCTATCTATCTATCTATCTATCTATCTATCTGTTATATAGTGCCTTTCATATCTATCTATCTATCTATCTATCTATCTATCTATCTATCTATCTATCTATCTATCTATCTATCTATCTATCTATCTATCATATCCTTGTTTTAACAATGGTTCTTTTTTTCTGGCCGACAGATCAGAAATATCTCATCCAAGCTTCAGCTCTGTCATGTCTGTTGTGCTGGAAGCCATAAACCGATGATCGAAGCTCAACATTCAGTTTCAATATGGTTTGATTATACGTGCTTAATATTACAATGGAAATTTGCAGCAATGCCTGGTTTTACTAATATCATTGAAGAAATGTACTACTATCATATTGCAATTAGGGTTCCTAACGAGAGTGAAATTGCTTTTATTAACCATAAGCAGTTACATTCCATTAACACTTAAGTTGTCTGTGATGCCAAGATGAGACTGACAAGCATAACTTGGTGGCCAGGGTCAACACATGATTCATTTATGGTTTATTTTGACGCAAATTATTGTTGATCAGATGACTTGCTAGATTGTTGGTCAAGTAATTGGTCTGAACCCCCAGCATTTCAGATGGTCTGTACTATACATTGTAACAGCACTGACGTCACTGCATGTGTCAGGTGGTAATGACTAGCCACTCACACACTGGTACCTTACACTTTCACTGTTAAAAGAAAGATCAGACTGCCAGTTGCAGTCTTACTATTTTGTCTTTCAGACATTGGTCAAGTTTTCGTCTCAATAATTAATAATAATAATAATATTTCTGTGGTGAGTTGGCACCCTGCCCGAGATTGGTTCCTGCCTTGTGCCCTGTGTTGGCTGGGACTGGCTCCAGCAGACCCCCGTGACCCTGTGTTCGGATTCAGCGGGTTGGATAATGGATGGATGGATAATAATACATTTTATTTAATAGGCGCCTTTCTTGGCACTCAAGGTCACCTTACAATAAAATTAAACAACATTAGTAAAATTAAAACAAGAGAATGATAAATCAAAAAGCAATAATTAGCAAACAAACAAAGATAACTGACAGTAGCAGTGCAAAATTTGCAATTGGTATGCCAGTTTGAAAAGATAAGTTATAAGGGTAGTTTTAAAACGTGTTATTAAATCGAGCTGACGTATATGAAAGGGAAGAGAATTCCAGAGTTGAGGAGCACCATGAGAGATGCTGGAGCTCCCGTAGAACAGAGTTTGATGTGCGGTACAGAAAGTCGAGCTGCAGATGAGGATCTGAGTGAGCAAGAGGAGTGTAAGTCTGGAGAAGATCAGTGAAGTCGTGGAGAGCTTTAAATATTAAGAGTGGTATTGTGTATCGTATTCTGTAGTTAACAGTGAAGTTGAGAGAGAAGAGGTGTAATATGTTCAGTGGATTTAGAACAGCAGGTTATTATCCTGGCAGCAGAATTTTAAAGAAGTTGTAAGTGATGGATACGTTATTGTGGGATGCCAGATAGAATAGCGTTACAGTAATCTATACATGAGGTGACGAGGGCATTAACCGATATTTCAGTACTGTGTTGTATAAGAACAGGTCAAAGTCTAGAAATGTTTCAGAGATGGAAGAAAGCAGTCAGAGAAATGTTACTTATGTGGGAGAAATTAATTATTATTATTATATTTAATAATTGCCATTATTATTGTATACTGCGGTGGGCTGGCGCCCTGCCCAGGGTTTGTTTCCTGCCTTGCGCCCTGTGTTGGCTGGGATTGGCTCCAGCAGCCCCTGTGACCCTGTCGTTAGGATATAGCGGGTTGAATAATGGATGGCTGGATTATTAGTGTATAAATGTATATAAATAGTTACATTTAAACGATTCACCAAAATCTGTTGTATGTAAACGATACTGTTTTAGACGTTATTGTTTTATCATCAGAAAGCCCGGTTTCCACGTCTACCTTTTTTAGTTTAAATGGCACTTTTGCCACTCGCAATATGGTGGACGTGCTGACGTATCGTGTCGACTGGACAACACAGTGAATGCGCCGTCTATCTATATATGTCTATGGAGTCAACAGCCACTGCTTCAGGAGCCAGAGGCAGGACAGGGAGGACAACGCTTGCTGGAGGAGGAGGAGTGGAGGTAGAGGCAGTGGCAGATAGAAGAATAAGAGACAGATAGATAGATAGATAGATAGATAGATAGATAGATAGATAGATAGATAGATAGATAGATAGATAGATAGATAGATAGATAGATAGATAGATAGATAGATAGATAGATAGATAGATAGATAGATAGATAGATAGATAGATAGATAGATAGATAGATACTTTATTAATCCCAGGGGGAAATTCAGAATGTTGCTGTGCTTTGTGCTTATTGTGCTTTACAATGTGACTGCGTTGTTAGAAACGATTTGGGAAATGTTTCCCAACAAATAAACCTGTGTGCAGTGCTGGACTTGTGGACCTTGTGTCTGTCTGTGTCTGGTTTGGAGAGCTGGAGCGCCCCCCAACAGACCACACCTATAAAAAAAAAACACAAACCTAAACGACTCGACAAACAAGCTTACAAGATTCAAGCAGACAATCCAGTCAAACAGCAACATCGCGAACACCACTCATGGTCTGTTTCTGGCCGTTTCTCCAAGTGTTCGTAGCCAATGATATCCTTGGTTCCTTGGGGCTGCAGTCAGGAAGGTGACAAGCGTCTAGAGTTGCCAGTCCTTTGATATTCTCCTTTATAAACTACTGCATGGTCTCCTCCATCCAAATTCCAGTTCCGCAATAAAAACTTCCTGTGATAATCTTTTCTCATCCTTTCCAAGAATGTGTTTGAGCCATCACAGGTAAAATTGGGAGATGATGTCTTACAAGATCATTGCCTCTTCTTTGCGTCTGAAGATCTGACGGTGTAATTGGTTGTTGCTCTCACAGTTTAAGGGTATTTATGTATTTTATTTTTGTTTTTGGGTTACTATGTTTTTTATTTGTTTTATTTGTACATCTTTTCTGTTGTGGCAGGAGGCTAGGGGGCCAGACCCAGCCGGGATGCCTGGAAGGACTGGGACACAGTCTATACGTCTCCTGGGCCGCGAGGGGGCAACCGCCCTGGATAAGCAGGGGACCACAGGTACGGAGCAAGGAGGCACAAACCCGTGGGAGTCCGTGGCTACCGTCAGGGGGCGCCCCAAGTCTCATAAAGCCCGGGAGATCTGCACTTCCGCCACACTTGGGAAGGTGGAGGAAGGTCCTTCCAGCGACACCTGGAGTGCTTCCGGGTGCTCATGCGGCACTTCCTCCACACCAGGAAGTGCCACCGGAAGAACGTCATCAAGCACCTGGAGCACATCCTACAGTCGAGGAGTTAGAGCATGACGAAGCTCCAGGGACAGGAGGAAGAAAGGCGGCCCACAAACAGTTGAAGGCCCGAGTAAGGGTGCTTGGTGCGGGAAGCACTGTGTGTGTGCGAGACATGTGTTTGGGGACACTTGTGTAAATAAACGTGTGTGTTTTATGAACTGTCGGTGTCCATTTGGTTCTGTCTGGGCTGAACCTCTCACACTGTATACTACTTAGTTTTTACGTATTTCTGCTTGTCCCGCTATGTGCCATGTATTTTGTGGGTGCTTCCCCAAAATGTGGGTACACCTGCCTATCACTATCAAGGGACTGTCCTCAGCCCTATAAAAACTGGGAAAACAAGCAGTCCCTTGTGGTTCATTTAACACTCTTGGTTGTTTTGGTAAGTGATATTGATTATTGCACTTTTTTTTGTGGATTTCCTGGATTTTGACCTTCATGCTTCATCAGTAATGGTTCTTTCTGGATTTGTGTCTTAGGACTTATTTGTCACTTGATTGCTTATTTCAAGGAACTGCTGCTATGTCTTTTGCACTATTAGGAGCTTTTGTTAAGAGAAATATGTTTGTGAAATATACAGTACTGTTACAAAGAATGCTTTCAGAAATATCCATCCATCCATCCATTTTCCAACCCGCTGAATCCGAACACAGGGTCACGGGGGGCTGCTGGAGCCAATCCCAGCCAACACAGGGCACAAGGCAGGAACCGATCCCGGGCAGGGTGCCAACCCACCGCAGGACACACACAAACACACCCACACACCAAGCACACACTAGGGCCAATTTAGAATCGCCAATCCACCTAACCAGCATGTCTTTGGACTGTGGGAGGAAACCAGAGCACCCGGAGGAAACCCACACAGGCACGGGGAGAACATGCAAAGTCCACGCAGGGAGGACCCAGGAAGCGAACCCGGGTCTCCTAACTGTGAGGCAGCAGCGCTACCACTGCGCCACCGTGCTGCCCTTTCAGAAATATAAATAATGATTGTTTATTGTTATCAATTTACAAAATGTAAAGTGAGCGAACAAAAGAAAAATCTAAATCAAATCAATATTTGGTGTTCCTACCTTTTGCCTTCACACCAGCATCAATTCTTAGAGGTCCACTTGCACAAAGTCAGAGATTTTGTAGGATTCTAGTCAGGTGTCTGATCAACCAATTCTACCAAACAGGTGCTAATGATCATCAATGTCACACGTAGGTTGAAACACAGTCATTAACTGAAACAGAAACAGCTTAAAACTGGGTGAGGAACAGCCAAACTCTGCTACCAAGGCGAGGTTGTGGAAGACAGTTTCATGTCATGGCAAGATTGAGCACAGCAACAAGACACAAGGTAGTTCTACTGCATCAGCAAGGTCTCTTCCAGACAAAGATTTCAAAGCAGACTGGGATTTCAAGATGTGCTGTTCAAGCTCTTTTGAAGAAGCACAAAGAAATGAGCAACGTTGAGGATCGAAGACGCAGTGGTCGGCCAAGGAAGTGCAGCAGATGAAAGACACATCAAGCTTATTACCCTTCGAAATCAGAAGATGTCCAGCAGTGCCATCAGCTCAGAACTGGCAGAAACCAGTGGGACCCAGGTACACCCATCTACTGTCCGGAGAAGTCTGGCCAGAAGTGGTCTTCATGGAAGAGTTGCAGCCAAAAAGCCATACCTCCGATGTGGAAACAAGGCCAAGTGACTCAAGTATGCGGGAAAACATAGGAACTGGGGTACAGAAAAATGGCAGCAGGTGCTCTGGACTGATGAGTCAAAATTTGAAATATTTGGCTGTAGCAGAAGGCAGTTTGTTCATTGAAAGGCTGGAGAGTGGTACAATAACGAGTGTCTGCAGGCAACAGTGAAGCATGGTGGAGGTTCCTTGAACGTTTGGGGCTGCATTTCTGCAAATGGAGTTGGAGATTTGGTCAGGATTAATGGTGTTCTCAATGCTGAGAAATACAGGCAGATACTTATCCATGGGCGGCACGGTGGCACAGTGGGTAGCGCTGCTGCCTCGCAGTTGGGTCACCTGGGGACCTGGGTTCGATTCCCGGGTCCTCCCTGCGTGGAGTTTGCATGTTCTCCCCGTGTCTGCGTGGGTTTCCTCCGGGCGCTCCGGTTTCCTCCCACAGTCCAAAGACATGCAGGTTAGGTGGATTGGAGATTCTAAATTGGCCCTAGTGTGTGCTTGGTGTGTGGGTGTGTTTGTGTGTGTGTCCTGCGGTGGGTTGGCACCCTGCCCGGGATTGGTTCCTGCCTTGTGCCCTGTGTTGGCTGGGATTGGCTCCGGCAGACCCCCGTGACCCTGTGTTCGGATTCAGCGGGTTGGAAAATGGATGGATACTTATCCATCATGCGATACCATCAGGGAGGCGTATGATTGGCCCCAAATTCATTCTGCAGCAGGACAACGACCCCAAACATACAGCCAAAGTCATTAAGAACTATCTTCAGCGTTAAGAAGAACAAGAAGTCCTGGAAGTGATGGTATGGCCCCCACAGAGCTCTGATCTCAACATCATCGAGTGTGTCTGGGATTACATGAAGAGACAGAAGGATGTGAGGAAGCCGACATCCACAGAAGATCTGTGGTTAGTTCTCCAAGATGTTTGGAACAACCTACCAGCCGAGTTCCTTCAAAAACTGTGTGCAAGTGTACCTAGAAGAATTGATGCTGTTTTGAAGGCAAAGGGAGGTCACACCAAATATTGATTTGATTTAGATTTCTCTTTTGTTCATTCACTGCATTTTGTTGATTGATGAAAATAAATGATTAACACTTCCATCTTTGAAAGCATTCTTTGTTGATTGCATTTTTTCACACCTGCCTAAAACTTTTGCACAGTACTGTATATTTTTTCTTTTAAAGATTCTTTGCCTGCCTGCTATGTATACAAAGGTTGATGGATTCTTCCTCTTGTAGGACTTTTTGAGTTCGCCCAAGTTCGTAACATGAAGATGGTAGCACACATTTCTACACATTCACATTTTTGGATCTCTCAAAAAAAAACTTGAAGAAAATTGAATTATTTAGAAACTAGGCTCAGGACTTTGTCTCACATTTTGTGTTTTAAAACTCAGTTCTTATGTATATTTTTATTTCTCACAGTTTTGTCTGTTATGCGTAATGAGAGGTGAGGCACAAGGGAAGTAATGGAGGTGACCAGAAGAAGAAACATTGAGATTTCTGGCTAATAAAGTCATTGGCAGAAGGTTTATGTCCAAATTTTCATCAAACCAAAACGCTAACCAAAAATCAAAGCCCTAGCAGCAGGAATCAACAATCGCTGCAGCGATACAACGGCCCAAATCCCAAATCAAAATTAAAACTGTAACTAAATTCTAAAAATAAATTTAATCCAGTTGATACGAAATTCAAAATAGTAGTCCCTGACAGATATGTAAAGTAAGCTACTTGAGCAAGATACTCCTTTTCACGCAACTTTGAAAATATGAGTATCGGTAAGATAGGTGTATGGAATGTTTAATGCTATTTTGAGCTTGCTGATCATGAATATAATAAAAATATTTTAATATATTACTCTTTACACCTGGTCCTAGCCCTCGAAGAGCTACTCCCAGAAGGTTAAAATGAGTCATTTCAAACAGAATCATTTTAGACTATTTGAAGGTCAGTACCTACAAACATGATATTTTTGATTTTTGATCCTTTGGTAGCTCCGTGCAGTTTGTCCCCCATATGAGAATCAAATCAGTGACATGGCAGCACTAACTGCTGAGATATCCTACACAGTATATGAAAAAAAATAGTCATGAGAGAATGAAAGTGCAGAAGCTGCAGATTACTGAGTGTCTGCGCCCCCCTGCTGGCATGAGAAAATTACAAAATCTCACTTTTTTCACATTGCTAATTATTTATTTCACTTCTCCTTAATTACCACAAAAAGACAAACTAATGTAGCTAACCACACATGGGTGCTAATGTGTTGGTAGGAAGCAGAATGTAAAGGTACCGTATCTTCATTTTTCACATACATCTCCTAAAATTAGTCTAGGCTAGAAGGCGCATTGCATTTTCAGAATTCCTCTGTTGGTCATACTGCACTACCCATAGACACAGTATGCATTTGTTCATTTAAAGGGCCGCGAAGCTGTCCAGCCTTAACTCCCGGGGTACTCAAAGTTGCAAATAGTGATGTATTAGTGGTTATTCATTGCATTAGTTATAGTATGACTGGTGACCATATATAAAATTTACTGGACCTACTGAATCAAATTTTAGGTTAGATAGATAGATAGATAGATAGATAGATAGATAGATAGATAGATAGATAGATAGATAGATAGATAGATAGATAGATAGATAGATAGATAGATAGGAAAGGCACTATATACTAGATAGATAGATGGATAGATAGGAAAGGCACTATATAATAGATAGATAGATAGGGAAGGCACTATATACTAGATAGATAGATCAATAGATAGGAAAGGCACTATATAATAGATAGATGGATAGATAGGAAAGGCACTATATAATAGATAGATGGATAGATAGGAAAGGCACTATATAATAGATAGATAGATAGATAGATAGATAGATAGATAGATAGATAGATAGATAGATAGATAGATAGATAGATAGATAGATAGATAGATAGATAGATAGATAGGAAAGGCACTATATACTAGACAGATAGATGGATAGATAGGAAAGGCACTATATACTAGATAGATAGATGGATAGATAGGAAAGGCACTATATAATAGATAGATAGATAGGGAAGGCACTATATACTAGATAGATAGATCAATAGATAGGAAAGGCACTATATAATAGATAGATAGATGGATAGATAGGAAAGACACTATATAATAGATAGATGGATAGATAGGAACGGCACTATATAATAGATAGATAGATAGATAGATAGATAGATAGATAGATAGATAGATAGATAGATAGATAGATAGATAGATAGATAGATAGATAGATAGATAGATAGATAGATACTTTATTAATCCCAAGGGAAATTCACATACTCCAGCAGCAGACATACTAATAAAAAACAATATTAAATTAAAGAGTGATAACAATCTATCTTACTAAACCACAGTTAATTTATGCACGGCGGACGCACAGAGGTGCATGAGTACTGCCACAGTCAAACGCGGCGACTTCCCAGAGTCAGTAGGTGGCGCCCAAAGAACAGAACATACTGCGCCATTGTGCCCGCCCCACAGTCAAACGCAGTGCCTTCCCAAAACGCAGCGGCTTCCCAGAGTCACCGCCCCAGAGTCAAACGCAGACAATAACTTTATATAATGTTAACGTTTACCCCCTCGGGTGGAATTGAAGAGTCGCATAGTGTGGCGGAGGAATGATCTCCTCAGTCTGTCAGTGGAGCAGGACGGTGACAGCAGTCCATCGCTGAAGCTGCTCCTCTGTCTGGAGATGATCCTGTTCAGTGGATTCTCCATGATTGACAGGAGTCTGCTCAGCGCCCGTCGCTCTGACACGGATGTCAAACTGTCCAGCTCCGTGCCTACAATAGAGCCTGCCTTCCTCACCAGTTTGTCCAGGCGTGAGGCGTCTCTCTTCTTTATGCTGCCTCCCCAGCACACCACAGCGTAGAACAGGGCACTCGCCACAACTGTCTGATAGAACATCTGCAGCATCTTATTGCAGATGTTGAAGGGCGCCAGTTTTCTAAGGAAGTATAGTCGGCTCTGTCCTCTCTTGCACAGAGTATCAGTATTATCAGGTTACGGAGACATGGAGTTATTTGCACCTACCTAAGTGCATAGGTGTGGCGATTCTCCAGTTCCACAAAATAGCAAAGGGTGAGGCCCACAAAACAGGTAAAACCACAAGGCCAAGTGTGACCCCAGGAAAATGGGAGGCTTTAGGCCTGTCTAGGCCTCAAAATACAAATAAACTATTAAAGTTTCAAAAATAGTAAATAGTTTCAAACTCTTGAAAAATGTCTAACCAAGGCAAGATCCGTGCAACTTTGGCAGGAGCAGAGATAAGTCCCACCAGGAATCTTATAAATTAAAAAAATACTCCACCCAATAATGGTATTTTTTTATATGTTTATCCCATGCAGTTTATAGTAATAGCTGAGAACAGTTTTTAATCTCAAGTTTTTATGCAGCATGAGAGAGAAAAGTTTATGATATGATAGAAACCAACAGTAAAAAACGTTCATGGAAAAATGAAAACAAATCGTAATGTTACTTGTGCTCATAATCCGCATATCCATTATCCAGTCATATGCACAAAAGTTTTATTGACTGAGAAAAGGCCAGTCAGTCCAAAAATGAGCATCGAGGAATAATAACACTAATAACGATTACTTTGTGTGTCCGTAACACCTTCTTAAAGGTACCGAAACATTCTGAACTACAAAGATAGCAATGATGAGCTCTTTATTTTCTGCATCTACTGACATTGAAAACTGAGGAGCTTTTCTTGGTCGTTGACCTGAGTGCTGAAGCCCTAAATTTAGACTATGAGGTGATCTAATTTAGGCTATTTATTGGTTATAGTTGAGGTTGGAGCTACAGGAGTGAAAACAAAAGGGCCCAAATCCTCGAAACAAACACAGTTAATCCACTTTTTACTTTGATGAACGAGTATTATGTTCCTAATGCATTTTTTCAATTGTGTATTTTTTCCAGCCAGTTGAGGTTAACAAAACATTAGTGCCTTGTGACACCTACTGTAATGTTGGCAGCAGAAGATGGAATTTGAACCTCTATGTACCGCAGGACACGCAACTCACACGGAAGCTACCTAAGAAGGATTGTTGGAAAAAGAAGTGAAAAAAATGATCTTTCATTAAAGGGAGAATCTATTATATGGATTTGTCAATCTTTAAAATGTCTTTCAGTTTCAAGTCACCAGGGGTCTTGTTTGTAAAACTTTGTGTGTGTTCAAATGTGAAAATATGCATGCGCCAAAAAACAGAATCATACACGTCAAAACAAATCCAATTTATAAAAACTGGTGTACGCACATTTGTATGCAATTTACCCTTTATAAATCACAATCATCTTGTAAATATGATTACGTGAACGTGCCTCGAAAGCTGCCCACTTGTCACCCTGAAACAACACACCTTTATGGGCTGGCACCTGACACATCCAGACACTGCCACCTGCATCTGAGGAGTCTTACGGTGTTCTACACACAGCATTGAAGCACCTCTCCTCTACCCTCTGGTTTCAGGTAAAAGTGTAAGGTACCAGTTTGTGAGTGGCTAGTCATTACCACCTGACACATGCAGTGACGTCAGTGCTGTTACAATGTATAGTACAGACCATCTGAAATGCTGGGGGTTCAGACCAATTACTTGACCAACAATCTAGCAAGTCATCTGATCAACAATAATTTGCGTCAAAATAAACCATAAATGAATCATGTGTTGACCCTGGCCACCAAGTTATGCTTGTCAGTCTCATCTTGGCATCACAGACAACTTAAGTGTTAATGGAATGTAACTGCTTATGGTTAATAAAAGCAATTTCACTCTCGTTAGGAACCCTAATTGCAATATGATAGTAGTACATTTCTTCAATGATATTAGTAAAACCAGGCATTGCTGCAAATTTCCATTGTAATATTAAGCACGTATAATCAAACCATATTGAAACTGAATGTTGAGCTTCGATCATCGGTTTATGGCTTCCAGCACAACAGACATGACAGAGCTGAAGCTTGGATGAGATATTTCTGATCTGTCGGCCAGAAAAAAAGAACCATTGTTAAAACAAGGATATGATAGATAGATAGATAGATAGATAGATAGATAGATAGATAGATAGATAGATAGATAGATAGATAGATAGATAGATAGATAGATAGATAGATAGATAGATAGATAGATAGATAGATAGATATGAAAGGCACTATATAACAGATAGATAGATAGATAGATAGATAGATAGATAGATAGATAGATAGATAGATAGATAGATAGATAGATAGATAGATAGATAGATAGATAGATAGATATGAAAGGCACTATATAACAGATAGATAGATAGATAGATAGATAGATAGATAGATAGATAGATAGATAGATAGATAGATAGATAGATAGATAGATAGATAGATAGATAGATAGATACTTTATTAATCCCAAGGGGAAATTCACATACTCCAGCAGCAGACATACTAATAAAAAACAATATTAAATTAAAGAGTGATAACAATCTATCTTACTAAACCACAGTTAATTTATGCACGGCGGACACACTGAGGCGCATGTGTACTGCCACAGTCAAACGCGGCGGCTTCCCAGAGTCAGTAGGTGGCGCCCAAAGAACAGAACGTACTGCGCTGTTGCGCCCGCCCCACAGTCAAACGCAGTGCCTTCCCAAAATGCGGCGGCTTCCCAGAGTCACCGCCCCAGAGTCAAACGCAGACAATAACTTTATATAATGTTAACGTTTACCCCCTCGGGTGGAATTGAAGAGTTGCATAGTGTGGGGGATGAATGATCTCCTCAGTCTGTCAGTGGAGCAGGACGGTGACAGCAGTCTGTCTCTGAAGCTGCTCCTCTGTCTGGAGATGATTCTGTTTAGTGGATGCAGTGGATTCTCCTTGATTGACAGGAGTCTGCTCAGCGCCCATCGCTCTGCCACAGATGTCAAACTGTCCAGCTCCGTGCCTACAATAGAGCCTGCCTTCCTCACCAGTTTGTCCAGGCATGAGACGTCCCTCTTCTTTATGCTGCCTCCCCAGCACACCACCGCGTAGAAGAGGGCGCTCAACAAAACCGTCTGGTAGAACATCTGCAGCATCTTATTGCAGATGTTGAAGGACGCCAGCCATCTAAGGAAGTATAGTCGGCTCTGTCCTCTCTTACAGAGTATCAGTATTGGCAGTCCAGTCTAATTTATCATCCAGCTGCACTCCCAGGTATTTATAGGTCTGCACCCTCTGCACACAGTCACCTCTGATGATCACGGGGTCCATGAGGGGCCTGGGCCTCCTAAAATCCACCACCAGCTCCTTGGTTTTGCTGGTGTTCAGGTGTAGATGGTTTGAGTCGCACCATTTAATAAAGTCCTTAATTAGGTTCCTATACTCCTCCTCCTGCCCACTCCTGATGCAGCCCACGATAGCAGTGTCGTCAGCGAACTTTTGCACGTTGCAGGACTCCGAGTTGTATTGGAAGTCTGATGTATATAGGCTGAACAGGACCGGAGAAAGTACAGTCCCCTGTGGCGCTCCTGTGTTGCTGACCACAATGTCAGATCTGCAGTTCCCAAGACGCACATACTGAGGTCTGTCTGTAAGATAGTCCACGATCCATGCCACCAGGTATGAATCTACTCCCATCTCTGTCAGCTTGTCCCTAAGGAGCAGAGGTTGGATGGTGTTGAAGGCACTAGAGAAGTCCAGAAACTTAATTCTTACAGCACCACTGCCTCTGTCCAAGTAGGAGAGGGATCGGTGTAGCATATAGATGATGGCATCCTCCACTCCCACTTTCTCCTGGTATGCGAACTGCAGAGGGTCGAGGGCATGGCGGACCTGAGGCATCAGGTGGTGAAGCAGCAGCCTCTCCATGGTCTTCATCACATGTGACGTCAGAGCGACAGGCCGGAAGTCGTTCAGCTCACTAGGACGTGATACCTTTGGGACTGGGGTGATGCAAGATGTTTTCCAAAGCCTCGGGACTCTCCCCTGTTCCAGGCTCAGGTTGAAGATGCGCTGTAGAGGACCCCCCAGCTAAGTGTACCAAATAGAGGTATGCTGGGAAGGCCGTTTACCTTCATCGAGTAACTAATAAAAAAATACTGAAGGTAAACGGTTCTACGTAATGGTGTTGACCGCGGGTGTTTTATAGTGTAAATTGAAAGGACTGTTGCAGTCATTTTGTGTTTATTTAAACGCCTCCTTAATTACAAGCAATGTGATTTTTTAAATCTAAACAAACTACATTTTTTAATCTAAACAGTACATCACTTCACTTAACCTATATCCATCCATCCATCCATTTTCCAACCCGCTGAATCCGAACACAGGGTCACGGGGGTCTGCTGGAGCCAATCCCAGCCAACACAGGGCACAAGGCAGGAACCAATCCCGGGCATGGTGCCAACCCACTGCAGGACACACACAAACACACCCACACACTAAGCACACACTAGCGCCAATTTAGAATCGCCAATCCACCTAACCTGCATGTCTTTGGACTGTGGGAGGAAACCCACGCAGACACGGGGAGAACATGCAAACTCCACGCAGGGAGGACCTGGGAAGCGAACCCAGGTCCCCAGGTCTCCCAACTGCGAGGCAGCAGTGCTACCCACTGCGCCACCGTGCCGCCCCTCACTTAACCTATAGAATATGTGAAATCATAGTACTTTTTATAAATGGAATTTTTTTTCTATTTAACCATTTCACTCTAAACGGTAAGTAGAATGTAAATCACAAATAAATTAAAGGACACAAGCTGTAACTGTTTATGAAATGAATGGTAAGAAAAGTATATTCATAACGAATTAAAAATAAAATTACGTGGATGTGAACGATGAGGGCATCAACGGAGCAAAGCATTGGGCGATTCCACTAACTATACATTTCTGAAGCAGGGCTGGCAAAGCACCTTTTAAGTATCTGGGCTCTCCTTTATCGCTCGGTATAAAGCTGAATTGTGCCCAATATGAGGTTGTTAATAATATCCGTTTGCATTGTCACTCATTTTATCTCACCTAAGGGGTGCGGTTTTGTTTTGAGTAAGTTACAGCAAATGTCCAGTTATCGCTCACAAAAACCAATCGATTCTTGGAACTTTGATGCCATCCAGTTCAGCAACATCCGTCAGCTGGTTACTGTTGTTTGTTGTATTTACTGCACACGGCTCAGTTTTGAAGTTAGCGTTTTATTTCCTAATTCGATTACACATTAAGAAAAAAAAATGTTGGAAAGTGTTTATACAAGAATATGTGGCGTGTCGTCGCCGTCAGCTGTGTAGCCGGGTGCTGGCACATGCCTAGAACGGGCAGACAGACAGAAGGACCCGACGGTGAACGCAACTAAAGATGACTGAACACTACAAACGCACTTTTATCAAATGTATACCTTTTAATATTTGAAGGTGGTTTCTTTTCCCTAAATGATGCTATAGGGGCTCGCTTACAATTAACGGAATATGTCAATAAAGCAATGTGTGTAGAAAATAACATTTTAAGAAAATAAAGACTCGGTCAGTTCATCAAGTGGTCTACTACTGAAGAAGTATCTTTAGGTAAACTATATTAGGTAGCTAGCGAGTACTTCAAAAGACTGAGTCCTATTTGTACAGTTTAATGTTACAATTGTAAGCATGACAACAATGCGCACTCTTAGTACTTTTAAGAAATGTATTTGTATTTCATTTGGTTAAAACACTGTATTCAATTTATTATACACTTATGAATGAACAGTGAGCATTTAACTAATTTCATTACGTATATCATATTAACCATGATCTGAATTACATTCATTAATCCTAATACTCATAGATGTTAATATTAACTTTTTAAATGACTAAATATTGTGAATAGAAATGTATCTCTTTGTCAAATTATTATTGTTAAAGTGCAAACTCAAGCTGGCTTTATAGGCATAACTGAATTTACTTTTGCAGAGCAGAAAAATGTACCCTCCACATTGAAAAATATTACTAGCAATACCACGAAACGCCAGCAGATGTCAGTGATGCAATAGTAAAGAGAACTTAGTGAACGGCGCGCTTTTGTAAATCAGAACTACAGGCTTACATTTATCGTGTTCTGGTAAAAGAGTCTTTGATCAGAGCAGATTTAGATTTGTGTAGTTTTAATAATAACAAATTATTTTTGCTTGCTATGTGTGTGGAGATTAATATCTATTTGTCTATCTGTTTTAGAGTAATTTTCACATCTATCTATTGTATATGTGCCTTTCGTATCTATATTTCTGTCTTATCCGTTATATATTACATTTCTTATCTAAATATCTATACACTGAGTGCTTTCAACCAACAAATTATTCATCAGAAGTGTGTCAGGAAACGCTACTGGGACTCCATCATACCATTATGTCAGCATAATGCCTCCGAGTGACTGTGACAGCCAAGTCAGTGCTTTTCTTTCTTTTGAATTTTCTCACTGTATTTCATGCCAGTGTGTGTTTAGACCAAAGTGTGCATGTATATTTATTTATTTACTTATATACTTAATTATTACAAAGCCAAATTTAAAATCTCTATCTATCTATCTATCTATCTATCTATCTATCTATCTATCTATCTATCTATCTATCTATCTATCTATCTATCTATCTATCTATCTATCTATCTAGTATATAGTGCCTTTCCTATCTATCTATCTATCTATCTATCTATCTATCTATCTATCTATCTATCTATCTATCTATCTATCTATCTATCTATCTAGTATATAGTGCCTTTCCTATCTATCTATCTATCTATCTATCTATCTATCTATCTATCTATCTATCTATCTATCTATCTATCAATCATATAGTGCCTTTCCTATCTATCTATCTATCTATCTATCTATCTATCTATCTATCTATCTATCTATCTATCTATCTATCTATCTATCTATCTATCTATCTATCTAGTAAATAGTGCCATTCCTATCTATCTATCTATCTATCTATCTATCTATCTATCTATCTATCTATCTATCTATCTATCTATCTATCTATCTATCTATCTATCTATCTATCTATCATATAGTGCCTTTCCTATCTATCTATCTATCTATCTATCTATCTATCTATCTATCTATCTATCTATCTATCTATCTATCTATCTATCATATAGTGCCTTTCCTATCTATCTATCTATCTATCTATCTATCTATCTATCTATCTATCTATCTATCTATCTATCTATCTATCTATCTATCTATCTAGTATATAGTGCCTTTCCTATCTATCTATCTATCTATCTATCTATCTATCTATCTATCTATCTATCTATCTATCTATCTATCTATCTATCTATCTATCTATCTATCTATCTATCTATCTATCTATCTATCTAGTAAATAGTGCCTTTCCTATCTATCTATCTATCTATCTATCTATCTATCTATCTATCTATCTATCTATCTATCTATCTATCTATCTATCTATCTATCATATAGTGCCTTTCCTATCTATCTATCTATCTATCTATCTATCTATCTATCTATCTATCTATCTATCTATCTATCTATCTATCTATCTATCTATCTATCTATCTATCTATCTATCTATCTATCTATCTATCTATCATATAGTGCCTTTCCTATCTATCTATCTATCTATCTATCTATCTATCTATCTATCTATCTATCTATCTATCTATCTATCTATCTATCTATCTATCATATAGTGCCTTTCCTATCTATCTATCTATCTATCTATCTATCTATCTATCTATCTATCTATCTATCTATCTATCTATCTATCTATCTATCTATCTATCTATCTATCTATCTAGTATATAGTGCCTTTCCTATCTATCTATCTATCTATCTATCTATCTATCTATCTATCTATCTATCTATCTATCTATCTATCTATCTATCTATCTATCTATCTATCTATCTATCTATCTAGTAAATAGTGCCTTTCCTATCTATCTATCTATCTATCTATCTATCTATCTATCTATCTATCTATCTATCTATCTATCTATCTATCTATCTATCTATCATATAGTGCCTTTCCTATCTATCTATCTATCTATCTATCTATCTATCTATCTATCTATCTATCTATCTATCTATCTATCTATCTATCTATCTATCTATCTATCTATCTATCTATCTATCATATAGTGCCTTTCCTATCTATCTATCTATCTATCTATCTATCTATCTATCTATCTATCTATCTATCTATCTATCTATCTATCTATCTATCTATCTATCTAGTATATAGTGCCTTTCCTATCTATCTATCTATCTATCTATCTATCTATCTATCTATCTATCTATCTATCTATCTATCTAGTAAATAGTGCCTTTCCTATCTATCTATCTATCTATCTATCTATCTATCTATCTATCTATCTATCTATCTATCTATCTATCTATCTATCTATCTATCTATCTATCTATCTATCTATCTATCTATCTATCTATCTATCTATCTATCTAGTAAATAGTGCCTTTCCTATCTATCTATCTATCTATCTATCTATCTATCTATCTATCTATCTATCTATCTATCTATCTATCTATCTATCTATCTATCTATCTATCTATCTATCTATCTATCTATCATATAGTGCCTTTCCTATCTATCTATCTATCTATCTATCTATCTATCTATCTATCTATCTATCTATCTATCTATCTATCTATCTATCTATCTATCTATCTAGTATATAGTGCCTTTCCTATCTATCTATCTATCTATCTATCTATCTATCTATCTATCTATCTATCTATCTATCTATCTATCTATCTATCTATCTATCTATCTATCTATCTGTCTAGTAAATAGTGCCTTTCCTATCTATCTATCTATCTATCTATCTATCTATCTATCTATCTATCTATCTATCTATCTATCTATCTATCTATCTATCTATCTATCTATCTATCTAGTATATAGTGCCTTTCCTATCTATCTATCTATCTATCTATCTATCTATCTATCTATCTATCTATCTATCTATCTATCTATCTATCTATCTATCTATCTATCTAGTAAATAGTGCCTTTCCTATCTATCTATCTATCTATCTATCTATCTATCTATCTATCTATCTATCTATCTATCTATCTATCTATCTATCTATCTATCTATCTAGTAAATAGTGCCTTTCCTATCTATCTATCTATCTATCTATCTATCTATCTATCTATCTATCTATCTATCTATCTATCTATCTATCTATCTATCTATCTATCTATCTATCTATCTATCTATCTATCTATCTATCTATCTATCTATCTATCATATAGTGCCTTTCCTATCTATCTATCTATCTATCTATCTATCTATCTATCTATCTATCTATCTATCTATCTATCTATCTATCTATCTATCTATCTAGTATATAGTGCCTTTTCTATCTATCTATCTATCTATCTATCTATCTATCTATCTATCTATCTATCTATCTATCTATCTATCTATCTATCTATCTAGTATATAGTGCCTTTCCTATCTATCTATCTATCTATCTATCTATCTATCTATCTATCTATCTATCTATCTATCTATCTATCTATCTATCTATCTATCTATCTATCTATCTATCTATCTAGTATATAGTGCCTTTCCTATCTATCTATCTATCTATCTATCTATCTATCTATCTATCTATCTATCTATCTATCTATCTATCTATCTATCTATCTATCTATCTATCTATCTATCTATCTATCTATCTATCTAGTATATATTGCCTTTCCTATCTATCTATCTATCTATCTATCTATCTATCTATCTATCTATCTATCTATCTATCTATCTATCTATCTATCTATCTATCTATCTATCTATCTATCTATCTATGCATACATACAGGGCTATTCAAAATGAAAGAGCTGATTTAAAAATTTTATTTCAAGCAAACTGTATAAGACAGAAACATATTCCGCATTCATCACTGGAGAGAGGAAAGTTCAAAGTTTCGTCCTAAGGTCCTTGAGGTTTCATTCACTCAACATGAGCACCATGTGTAGCACGACAAACATCAAAATGGTAGACCATTTCTTGCCACACACGAATCAACTGGTCTCTAGTTACTGAATTCACAGCTTACTCAATTTGATGTCGCAAATCTTAAACATTAGCCGGCATAGGGGGAAGAAACACTCTTTCTTTAATGTACCCCCATAGATAAAAATCGCAGGGAGTAATGTCTGGAGACCTGAGAGACTATGAACAAGATCTTGTTGTCCACCTCTTCCAATCCATTGTCCTGAAATGGTGTCGTTCAGGTAACGCCGGACCTCCAAGTGGAAATGAGGCAGGGCACCATCTTGCATGAAAATGAAGTCATTTGAATCTTCTTGAAGTTGAGGAAACAACCAGTTTTATAGCATGTGCAGGTATGAAAATCCGGTCAGAAAAGTTCCACAAACTTTGCTTGTAGAAATGGTACAAAACACATTGAACTTTGGTGAGTCTTTTTCATGTTTGACGACTATGCAAGGATTTCCAAGCCCCCAAAATCTAACATTGTGATGATTAACCTTACCAGACAGATGGAAAGTTGATTCATCCGAAAAAATTAGTCGTTTGGGGAAAATTGTCCTCTTCTATATCCTCCGGAATTGCACTGCAAAATTCCAACCTTTTTTCATGGTTGTCATGCCTGCACTAATTGCAACTTGTATGTATGTATATATATATATATATATATATATATATATATATATATATATATATATCCATCCATTATCCAACCCACTATATCCTAACTACAGGGTCATGGGGGGTCTGCTTGAGCCAATCCCAGCCAACACACACACACATATATGTAATACTGCCTTCCAAATCAATCTATCCATCTGTCCATCATTTCATGCAGAGGTAATCACACCTTATCCTGGAGGGCCACACTGTCTACATCAGGCATGTCAAACTCACTACCATTGGTGGGCTGCTTCGACTGCCATATGTGCGTCAGCGGGCCGCACTGTAACAAATACTATTATACTATTATACAAAGTTACTGTAGCTTTCTGTCCAATACTGAAAACTTTAAAAAATGTAACACTTAAAGTTTAAAGTTTAAAGAAAAGCAATTTATTTCCATACAGTCTCCATACAACAGTGTAGAATTAGAGTCTTAGCCTCTTAGCTAGGTCCTTATTATATGATTATATTCATTATATTATATTCATTGCTTATATAGGAGCCTTGCAGTGTGAGATTTATTTCTTTTGTCCCGACACTTGGCATTTCTTGTTAGTAACCAGTTTGTCAATATCAGGCTTGAAATCTTGTGCAGCTGCAACTTTTATGAGTGATGAAAGGTGCTCGACTGTAAGTCTTGAGCGATGTGGTGTTTTGGTAGCATTCATTAATGAAAACAATTGCTCACAAAGGTAAGTGCTTCCGAACATTGACAGTACTCTTGATGCCAACTTACGGATCTGCACATACGAGGGTGGCAGGTAAGCATACAAGCCTGGCACACCAACTTTGTCGTATTTTGCCTTCAGAATAGAATCTGACTGCAGTTCAATCAATTCCATTTGGATATTCTCAGGCGCATTCTCAACATTGTAAGAGAACAGCGCAATGCCCTGTTCGTGTGAACTGAAATCACGAAAATGCTCACTGAATTCATTGCTCAGTAATTCAAGTTGGAAAACAAATCCTCCAAAAATCAAATTTTACTTTATTAAGTTTACTTCAAAGTGTATATTGTAAAATAAGCCGATATGCAAAAAGCCAACTGATCTACAATAATTTTACAAACTCAAAATCACAAAAATATGTTAATAAACAACTCACCAACTTCTCATGTCCACTTCAGATCTTCAGCTGTAGTCTGCACTAACTGTTCGTTACAATACTAGCACAAAATTACATGAAACTAGAGCAAAAAAACGTGAAAATATGCGAGCTATTACTACTCGTGATGGTCAGTTCTGCCCAGTGGCCAGTCTCAGCAGCCCAGTCAATAGTGTAGCCTTAACAGGGACGGCTCGTGACGGCCTGGGCAGAGAAAGAATTGGTGGCCCCTTCGCCTGGCAATGTCAATACGGTATCTTATGCACGGCGGATGGCCACATCCATTGCGGACACTGAATAGCCGCCTCGTGCTCATGACACGCTTCTATATGTGTGTGTCCGTAACTTGAAAACCAAGTGGCGGCCCATGATATTCTCATTACAGCAGAACGTTATAATACTACATATAGCTTACTGCTCTGCGATGCTCTATGTTCTAGCGACATTTGTAAATACAGCGTACTAATTAACAAGAAACACAATGTTTTTCGGCCACATTGCCGTCAGCTGTGTCATTATTTTCTCTTTCTGTTTTAAATTCAATATATATTGGCGTGGCGGCCCCTGGGATTTGGCGGCACTGTGCAGGTGCACAGTTTGCACATGCCTAAGGCCGTCCCTGCTGCCTGCTGCTGCAGCCTAGCATTTCAGTTGTGACGCTGCGGCTCATTAACTTTGGTCAAGGCTCGTGGCTATACTAGCAGATGACATTTCCGGTACCGTAATGAGATGGGAAAACGCGCTTTTGTCAGAAGGCAGAAGTAAGAAAAGTCAATAAGTAACACCGAAGATGCAGAATGATTCAATCTCAAATGATAGTAATCATTTTGTACAAGTTCAGTGCTAACTAGGATCTGTCATGCGGGCCACACAGATTTCTGTAGCGGGCCGCATGCAGCCCGGGGGCCGCGTGTTTGACATGCTTGGTCTACATGTTTTCATTTCTGCCCTTTCTTAATTGAGGACCAATGCTGCTGTTCATTGACGTCTTTTCCATTTATTTTAATTGCCTTGTTTTTTAAAACTCCATCCTCTGAATTGCTTCTTTTTTCCTTAAATAGCAGCCAAACAAAAAATATGGTGTGAAGTGAACAAACAGAAGACCAGCTCAGTCAGGGCCTCTTCATTAGTAGCTGATTCCTATTGTAAATTAAACCTGCTTTTTTAACTCCATGGCTTGTTGTTACCCTCGTTGTGCCGTAGAAGATATTTCTAAAAGTGTTGATTTTCTTTATTCTAAGAGGACTGTCAAAATGTTTTGAGGACCTGAGCAGATCATCATTTATTGAGACCGTCACCTTTCTTAATTTTCAGATATTGCATGATGGATACATGTTAACTGGTCATTTTTTGGGTCATTTTGTAGTCTCTAATTAACAGCCAAATAATAAAAACAAAAATTAAGTAATTAAGGGGTCTGAGTGTAAAAGGGAATATCAATTAAAGTTAAGGCAAAAGAAGTTAATTAGTGGCAAAAACTGGTCATTAATTAAGAAAATTGTTTCAATGAAAATATGCAGCCACTGTGGCTCTTGACCACCTTTAATTTCAAGAAATGTTAAGAGTTATTCTGCAATTTATTGATTACCCTCTCAAATATACAACATTGCTTTTGTTCTTCTAGACTGCTAAAACAAAATTAATTTGAGTAAAAGTGTGTTCTTTCCCTTTTATCATCGCAGATCAGTTTAAATACAAGTAAACATAAAGCTCTTATTCAACAAAATTTTGCTGTCTGCATGGAAAAACTTAAGCAAGAATTGCATTGGTGGTCTACTCTCCATGTCACTTTAACAGGGAGAATTAACACTGTCAAGATGAATATCCTTCCTAAGCTTCTTTTTCTATTTCAAAGCTTCCCCATATACATTAACAAATAATTTTTAAGAAATTAGATTCTCATAACCTCATTTATTTGGAATTCAAAACATCCACGCATCAAAAGGGCAACCCTACAAAGACCTAAGGCAGAAGGTGGCATGGCTTTAACTAACTTTCAGTTTTATTACTGGGTGGCAGATATCCATCCTCTTCCGCTTATCCGAGGTCGGGTCGCAGGGGCAGCAGCTTGAGCAGAGATGCCCAGACTTCCCTCGCCCCGGCCACTTCTTCTAGCTCTTCCGGGAGAATCCCGAGGTGTTCCCAGGCCAGTCGAGAGACATAGTCCCTCCAGCGTGTCCTGGGTCTTCCCTGGGGCCTCCTCCCGGTTGGACGTGCCCTGGAACACCTCACCAGGGAGGCGTCCAGGAGGCATCCTGATCAGATGCCCGAGCCACCTCATCTGACTCCTCTCGATGTGGAGGAGCAGCGGCTCTACTCTGAGTCCCTCCCGGATGACTGAGCTTCTCACCCTATTTTTAAGGGAGAGCCCAGACACCGTGCGGAGGAAACTCATTTCAGCCGCTTGTATTCGCGATCTCGTTCTTTCAGTCACTACCCATAGCTCATGACCATAGGTGAGGGTAGGAACATAGATCGACTGGTAAATCGAGAGCTTTGCCTTACAGCTCAGCTCCTTTTTCACCACGACAGACCAATGCAGAGCCCACATCATTGCGGACACCGCACCGATCCGCCTGTTGATCTCACGCTCCATTCTTCCCTCACTCGTGAACAAGACCCCGAGATACTTGAACTCCTCCACTTGGGGCAGGATCTCGCTCCCAAGCCTGAGAGGGCACTCCACCCTTTTCCGGCTGACGACCATGGTCTCGGATTTGGAGGTGCTGATTCCCATCCCAGCCGCTTCACACTCGGCTGCGAACCGATCCAGAGAGAGCTGAAGATCACGGCCTGATAAAGCAAACAGGACAACATCATCTGCAAAAAGCAGTGACCCAATCCTGAGTCCACCAAACCGGACCCCCTCAACACCCTGGCTGCACCTAGAAATTCTGTCCATAAATGTTATGAACAGAATCGGTGACAAAGGGCAGCCCTGGCGGAGTCCAACTCTCACTGGAAACGGGTTCGACTTACTGCTGGCAAAGCAGACCAAGCTCTGACACCGGTTGTACAGGGACCGAACAGCCCTTATCAGGGGGTCCGGTACCCCATACTCCCGGAGCACCCCCCAACAGGATTCCCCGAGGGACACGGTCGAACGCCTTTTCCAAGTCCACAAAACACATGTAGACTGGTTGGGCGAACTCCCATGCACCCTCCAGGATTCTGCTAAGGGTGTAGAGCTGGTCCACTGTTCCGCGACCAGGACGAAAACCACACTGTTCCTCCTGAATCCGAGGTTCAACTATCCGACGGACCCTCCTCTCCAGAACCCCTGAATAGACTTTTCCAGGGAGGCTGAGGAGTGTGATCCCTCTGTAGTTGGATCTTCTTAAACAGGGGGACCACCACCCTGGTTGTGGCAGATATACAAGCTATAAAACATGAACATTGACACAAACAGGTGAACACACACAGGCTTGGTCCACAACAGAAATAAAATCCTGCAGCACTTCTTTATATTCCGTGATTTGTGCCCCAGTAAATACAAGGTGTCGCCAATATACTAAGAACCCAATTGTCCTTCATTCATTCAGAATATGGAATCAATGTAGGAAGCACTTCAAGATGGTGAAGCTTTTATCTGTGGCACCTCTACATTGTAACCACCTTTTTCCACCCTCTGAAACTTACTTTTTAATGTTTGGAAAACGTACGGGATTAAATCATTTAGAGATTTGTACATAGATACACTTCTTTGTATCCTACAATTACATTCCAAATTTAGCTTTCCATCAACACAATTTTTCCACTATTTCCAATTTTGCTAAACAAAATTTGTCCAGTTTTCCTCACCTACCACCTACTTCTATTCCGGAAGAAATATTGATCAGTCTTGAAGACTCAGAAGACATTTCTATAATATCTAAAAACATTTTAAAGTCCCCTCCTTTCAAAAATCCCAGAGTGCAGTGGGAAAATGATCTCTTACTCAGCATTTCAGAAATGGAGTGGAAGGCAGCCATGCACAGAATTCATTCCAGCTCCATATGTGTAAAGCATACAATTATTCAACTTTTCAAGCACATCAGTCTCATTTAAAGTCGTCCAAAATGTTTCCAGGGCAAGATCCAACCTGCGAATGTTGTACTTGAGCTTCAGCCTCATTGGGCCACATGTTTTGGGTGTCTACCAAATTAACAGCCTTGATCACTTGCTCACCTACCAGTGACCGGAACAGTCTGGTTTTACGCCTAAGAAGTCTACCATCGACCGCATCCTGGCACTGAGCGCAAATGCGATTATCGGCAGAGTTTCTTTGCAGCCTTTGTCGATTTTTGTAAAGAGTTCGACTCAGTTGATCGAGTTGCCCTGTGGGACATCCTGTGGGTTCGTGGGATCCCCTCAAGGTTGCTGGATATCATGGCCAGCCTGTACACTGGTACTGTAAGTGCTATGCAGAGTGGAGGCAGGACCTCTGTGTTTTTCCCAGTTGATTCTGGGGTTTGTCAGGGGTCTGTTCTGCTCCTACTCTGTTCAATGCTTGTATGGACTGGGTGTTGGGCAAGGTCATGGGGTCCAGCGGCTGTGGGGCATCTGTTGGTGAAGAAAGGTTCACGGATCTTGGCTTTGCTGATGATGCTGTGATCTTCGTGGAGTCAATGGAGGCTCTGATCGGGGCACTCGAGAGACTGAGCAAGGAGTCTGAGTGTCTGGACTTGCGAGTGTCCTGATAAAAACCAAAGAGCCAGGCCTTTAATGCCCACTTAGGCACGGCCATCAGCAGTGTGTCTGTCTGTAGAGAGAGTGTCGACCTCATTGAGAGGTTTACTTACCTTGGCAGTGACATTCATGTCTCTGGTGACTCTTCCTATGAAGTCAGTAGACGGATTGGGAGAGCATGGGGGGTCATGAGCTCGCTGGAAAAAGGTGTGTGGTGATCCCAATATCTCTGTTAAAGGATGAAGGTCCAAGTCTTTAGAGTCCTGGTGCTTCCTGTCTTGCTAAATGGTTGCGAGACATGGACGCTATCCACTGACCTGAGATGAAGACTGGACTCCTTTGGTACTGTGTCTCTCCGGAAAATCCTTGGGTACCATCGGTTTGACTTTGTTTTGCTCATGGAGTCCTGAATGAGGCACATGACCTGCATCGTGAGGGAGCGTCAGTTACAGCACTACGGCCATGTGGCACGTTACCCTGAAGGTGATCCGGCTCATAAGATCCTCATTGTTGGGGACCCAAGTGGCTGGACCAGGCCAAGGGGTCGCCCACGTAACACCTGGCTGCTACAGATAGAGGGTCATTTCTGGAGAATGGACCACGTGTCTGTCTGGGGGGTTGCCAACAAGGATCCCGAGTTGTTTTGTCGTGTAGTGGGTGCGGCAACGTGCTGTATCAGTGCATGCTCCCCAACTTGACTTGACTTGTGCCACAATCCCTCCTAATCCACTAACTGCTGTGTTTGGTGGACTCCCAGACGGGCGTAAAGTGTAGAAGGACAAGCAAACTGGAATTACCTTTACTTCACTATTAGCACATTGACTTTCTTGCTTAAATGGAAGAATCCTAGCCCACCACTTTTAAGTCAGTGGGTAACTGAAATTATATACTACATGAAATTGGAAAAAATCAAATTCTTGATTAGAGGATCTGTTCAAAACTTTTTTAAAACCTGGCAGGATCGAATCAATAATATTTTAAATTAAGCATTTTTATTAGGGAAAAGGATTCTCTTCCCTCTGTTCTACTCTTAAAGTTTTACTGTGGCTGTTGGCCTTCCTCTCTTTCTCATGGGTGGGGACTGAACTGAATTTAGTTTTGTTAAATTTGACTTTTTTGTATGAAATGTTACTTGCTTTCAATAAATTTAATAATTGTTATTTATTTTCACTTGTTTTTTTCTGTATAATGTTTAAAAATATTCAGTCTATTGAATGGACCATGTAAATGTGCAGGATGTTAACATCAATGCTGTGTGTAATAAGTCAAAGTTAACCACAATTTAGTGAGTACAGTAAAGCCTTGAATTGCGAGTAACTTGGTCTGCGAGTGTTTTGCAAGACGAGTTAAAAATTTTAATAAATTTCACCTTGCTAAACGAGCAAGGACTTGCAATATGAGTAGTAGTACGTATAGGCTTTGTCTGCTGAGCGTCACGTGATCACAACTGAGCTGATGGTTCTCTCTCTCTCGCTGCGGGATTGTGGGTAATCGTCTCCCATGCTCCATCTCAGTTAGCGTGCCTCACTCATATAGTCAACATCCATACGAGCGTATACTGTTTACTATAGCATTGTGACCACATGTGTGTGTTGTAAAATGTGAGTCCCTGTCATGCACCCCAAAACACGAGGCTGAGTCTCAGTACTTTAACAACACCAGCTTTATTCAGCTTGAAACAGGAACAGCACGGTTATTTATTGTAGCGGGATCTGCCGCTCTCCTATATGCAGACACAGCAGTCAGGCAGGGTCATGCCCAGGATAGTGCCCAAGTAATACAGTGCCCTGCGCATTTATAATGTTCCTTGTGTCACCCATCAACGGCGGGTGCTTATAGCATGTCTTTGATCCTTTCGGATTCGCTTTTACGGCGAACTGCTACAGTGCTGGGAGCCTGCGGTTGCTTCGGGACGCTCTTCCGCGTGTTGTTCCGTTGGGTGGAATCCCAAAAGAGTTTAGAAACCTTACAGTGCGTAAAGCATTTTTTTATTTTGTGTCCAAGTACAGTGACTCTTCAGGCAAAAGCAGCTGTCATTGGAGAGGCTCCTTGTTAAAGTCGCAATAAAAGAAGAAGATTCCAGTGAGCCAACAGACAGCAGGGATTCTGTTAGTTAGAGTAAAAGTCGTCCTACAGAATAACCCTCCTCTCCCTCGTCTCCCTCGCACCAGCCATGATTCTTTTCAAAGGTAAAGTGCAGGTTAATTTGTTTTATGTATTTTTACTTTATATTTTGTATTAACCATTTTTATATGAATAGTTTTGAGTTGTGGTACGAATCATCTGAGTTTCCATTATTTCTTATGGGGAAATTTGCTTTGATATACGAGTGCTTTGGATTACAAGCGTGTTTCCGGAACGAATTATACTCGCAATCCAAGGTTCCACTGTATTCCTTTTGATCTTAACCCTTCAAAACTTAGTGACAGTACAAGATTACAGATCAAAGACTAAAGCTATCATTTTTACAGAGTATGCTATAGATGAAATTATATTTACTCCCCCAAATTCCAATTATCCTGAATAATTAACTATTTCAATTCAGAATTCAGATGGGTGTTCAGTTTATGTACCAATAGCTGTTCTACCCGTCTACAAATACAGTTTCCTGTGAAATTGTATTTTTCCATTGACCATCAACAAAAGCCAGCGTCAGTCTCTAGGAAAAGCCAGCATTGATTTACATCAGGAATATTTTACTCCTAGACAATTGTGTGTAACATTTTAAGAGGATGGTTTTCCCGTGAACTAATGATAGATAGATAGATAGATAGATAGATAGATAGATAGATAGATAGATAGATAGATAGATAGATAGATAGATAGATAGATAGATAGATAGATAGATAGATAGATAGATAGATAGATAGATAGATAGATAGATACTTTATTAATCCCAAGGGGAAATTCACCTACTCCAGCAGCAGCATACTGATAAAAAAACAATATTAAATTAAAGAGTGATAACAATGCAGGTATACAGACAGACAATAACTTTATATAATGTTAACGTTTACCCCCCCGGTGGAAATGAAGAGTCACATAGTGTGGGGGAGGAACGATCTCCTCAGTCTGTCAGTGGAGCAGGACGGTGACAGCAGTCTGTCGCTGAAGCTGCTCCTCTCTCTGGAGATGATCCTGTTCAGTGGATGCAGTGGATTCTCCATGATTGACAGGAGTCTGCTCAGCACCCATCGCTCTCCACAGATGTCAAACTGTCCAGCTCCGTGCCAACAATAGTGCCTGCCTTCCTCACCAGTTTGTTCAGGCGTGAGGCGTCCCTCTTCTTTATGTTGCCTCCCCAGCACACCACCGCGTAGAAGAGGGCACTCGCCACAACCGTCTGATAGAACATCTGGAGCATCTTATTGCAGATGTTGAAAGACGCCAGCCTTCTAAGGAAGTATAGTCGGCTCTGTCCTTTCTTGCACAGAGCATCAGTATTGTCAGTCCAGTCTAATTTATCATCCAGCTGCACTCCCAGGTATTTATAGGTCAGCACCCTCTGCACACAGTCACCTCTGATGATCACGGGGTCCAGGAGGGGCCTGGTCCTCCTAAAATCCACCACCAGCTCCTTGGTTTTGCTGGTGTTCAGTTGTAGGTGGTTTGAGTCGCACCATTTAACAAAGTCCTTTATTAGGTTCCTATACTCCTCCTCCTGCCCACTCCTGATTTTGCCCATGAAAGCAGTGTCATCAGTGAACTTTTGCACGTGGCAGGACTCTGAGTTGTATTGGAAGTCTGATATATATAGGCTGAACAGGACTGGAGAAAGTACAGTCCCTTGTGGCGCTCTTGTGTTGCTGACCACAATGTCAGACCTGCAGTTCCCGAGACGCACATACTGAGGTCTGTTTGTAAGATAGTCCACGATCCATGCCACCAGGTATGAATCTACTCCCATCTCTGTCAGCTTGTCCCTAAGGAGCAGAGGTTGGATGGTATTGAAGGTGCTAGAGAAGTCCAGAAACATAATTCTTATAGCACCACTGCCTCTGTCCAAGTGGTATTAGCTCCTGGCAGTATTTCTGATACATTTGATTAACCAATGGCACTATGACTGAGGCCCACTGTATGAGGAAACACAACTAGCATAATCAACACCCATGCAGCAGTTCTGACGTAACGACTCACACGTCTGGAGAAATGGGGTCACTAATAGCTTCTTCACTTTCACCTGCAGCCTAGAAGACGAAGCCTGCTAACATCATTTCTGGGTTAGCCCCACCTCTTCCGTCCCATAGGCTATTTAAAGAGCGAAAGCACTAGAAGTTGCCGTAGAACAGTATGGAGCTCCAAGAAACCCAAAGAGAGCAGCCTAAGAAGAGACGCAGCACTGGAGAAGCAGTGTCTGTAATTCTGGTTCACTGTTTGGACTTCTTATTTTAAATTAACTTTGTTGCATTACACGGTGTACCAGCTGGTCCCCAGCCCTTCATTATTTACCTCTTGTTTTCTGATTATTACAACACAAATATTTTATAGACTGATAGGAAAAACAGTTTAAGATAGATGAGAACTGTTGATATGTGTGTGTTTGTGTGTGAACAGGATTTACCGTATTTACCTATTTATTTATGTATGCATTTGTGTATGTTATATTGAATAATATATTTACAGTTAGAAGTCTATGCTCCTTAACAGAAATGTGGCACTTCTTGATTTAAATAAAATTACAAAAAAAAAGCAGAAAAACACCGAGTACCAAAGACAACCCAATATAAATTATTTATTTCATTACATGTAAACCATCTTCCTTTTAAATAGGTGCTCTTCCAGAACTGTGTTGGCTACCAGAGCCATATAAAGTAACTCTCGCGTCCAAGATCTGGGGCACAGAAAGCATCATTTTTTAGACTTTGCTTAATAAAAAATTCCCATGCTGTACATGATCATACTTTTAGAATTCATTTTAAATTACAAAGATACCCACAACACATCAAATGAGAAAAAACAAAGAAAAGTACCAACAGTTAGTCCTTCTTCACGTATACACCAAGTCTCTTAAAATGCTAAAAAATAATAATTACCATAGAGGACATCATATCAGAGTCAGGAGACATTGCAGTTCAACCAAGCAAAGTAAAAAGAAGAACCTTACAAGATAAATCTATTCATAAAAGAGCAGGTCACAGACCCTTCTGTTACGTAAGAACAAGTGTTAATGGGGCAAGGTATGAATATATAAAATATACAGCAATATAGCAAACACTGGTTTAAATATTTGTATATAAATATTCTGAAATACATTTTCACCCAATAAATCTGAACAATACATTCCATCAGAAAATATAAGGCTGGCAATTATTTGAAATTTTTACTAAGGCAAATGTATGTCATTAGTTTAACCTAAAGCATCCTCTGTGGAGTATTTCGAAATATAAAAATAATTGCAAAGATTTTCTTTTGTAACAAGAGAAGGACTCCTTCAGAGTCACTTAGTTTATAGCAGTCGGCATCTTTGGATATCTCAGAATCTTCATAACATAAAGAAGCAATGTAGAAGTGTTTTAGGATGCCCATAATGCACATGCATGTGTATTCACACACAAACCTGTACATTTACATGTATTTACTGTATTTGTAATAATTAAATGATGGTGTGTTTCTCTCATTTACAGTATGATCGGTGTGCTGTAGCGGAGGGCTTTCCATGGAGTGCACTGAATAACAGGATCTTTGCCTGGGATGAAACATTGTGGCTAAATGTAAAAGTAGAGGCATTGAGTCTTTGCTTTCCTTATCTTGGTGAGGACAGAATGTTGGACCCTTTTGATAATAATAATAATAATAATATTGATAATAATAATAAGAAGTGGGCTATGCCATGAACTGAAGTTCTATCTGGCTCTTGAATTTTGCCCAATGCTGCTGTCACTGGCTCTGACCCTGATCACTCAATGTTTAAATGTCTATGTTAGAATAATATTATCATGTCACTAAACAATGAAAATTAAAGTTAGGACAATGAAAGGTCCATCTTCAGTACTTCTGATCATGGGGTCTTTAAAGTGAGAGTCTAAAAGCTCCATTAATACAGGACTTTGTGGAACTGTAACTACCTAAATGCTGATATTACTTGATATTGAAGTGGTGACGTCTAAATGCGTCCATGTAAAAATCACAACTAGTTCCCAGAGAATGTGTAATCTAAGTTATCTGCATTTTTGCATTCTTCTCAAACTGCTAAGTCCATAGCCCACCCATCTTAATTAAAGGACGAATGTTTGTGTGTGTGTGTCTGTGTATCTGTGTCTCTTTCTGGTTGCTGGGGTTAGGAAAATAAATTAAAAGATAGACAAAACATGTATAGGCAGGGTAAAAAAAATCCAAAATGATTTTAAAAATACCAAATAGTTGGCTAAAAATAAGAAAACTGGCTTTCTGGGCCTATTCTGTTATGGAATGTTCTACACTGGCAACAGCAGTGTGGTAGCGACTTTCTTACACACACTTTGATAGATAGATAGATAGATAGATAGATAGATAGATAGATAGATAGATAGATAGATAGATAGATAGATAGATAGATAGATAGATAGATAGATAGATAGATAGATAGATAGATACTTTATTAATCCCAATGGGAAATTCACAAATGTTTATAAAATCTGGTGCACACCCAAAACATGTGACCCAGTGAGGCTGGAGCTCGATTGCAGCGTTCGCTGGTTGGCTGGACTACAGCATGTTTATAAGAAATAAAAGCCCCAACGTGACTAAGCTAGATTCACTCAACCAGGCCAGTGACACGTTTTCCCAGCAAAACACTTCGACTATATGAGTGGTCAGCTCAACGAGCGACAAAACTGTATGGCACTCTGTCTGAAGGGAGAAAGGCCACAGCGAGGGAAGGGCGTCGGGTGCGTGTTATTATACCAGACCAAATGAACAACCCATGTATCCAATAAAACACACTTTATTTAATGCAAAGAATTATTATTATTTAACACACTATGTTAATTGCTTAGATTTCAACGCGTCCTAGTGGCACAGCTAGTAATAATCTAAGACTCTTTGCAGAACCCTTGGCTCTCTTTAAGAAGTACTCTTTCTAAAACACGAGTAGATATTTCAGATGCTCCATTATTTCAGAATCCATGTCATTTTTCAAATATCAAACTTTGCAAATTAAGGAATTACCTGTTCATATTTACTGTGACCTAGTTTATAGAATAAGTCTCGTCATCCTCTGGACAAACCACCCCAGTGTGTTTTCTTTGAAGTGCTAAGCCAGCGTTTCTCAACCTTTAAGTATTTGCGACTCGAGTTTTCATAACAGTTTTAATCGCTCCCCCCTAACGTTTTTTTTGAAACCCTAATAAAATTTATTCCTATATTTTTTGCTGCCGATACACCGCTCCAAGTTTAAAATTTTCCTACGAATAGCAAAATTATGCCACATATGGCAACATTCGCGCCAGTTTGAGAACCGCTGTGCTAAGCTAAAAGTCATTCAGTTCTGTGGGGTTCACATTAACCCAGTGGTTCTCAAACTCAGTCGGGGGACCCTCCCGCAGATGCAGATTTTTGTTTCCAGTCTCACAATCTGTGAGTCAAGTCATCTCGTGTAATTTTCTTCCCAGTGAGGGTCACAGTTCAGTTAATTATTTTAACATTAAATGATCTCATTGTTTTAGCTGTCCTTTTTTCTCTTATCTAATGCTGCATTCAGAAAGGCACGGCAGTGTGACTTTTACACTTAAAGGACATTTAAAAATATTTGTAGCTTAGCTGTAGCTTTAAATGCTAAACCCTCTTTTCTTGTTTTCTTATTTATTTGCCCTTTCTTTATGTAGTTTGCTCTTTTAATTATTTCCTAATAATGACAATAAGCAACAAGCAGAACAGAGGCAGCATCAGGCCCACTAATGTGGTTAGTAGTATTGTAAATAGTGACTGAAATAACCAGCACAGCAGAATGAAAATCACATGATTCAAATTTTAACATGTGAAAAACCACTAAATTGTCCCCTTGTAATAAAGTATCTATCTATCTATCTATCTATCTATCTATCTATCTATCTATCTATCTATCTATCTATCTATCTATCTATCTATCTATCTATCTATCTATCTATCTATCTATCTATCTATCTATCTATCTATCTATCTATCTATCTATCTATCTATCTATCTATCTATCTATCTATCTATCTATCTATCTATCTATCTAATATACATATATTTGCTTGGTACATTCTAATAAAAATTTACCAAACTTAGTTATGTAGGTCTTTCTTTGACCCCAAAACACAGAAACTGAAAAATAACAGCTAACTCAATTAGGCTACGACTCAAATAAAAAAGAGATTAGGTTGGAACCAAAACCTGCAGCCCGATTTTCCCCATCTCCCACCTTCCTCTATACTGGAAAAAGTATTGCTCAGTCTCGAAGACTCAGACAGCATTTCTGCAATATATAAAAATATTTTACAGTCCCTCCCTTTCAAAGATCCAAGAGGACAATGGGAAAAGGATCTCTCACTCAACATCTCAGAAAAGGAGTGGAAGGTAGCAATGCAGAGAATTCATTCAAGCTCCATTTGCGCAACACATACAATTATTCAATTCAAAGTTATATATCAAACACATCTGTCTCGCTTGAAATTGTCCAAAATGTTTCCAGAGCAAGAGAGCCAACCTGCAAACGTTGCAATCGAGCTCTAGCCTCACTTGGCCACATGTTTTGAGCCTGCACCAAATTAACATCATTCTGGACCAAAATTTTTAAGTGCCTTTCAGACAGCCTTGGGGTCACAATCCCTCCTAACCCATTAACAGCTGTGTTTGGTGGGCACACAGAGGGGCTTAAAGTGGAGAAGGACAAACAAACTGTGATTGCCTTTACTACACTATTGGCACGCAGACCTATTTTGCTAAACTGGAAGAATCCTAACTCTCCTCTTTTAAGTCAGTGGTGTAACTCAGCGTTTCTCAGCCTTTAAGTATTTGCGACCCGAGTTTTCATAACAGTTTTAATCGCGCTCCCCTAACGGTTATTTGAAACCCTAATAAAACTTATTCCTATATTTTTTGCTGCTGATACACCGCTACAAGTTTAAAATTTTCCTACGAATAGCGAAATCACGCCACATATGGCAACATTTGCGCCCCCTTTGTTGTTACTTCGGGGGGGGCGCACCCCACAGTTTGAGAACCGCTGGGGTAACCGATGTTTTATATTATTTGAAATTGCAAATAAATCAAATTCTCACTTAGAGGATCTGTGCAGAACTTTTTCAAAACCTGGCGGGATCTCATCAATAACATTTTAAAGCACTGAGGAAATAGATTCGCTCCCCATTTTTTTTTAAATTTTATTTTTTTTTTCTTCTCTATGTATCTGTATCTGCCTATTAAACTCATCAATATATTTTATTTTAAATTTAATTCCGTTGGCCATGCTCTCCTTCTCAGGGGTGGGGGTTGATTTGTTTTCAATCCTATTTTTTTTTTTGTAAAAATTGATCTATTTGTATGGAATAATTACAATAAAATCAATAAAATTAAAAAAAAAAAAAAAAACCTGCAGTCATATAATGACTGAGTATGTGAACTACTCCAGTAACCCTGTTTACACAAATGCAGGGGACATTATTAAAAGAAAGCAAAAATATTAAAAATACACCTATGAGGCTGAAAATATCTTGAACTTATAAAAATGATTGTATGACTAAGCAGAATACAGTGGAACCTCAGTTCACGACCATAATTCATTCCAAAACTCCAATTTGGTCGTGAACCGAAGCAATTTTCCCCATAGGATTGTATGTAAATACAATTAATCCGTTCCAGACCATTCGAACTGTATGTAAATATATATATTTTTTTAAGTTTTTAAGCACGAATATAGTTAACTAAACCATAGAATGCACAGCGTAATAGTAAACTAAATGTAAAAGCATTGAATAACACTGAGAAAACCTTGAACAACAGAGAAAACTAACACTGCAATAGTTTGCGCTATAGTGCTAGGAACCGCTGGCTAAAAACGCTTTTTTTTAATGAGTTTTAAGACCAGGGGAAAAAATCCGTAATTTAATAAACCGCCAAGAAAAGTAACATTGCAACAATGCACACTACGAACCAATCGCTGTAAACAGAAGTGAAATCAAAATCAAGCCCAGTACATTCTTTAACTGCCTTCCTACCTTATGCGTCCTGCTCTCTCTCTCTCTCGTGCTGCCTGTGTGTGTGCGTCTGTCTCTCGCGCTGTGCGCATCTCTCTCTCTCTCTCTCTCTCTCTCTCTCTCGTGTGTGTGTCACTCTCTCTCGCTCTCTCTCTCTCGTGTGTGTGTCACTCTCTCTCGCTCTCTCTCTCTCTCGTGTGTGTGTCACTCTCTCTCGCTCTCTCTCTTGCTCGCTGCACAGGAAATGCACAGGGTGAGACTGAACATGTACAAACCGAAAGGGAAACTGGCTTGTTCGTATACCGAGTGTGTGGTCGTGAACCGAGGCAAAAGTCTGGCGAACTTTTTTGGTCATAAAACGATTTGTACGTGTACTGAGACATTCGTGAACCGAGGTTCCACTGTAATGGAAACTCGTTTTTTGTCTCTTCCGTGTTAAGCATGTGTGTCAGTTGCCACGCTTTGTATATTACCAGGTATTATTTTCTCAAATATTTTCTTCCCTTTGAAAAGGTTGAAACATTTATTTTGTTCATCTAAAGTATCTGCACATCACAATCCTTGACTGAAACAGAGCAGTGGGGAGCATGGAAGTTGTAATAATAAAGGTCCGCAGTCCTGAAGATTGATGGGTTTTCAGTTTATATGCCAATAGCTGTGCTGCCCATCTAAGACAGGATGAAATCTAAATCTAAAATGTACACCTCCACATATTCAGCATTAACGTTTGCAGCTGGAATGTATTTTGTGATGCATGTATTAATAAAATGCATTGTGTTTTTCATCCCAATAGAGGACATATGACAATGCACTGGTTCAAATGCATTCATTTTTTATGTAAAGCCTTTCTGATCTTTTGTGGCCTTGACCGAATAGTTTTACAGTTTTGTCCCTGGGTAAGCTGCGAAGGTACTTAGGTCTCTACTTCGGAAATCGACAAGAGTGTTTCCTAAGTGTTTCCATTTTATTCTCATACAATGTTTGCACAGATTTCAATATAACACGCCTGTGTTAACAGGGCTATTGCAAGTTTCCTTTGCCAAACGTTATTTCCAGAAATATTGACTCGGCACGACTGTAATCCAGTAATTTATCTGAAAATTCTTGGTACAGCCTGCACATGTGAAATAAGACTATGCTAAGAGCTCCTAGCAGGTCGAGTTACCAGGAATGTCAAATCGGACTTTGACCGTACAGTTAACCCAAATTCTTTGGGTAGCTGGCATGGTTGACAGATGCTATCATAAGCGACCCCTTGCCAGGGCAACTGGCTTGGGTTAACTAGTAACAAAATTGATTCCATCATTCTGTTAGTCTGGAGACTCTGCATCAGTGTTTGATGCTCAAAACCAATAATATCACATATTTTCTTTGGCAGGTGCATGAGACAATAACATGCAAAATTAGACTGATAATGAATAATAATAAATAATTCTTTGTATTTATAGAGCACTTTTCTCACTACTCAAAGCGCTCAGCAATTGCAGGTTAAGGGCCTGGCTCAAGGGCTCAACAGAGCAGAGTCCCTTTTTGGCATTTACGGGATTCGAACCGGCAACCTTCCGACTACCAGTGCAGATCCCTGGCCTCAGAGCCACCAGTCCACCTGCAAAAAGGAGATCAATGGCCACTCTATGACTCCAGCTTTGGAGGCACACATGACCTTACCTGAATAATTTACTACAAAATTTGAAATGAAAGTCTGGCAAGTGAGGAAAGTGCTACTGTTAGTGAACCCCATTGGCCAGTGCTGGGACTGGCAGCATCAAAGTGAGAGGTTTTATAAAAACTACCAGGGTTCTAAGTCTGTCAATTTTTATGTGCGTTTTAATATACATTGTGCACAATTCCATGCTGCCTCCATGGGTATAAAATAGGATGCCACTCTTACTGAAAGCCAGCATACAAGGCTGATGGTTGCTTGTTAAATTACGGGAGGTAATAAACTGTTCCTTTGACAGCAACAACATAGAACTATTTATGGTCATCGTGCTTGGTAACGGACACTTCAGTCACATTTCAGGGTATTCAAAATCATGTAACATCCATCCATCCATCTAATATCCAAACCGCTATATCCTAACTACAGGGTCAGGGGGGGTCTGCTGGAGCCAATCCCAGCCAACACAGGGCACAAAGCAGGAAACAGGGCAGGGCAGATATCTATCTATCTATCTATTATATACTGCCTTTCACATATCTATCTATCTATTATATAGTGCCTTTCACATATCCATCTATCTCTCTAGATATTATATAGTGCCTTTCACATATCTATCTATCTATCTATCTATCTATCTATCTATCTATCTATCTATCTATCTATCTATCTATCTATCTATCTATCTATCTATCTATCTATCTATCTAATCCTGCCAACTACTCCAAAATATTCATCTGTATGCTATATGATGCATTTCTATCTATCTATCTATCTAATCCTGCCAACTATGCTAAAATATTCATCTGTATGCTATATAATACATTTCTATGTATCTAATCCTGCCAGTTATGCTAACATATTCATCTGTATGCTATATAATGCATTTCTATCCATCTAGCTATCTAATCCTGCCAACTACGCCAAAATATTCATCTGTATGCTATATAATGTATTTCTATCTATCTATCTAATCCTGCCAACTATGCTAAAATATTCATCTGTATGCTATATAATGCATTTCTATCTATCTATCTAATCCTGCCAACTATGCTAAAATATTCATCTGTATGCTATATAATGCATTTCTATCTAATCCTGCCAACTACGCCAAAATATTCATCTGTATGCTATATAATGCATTTCTATCTATCTATCTATCTATCTATCTATCTATCTATCTATCTATCTATCTATCTATCTATCTATCTATCTATCTATCTATTATATAGTGCCTTTCACATATCTATCTATCTATTATATAGTGCCTTTCACATATCCATCTATCTCTCTAGATATTATATAGTGCCTTTCACATATCTATCTATCTATCTATCTATTGGGATTAATAAAGTATCTATCTATCTATCTATCTATCTATCTATCTATCTATCTATCTATCTATCTATCTATCTATCTATCTATCTATCTATCTATCTATCTATCTATCTAATCCTGCCAACTATGCTAAAATATTCATCTGTATGCTATATAATGCATTTCTATGTATCTAATCCTGCCAGTTATGCTAACATATTCATCTGTATGCTATATAATGCATTTCTATCCATCTAGCTATCTAATCCTGCCAACTACGCCAAAATATTCATCTGTATGCTATATAATGCATTTCTATCTATCTATCTATCTAATCCTGCCAACTATGCTAAAATATTCATCTGTATGCTATATAATGCATTTCTATCTAATCCTGCCAACTACGCCAAAATATTCATCTGTATGCTATATAATGCATTTCTATCTATCTATCTATCTATCTATCTATCTATCTATCTATCTATCTATCTATCACTCATTGGTTATTAGATGGTGATCTGGTGAGAGCGATAGATAGCCAATTAAAGACAGGAAATGATTTGGCAGCCAGAATTGATGATAACAACATGATCGATTTACCTGGGATATCTGGGTACACTCTACTATTTTTGGCGGATATCTGTCATCCAACCCGCTATATCCTATCATGGGGGTCTGCTGGAGCCAATCCCAGGGCGCAAGGCAGGAAACAAACCCCGGGCAGGGCGCCAGCCCACCGCAGGGCACACACACAAACACACACACACACTAAGCACAATTTAGGATCGCCAATGCACCTAACCTGCATGTCTTTGGACTGTGGGAGGAAACATCATGTAACATTCCTATCAAAAATCTTTGTTAAGCAAAACAGTTAATTTAGTTAATTGATTATCACTTATATTTTGTACCAGAATTGATGATTTCTCATTAGAACAAGGTTGTTCTTCTCTTTCATTCCTTTGTCACATCATAGATTGTGCAGGCGGAGTGCTGTGGTGTGCCATGAACCATAAGGATGCCAGTGCAGTCCCTCACCTCCATCTTAATATGTGACCCTGAGTAAGTCGCTTAACCCAACCTCGGTCCTGCGGACCCCACTGTGGCTGCGGGTTTTTGTTTCAACCGGCTTCTGTTTTTAATTAGACTTCTGGGCTAATTAACTCTTTCAGGGCTGATGTTGACTTTTGTCAAAATTCAGGGGTAGAGGACAGTAATCAGCTGTAAACTTCGACAGAACTCTCCCTTATGTTTAAGTTTGACTCTCTTTGCTAGAAAGAAAGTTAAGTAGCTTTGTTGATTTAACCCTGATTCCCTGCGTGTGTTATGAAGAGCAAACAACATCTAAAATGGCATCGACATCTGGCGAAAAAAATAAATACTCCATGGACATTTTACACATTATTGCTGATTCGGACTCTGACTTGTCGGACTTGGAAATTGATGCAAGCGATCGGGAGATCATCAAAAACGAAAATGAGGTACCAGCATCAGCTGATTAGTCCCCAGTTGATCGTGGTATTGAACATGTTTGTGTAGCTGATACACCTACAGCAGCGTTCGCCTGGGAGGACCACCACTTATGATGACAAGAGGTGCAAACCATATTGCGTCACACTGCGACTGCCACTGCTGTGCGAAGACAGCCAGGCATGCCGAGCCCACCATGCATTTCTGTTGGCCATCAAGGTACCTCTGCGCAGCCACTGACGCCAGAGTTGCCGAAAATGTGCCAACAGCAGCCACAGCACGTAGCAACGGACGTTTTATGTTGATTTATGTGTGAAACCATTGCTTTGTGTGCTTTTCAGAAAACTGAGTGTTTTGGAAAAATATTCAGCCCTCAAAGAGTTAAGTGATGTGTTATTTGCCAAGTTCTGTGTTTTTAATGAACAATATAGAAATTAGAAAACTAAGTTTGGTAAAAACATATATATTAAAATGTACCAAGCAGTTATATGGGAATAATGTATTTGTTTCTTTTTAACAATATTTTCATCGTGATTTTCATTCATACTTTTCTAGGTGTTCTAATTGTTTAATTAATCCATTATTTACTAATTAGTCATTTAGCCCGTTACAATAACGGGCGCTAGAACAGTAGTGCATACACATTAGTAGGAACAGTCTGTATTAAATGGCAAGGGACTTTGACCTCATTCTTTTTGTTGGTCGTATTTTTCTTTCTTTCAGCCTTTCTTTTGTTGATGTTTACTTGCTGAGCTGACCGTTCTTCGTGGGCTGCCGCTGTATATTGTGTGTCTTTAATTTTCTGTGACAGTAATACTGTCTATTCAATAAGGGCGTGCACAAAAAGGCGAGCTTTATTCACTGCACCCAATTGAGGTCGCCCTTTTGAGGCTCGCTTTTTTGTGTGCGCCCTTATTGAAGGATACCGTCTACATCCGCTGGCTTGTACGTCCGTAATATCCCTTTAATTTTCTCTGCCGATAATACAGGCGTGCTCGTCGGTAATATGCCTTTAATCTCCTCTGACAGTAATACTGGTTTGTATGTGACTGTAACATGAGTCACTGTATTGTGTACCTTTAATTTCCTCTCGCAGTAATACTGGTTTGTATTTCCGTAAAACGCCTCTACCTTTCTCTGACAGTAATATCGCGCATAGCACCGTGCCCCGCGCATGCGCACTTCATCAGAAGACACACACACATGGACACCTGGACGCACACATGGATTTTATATATATAGATTAGTGGGTCTGATGCTAAAGTAGTTGCAGTATTTGCTTATTCCGTGTTGTTTGCCAGCGTGTCTGCTCTGCTCATTTTTAATTGTCATTAATAAGACACAACGAAGGGGAAAAACTGCAGAGAGAAAGGGACAAATATAATGAAATCAACAAAACTGAGTTAAGCATTTAAATCTACAGAAAAAGCAGAAATATTTCTAAATGTCTTACAAATGTAAAAATCATGCTTTTCTGAATGAATGTAATACCAGCTAATCAAATGAGATCAGTGCTATCAGGTGTTGCCACTGATTAGGAATCTGACTGGAACAAAAACCAGCAGCCACAGTGGGCCCTCAGGACCGAGTCTGGGAAACACTGGGCCTTAACCCACCTATGCTTTCAATTGTAAAAATAATAAAAACATATGTAAGCAAATATACCTTATCCAGGCTATGTGAGCCACCTCGGATAGAGGATACCCAAATATATAATAATATTATTATTCACTTGGGAATGTGATTAAAAGTAGGAGAGCTACAAAAGAAGGCAGAGATATGAACATCTAACATTAACTCTGCGTGTTTGTTAACTTTGACAGTCAGATGGAGTCTGTGCTTTCTGCCGTGTTTATAACATTTTGTATTTAACATTTAGTATCCATCCATTATCCAACCCGCTATATCCTATCATGTGGGTCCGCTGGAGCCAATCCCAGCCAACACAGGGTGCAAGGCAGGAAACAAACCCTGGGCAGGGCGCCAGCCCACCGCAGGGCATACACACACACCAAGCACAATTTAGGATCGCCAATGCACCTAACCTGCATGTCTTTGGACTGTGAGAGGAAACCCACACAGACACGGGGAGAACATGCAAACTCCATGCAGGGAGGACCCGGGAAGCGAACTCAGGTCTCCTTACTGCATGGCAGCAGTGCTACCCACTGCGCCACCGTGCCGCCTGTATTTTAGTATCCATCCATTGTCCAACCCACTGAATCCGAACACAGGGTCACGGGGGTCTGCTGGAGCCAATCCCAGCCAACACAGGGCACAAGGCAGGAACCAATCCCGGGCAGGGTGCCAACCCACCGCAGGTATTTTAGTATTGTACTCTGAAATCATTTTCAGGCTCGCCCAAAGTGTTTGTTGACCTAAGACATCCAATTATTTAGGCTTCAGCAGACCACACACTACACTAGAATATATCCTAAAAGAGAAAAATGAAGATGAAATTATTCAATTTAAAAGGGTATATATGGTCATTTTGTTTTGTTTATTTTTCTCTGACTAACAATTATGTAGGTGTACCCTGATAAAAAAAAACATGATTTTCATTTCTTTTAAATAATTCAATCAAAGCAAAAGGTTACATTACTTTCACAAGTCTGGTATTATTGTCTTTAATTAAACTAAAATGTTTGTAAGTCCCTAACATTTGTGTTAAAGCCAGTGAATAATTAGAAAGCACTCACTTGAAGAAAGTTTTCTTAAACAATGTTCTGTAAAGCTTCAAAATAACCGGAAATATCTGGACTCTAAAACACTCACATGGTGACCTACATTTTGTGAATAACACCATCTGAATCAGGAACTAAATGTGTTAACGCTCTCACCATTTTGACCTTAACGTCTGTGGCATACTAGACAATCTGATGTCCTTTATGTGAGGAGAAAAGCTGTGAATGTAAATGGAAAAAATTGGTTGTCCTCACAAAAAACCACCACTGTGGCCCAGTTTTGAATTCAGCACAAGTGTTAAAGCAACTTAAAAGTGTCAGTTTACAATCACTTTAATATGACGATAATGATGTCTTTAGAATATTTTCATTGAATTGTGAATTAGTATATGCATGAAGTAGTGATATCATTTTAGTTAAAAACATGACCCTGTGTGACATCGGCTTGTATGCAGCAGATGTTGATTTGAATCTGCCTTTGGGTGCCTTCTGCACGGGAGTTGCAGTTTCCTCCCTAGGCCACCTTTATTTTCTGTTAGCACTCTGTCTTAAAAAATATGTGGACAAAATTAATAGCCCCCCCCCCCCCCCCCCTTCAGTGAGTTCAAAAATGAACTGTGTTTGCCCTGCAGTCAACTTTACACCTGCTCTGGGAGAATTATCTAATAAATGCGATTATAGTTTCGACAAGTGCTAACATCACCAAACAAAGAAGTAACCGATGACAGAAACACGAGTATATAAACAAGTCCGTCAAAAAGACCTCGGGGATTTCAAAACGTTTTAGCTACAGTAATATGGAAAAAAACAAAAACGTTTCTTATATAAAATATGCCAAGGATTTCAGTATTTAATGTTACAGCATAAGAGGTCTTCATATGAATACTTGCTTACAGGGTAAAAACGATAACTACGTCAGGCTCTGTGATTTTAAAAATATTTTGATAATCCAGCAGGCATTTTTTCAGTGAACCAGTATTTATATAAAAACATGCATAGAACCTACTGTGTAATATGTGTGTAACAGTCTTTCATTTTTAGTATTACATTAACTTATAATGGGGCCAAAGGCTGCACTTCTCATTGATAGCATCAAGTGTAAGCATCAGATAAACTCCAGAAGGCATGAAGTTAACGTTAGATCAGAAGAAGTAATCTACTGGTGGTATCGTGTTATGTGGACACAAGCTGGGGTTTGGTCAGTCACAGCCTGGGCTACAGTGTCCGATGTTGAAATAACCACAACATTTAATGCATATCATTTAGAACATCTAGAGAATATTACAATATATATTAATAAACAAACATTATCCATCCATCCATCCATCCATAATCCAACCCGCTATATCCTAACTACAGGGTCACGGGGGTCTGCTGGAGCCAATCCCAGCCAACACAGGGCACAAGGCAGGAACAAATCCCAGGCAGGGTGCCAGCCTAAACAAACATTATATTGATAGGAAATATGTGTATGAATCTTTGCTTTGTAATTGATTGTTTTTGTTCAATAGCTAGACTGTGACAATTAGGGGTATTCAGTGCCAGGTAGGCTATGATTAAGCAGTGTTGCTTAAATACATACGTGTGTGTATATATGTGCATATGTGTGTGTGCGCGCGCACTTATTCTATTCAGCCAACCATTTTTAAACCCATTAAGTCCAGCTCATTGGCATGGGGAGTTATTAGACACAAGGCAGAATCCATCGTAGATGAGTAGTCACCACTTTGCTAAAGAATACACAAACTCATAGAAGAGAATTTAATATAACTAATTGGAGTATGCCAGGAAAAAAAACAACTAGATGAAACAGTGTATACACATCGTGTACTGTTTTTTGCTTTATTAAGCATTGTATGATGGTGTGCTCTAACACGGGTCAGTCAGTCATTCTACAAATATCCTAACACAGGGTCACGGGGGTCTGCTGGAGGCAGGAACAAACCCCGGGCAGGGTGCCAGCCCACTGCAGGGCACACACACACACCAAGCACACACTAGGGACAATTTAGGATCTCCAATGCACCTAACCTGCATGTGTTTGGACTGAGGGAGGAAAACCATGCAGACACAGGGAGAACATGCAAACTCCACACAGGGAGGACCCGGGAAGCGAACCCAGGTCTCCTTACTGCGCGGCAGCAGCGATACCACTGCGCTTCCATGCCGCCCTCCAAACATGCTACCAGCAATTCAATATTTTCGGTACCTGAAGTAAAGAGTAGCTTTTAAAGACTCAAGTGTTTGTGCTTTTCTCCCTGATGTTCTGGGACAATTCACACACACACACACACACACACATACCCACCCAACAAACCTCTAGCTCCTGCAGTTTGACATGCTGGAGAATTCAAACGAGAACTGCTGCTTGTATTTATGTGAAGTGTGGCAAGTGAGGAGGAAGGGGTTATGGAGTTATCCGTTATTTGCTTTGGCACTGTTTTGGCATTTCGGTACCAGTCCAAAATCTGGGAACATACAAACTCCACGCAGGGATGACCTGGGAAGCGAACCCAGGTCACCTTACTGAGAGGCAGCAGCGCTACCACTGCACCACCCACTCTAACAAGGGTGCTATTAAAAAATAAAGATTGATTAAAGTACACACACACACTTACACGAGATATAGGGCAACACAGCAGTTATGGCCGTGGGCTCATATGCCATCTGGGCACTATCTGTGTGGAGTTTGTACATTCTCCATGTCCTTACTTAGGTAACTAGCTTTCGTCCAAAATGAATTATTTGATTTTTTTTAATGCTTAAAGGACAAAAGATATGTTTTTATTTTTCAGTGCAGTGAAAGTTTACCAATGCATTTGTGCCTACTTAATACGCCTTACCCACACGCACGATCAGTACAAACATGGGATATTTGATTTGAGTCAGATGAAAAACCTACATATATGCTATGTAATAATAATAATTCTTTGCATTTATATAGCGCTTTTTCTCACTACTCAAAGCGCTCAGCAATTACAGGTTAAGGGACTTGCTCAAGGTGCCCAACAGAGCAGAGTCCCTATTGGCATTTTTACCTTCCGATTGCCAGTGCAGATCCCTAGCCTCAGAGCCACCACTCCGCCTGTGTGTTTCTGTTTAATACAATGAAGTGGACTAACATAAAGATAATCAATGTGGCCCCTGAGTTTCCATCGCAGCTACTCATGCAAGTGGACTGATACAGTAAGAATCCTACCTTGATGGCCCCATTGTGTGTGTGTGTTTTTAAATACAGTGGAACCTCGGTTTGCGAGTAACTTGGTTTACGAGTGTTTTGCAAGACGAGCAAAAATTTTTAATAAATTTTGACTTGATAAACGAGCGAGGTCTTGCAGTACGAGTAGTTTGTCTGCTGAGTGTCATGTGATCACAACTGAGCTGATGGTTCTTCTCTCTCTCTCGCTGCGGGATTGTGGGTAATCGTCTCCTATTCTCTGTCTGAGTTGGCGTGCCTCACTCATATAGTCAACATCCGTACGAGCGTATACTGTTTACTGCAGCATTAGCATTGTGACTGTGTGTGTGCGCGCGCGCGCGTGTGTGCTGTGACGTGCGAGTTCCCGTCTTTCACCCTAAAACACGAAGCTGAGTCTCAGTACTTTAGCAACACCAGCTTTATTCAGCTTGAAACAGCAACAGCGCGGTTATTTATTGTAGCGGGATCTGCCGCTCTCTTATACACAGACACAGCAGTAGTACTGTGCCCTGCGCATTTATAATGTTCCTTGTTCCTTGTATCACCCATCGACGGCAGGCGCTTATAACATGTCCGCAATCTTTTCAGATTCGCTTTTACGGCGAACTGCTACAGCGCTGGGAGACTGCGATTGCTTTGGGACGCTCTTCCGCGTGTCGTCCCGTTGGGTGGAATCCCAGAAGAGTTAAGAAACTCACTCGCACCAGCCATGGTTCTTTTCAAAGGTAAAGTGCAGGTTAATTTGTTTTATGTATTTTTACTTTATATTTTGTATTAATCATTTTTATATGAATAGTTTTGGATTGTGGAACGAATCATCTGAGTTTTCATTATTTCTTATAGGGAAATTCACTTTGATATATGAGTGCTTTGCAGTGATGGGTCGTTCTTGAACGAATGAACGAATCTTTAATGTGACTCGGGAAGAACGAGTCGTCTCGTGGGAGTGACAGAGTCGTCAAGTCATAGTGACAGAAATTGACAGACCTTTTTTATTTACAAGAAAATGCGTTTTAGATATTTTTGATCTGCGGTGGGTTGGCACCCTGCCTGGGATTGGTTCCTGCCTTGTGCCCTGTGTTGGCTGGGATTGGCTCCAGCAGACCCCCGTGACCCTGTGTTTGGATTCAGCTGGTTGGAAAATGGATGGATGGATGGATATTTTTGATAATTTTATGATAATTTCTAAATATTATCCAACATACAACAAATGGAATTTTACGTTAGTATTTGACTGAGGTACTGAGCCGGTAAGTGGTCACGTGACAAAAGAACGAACGACTCGAGGAATGAACTAATCAATTCTCTTTCCGGCTCTGACTGCATAGGTTAAGCTTATGGGGCCTGTCACGTGATGAACGAACGTCTCGAACCCGAAGACTCGAGAGATGAACTAATCAATTCTTTTTCCGGCTCAGACTGCCTTGGTTAGCTAATTGGGCTGTCACGTGATGAACGAACGACTCAAACCCGAAAACTTGTCAGATAAGAGGCGAGGTGAGCGAATCATAGACTAAAGACCCAGGTAAACAATGAATTAATATTTTCTGTTTCTTATAGCATTATAGTTTTGTCTTGTTTGTAGTGTGATCAACATTTGTGTAAGTAGTAGATGTGTTAGGGAGGTAACAGGTAACATTTTAATTATATTTTGCTAAAATGAACGAAATGACTCGAAAAAGGATTTGTTCATTTTGCTGAACGAGACTCAAAGGTCCGAGTCGGTAAAATGATCCGAACTTCCCATCACTAGTGCTTTGGACTACGAGCACGTTTCCGGAACGAATTATGCTCGCAAACCGAGGTTCCACTGTAATTCTTACTTTCCAAGAAAAGGTTGATTTATAACAGAAGCAACACTATACACTGATTTAGACAAAGGATGAAGGTCACAGATTCTGATTAAATATTTTCCAGCTTTGCAGGTATTTGGGGGAAACACTCAAGAAGGAGAGACAAACATTCCCCCGAAAACAGTTTTTTAGTTTCTTGAGAACATTATGAAAAACAATTGTTCACAATAAATGCATTGCACATAAAAGCATACTGATGGAACGCTCGGTTTTCCTGATTTGCAGAAATGAATGTGTGTTGAACCAGGGAATGCTATAAATGTTGCACACTGATACAAATCCTGTTCTGAACAGAGACACACAATCGCATAGGCAGTATAAATATGAAAACATGCAACTTGGGCGGGGGGGCTTCTGTTGGTCCTATAAAAATGCTGCATATGCCCAGGATACATTTTAATGCATTTAGGGCGCAAAAGCTGAAATAATGCCACTGGTCTACAGTATTAAGAACATTCATTTTTTTAATAATGTTATGTATTGTGTTTGTTTTTTTTTTTTTTTTGTTAACTCTGATGCCAATAAATAACCGTTATACCCAAACTTAGGGTAACTTTATTCTCCATGGTTAGCAGTTTTGCTTTGATGCCAAAAAAATAACGTTTTCTTTTAACCCATCTCTGAGTAGCTCTGTTCTCCATGGCTGAATAACATTAGTAGTTTTAGATTGTGCATCATTGCAGTGATAGTTTTTCTATATTTCAATTTTGGATTTCACTTAAAATATTTTTGTCTTGCTCAGAAGAGGCAAAACCCACAAATTTCTTTTTTTTTTTGTTTCAGTTGGTGGCTTCTGGAATGGGAGTTGCGTGACCGAGTCTCATTCCCCAAGTGTCGTTTGCACTTGAAAAGAAAGGCCGGTGTGGAAGGCTGTTCTCATGAGTCAAAGCAAAAGCAAAAATCCCTTGATTTTTCTCTGCTTCCAAAATATGATTCCTTTCTGGTAGTTTTACTTCAGTAGCCTGTAGCCTACTGTCCAGATTGTCCATGCTCAGGCTCAAGGCATTTCGAGGATGTAGATGGCTTTCCAGAAAGCATTTTTCATTGGGGTCTGAGATGGCCATTCCAAGTGAAGGTGGTAGGTGCCGGGCACCCATTTCTTCTTGAGCGTTATGGTGATTACTCTGAGAGTATAGCAGACTGGTAGAACGCCAGGCAGTTGGCTTTCGGCCTCTCCTCGGGCGGGAGACACGGCAACTTTGCCTCTTGATGTGGCGATGAAGGTGGTCAGAGCGTGTGAAGCTTTTATAGCAGTGCTCACACTGGTAGGGGCGCACGCCGGTGTGAATGCGCAGGTGGTTCTTCAGATCATAATTGTGCACAAACTTTGAGTTGCAGTGGATGCAGATGTACGGCCTTTCACCTGTGTGCTTTCGCATGTGGATCTTCAGTTTATCTTGCCTGGAAAAAAAAAAAAAAGAAAAAGTCGGTCAAAGTCAATCTTACTCCATGAACATAAATCCATCCATCCATTATCCAACCTGCTATATCCTAACTACAGGGTCACGGGGGTCTGCTGGAGCCAATCCCAGCCAACACAGGAGACAAACCCCAGGCAGGGTGCCAGCCCACCGCAGGACACACACCCACACACCAAGCACAATTTAGGATCACCAATGCACCTAACCTGCATGTCTTTGGACTGTGGGAGGAAACCCACGCAGACATGGGGAGAACATGCAAACTCCATGCAGGGAGAACCCGGGAAGCGAACCCAGGTCTCCTAACTGCGAGGCAGCAATGCTACCACTGCACCACCATGCCGCCCATAAATCCATTCTTATTTTTGAAATATGTAACTGCACAAAATAAAACGTACAAATGGATTTTTAAAATATACAGCATACAAAAATATTCACGGTGGTACAGTGGTAGCGCTGCTGCCTCGCAGTTAGGAGACCCGGGTTCGCTTCCCGGGTCCTCAGTGTCTGCGTGGGTTTTCTCCCACAGTCCAGAGACATGCAGGTTAGGTGGATTGGCAGTCCTAAATCCTCCCTAGTGTGTGTTTGGTGTGTGTGTGTGCGGTGGGCTGGCGCCCTGCCCGGTGTTTGTTCCTGCCTTGCACTCTGCGCTGGCTGGGATTGTCTCCAGCAGACCCCCGTGACCCTGTGTTAGGATATAGCAGTTTGGAGAATGACTGACTGATCCTTGTTAGAGCACACCATCATACAATGCTTAATAAAGCAAAAAACAGTACACGTTGTGTACACACTGTTTCAACTAGTTGTTTTTTTCCCTGGCATACTTCAAAGCCATTTTTGTTTGATTAATTAGTTATATTAAATTCCCTTCTATGAGTTTGTGTATTCTTTAGCAAAGTGGTGACTACTCATCTACGATGGATTATGCCTTGTGTCTAATAACTCCCCATGTCAATAAGCTGGACTTAATGGGTTTAAAAATGGGTGGCTGGATAGAATAAGTGCGCACATACACACACATACACACATATATAGACATACGTATGTATTTAAGCAACACTGCTTAATCATAGCTTACCTGGCACTGAATAGCCCTAATTGTCACAGTTTAGCTATTGAACAAAAACAATCAATTACAAAGCAAAGATTCATACACATATTTCCTATCAATATAATGTTTGTTTATTAATATATATTGTGATATTCTCTAGATGTTCTAAATGATGTGCATTAAATGTTGTGGTTATTTCAACATCGGACAATGTAGCCCAGGCTGTGACTGACCAAACCCCAGCTTGTGTCCACATAACAGGACATAGCGGGTTGGACAATGACTGAATGACAAAAATATTCATAATCCATCAATAGCACGGGATTAGGATGTAGTTCAACTATGCCATTAGGTGTCGCATGCCTACTGTCTTGTAAATCAGTCTACCATGTGGCATTGTGCTGAGCTGATCGAGATGCGTATTTCTGATATTTATTCTACAATGGTGTGTATGACTTCAGCAATTTTCAGGTGGATGATAAATTGGACTGGACTGCCAATACTGATACTTTGTGCAAGAAAGGACGGAGCCGACTATACTTCCTTAGAAGGCTGGCGTCCTTCAACATCTGCAATAAGATGCTGCAGATGTTCTATCAGACGGTTGTGTTGAGCGCCCTCTTCTACGCAGTAGTGTGCTGGGGAGAAAACATAAAGAAGAAGGACGCCTCACGCCTGGACAAACTGGTGAGGAAGGCAGGCTCTATTGTAGACATGGAGCTGGACAGATTAACATCCGTGGCAGAGTGACGGACACTGAGCAGGCTCCTGTCAATCATGGAGAATCCACTGCAACCACTGAACAGGATCATCTCCAGACAGAGGAGCAGCTTCAGCGACAGACTGCTGTCACCGTCCTGCTCCACTGACAGACTGAGGAGATCGTTCCTCCACCACACTATGTGACTCTTCAATTCCACCCGGGGGGGGGGTAAACGTTAACATTATACAAAGTTATTGTCTGTTATACCTGCATTGTTATCACTCTTTAATTTAATATTGTTTTTTATCAATATGCTGCTGCTGGAGTATGTGAATTTCCCATTGGGATTAATAAAGTATCTATCTATCTATCTATCTATCTATCTATCTATCTATCTATCTATCTATCTATCTATCTATCTATCTATCTATCTATCTATCTATCTATCTATCTATCTATCTAATGTTTGTTTATTAATATATATTGTGATATTCTCTAGATGTTCTAAATGATGTGCATTAAATGTTGTGGTTATTTCAACATCGGACACTGTAGCCCAGGCTGTGACTGACCAAACCCCAGCTTGTATTCACATAACAGGACATAGCAGGTTGGACAATGACTGACCGACAAAAATAGATAGATAGATAGATAGATAGATAGATAGATAGATAGATAGATAGATAGATAGATAGATAGATAGATAGATAGATAGATAGATAGATAGATAGATAGATAGATAGATAGATAGATAGATAGATAGATAGATAGATTTGAAATTTTTACTAAAGCAAATGTATGTCATTAGTTTAACCTAAAGCATCCTCTGTGGAGTATTTCGAAATAGAAAAATAATTGCAAAGATTTTCTTTTGTAACAAGAGAAGGACTCCTTCAGAGTCACTTAGTTTATAGCAGTCGGCATCTTTGGATATCTCAGAATCTTCATAACATAAAGAAGCAATGTAGAAGTGTTTTAGGATGCCCATAATGCACATGCATGTGTATTCACACACAAACCTGTACATTTACATTAATTTACTGTATTTGTAATAATGAAATGATGGTGTGTTTCTCTCATTTACAGTATGATCGGTGTGCTGTAGCGGAGGGCTTTCCATGGAGAGCACTGAATAACAGGATCTTTGCCTGGGATGAAACATTGTGGCTAAATGTAAAAGTAGAGGCATTGAGTCTTTGCTTTCCTTATCTTGGTGAGGACAGAATGTTGGACCCTTTTGATAATAATAATAATAATAATAATAATATTGATAATAATAAGAAGAAGTGGGCTATGCCATGAACTGAAGTTCTATCTGGCTCTTGAATTTTGCCCAATGCTGCTGTCACTGGCTCTGACCCTGATCACTCAATGTTTAAATGTCTATGTTAGAATAATATTATCATGTCACTAAACAATGAAAATTAAAGTTAGGACAATGAAAGGTCCATCTTCAGTACTTCTGATCATGGGGTCTTTAAAGTGAGAGTCTAAAAGCTCCATTAATACAGGACTTTGTGGAACTGTAACTACCTAAATGCTGATATTACTTGATATTGAAGTGGTGACGTCTAAATGCGTCCATATAAAAATCACAACTAGTTCCCAGAGAATGTGTAATCTAAGTTATCTGCATTTTTGCATTCTTCTCAAACTGCTAAGTCCATAGCCCACCCACCTTAATTAAAGGACGAATGTTTGTGTGTGTGTGTCTGTGTATCTGTGTCTCTTTCTGGTTGCTGGGGTTAGGAAAATAAATTAAAAGATAGACAAAACATGTATAGGCAGGGTAAAAAAAAATCCAAAATGATTTTAAAAATACCAAATAGTTGGCTAAAAATAAGAAAACTGGCTTTCTGGGCCTATTCTGTTATGGAATGTTCTACACTGGCAACAGCAGTGTGGTAGCGACTTTCTTACACACACTTTGATAGATAGATAGATAGATAGATAGATAGATAGATAGATAGATAGATAGATAGATAGATAGATAGATAGATAGATAGATAGATAGATAGATAGATAGATAGATAGATAGATAGATAGATAGATAGATAGATAGATAGATACTTTATTAATCCCAAGGGGAAATTCACAAATATGCATAATCCGTCAATAGCACGGGATTAGGATGTAGTTCAACTATGCCGTTAGGTGTCGCATGCCTACTGTCTTGTAAATCAGTCTACCATGTGGCATTGTGCTGAGCTGATTGAGATGCATATTTCTGATATTTATTCTACAATGGTGTGTATGAATTCAGCAATTTTCAGCAATGCACATCAGGTTGCATCGAATATCAAGACAACGATGACTGGGTTTTTTAACATTAGCAGACTTGTTAATAAAGAGTCTCCCTGTGAATAGACTGTTAATCAGCAACATTACACTGAACTGCTGAGGCATTTGCAGCAAGGTATCAGGAATAAAACGTCCAGAGCAGTAGTGCATGCAAAACTGCATTCTGCACAATGACAGCACACATCCACACAGTTTTTGACAGAAAACAAACTGATTTCTACTTCACAATGGCCTTAATCGACAGATCTCACTTCCTGTGATTTTGTTTTTCCCTGAAATTAAAATTGAGACTGAAGCCAAGATGACTTGTTATTGTGAGAGAAATCCGTGAAAAATAAATGGCAGAGAGCTGTAGACACAGTAATACAAGACGAGGACAGGAAATGTGTTTAGGAATGGGAGAAATGAAAGGACAAGTGTATTGCATCTCAAGGAAAGTATTTTGACAGTGATTAAAAGGGAATAGCTGTAAGTTGTATTTTTGAACAATTCTAGGAGTTTTTGCGTCCTCACTCAGATATTTATTTATCTGTTTCCTTTCATTTCAGGGATGTATGGAAGTTGCTCAGTACTGGAAAAGTACTTAAAAAAACAATTTTCCAAACAGTATCCATCCATTTTCCAACCCGCTATATCCTAACTACAGAGTCAGTTATTACTGTCACAACAGAAGCATTGTGTGATACACTATACTATCATTTACACAAAACTGGCGGAAACGTGGACGGCACGGTGGCGCAGTAGTAGCGCTGCTGCCTCGCAGTTAGTTCGCTTCCCGGGTCCTCCCTGAGTGGAGTTTGCATGTTCTCCCCGTGTCTGCTCTGGTTTCCTCCCACAGTCCAAAGACATGCAGGTTAGATGCATTGGTGGTTCTAAATAGTCCCTACTGTGTGCTTGTTGTGTGTGTGTGTGTGTGTGCGCACCCTGTGGTGGGCTGGCGCCCTGCCCGGGGTTTGTTTCCTGCCTTGCGCCCTGTGTTGGCTGGGATTGGCTCCAGGAGACCCCCGTGACCCTGTAGTTAGGATATAGCGGGTTGGATAATAGATGGATGATCTATATGAGATGTAGCAATGTACTGTATATCCGTAATGATCTGTAGTTTGATGTTCAGTAGTAGTAATAATATCAATTGTACAGAGTCCAGGGAAATTCTTACTTGCACATCCAATTAACATGCAACATGTCACTACTCTCTGGCACCTTGATAAACAAGAGTGTAGTAAAATATAAACTTCATTTTATTGAACAGAAATATTTTCATCACAACTCTGAGGCTAGGGATCTGCGCTGCCAATCGGAAGGTTGCAGGTTCGAATCCCGTAAATGCCAAAAGAGACTCTGCTCTGTTGGGCCATTGAGCAAGGCCCTTAACCTGCAATTGCTGAGCACTTTGAGTAGTGAGAAAAGCGCTATATAAATGCAAAGAATTATTATTATTATTATAATTACAAGAGGGATCCACCCCCTGCTCGCTTCGCTCGCCTACCCCCGGCGTTGGGTATCCTGAAATACATTAGTCGAGCTTGTTCGTTTTGGAGTCGTGCCCGCTTTGCCCGCGGCATTTTAGACGCGCGTTGTAGGCACCTGCGTTCATTGAGTTTATCCTGGCGGGCTCGTGTTTGTATATCCGTCAGTTGAGCTCGTTCGTTTTGAACCCGTGCCTGCTTTGCTTCCGCAGTTTCAGACGCACATTGTAGGCGCCTGCGTTCATTGATCTTATCCAGCTGGGCTCATGTTTGTATCGTTGAACTGTATTGTGTTTGAATTTGGTGTAAAGCGTTCAGCGGTTTGTACAATCCCAAGCAGCACATTATTCCTAACTTCACTCCGCAGGAGTGCCACTCACAATATGGCGGTGACGCCTGCGCATTCCGTACTATGTCGGGTTTCACTATGCTGTGTAGGCGCCTTTGCCTTTCGTACTTTCCTGTGCGTTCCGACGCGCGATGTAGGCGCCTGCACCTTCCGTACTATGTCGGGTTTGCCTCTGCTGTGTGGTGTGGACGTTTATGGTTCCGTATTCTCTGGGCTTGTTGCTTTATTTCTTATTTCTGTTAGTTGAGCTCTTTCGTTGTTGGCGGTGTATAGCGCGTTTCAGGCGCCTGCGCTTTCCGTACCATCTCGGGTTTGATTATGCGGTGTGTTGTGGACTTTTGTGGACTCTGTAGTGTGTCCCGTTTTACTCTGGGCCGGGGGGCTGTATCCTCTTTTTTGGTGTGGCTGTGTCATTACCGCTTTCCGTACTATCTCAGGTTTGATTTGTGAACCTTTGTGGACTCCGGAGTCTGTCCCGTTTCACTCTGGGGCGGGGGGCTGATTCCTCGTTTTTGTGTGGCGCCTGCGCACTATGTCTCCTGTATCCATGGGCATGTACCTGCGTCCATATCCGGTTTACCATTCTCGGTTAGTAATATGGATTCCTTTTAGAATCTACCAATGGTTGAATGCTTCTAAAGATCAAATAATACGTTTTTATTGCTGGTAATTTACCCACAATGCTGGATCAGTATCTTTCACGTTGTTGCTGCCAGTGTGTAGTTTTTTTTTCTTGGAGGTATTCTGGTTTTCTCCCTACATCCTAAAGATATGCCGCTAAGGTTGAATCGAGATTCAGAACTGGCCCTGTCAGTGTGTGAGCGAGAGGACTGTGTGATGGACTGATGCCCTTTTTAGATGTAGTTCTTGTCCTGTGCAAGATTCTTCTGTGATGACCTCCAGCCCCCTACAACCATAACATCTGAGTCTGTTACGTTCATTTAACTGATAATGTAAATAATGTGCCCTCTAGTATACCCAATGACATATTGTGCAATGTATAAACTAGTTTAGCTGCTGTTCTATCTATTGATAAATCTCACCTGGTAAACCGAACCTCGCAGATATTACACATGTATGGCTTCTCTCCAGTGTGCGTCCTCATATGCCGAGGCAGTTTTCCTGCTCCCTGGATCACCTTGTTACATATAGGGCATTGTTGGGAGGCTTTGGGTTTCATTTTTCTTTCTTCCTCAAGTTGCCACGGTGGAAAGAGTCCAGTAAGATGGGTGGCACTTAAAAAGTTCAGGTAAGTGCTGAAGTCACTCTCTTCTTTAATGGGTCCAAGCTGAGTTCTAGAACTGAGGCCAATTAGGTCTTTAAAAAATTCACTGGGAAAGCCGTTGGGTTGGAGTTCATCTTTAAGCTCCTCTTTAATTTTCTCTTTCTTAATTACCAGATCCAGAGGACCACTTTCCATTTCTTGGTGGCGGTGGTCAAGAATCTGAGGAAAGGCAGCAAAATCCCCAGCCCACATGGGTGGAAAAAAGCTGGGCATAAGTGGGGAAAAGTTTGGTCTGCTGTCAGGTAGGTTTATTTTTGGATAAAGCCCTTCTTGCAATAGAGATTCGATGGAGAAGTCTCGTAGGGGTCCATATGTTCCACCATCCAGACAAGTGGCTCCTTGCTCCTTTGGTTTATCGGTAAATTGTTCAACAATTTTGAAGTCCCTTGATTTGTCCCTGCAAAAATCTTCTTCAGGTGTGCGCTCTGGGTTAGAGGTGCTTGGGCAACTGTTCTGTGCAATGGCTGATTTCTCTGATTCCTGTGGCTCTAAAATTTCAGATGCATTTTCTTCTTCCTCTTCGTCCTCTTCCTCATCATCCTCTTCCTCATCTTCTTCTTCATCTGCCTCCCTATGTGTCTCCATAATTTCAAGGCACACATTAATTACACATGGAATCTCCAGCATCTGAGCAGCATTGAGGATTTCCTTAACATTAGAGGCAGTGATAGTTAATGTGGAGGTGTAAGTAAACTCTAAGATTGCGCCCAAGGATTCCGGGGTAACAAAATCAATCTCATAAACATTGTGCTGTTCACCTGAGGAGCCCACAGTGAAGAGCTTTTGAAAGTACTTGCTGCAGGCAGCCAAGACAGAGCGGTGCGTGTAGTACTCGTGCTCTTTGACAATGAGAAGGACGTCACATAGGAGCCCATTTTGCCTTTGCTCATTAAGGCTGCACAGAACATCACTGCTGTGGTTGGGGAAAGGGATCCCAATCAGGTCATCATCACTACTTGCCATATTTTCATCAGAATCTAAAAAGAGAACAGAAATAAAATTATTTTCAAACACACAGATGTCAGAAATAGCACAGACCTAATCTCAATTGACTTTTTTGACATAGCATTTTCATGTAAGCAGTTACATGGGAGGCATTGGGGAGTAACTTCATCACATTTCCTGGAGTCATGGATCCGAATCCTCGATCACCCACTGCGTCTGGTGCATTTACTGAATATGTTCACTCCACGTCCATGCGATTTTCCTCTAGGTACTCTGTTTCGTCTCTCATATTACAAACCCTTCTGTATGTTAACTGGTGATGCCATATTGAACCAAGTGAGTACGTTAGTGGTCCTATCATTCAGCTGATTGTCCCCTCTAGATTGTATTACTCTCAAGCTTGGATACAGCTTCTAGGGGGTACAACCATAAGCTGAAATATAATGAATAATGGATGTTAGCCATTCTACCTTCCAATTACAGTGACTAGAGTTCAAGTTCCACACCCCAAAGTTGTCTGCTTGGAGTTTGTATGTTCTCCCATTGTTTGTGTGGATTTTTTTGTCCCACATGCCCAAAACCGCAGGTGTGTGAGTGTGCGCATGAATGGGTCCTGTGATAGACTGGTACTGTTTCCTCCCTTTTGTCCAGTGTTTCTGGGACAGGGGCATCAGCATACTGTGACCCTGACTGGTTTAAGTGGGTTTGATTATGAATGTTACCAAGATGAAATCCTGTCACTGCCGGTAAATGAGACTCTGCTTCATTTTAGAAGTAATGGAATCTGACCTGAGTGAGATGTAGAAATGTATGTCTTAATGATCTGCAATTTAGTAGTAGTAGTTAAGACTGTCAAGTGTACTGTACAGAATACACCGAAACAGTTACTTGCATGCCCACCCAGCATGCAACACATTACCATTCTTTGACCTCATGATAGATAGATAGATAGATAGATAGATAGATAGATAGATAGATAGATAGATAGATAGATAGATAGATAGATAGATAGATAGATAGACCACTATATGATAGATAGATAGATAGATAGATAGATAGATAGATAGATAGATAGATAGATAGATAGATAGATAGATAGATAGATAGATAGATAGATAGATAGATAGATAGATAGATAGATAGATAGATAGATAGATAGATAGATAGAGTGGTGGAACGCACCTATGACACTGGATCCAGGGGAGCAGCCATGGGATGCACGTGACGTCCCCTGTAACACTTGGTGCTACGACCCCCGGGTTGCATCGGGGCTGGTAATATGGTTGGGCTCCGTGGAAACCGCCAGGGGGAGCAGCAAGGCTTAACAAGCTCGTCTGGGCAGGAGCACAGCCACACCCGGAAGTGCAGCCAGAAGTAGGTCAACGAGCACCTGGAGCACTTCCGGGTTGGCTATAAGAGAAGCCTGCATCCACTACACAGGGCGCCAGAGTGAAGAAGAAGAAGAAGAAGAAGAAGAAGAAGAAGAAGAAGAAGAAGAAGAAGAAGAAGAAGAAGAAGAAGAAGAAGAAGAAGAAGAAGAAGAAGAAGAAGCCGCCGCCGCCGCCGCCGCCGCCGCCCTGGGAGGAGTGGAGGAAAGATGAGTGTGGTTTGGGGTGTTTTATTTGTGTTTTGGGACTGTGTTGTGCCTGTGGGGTTCACGGGGAAGACGTGACCAACAGGTGAAGAAAAATAAATGTTTTGTTTATTTTGCCCGTGCCTCCCGTGTCGGGTTGGCGCCAAACAAGCGCCAGTATCACAATAGTTAGTTAGATAGATAGGTAGATAGATAGATACTTTATTAATCCCAAGGGGAAATTCACATACTCCAGCAGCAGCATACTGATAAAAAACAATATTAAATTAAAGAGCAATAAAAGCGCAGTGCAAGTTAAAAAATGCAAGGTGGAGAGTGCAAGGCAGGTATAATATTCCATAATCTTGTATAATGTTAATGTTTACCCCCCCCCCGGGTGGAATTGAAGAGTCGCATAGTGTGGGGGAGGAACGATCTCCTCAGTCTGTCAGTGGAGCAGGACGGTGACAGCAGTCTGTCTCTGAAGCTGCTCCTCTGTCTGGAGATGATCCTGTTCAGTGGCTGCAGTGGATTCTCCATGATTGACAGGAGTCTGCTCAGCGCCCGTCGCTCTGCCACAGATGTCAAACTGTCCAGCTCTGTGCCTACAATAGAGCCTGCCTTCCTCACCAGTTTGTCCAGGCGTGAGGCGTCCCTCTTCTTTATGCTGCCTCCCCAGCACACCACCACGTAGAAGAGGGCGCTTGCCACAATTGTTTGATAGAACATCTGCAGCATCTTATTATCTTATTCTAAGGAAGTATAGTCAGCTCTGTCCTCTCTTGCACAGATCATCAGTATTGGCAGTCCAGTCCAGTTTATCATCCAGCTGCACTCCCAGGTATTTATAGGTCTGCACCCTCTGCACACAGTCACCTCTGATGATCACGGGGGTCCATGAGGGGCCTGGTCCTCCTAAAATCCACCACCAGCTCTTTGGTTTTGCTGGTGTTCAGGTGTAGGTGGTTTGAGTCGCACCATTTAACAAAGTCCTTGATTAGGTTCCTATACTCCTCCTCCTGCCCACTCCTGATGCAGCCCACGATAGCAGTGTCGTCAGCGAACTTTTGCACGTGGCAGGACTCCGAGTTGTATTGGAGGTCCGATGTATATAGGCTGAACAGGACCGGAGAAAGTACAGTCCCCTGCTGACCGCAATGTCAGACCTGCAGTTCCCGAGACGCACATACTGAGAAATGTAGAATGTTTTACAATACAGAACTTAATTTTATTTTCATCAATAGCGGGGTGGACAATGACTGACTGACTGACTGTTACATGGAGAAGTCTATGAATGATTGAAATTAAATGTATTTATTGATAGTAAAGATCAATTAATGAAATACTGTAACTGTTTATTACAGATAATTTCCATCCATCCATCCATTTTCCAACCCGCTGAATCCGAACACAGGGTCACGGGGGTCTGCTGGAGCCAATCCCAGCCAACACAGGGCACAAGGCAGGAAACAATCCTGGGCAGGGTGCCAACCCACCGCAGTACAGATAATTTCATTTGTCCATATTGAAAAATAAATGCTATAATTTAATACAAATGCGCTTACCACCAAAGCATTGATAACTTACATTCCAACCACTACCTAATCCTGATGTTTATGTGATGTAATGAAACTTTGAAGTCAGTCAGTCAGTCAGTCAGTCAGTCAGTCAGTCATTGTCCAACCCGCTATATCCTAACAGCCAGTGCGCTCACGCTGGGAATTCTACTCCAAATCCGCGCCTCCTGCTGCCTTCGCTGGCCTTATGCAGCGAGCCAACCTTCTCCTGGTCACTCCTGCCCCCAGGAAATGCTCAGCAGGAGCGACCAGTACCGTCGGCCCTCGGGTGCCGGCCAAACACCCCACTCGGGCTCGCCTCTCCCAGCTGCCTGCAAATCAGCGTGAGACTGCGCTTGCTCGCTCGCTTTCTCTATGCTTCCTGCCATCTTCTTCACCTTTATCCTCCCGTTCATTTTTTTTTTTTTTTGATTCCTTCCTTCTTTTTACCTTACCCGCCTCGCGCTTCTATTAAATTACGGGGACAGATGTGGCAATTAGCAGCTCCCGGCATCAATTACGGATGCGGACGACTCCTCACCTGTGCACTTTAGTGAGGACCGTCCGCATCACATACAGTATCACCTGGGAACCGCTCCTGCCACACATGCCATGTGTGGCCCAGATGACTTGAGCTGTGGACCTGCTACACCACACATATTAGTTCAATAACTCCTGTACTTAAGTAACACACTGTTACTGTTACATCTAACAAGTTATGAACTTTTTTATCAGATGGTTAAAAAATGTCCTGTGTAGATCACGAATAAACTACAAATAAAAGAGAAATTCCTATTTACTACTAGAATATCCTAGGAACTCCACCTTAGTGCTAGAGTGTTCTCTGTTTCTTTTTTTTAACTGTTTAGATAGATAGATAGATAGATAGATAGATAGATAGATAGATAGATAGATAGATAGATAGATAGATAGATAGATAGATACTTACTAATCATTTAGCCAGCTAAGAACGCCACAAGAATTCATATGTAGTAACAATACAAATAAAATGTTCAGAATGGGGCAATCTCTAAATGTTTCACAATCAGGCCGAAATTACACAGATAATGAAGCTGTCTGTAATGGACAGAAATAAGCCTTGTGGAGAAATGAATGTGCAAACATCACCTCTTTACTTTGGTTTGTGGACTATGCAAACCAATGCACTGTGTCATACTATTAATTTAACAAACATTCAGATGTTTAACAGCTTGTGACTGTGATGGCATGTCTGCTGAGTCAGTCACTTAGAGAAAATGTTACAGGAGGTGCTTTTTAAAGTTTTATGGTAAAAAGTGTGTCTTAGAAAATGATGTGCTTTTCTGATATATATATATATATATATATATATATATATATATATATATATTTTATATATACAGTGCATCCAGAAAGTATTCACAGCACATCACTTTTTCCACATTTTGTTATGTTACAGCCTTATTCCAAAATGGATTAAATTCATTTTTTTCCTCAGAATTCTACACACAACACCCCATAATGACAACATGAAAAAAGTATACTTGAGATTTTTGCAAATTTATTAAAAATAAAAAAACTGAGAAATCCCATGTACATAAGTATGCCCCTTTGGCAGCAATTACAGCCTCAAGTATTGTTGAATATGATGCCACAAGCTTGGCACACCTATCCTTGGCCAGTTTCGCCCATTCCTCTTTGCAGCACCTCTCAAGTTCCTTCAGGTTGGATGGGAAGCGTCGGTGCACAGCCATTTTAAGATCACTCCAGTGCTGGAGGCACCCACGGGGAGAACATGCAAACTCCACACAGGGAGGACCCGGGAAGCAGCGCTACTGTCTTGTTTAAAGATAAAAACCTATGGTGATGTCATTTTATAGTGAATTAGATGGCATCATTAATATGTGATACAACACATTTTATTGTAAAAATTAGCTGCAGACACTGTTAACTTTTAAGGCATTAACACATAATAAAAATTATTGTGGTCACAGTATCATTGACAGGCCACAAGAACACAAAATATATACGATTTAGAGTCTTGGGTTCAAAGTTTACCTGTAAACTTATTATAGCAAAATGTTTGCCTGTACTGTGAAAAGCACTATATAGAAATACATTGAAACATACCAGGTACATTTTTATCAGAAATAATGACAATAAATTTGATATTTGAATGCTGGAGGTACAATAAAAGGCCAAAATAAAGTCCATACACCATCTCCAGTATAATGCACAAAGCATATGTGCCATACTTTACATCCATCCATCCATCCATTGTCCAACCCGCTGAATCCGAACACAGGGTCACGGGGGTCTGCTGGAGCCAATCCCAGCCAACACAGGGCACAAGGCAGAGAACCAATCCCGGGCAGGGTGCCAACCCACTGCAGGACACACCAAGCACACAAACTAGGGCCAATTTAGAATCGCCAATCCACCTAACCTGCATGTCTTTGGACTGTGGGAGGAAACCCACGCAGACACGGGGAGAACATGCAAACTCCACGCAGGGTGGACCCAGGAAGCGAACCCAGGTCTCCTAACTGCAAGGCAGCAGCGCTACCACTGCGCCACCGTGCCGCCTGCCATACTTTACAGTTATCAAATATTTTGTACAGGTCATTTATTTTCTAAACCCATTCATCCATTTTCCAAGCCCATTTAATCCCTGAGCAGAGTAACAGGGAAGCTTGAGCCCATCTCAGCAAGCAGTGGACACAAGGCAGGGACCACCCCTGGACAGGGTGCCAGTCTATCGCAGGGTGATTAAACAGACACACACACACACACACAAATCTAGTATTGCCAATCCGAGTAACCTGTATGTTTCTGGACGGTGGGAGGAAACCCATGTGGACAAGGGAAGAACATGCAAACTCCACACTGGGAGGAACCGGGACATGAATCCAACCTTTCTTGTTGCAAGGCAGCAGCACTACTACTGTACCGCCATGTCACTCCCTTTTCTATCCCCACTTATTCCAATATGAAATTCACATGGAACCAGGACCTGCCCCGTGCAGTTTATAGTGTAAGAAAGGAACAAAGCCATGTTGGTGGTTAATCCATCACACACACACACAATCACTCACCAATTCAGAGTTACCAGTTAACTTACCCTGCACATGAATGGGATGTGGGAATGAAACTGGAATACCTGGGTAAAGCAATGTAAGAAAACAGTACGTGTTTGAGAAAAAGAGGGAGCGAGAATGTACCTGGTCGGGATTTACGTTCATTTCAATGTATTTCTATATAGTGCTTTTCACAGTACAGGCAAACATTTTGCTGTAATAAGTTTACAGGTAAACTTTGAACCCAAGACTAGATTTGTGTGTGTGTGTGTCTGTTTAATCACCCTGCGATAGACTGGCACCCTGTCCAAGGGTGGTCCCTGCCTTGTGTCCACTGCTTGCTGAGATGGGCTCAAGCTTCCCTGTTACCCCGCTCAGGGATTAAATGGGCTTGGAAGATGGATGAATGGGTTTAGAAAATAAATGACCTGTCCAAAATATTTGATAACTGTAAAGTATGGCGGGGCGGCACGGTGGCGCTGCTGCCTCGCAGTTGGGAGACCTGGGGACCTGGGTTCGCTTCCCGGGTCCTCCCTGCGTGGAGTTTGCATGTTCTCCCCGTGTCTGCGTGGGTTTCCTCCCACAGTCCAAAGACATACAGGTTAGGTGGATTGGCGATTCTAAATTGGCCCTAGTGTGTGCTTGGTGTGTGGGTGTGTTTGTGTGTGTCCTGCGGTGGGTTGGCACCCTGCCCGGGATTGGTTCCTGCCTTGTGCCCTGTGTTGGCTGGGATTGGCTCCAGCAGACCCCCGTGACCCTGTGTTCGGATTCAGCAGGTTGGAAAATGGATGGATGGATGGATGTAAAGTGTGGCACATATGCTTTGTACATTATACTGGAGATGGTGTATGGGCTTTATTTTGGCCTTTTATTGTACCTCCAGCATTCAAATATCAAATTTATTGTCATTATTTCTTTCTTTTTTTAAAAAGACTAAGATAAAAATGTACCTGGTACGTTTCAATGTATTTCTATATAGTGCTTTTCACAGTACAGGCAAACATTTTGCTGTAATAAGTTTACAGGTAAACTTTGAACCCAAGACTCTAAATTGTATATATTTTGTGTTCTTGTGGTCTGGTGCCTGTCAATGATACTGTGACCGCATGAATTTTTATTATCTGTTAATGCTTTAAAAGGGGTGGCGTAGTGGGTAGCGCTGCTGCCTCGCAGTTAGGAGACCTGGGTTTGCTTCCCGGGTGGAGTTTGCATGTTCTCCCCGTGTCTGCGTGGGTTTCCTCCCACAGCCCAAAGACATGCAGGTTAGGTGCATTGGCGATTCTAAATTGTCCCTAGTGTGTGTGCTTGGTGTGTGGGTATGTGTGTGTGTCCTGTGGTGGGTTGGCACCCTGCCCAAGATTTGATAGATAGATAGATAGATAGATAGATAGATAGATAGATAGATAGATAGATAGATAGATAGATAGATAGATAGATAGATAGATAGATAGATAGATAGATACTTTATTAATCCCGATGGGAAATTCACATTCTTCAGCAGCAGCATACTGATACAATAAATAATATTAAATTAAAGAATGATAATAATACAGGTGAAAAAAAACAGACAATAACTATGTATAATGTTAAATATTAACGTTTACCCCCCCTGGTGGAATTAAAGAGTCGCATAGTTTGGGGGAGGAACGATCTCCTCAATCTGTCAGTGGAGCAGGACAGTGACAGCAGTCTGTCGCTGAAGCTGCTCTTCTATCTGGAGATGATACTATTAAGTGGATGCAGTGGATTCTCCATAATTGATAGGAGCCTGCTGAGCGCCCGTCGCTCTGCCACAGATGTTAAACTGTCTAGCTCCATGCCAACAATAGATAATTTTTTACAATAAAATGTGTTGTATCAAATATTAATGATGCCATCTGATTCACTGTAAAATAACATCACCATAGGTTTTTATCTTTAAACAAGTCAGTAGCGCTGCTGCCTCGCAGTAAGGAGACCTGGGTTCGCTTCCCGGGTCCTCCCTACATGGAGTTTGCATGTTCTCCCCGTGTCTGCGTGGCTTTCCTCCCACAGTCCAAAGACATGCAGGTTAGGTGCATTGGCGATTCTAAATTGTGCTTGGTGTGTGCTTGGTGTGTGTGTGTGCCCTGCGGTGGGCTGGTACCCTGTGCTGGCTGGGATTGGCTCCAGCAGACCCCTGTGACCCTGTGTTAGGATATAGCGGGTTGGACAATGACTGACAAGACAAAATAGTAAAGCAAATAATATATTTTAACATTACTGAAGGTAAAAGTGATTATTTTGAAGGCAGAAATATTTATGTGGTATGACATACAGCAAACGGAATTAAGCAAGCAATAAAGCCATACTCGCTTATATGGATGTATAATGTTAAGCAATTAAATCATGATGTGTTTAAAAACACTCATTGTGTGTGTGTGTGTATAATGTGTGTATAAACTCCACTGAGGGTGTGGTAGTTCAAAATCCAGGACACAGTCCTGCCAGAAAAAGCACCTGGAGCGAGGGCAGGATCCTGTATGTATTGGCTCCCACCCACCCTATCAAATATAAAACACAAACTTACAGGAGTTTCAGGTAATGCACCTGTCGTTCAGCCCTCAGGTCTGATGGGTGCTGCTTCTGTTGTTTCAGTTGACTGTTATGAATGCTGCGTGCAAAGACTTGAACTAAACTATGAAAAGAAACTCAGAAATACACTACATCTCGGAGTTTAAAATGAATACCCTTCTGCCAAATGTGAGAAAAGCACATTAGAGGCCATCACAATACAACTAACATCAACATGACATAGAAATCTCAAAAAGTTTTATTATTGTCTAAATCTTCCTGATTAAGAGGGCAAGTAAATTTTGGAAACTTGTGTAATCTGCAGTAAAAGCCTACATCTTGCTCTAGTTTCCATTTTATTCAACTTCTCCGTTTGTCTATTAAAGACGGAGGAACCTACAGTTAGGTCCATAAATATTTGGACAGAGTCAACTTTGTTCTAATTTTGGTTCTGTACGTTACACACAATTAATTTTAAATGAAACAACTTGGATGCAGTTGAACCGAGTATTAGAAATGAACATTTTATTTACAGTTATTTAATTTGTCCAATTACTTTTGAGCCCCTGAAATGAAGGGATTGTGTTCAAAAAATGCTTTAGTTGAAAAAAAATCGTTTTGTTCACCCCACTGAATTAAAGCTGAAAGTCTGCACTTCAACTGCATCTGAGTTGTTTCATTTAAAATTCATTGTGGTAACGTACAGAACCAAAATTAGAACAAAGTTGTCTCTGTCCAAATATTTATGGACAGAGAAGTTGTTAGGAACAACTGCAGAAATATAGCTATAATAGATAGACAGACAGCTAAATTTATGTAACACTCTGGACGCTCAAAGCACTTTACACAGATAGAGGGGAGCCACTTCCAACACCATCAATGTGTAGCATGCTCCTCAATCATGGTGGTGGAGGAGATGAGAGAGGTAGTTAGCTAGTCAGGGACAACAGATTAATAGGGGGGGGGGCTGAATGGACAAGGCAGTGATGGACAATTTAGACACAACAGTAGGGTAAGCAGAGTCGGGATTTTGGTTTTACATCTCATATGAACTATAGCATTTGCTCCCTGCTGGCCTTACTAACACCTCTTCCTAAAGCAAGTTTTTGAATTGGCCAAGTACAAAAATGCTGGCATACCATTATAGCATTATATAATAGCTGAGATATCTGTTTATCCATCTTATACTGTATGCTGCATCCCTGTTACATAGTGCCTTATCTATCTATCTATCTATCTATCTATCTATCTATCTATCTATCTATCTATCTATCTATCTATCATATAGTGCCTTTCAGATTATCTATCTATCTATCATATAGTGCCTTTCAGATTATCTATCTATCAATCATATAGTGCCTTTCAGATTATCTATCTATCTATCTATCTATCTATCATATAGTGCCTTTCAGATTATCTATCTATCTATCTATCTATCAATCATATAGTGCCTTTCAGATTATCTATCTATCTATCAATCATATAGTGCCTTTCAGATTATCTATCTATCTATCTATCTATCTATCTATCTATCTATCTATCTATCTATCTATCTATCTATCTATCATATAGTGCCTTTCAGATTATCTATCTATCTATCTATCAATCATATAGTGCCTTTCAGATTATTTATCTATCTATCTATCATATAGTGCCTTTCAGATTATCTATCTATCTATCTATCTATCTATCTATCTATCTATCTATCTATCTATCTATCTATCTATCTATCTATCTATCTATCTATCTATCTATCATATAGTGCCTTTCAGATTATCTATCTATCATATAGTGCCTTTCAGATTATCTATCTATCTATCAATCATATAGTGCCTTTCAGATTATCTATCTATCTATCTATCTATCTATCTATCTATCTATCTATCTATCTATCTATCTATCTATCTATCTATCTATCTATCTATCTATCATATAGTGCCTTTCAGATTATCTATCTATCTATCTATCTATCTATCTATCTATCTATCTATCTATCTATCTATCTATCTATCTATCTATCTATCATATAGTGCCTTTCAGATTATCTATCTATCTATCTATCTATCTATCTATCTATCTATCTATCTATCTATCTATCTATCTATCTATCTATCTATCTATCTATCTATCTATCTATCATATAGTGCCTTTCAGATTATCTATCTATCTATCATATAGTGCCTTTCAGATTATCTATCTATCTATCATATAGTGCCTTTCAGTTTATCTATCTATCTATCTATCTATCTATCTATCTATCTATCTATCTATCTATCTATCTATCTATCTATCTATCATATAGTGCCTTTCAGATTATCTATCTATCTATCTATTACTATACCTTACAATTAGTATACAGTTCTGCCATAATTTTTACTACCCTTCCTCAGTTTTTTATTTTAATCTTTTTTAGTAATCATTATGATGTTTTCTTTAGTAATAAACATTTTTGTTTCTACTGGAGATGAGCCGGAGACTATACAGAATACAGGATCTTGAATATAATATCAAACATGAGAAGTACATACACCGAGAAACTTCCAGCATAAAATACTGAATTACTACAGTAGATAGATTTTAACAGTTCAATAGACTTGAACAGATCTTCAGGAATGCCTAATACAATAACTCTACAACCTGCTGCTAAATATATTCCTTCCTTGATTACATGATTGCTAGGAGCTGGACTCTTCACTGCTTCAGTAGCGAAGAAAAATTGTTAAGAATAAGTAAAATCATTGTGTTTTTATTTTTGTATTTAAAAAAGGTTATTTGTATGTTCTAATTTGCAGCACAAAGAATATTTTCTGAATGCGCTTTTTCTTCTTCCTAAAACTTATTGATAGTTGTTTGAGTGTAGTGCATTTCAGCCTGGACCCTTAAGCTCCGTTACACAGACACTGTAGCTGTGTTACTTACAGTTATGAGGGAGGTTCTACACAATTTCCAGGCCTGGTTCTGTTAAGACATCACACCTCATGCTTTCTTTATTTGTGTCACCGGTTCCTGTGAGGTTTACACATCCTCCAAGTCCCTGTGTTGGTTTTCTCAGGTAATGCTGGTTTTCCTCCATCATTCCAAAGGACTGTATGTTGGGTTATTTGGCCTTGTATGAGTGAGTGTGTTTTGTTTGGTCCGGTATTGTGATGCAGCCCTGAAATGGATTAAGGAGATTCACAAATGGACAGATTAATGGTTGGATGGAAATTAAAATGGATTGAGCCATCGATCATGATTAAATAAAAGAAATTGTTGAAATTTTAAATATCTGCGGTGAATAAAAATATGTAATGTAGCTCAGCATTTGCTGCCTGAAACTGGATTTTTCACATGCATTGCTGATATACAGGTTGAGACCAAACAGGCATAACAGAAATATTGTGGCGCTGGTGGGGAAGAGGATTTGGCAGAATGATTATGAGTGAAGTTTTTCCAATCATTCGACTGTCTCCTAATAGAAACCATTCTGTAACTCCACACCCCTCTCCCCATGCAAGTCATTAACTCAAATTAAATTCCTGATCACAGCCAACAACTCCGATGTAATCCACATGACGATAATTAAAACTCATTTAAAAGTGTGAGTCACTTCAGTTTCAATAAGTTGGTCACTCTGAATTATCAAACTGAGCCACAATGTAAAGAAGAAAGCAGAGTTTTTCCCTGTGATCAGGATTTAAACTGGTACTTTGTATTGGGCAAAGCCTTAATCGATAGACAGTGGCATCTTTATGTGACAAATGAGTAGCACTGGTACTAGTGATGGCAGGAGTGCTGTCATTGATCATTTAATATCGGGCACTGGTTTCTGAGCCGCCTTAGCTTTGGGTACTGTTTGAGTGCTTCTGAAAAATTATAGAGCACTGGCCACTTCATCTTACTGAAGTACTGCTTTAATTTTGTCTAAATAATTTGTCACTTTCTCCTCTTGCAATGTTGTATTGTCTACCATGTTTGTGACAGGCAGGTCATACTGTATTTTTAATATGAAATGTTAAATGATGTTAGACATTCATTAATAGTGACCACAAAGAGTCCATCCATCCATTAACTAATGTGCTATAACCTAACTTACAGGGTCACAGAGGTCTGCTGGAGCCAATCCCAGCCAGCACAGACAAAAAAGCAGGAAACAAACCCCAGACAGGACACACACAAACTAGGAACGCCAGTGCTTTAACCTGTATGGCTTTACTGTGGGATGAAACCCACGCAGACACGGGGAGAACATGCAAACTCCACGCAGGGAGGACCCGGGAAGTGAACCCAGGTCTCCTAACTGCGAGGCAGCAGCGCTACCACTGCGCCACCACAAAGAGTCCCATGTCTTTAATACTGGACCCAGACTGGTGGGGCTATTTAGTGTAAGCAATGTATCCTAGTGGCTGACATACTGGACTGTAAATGACAAGGTTGCCAGTTCAGTTCTGATCATTGATTCACTTTTTATCCAAGTCGTTAAACCTGACAGGACTGATATTGTAGAACTTTCTACAGTGATACTTGTACAGAAGTTTCCATGTACAGTGGAACCTCGGGCAGGGGCGGCTTTAGGCATGTGCCAACTGTGTACCTGCACAGGGCTGCCAAATCCCAGGGACCGCCATGCCAATATATATTGAATATAAAACAGAGAAAATAACGACATGGCTGACAGCAATGTGGCAGAAAAAACATTGTGTTTCTTATTAATTAGTACGCTGTATTTACTAATGTCGCTAGAGTCGGAGCAGTAAGCTATATGTAGTATTGTAACGTCCGCAACGGGCGTGGCTATCCGCCGTGCATAACATACCATATTGACATTGGCGGGTGAAGGGGCCACCGATTCTTTCTCTGCCCAGGGCCGCAACGAACCTAGAGCCGCCCCTGCCTCGGGTCACGAACGTCTCTGAACACGTACAAATCGGGTTACGACCAAAACGTTCGCCAAACTTTTGCATCTGTTCATGACCACACACTCGGGTGACGAACAAGCCAGTTTCCCTTCCGGTTCGTACGCGCCGATGATTTCCGTACGTGTTCAGTCTCTCCCTGTGCATTCCCTGTGCAGCGAGTGTGAGTGAGTGAGTGAGTGAGTGAGTGAGTGAGTGAGTGAGTGAGTGAGTGAGTGAGTGAGTGAGTGAGTGAGTGAGTGAGTGAGCGAGCGAGCAAGAGAGAGAGAGAGAGAGAGAGAGAGAGAGCAAGAGAGCCCAAGCAGAAGAAGTAAGTAAACACTTAGTTTACTATTACACTGTGCATTCTATGGTATAATTAACTATTTTTGTGCTTAAAAATCTTTTTTAAAAAAAAATATGTTTACATACAGCTCCTACGGTCCAGAACGGATTAATTGTATTTACATACAATCCTATGGGGGAAATTACTTTCCACTGTACAGTGCTTTGGGGCAGTTTTCACATGGGAGATCGAGACATCCATTGATGGGGTAAAATTCTACTGCAGAACAAACTCCTGGACAAACCAATGTTCATTTACAAAGAAACAATTTTGATTCTGTAGTCAACACTGGGAGAACAGTCAAAGTCCACATAGACAGTCCCTTGGGCATAATTCATTACTTGGCAAGCTGTAGCTATAACATATCAGTCCCACTATAAAATGGTGGCATATAAAATCAAATATTTTAGTTGATATTACTACTTACTACAAACAATATTTAAGGAATATGACAGTAATTGTTTCTGATTCAACATCAGGCTTTGTGTGTATGTAAATTTCTTTATACGATATTTTATTTATTGTATAGCACTTGGGGTGGCACGGTGGCGCAGTGGTAGCGTTGCTGCCTTGCAGTAAGGAGGCCTGAGTTCACTTCCCGGGTCCTCCCTGCATGGAGTTTGCATGTTCTCTCCATGTCTGTGTGGGGCATGGGGCAGGTGTGCAATCGTCATCACATTCTCACCTCTGCTTAATCCACCCTACACCTGTAAAATGTGTCTAATTTGCACTATGGAAATGTGCTAAATAAAATATCTTCTAAATTGCTTATAATTTGAGTGAAACAATTCTCTGAAGCCCTGTGCTTAGCGGCGCTGCCTCACAGATCTAATGTTGTACGTTTGAATGCCATACCCAGTCGTTGTCTGTGGCAGTATGTCCCTTTTTCTCCATGCCTGCTTGTTTTTTTTTATCCCATACTGTATACCCAGGACCCTACCTGCCAATTTTATGTGGCAACTATACATTTTCTGCTGTGTTAGTGTGGGTGTGTAATGTATGTGAGTGGGTCTTTAAATGGACTGAAACCATTTCTAGAGCTAGTAATGCCTTGCTCTGATGCTGCCTCAGATGAGATATAAAAGTGAGGTTCTGACATTCTGTGGTCAAAAAAGGTCACTGAGTATCCGCCAAAAAAAGTAGAGTGTACCCAGATATCCCAGGTAAATCGATCATGTTGTTATCATCAATTCTGGCTGCCAAATCATTTCCTGTCTTTAAATGGCTATCTATCGCTCTCACCAGATCACCATCTAATAACCAATGAGTGATAGATAGATAGATAGATAGATAGATAGATAGATAGATATATAGATAGATAGATAGATAGATAGATAGATAGATAGATAGATAGATAGATAGATAGATAGATAGATAGATAGATAGATAGATAGAAATGCATTATATAGCATACAGATGAATATTTTGGAGTAGATGGCAGGATTAGATAGATAGATAGATAGATAGATAGATAGATAGATAGATAGATAGATAGATAGATAGATAGATAGATAGATAGATAGATAGATAGATAGATAGATAGATAGATAGATATGCATTATATAGCATACAGATGAATATTTTGGCGTAGTTGGCAGGATTAGATAGATAGATAGAAATGCATTATATAGCATACAGATGAATATTTTGGCGTAGTTGGCAGGATTAGATAGATAGATGGATAGAAATGCATTATATAGCATACAGATGAATATTTTAGCATAGTTGGCAGGATTAGATAGATAGAAATGCATTATATAGCATACAGATGAATATTTTAGCATAGTTGGCAGGATTAGATAGATAGAAATGCATTATATAGCATACAGATGAATATTTTAGCATAGTTGGCAGGATTAGATAGATAGATAGAAATGCATTATATAGCATACAGATGAATATTTTGGCGTAGTTGGCAGGATTAGATAGATAGATAGATAGATAGATAGAAATGCATTATATAGCATACAGATGAATATTTTGGCGTAGTTGGCAGGATTAGATAGATAGATGGATAGAAATGCATTATATAGCATACAGATGAATATTTTAGCATAGTTGGCAGGATTGGATAGATAGAAATGCATTATATAGCATACAGATGAATATTTTGGCGTAGTTGGCAGGATTAGATAGATAGATGGATAGAAATGAATTATATAGCATACAGATGAATATTTTGGCGTAGTTGGCAGGATTAGATAGATAGAAATGCATTATATAGCATACAGATGAATATTTTAGCATAGTTGGCAGGATTAGATAGATAGAAATGCATTATATAGCATACAGATGAATATTTTAGCATAGTTGGCAGGATTAGATAGATAGATAGAAATGCATTATATAGCATACAGATGAATATTTTGGCGTAGTTGGCAGGATTAGATAGATAGATTGAAAGAAATGCATTATATAGCATACAGATGAATATTTTAGCGTAGTTGGCAGGATTAGATAGATAGATAGATAGATAGATAGATAGATAGATAGATAGATAGATAGATAGATAGATAGATAGATAGATAGATAGATAGATAGATAGATAGATAGATAGATAGATAGATAGATAGATAGATACTTTATTATTCTCTGTCGGTCCTGACATTTTTCACCAGCGCAGCCAGTTCGTCGATCTTCTTTGGTAGTGAGTTCACATTTCCCAGGATCACAGAAGGCACTGAAGGCTTGTATCACCACTTTCTCGCTAGCTTCTTAGCCTTTAGCTTAGCGCCGACTCTGTTGCCATGATACCACCTTCTTACCTCGTCGGGTAAACAGGGAACCACACCGGCACAGGCCCTTGTTCTCAGCGCTTGAAGTTGACTATCTGAACAGACGAGTATCGATGTGTAAAAATCCATGTCCAAGTAGTAAAAAAGTGTCCAGGGAACGAGTCCACATAAAAGAAAGTGGTAGGAGTGATCAGAGAAATAGAGAAAAGGTAGAAAGATAAAGTCATACACAGAACTGCTGGAAAGGCTGCCACTCGTGTCGGCGCCTGATAGATGGAAGACGAGCATACTGGAGGAAAAATGACTGCTATTGAATCAACCAGGTGGATGCTGAAGTGGCTCACTGCTGTCTATGTAAAGGACTTTGAGTTTCCAGAAAAGTGCTGTATAAATGTAACTATCTGTCCCTGAAATGGATTTATTGGGTTTATAAATGTTATGTATGTTATGGCTTCAGTTGACTGGAGAGAGAAGTAACATGTTGAACTGTAAATCTGCATAGGTTTATGCTTTTCTATATTGGTCAATCAAAACCAACTTTAACTCTTTGAGGGCTGAATATTTTGTCCAAAAAGCTCAGTTTTCTGAAAAGCACACAATGCACTATTTTCACACATAAATCAACATAAAATGTCTGTCACTACGTGCTGCGGCTGCTGTTGGCGCCTGTTTGTCATCTCTGGCAGCTGCGGCTGCCCAGGGGCGGCTTGATGGCCTTGCAGGAATGCATGGAATGCGGGCCGGCTACCTCTCTGTCTTCGCACATCAGGTGGGCGACGGTGGCAGTCGCAGTGTGATGCAATATGGTTTGTACCTCTTGTCATCATGAGTGGTGGTCCTCCTAGGCGAACGCTGGTGTAAGCGTATCAGCTACACGAACGTGTTCAGCACCTCGATCAGCTGGGGACCAATAGGCTGATGCTGATACCTCAGTTTCTCCAGATCACTTGCATCAACCTCAGAGTCCGAAAAGTCAGAGTCTGATTCAGCGATAATACAGAAAACATCCATGGAGTACTTTGCTTTGCACATTTGCTTTAGTCTCACCAGATGCTGGTGCCATTTTTGAGGCTGTTTGTTCTTCACTACTTAAATCAACAAAGCTACGTAACTTTCCCTCAAGCAAAGAGAGTCGAACTAAAACATAAGGGAGAGTTTTGTCTCAGTTTATAGCCGATTACCATCCTCTACCCCTGAATTTTGACGAAAGTCAACATCAGCCCTGAAGGAGTTAAACCATTAACTGAAAAGCAAGTTAACTTTTTCAGCTACTATATTTGGATGATCATATTCTGGTTTAAAATGGTGTCAGAGAGTGGCATGTTGGTTGTATTGTGTACACGCGACAATGCGACTACTACTACTGTGGCTCTGACCAATTACTAACTCTGCGGCATTAAGTAGTCATTTAATGCTGTACTTTATAGAGGTGTTCACCGTGGAAAGATGCTATTATAAAATAAAAGTGCATTTTTTGAAAAAATAATTAAAATTTGACTGGAAAAATCAGACAGTGTGGTTCAATATTGCTTGAGTTCACAGGCAGGCAGTGTAGTGTGTCCTTCTGGCTAAGGTTCGGCCCTCACCAGTGATTCACTGGGTGACCCTGAACATCCCTCATCCTTCCGTTGCTCTGAATGTTAAAAAGAAATAAAAGGCTATAACCGTGTATTTGTAAGGTGGTTTGAAATGGTGCTCAGTATAGAAGACACTATATAAAATAAAGAAAAAATACAATAAACGTTTAAGTGCCAACAAGTTTTTAATTCCATTCATTTGGCTACGTGGAAGGTGTCGACCTTAATTACGGCACCCAGCCCTTCAAACATTTAAGTATTTTTTTAAACCTTTATCCTACAAGAGGAAATGTTCTAATCTGATTTATCTTCTTCTCATTGCTAAAACAGTTGGCTGACCTTGCAGTTTCATTTGCAGGTCGCCCACCCTCTCACTGCCTGGCATTGGTATGTTCCCCTGCCGAAATGGGCGTACAAGGCCATGGGAAAATGTCATCTTTTACACAGGCCACCACAGCTGCAGAAGCACCTACAGCAGGCCGGCCTGCACAGTTTAGCCAGGATAAGGCAGTAAAGCCCACCCATCTCATTTAAGGATAGATAGCGGAGGAGTACAAAACAACCACAGCATCAAATAATAGGAAAGACACATTCTTGAAATGTGGGAATACAGAAGAGAGGGTAAAGCATTATTTGTGTTAGCCTTAAGGTTAATGTACCTTGACACAATGGAAAGGACACAGTTGTTGAAAAAATCAGTAACTATCGAATACTAGAAATACCAAAACAAATGCCAAAATGAAAATGCATGCATTATTTGATTAAATAAAAACTGTAAGTAGTAAATTAAAATAATTCAGGTACTAACAGTGAGAACCCTCTTCAAATGTTGTTGTTCTTTAAATTCTATTATATGCCTTTGCAGTTACTGATGCTACTTTATTTACTACCCTTGTCGTATGTAATGTTAGGCGTGGACCCATCCCTGGATGGGATGCCAACATACTACAAGGCACACTTAATCACACACACCATATACCAGGTCAGTAGTTGTACCAGTTAAGGAAACCTGCCTGGCTTCAGGATATCTGGAGAAAATGCACAAGCAGTCGGTACAAACACTTACCATGGCAGGAGCTGACCCCAAGTACACGGAGCTGTAGGACAGTACTAACTACACCACCGAGCTGCAGTCACCTACACACTCAATCCCCAAATAACATTACATACATTTCTGTGGCATTCGAGAGAAAAGAAGAGTACTTAGAGAAAACCCATACGTAGATGAGGAAAACCCAAAAAAATGCAAGGAACCAGGTGCAGATTTAAACTCTGGACCATGGAACTGATGGCAACAGCACTAACCTCTGTGCTGTACTGTAAAGACCTTTTTACTTATTGATTTACTTAACTACTCCGGTTTCCTCCCACAGTCCAAAGACTTGCAGGTTAGGTGCATTGACGATTCTAAATTGTCCGTAGTGTGTGCTTGGTGTGTGGATGTGTGTTTGTGTGGGCGCCCTGCCTGGGGTTTGTTTCCTGCCTTGCACCCTGTGTTGGCTGGGATTGGCTCCAGCAGACCCCCATGACCCTGTAGTTAGGATATACTGTAGCGGGTTGGATAATGGACGGATGGATTTACTTAACTTTTAATTAGTCATATGAAAAAGTTTGGGAACCCCTCTGCATTCTTTGGATTTTTGTTTCTCACTGGCTGAGCTTTCAAAGTAGCAACTTCCTTTTAATATCTGACATGCCTTATGGAAACAGTAGGATTTCAGCAGTGACATTAAGTTTATTGGATTAACAGAAAATATGCAATATGTATCATAACAAAATTAGACAGGTGCATAAATGTAGGCACCCCAACAGAGATATGACATCAATACTTAGTTGAGCCTCCTTTTGCTAATCTAACAGCCTCTAGACGCTGTCCTCCTATAGCCTTTGATGAGTGTCTGGATTCTGGATGGAGGTATTGTTGACCATTCTTCATACAAAATCTCTCCAGTTCAGTTCAATTTGATGGACAGCCTGTTTCAAATCATCCCATAGATTTTCGATGATATTCAAGTTAGGGGACTATGACAGCCATTCCAGAACATTGTACTTCTCCCTCTGCATGAATGCCTTTGTAGATTTCCAACTGTGTTTCGGGTCATTGTCTTGTTGGAATATCCAACCCCTGCGTAACTTCAACTTTGTGACTGATGCTTGAACATTATCCTGAAGAATTTGTTGATATCGGGGTGAATTCATGCGACCCTCGACTTTAACAAGGGCCCCAGTCCCTGAACTAGCCACACAGCCCCACAGCATGATGGAACCTCCACCTAATTTGACAGTAGGTAGCAGGTGTTTTTCTTGGAATGCGGTGTTCTTCTTCCTTCTTTTTGTTCTGACCAAATAACTCCATTTTTGTCTCATTAGTCCAAAGCACTTTGTTCCAAAATGAATCTGGCTTGTCTAAATGAGCATTGGCATACAACAAGTGACTCTGTTTGTGGCATGAGTGCAGAAAGGGCTTCTTTCTCATCACCCTGCCATACAGATGTTCTTTGTGCAAATTACGTTGAATTATAGAACGATGTACAGATACACCATCTGCAGCCAGGTGTTCTTGCAGGTCTTTGGAGGTGATCTGTGGGTTGTCTGTCACCATTCTAACAATCCTGTTCATATGCCGCTCTTGTATTTTTCTTGTCCTGCCAGACCTGCTGGGTTTAACATCAACTGTGCCTGTGGCCTTCCATTTCCTGACTCCATTCCTTACAGTTGAAACTGACAGTTTAAACCTCTGAGATGGCTTTTTGTAGCCTTCCCCTAAACCATGAGACTCAACAATCTTTGTTTTCAGATCTTTGGAGAGTTGCTTTGATGATCCCATGGTGTCACTCTTCAGAGGAGAGTCAAAGGGAAGGAAGCCCAACTTGTAATTGACCACCTTAAATACCTTTATATCTCATGATTGGACACACCTGTCTATGAAGGCTTAATGAGCTCATCCAACCAATTTGGTGTTACAAGTAATCAGCATTGAGCAGTGACAGGCATTCAAATCAGCACAATGACAAGGGGGCCCACATTTGTGCACAGCCAGTTTTTCACATTTGATTTAATTTCATACAACTAAATACTGCGTCACTAAAAATCTTTGTTCGGAAAACACCGCAGTGCTCAGATGTTCCTAGGAAATGAAAGACATACCACTGTTATCTTTGTTGTTGAAAGGAGAGTCGGTTATTATGCAGGCTGAGAGGGGTTCACAAACTTTTTCATATGACTGTATGCTAATTTGAGGAAAGAAACGCAATTATAAATTTTAATATACTGCTTACACAAGGCAACTAAAGCTTGATCACACGATCAGAAGCTTGTCCTCTCACTTGAACCACCCTCTAAGATTTAAGGACTGCATTTAAAGCAAGGTTTAGGAGAAAAATGGTCAATAATAATACCAGAATGAAATAGGTCAAATATGTCATAAATCAAAAAAGGTGGTTATTAGATTATTTATATCAATTTTACTTTTCTGAATCCATCTATCCAGCCATCCATTGTCTGAACCTGCTTAATGTAATTCAGTCACAGCCTTTCTTTGTAGCACCAGGCACGACAAATTCACTTATTCAAAGTCAAATATGTATATTTAGGAGGGCATAGTGTAGACGAGCAGGATGAGTTGTTTGGTTATACATTATAACATTATACTTTATACAGTAAAGTGATAAGTATGCACATATTAACCTAAGGACTGCAATCTAAGGTTCATGCTTATCATTGCACTAGTGCTGTCAGTATAGACACCAGCAACTCATTAGCCTATATTTGAAACTTAGAGGGATTTGCATTTACATTTATTGGCATAGCAGACACTTTAATCCAAAGCGACTTTCAAAAGATGTCAAAATAATCAGGTAAACATCAGTGAGGAGGACTATTTGGGAACAAGAGCAACAGGACAAGGTTATAAAATTGATCATCACATGTAAGAGCTCAGAACAAAATACAAGTGAGTTACACTTCTTTGGATAAAAAACCTAACAGCCTCAGTTATAAAGTAATTCACCAAACAGTGGCGTAGCTGTGGGCAAGGGGGGACATCTGTCCCCGGGCCCAGCATCCAGGGAGCGCCAAATCGATGTTAAATTCCCTTCCCCATTGCATTTTGGGAAACAGGAGGGGGCGCGAAATCTTCAGTTGTCCCCGGGCGCTGAAAACCCTAGCTACGCCTCTGCCAAACAAGAGGGTCTTCAAACACTTCTTAAACGCATTGATGGAGTCAGAAATTCAAATGGAGGTGAGCAGCTTGTTAGACTAGATTATTATGCCACACAGAGGTGGCATCACCATATGCTGTCAGAAATGGGAATGGGTGCAATTTATGTGCAAATAAATGTTGTGGTTCTTTTTAAGTACAACACAAATTTTGCAACAAAACTTTAAAGAAAAACACAGAAACGATCTCACTATGGAGAACGTAAACGTTTGTAACAATAGTATGAATTGAAAAGAATATGGGGAATAAAACAAACATCCTTCAGTTCATCCATTTTTTGAAGCCATTTTTCCAGTACAGGATCCAAGAAGTGGCACGGACGGCACAGAGACATCTGATCTTATGTCATTGGAAGAAATGATTTCTGTAGCAAAGGAAACTCAAATGAAAGAGACCAATGTGGTATGGTATTGGTACTACATATGGTGAAGAGGTGTTACAGTTTGTCCTGAACATTCCCAGTTCTGAACTGGGTGACCCAACATTCCAACAATTTTCTAGAAATAGGAAAATACTGTGTTTTCCATATGATGTTCTTTGTGGTAAAGACAGGCCCCATGTGTATTTGTATTATTCCCCCCTTCGTCACATGCCTTTGTGGGGATTTTAAAAGCTGTTAACTATTAAAAAGGTATAATATTAAACATATTTTGATGGATACTTCTGTTGTATCATTTGTTTAATTAGATACATTATGTGGACCCTTTTACGATTTGTGGCCTTTTATTATTCGGGAATCAACAACCACACAACTGCAAAGGGGGCAGATTTTTGACAATATATAGCAAAAAAATTTCAATGTAAGTCAAGAGAGGTTGTGTTCAAATTCTACTGAGTGCTTCTATGTATTTTGTAAAGTACCAAGGTTAATGCTACAAAAGTTCATTATTTTCTCTATAATGAAATAATTGTAAGCAACGATATACTAAATATGGGTAATTTATTTTGCAAACAAATGTTTATTGAGAATTTTCAAAAAACAAACACATGAAAACTGTGACAGCACAAGTAATTGGTTATAAAAAGGTACAGGACAACACAAGAAAGGCACAGGAAGTCCCCCCTCAGTCACCCATCTGCCATGTCACCTAACCCCACTGTAGGAGAAAGTGAAATTGATGGGGTTGATGAGAAAATTCAAAATTTCCCTCATAGAAAGGGGGAGGAATTGGGAAAAGAACACTGTGCTAATCCCAGGAGACTTTAAGGCATCATCCCTTCTAGTGAACATTTCTTCATTAGTGGAGGGAAACTAAATTCAGTATTTTTAAACCAGCGTGACACTCAAACTGGCAATATCTTCAGAATTGTGTTATATAATGTCAAGGGAAAATGCATCCAAATGCTGCAAAATTATAATTCTTGTTTGCCAGAAAGCTCTCAAGGCCAAACAAAGCAAGTCCAATGGTGTAAAACTCTTATTAGGCATTGAATGTATTATGATATAACAATGGTATTATTGCAGCGTGTAGCTTCTAGTTATTAAATAACAAAGACAAGACTTGAACTTGTCTGCCTAGCGGTAGATCTGAGCCTTCGAACATTATCCATAAGATGACAATCGAAATGTGACTTTAGTGCTCTGCAGGCCCCGATGTAGGTAGGCATAGACAATTCTTGTGCCATTGACTGCTATATGTTGGTGTGGTTTTGTGTTTTTTTGCAGTTGATTGGTTTTCTGTTAAATGATTCACAGGTGTTGTTTTCCATATGAAAAGAAACTGTAGATATACCGTATATACTCGAGTATAAGCCGACCCAAATATAAGCCGAGGTACCTAATTTTACCTACAAAAACTGGAAAAACTTATTGACTCGAGTATAAGCCTAGGGTGGGAAATGCAGTAGCTACTGGTAAGATTCAATAATAAAAATAAATAAAAATAAAATTGCCATACATTAATTTAAATCTTTAAAAACAAGCCCGGTGCATTCTTTAACTGCCTTCTCTGCCTTATGCAGCCAGCCCTCTCTCTCTATCGCGCGCGTGTATGTATATATGTGTGTGTGTGTGTGTGTGTGTGTGTGTGTGTCTCTCTCTCTCGCGCTCTCACACTGTGTGTGTGTGTGTCTCTCTCTCTCGTATGCATGTGTGTGTGTGTCTCTCTCTCTCTCTCTCTCTCTGCGCGCGCGTGTGTGTGTGTCTCTGTCTCTGTCTCACTCTCTCTCTCTCTCTCTCTCTCTCGCGCTCTCACACTGTGTGTGTGTGTGTCTCTCTCTCTCGTATGCATGTGTGTGTGTGTCTCTCTCTCTCTCTCTGTGCGCGTGTGTGTGTGTGTGTGTCTCTGTCTCTGTCTCTGTCTCTCTCTCTCTCTCTCGCGGCACGCATGTGTGTGTGTCTCTCTCTCTCTCGTATGCGTGTGTCTCTCTCTCTCGTATGCGTGTGTGTGTGTGTCTCTCTCTCTCTCTCTCTGCGCGCGTGTGCGTCTCTCTGTCTCTGTCTCACTCTCTCTCTCTCTCGCGGCACGTGTGTGTGTGTGTCTCTGTCTCTCTCTCTCTCTGCGCACGCTCTCTCTTTCGCAGCAGGACCTGACTCGACTATAAGGCGAGGGTGACGTTTTTCAGCACATTTTGGGTGCTGAAAAACTCGGCTTATATTCGAGTATATACGTTATGTAATTATCTAAGTACCTGTAACGGTGCAGTGAATACCCTTGTCTTGAGCATTCCTAGTTTTCATCCTCTTTCTCTGTATGTTTAACATTTGTTTACTCAGAGGTTGATGTGCTTTGTGCTTCCTGAGCAGCTCTTCTTTACTGCACCCTCTTCTCTTCTTCCATTGGCATCTATTCGCGTTAAAACTGATTAAGTCAGTGTTTGTGTTACACTTACTTAGTATGTTTTTCTTAATTTTTCAGTTAAGCTGGCACTTAAGTCTTCAATCTGCCTCAAGAATGATTTTAGATATGAAGAGGTAGGGGAAGTGACGGCGAAAGTGGTAGGGAATGAGAACCGTGCACATACACATGTGCCACATGGCCGCCCTGCTGCACGCTGCCAAGAGTTGACTCTACAATAAAATAAAATAAAAATAAAAAGAGTAATAAAAATCTTCACCCCGAAAACGGATAGTATGTGTATACCAAATTTCAGGTCAGTAAGTGAAACGGTTTGCGAGCTACAGGTGATTTAAAATCCTGGACAAACAAACAAACAGCCACGGTAGCGTATTATTTTAGAAGATATATAGTACATTGCATTTGTTTCAAATTTCAAGTAATTATGTATCTGTAATAGTGCATACTGCACTGGGCTTATACTGTAAGTGTACAGTTTATAAGAAAAAAGTGAATTGAAACTCCAGTGTTTCTTGGCTTGCAGTTTTACATACTGTATATTAATGGTTGAGAAAAAGTAATTAAATACACATTATGCTTAAGGATCAACATATTATGTTGTTCATATCTTGCCTGTAGTCTGCCATACTTTAATGAACTTTACTTTTTGCAATTAATTAAACCAGTTCATACTAGCTAGAAATTTCTGAGTGTCTGTGTTAGCTGAACTGGATAAAAATCAAAAATAAATATACAATGCTAAAAATAAAGTGTTTGCCCCTTCCTTATTTAATCTGATGTACTCCATGTAATTTGTCGTGATTTCAAGGAAAAAATGTTTTCGTGCAGAAAGAGAGAAACAAGTTTATGATATCATAGAACACAATGGCGATCCGTGGTGTACAAAGGCAAACTATTTTAAGAACATCCATGGAAAAAAGAAAAACTCTTAAATTACTCGTAAATTACAATTCACATGTCGGTTATTCATTTGTATGCTCAAAAGATGTGCAAAACATGTGTTTTTTTGCTAAAATAATATCAAATATATACTACTCACATCATAAACAAAAATAATGCCTCATGGCAGGGGTGTCAAACTTCTGGCCTGGAGGGCCGCAGTTGCTGCAGGTTTTCATTCTCGCCCTTTTCCTAATCAGTGACCAGTTTTCACTGCTAATTCACTTTTTTCCCCTTTATTTTAACAGCCAAGTTAGAAGGATTCAGTCCTCTGAATTGATTCATTTCCTCATTAAATGACAGCCAAACAGAAATGAGATGTGAAAGGAGCCAACATGACCAGCTTAAACTGGGGCTTCAAACTCCAACCAGTTTCTTAATGAGAAGCCGATGCTTGCTGTTAATTAAACCCGTTATTTAATTCCATGGCTTGTTGCTGCTCTTGTTTTGCAACAGCAGAGATTTCCAAAACTGTTGATTTTTTTGTGTTTTATAAGAACATCGTCAAAGTGTTTTAGTGAGTTGAGAGATCAACCTTACTGAGACCATCACCTTTCTTTATTTTCAGATATTGTGTGATGTGGCAGCTTGTTTCGTGTCTCATTATTGTTTGGCTGCTAATTAAGGAAGAAGAAACAATCAAGTTAATTAAAAGAAGAAATTAGCAGCAAAAATTGGTCACTAATTAAGAAGATGGTTAGAATGAAAACCTGCAGCCACTGTGGCCCTCCAGGACTGGAGTTCGACACCCCTGCCTCATGGGAATAACTTTTTGTAACTGAAGACTCGCCTCTTCCCCCTCATTCATTGGTTAAGAGTCCTGTCCTCAATTCAAAGGCACTGTATTATGGAAATGTGTTTTCGGGAAGAAACTGTTAATAATAAATGCATGCATTTAGCACTTTTTGAGCATACAACTGGATAATGATCATGTGAATTATGCAGCAAGAGTAATAAGAGAATTTTGTTCATTTTTTACCATAGACATTTGCCGTTGTAAAACACAAGTCCCCATTCAGTTCTATTGTGTAATTTGTTTTCTTTTGCTCTGCATTAAAACATGATATTAAAAATGTTTCTTCATTACAAACTACAAGAGGTAAGTAACATATAAAATATATCATTTTTGGGTGGAGTATTGTTTCACAGGCGGCAGGGTGGCACAGTGGTAGCGTTGCTGCCTCGCAGTAAGGAGACCTGGGTTCGCTTCCGGGGTCCTCCCTGCGTGGAGTTTGCATGTTCTCCCCGTGTCTGCGTGGGTTTCCTCCCACAGTCCATTGGCGATCCTAAATTGGCCTGTGGGTGTGTGCATGTGTTTGTGTCCTGCGGTGGGTTGGTGCCCTGCCCGGGGTTTGTTCCTGCCTTGCACGCTGTGTTGGCTGGGATTGGCTCCAGCAGATCCCCGTGACCCTGTGTTCGGATTCAGCGGGTTGGAAAATGGATGGATGGATGGATGGGTATTGTTTCAAACTATAAAATTGAAAGTAGCAGGTTTCTGTGTAAATACTACTGTCTTCAATGAAACTCACTACACACAAGTAAATTGAAATTCAAATAACTGAACTGAACTGCATTGGCCTCCTTATTTTTCTTTTTTGGTCTAGTTTCTCTGCTACTTATACTGCCCTTATTTTTTGCTTTTGTGTTGTGAAATCAGCTTAAATTTGGGTATGTGTTGGCATGGAGTGTATGTGATGTTTGCTCCTCGACATAAAATAACCGCTAGAATAAATGTATTTAGGGAAATTTACACTTACAGGCAACGTCACAAATTTCTTTTGAACTAAAGATGTAACGGTAGAAACTGTGATTATTGCAGCATGTCTCCTACAAAAAAATCACAGCTAGCAAATACGACTCTCATCAAGGTGGTCAATTTCATGTAAATGTTACTTACACCTCAATATTTTTATAATGATACAACTGTCTTTGTTAATGTGATTCTTCCTTCACGTAGGACTGAAATGTAAGTTAGGCTTCGACTACAAAAGTGCTGAGTAGTCATCTCAGTAGTTTTCCTTACTAACCCCAGACAGGAAATTCCAACAGGCACTGCTTGTTTCCAGTGTCACATGCCTCAGGGAGCTGGCTTTGTCTAAACTAAGCTAGGCTGTGATGAAAACAGCAGTGAACGGGTTGCTTGAGCTGTGCCACCAGAGGCAGAGCAGTAATGAGTTGTGCTGGAGGGCTCTGCTGCTGTAGACTGAGCGCCAGGAGCAATCAGGCACTGTAGGAAATGGAGGTGACAGCTGACAAGTTCTCCACTTAAATGGCATTCAGGTTTTCATCTGTGGTACAAGTGTGTACTCTGGTCCAAACTCTAAACTTTACGAAAAGTAAATCTTTATGACAGATAAACATCTCTGAAAGCACTCATAATCAAAAGTTACTTTGCAGGACAAACAAGATAAAAATTTGAAAAAAAGTTATATTTGTGAATATTTACAAATACAAATTTTAAATCAGTAAAACATCATGATAAAAGAAATAATAATTGATTCCAATAGCTTTTATTTATTTTTTTACCTCAGCAAAAATAAGCTTCCTTGTTTATACAGTTATGTCCATAAATATTTGGACAGAGACATCCATCCATCCATTTTCCATCCCGCTGAATCCGAACACAGGGTCACGGGGGTCTGCTGGAGCCAATCCCAGCCAACACAGGGCACAAGGCAGGAACCAATCCAGGGCAGGGTGCCTAGCACACACTAGGGCCAATTTAGAATAGTCAATCTACCTAACCTGCGTGTCTTTGGACTGTGGGAGGAAACCGACGCAGACACAGGGAGAACATGCAAACTCCACGCAGGGAGGACCCGGGAAGTGAACCCAGGTCTCCTAACTGCGAGGCAGCAGTACTACCACTGCGCCACCGTGCCACCCTGGACAGGAACAACTTTTTTCTAATTTTGGTTCTGTACATCACCACAATGAATTTTAAATGAAACAACTCAGATACAGTTGAAGTGCAGACTTTCAGCTTTAATTCAGTGGGGTGAACAAAACGATTGCATAAAAATGTGAGGCAACTAAAGCATTTTTTGAACACAATCCCTTCATTTCAGGGGCTCAAAAGTAATTGGACAAATTAAATAACTGGAAATAAAATGTTCATTTCTAATACTTGGTTGAAAACCCTTTGCTGGCAATGACAGCCTGAAGTTTGAACTCCTGGACATCACCAGATGTTGGGTTTCCTCCTTTTTAATGCTCTGCCAGGCCTTTACTGCAGCGGCTTTCAGTTGCTGGCTGTTTGTGGGCCTTTCTGTCTGAAGTTTAGTCTTCAACAAGTGAAATGCCTGCTCAGTTGGGTTAAGATCAAGTGACTGACTTGGCCATTCAAGAATTTTCCACTTCTTTGCTTTAATAAACTCCTGGGTTGCTTTGGCTGTATGTTTTGGGTCATTGTCCATCTGTATCATGAAACGCCGCCCAATCAATTTGACTGCATTTAGCTGGATTTGAGCAGACAGTATGTCTCTGAACACCTCAGAATTCATTTGGCTGCTTCTGTCCTGTGTCACATCATCAATAAACACTAGTGTCCCAGTGCCACTGGCAGCCATGCACGCCCAAGCTATCATACTCCCTCCACCGTGTTTTACAGATGATGTGCTATGCTTTGGATAATGAGCTGTTCCACGCCTTCTCCATACTTTCTTCTTGCCATCATTCTGGTAGAGGTTGATCTTGGTTTCATCTGTCCAAAGAATGTTTTTCCAGAACTGTGCTGGCTTTTTTAGATGTTCTTTAGCAAAGTCCAATCTCGCCTTTCTATTCTTGAGGCTTATGAGTGGCTTGCACCTTGCAGTGCACCCTCTGTATTTACTTTCATGCAGTCTTCTCTTTATGGTAGACTTGGATATCGATACGCCGACCCCCTGGAGAGTGTTGTTCACTTGGTTGGCTGTTGTGAAGGGGTTTCTCTTCACCGTGGAAATGATTCTGCGATCATCCACCACTGTTGTCTTCCGTGGACGTCCAGGTCTTTGTGCGTTGCTGAGTTCACCAGTGCTTGCTTTCTTTCTCAGGATGTACCAAACTGTAGATTTTGCCACTCGTAATATTGTAGTAATTTCTCGGATGGGTTTTTTCTGTTTTCGCTGTTTAAGGATGGCTTCTTTCACCTGCATGGAGAACTCCTTTGACCGCATGTTGTCTGTTCAGAGCAAAATCTTCCACATGCAAGCACCACACCTCAAATCAACTCCAGGCCTTTTATCTGTTTAATTGATAAGGACATAACGACGGACTTGACCACACCTGCCCATCAAATAGCCTTTGAGTCAATTGTCCAATTACTTTTGAGCCCCTGAAATGAAGGGATTGTGTTAACAAAATGCTTTAGTTGCCTCACATTTTTATGCAATCGTTTTGTTCACTCCACTGAATTAAAGCTGAAAGTCTGCACTTCAACTGCATCTGAGTTGTTTTATTTAAAAGTCATTGTGGTAATGTACAGAACCAAAATTAGAAACAAGTTGTCTCTGTCCAAATATTTATGGACGTAACTGTATATTATGTTATTAATTTAACTTTAAATCATTTGATATTACTTTACTTTATTGACTTTTTTGATTAAATGGGTCTAGAAATTGCATGCTACAGTATTACTATACCCCAGTGGTTCTCAATCTGTGGGACGGGCCCCCTTAGGGGGGTGTGAAGTAACAAAAAGGGGGTGCGAAGATGTGAAAAAAAGAAAACAAGAATCAAAAATATAAAAAATACATCTAGTGAAACCAAAACAAATTAACTTAAACTACATTCTGATACTAAAATAAATGTCGATAAAAGTTAAGTAGGTATAATAAAATATCCATCCATTTTCCAACCCGCTGAATCCGTACACAGGGTCACAGGGTCTGCTGGAGCCAATCCCAGCCAACACAGGGCACAAGGCAGGGAACCAATCCTGGGCAGGGTGCCAACCCACCGCAGGACACACACCAAGCACACACCAAGGCCAATTTAGAATCGCCAATCCACCTAACCTGCATGTCTTTGGACTGTGAGAGGAAACCAGAGAACATGCAAACTCCACGCAGGGAGGACCTGGGAAGTGAACCCAGGACCCCAGGTCTCCCAACTGCGAGGCAGCAGCGCTATCCACTGCGCCACCGTGCCACCCATAATAAAATATGCATCTATGATATATCATTAATTAAAAAAGAGCAAATTGGTATTAGTGGGCTCCTTTCAAAAAAACGTTAGGGGGGCGCAATTAAAACTGTTATGAAAACTCGGGTTGCAAATACTTAAAGGTTGAGAAACGCTGCTATACCCTACCATTTTCTAAGCCTGTTCAATCCTGAGCAAACTCGCGTGGGGGCTGAAGCCTTTCCCAGCAAGCATAGGGTGCAAGGCAGGAACGGTTCTATAGATAAGGTGCCAGTCCATCGCAGGGTCAACAAACAGACAGACAAACTTCAGGAGCCTGTTTAGTGTTACCAATCCATCTAACCTGCATATCTCTGACCTATGGGTGGAAACTGGAGCACCTGGAGGAAACCTGTGCAGAAATGGGGAGAACATGCAAACCTCATGGAGGCTGGAACCAAGATGTGAACCCTGGTCTGCTTACAGTGAGGCTGCTATGGCATTACATTATCTATATTTCTTCGGGACAGCACAATTGCAAAATGATTATGTATTGTTGTGTCACAGCGCCAGAGACTGAAGTGTAATTCTCTGTTAACTCACTGCCTGTGTAGAGTTGCGTGTTCTCTCTGTGTCCATCTCAGCTTATTCTACATAACAAAAGTGAATCAATTAGATTAAGTCATGCCTCTCATCTGGCTATGTGTGAGCAAGTGGAATGAGCGTGTGCCTTTAATGGAGTTGCATCACTTACACCTCTGGTTTCAACAAAGTCGTGAAAATTAGACAAGCCCATGTTACCCATCAAAATGACAAATAGACACTACATTTGATTCGGTATTGAACACCTGTGTGTCAAGTACTGTGTATACATTAACTATTATCTATACCAGGGGTGTCGAACTCCAGTCCTGGAGGGCCGCAGTGGCTGCAGGTTTTCATTCTAACCATCTTCTTAATTAGTGACCAATTTTTGCTGCTAATTACTTCTTTTAATTAACTTGATTCTGGCCCTTTAGTTGTTTCTTTTTCCTTAATTAGCAGCCAAACAATAATGAGACACGAAACAAGCTGCCACATCACACAATATCTGAAAATAAAGAAAGGTGATGGTCTCAGTAAAGCTGATCTCACAACTCACCAAAACACTTTTACGATGTTCTTAGAAAAAACAAAAAATCAACAGTTTTGGAAATGTCTGCTGTTGCAGAATGAGAGCAGCAACAAGCAGTGGAATTAAATAACGGGTTTAATTAACAGCAAAGCCCCCTCCTTAAGGACAGGCCTTCAAAGACGGGGACCAAGTTGAGACTGCAATAACTTGTAAAAAGTAATAGAATGTGGAACGCTATATTGAATGTAGTGAATAACCAAATGTTATTATGACTTGTAAGACTGTAAAGGATTTTGTTTTTTTTTTCATATACAGTGCATCCGGAAAGTATTCACAGCGCATCACTTTCTCCACATTTTGTTATGTTACAGCCTTATTCCAAAATGGATTAAATTCATTTTTTTCTCAGAATTCTACACACAACACCCCATAATGACAACATGAAAAAAGTTTACTTGAGATTTTTGCAAATTTATTAAAAATAAAAAAACTGAGAAATCCCATGTCCATAAGTATTCACAGCCTTTGCTCAATACTTTGTCGATGCCCCTTTGGCAGCAATTCCAGCCTCAAGTCTTTTTGAATATGATGCCACAAGCTTGGCACACCTATCCTTGGCCAGTTTCGCCCATTCCTCTTTGCAGCACCTCTCAAGCTCCATCAGGTTGGATGGGAAGCGTCGGTGCACAGCCATTTTAAGATCTCTCCAGAGATGTTCAATCAGATTCAAGTCTGGGCTCAGGCTGGGCCACTCAAGGACATTCACAGAGTTGTCCTGAAGCCACTCCTTTGATATCTTGGCTGTGTGCTTAGGGTCGTTGTCCTGCTGAAAGATGAACCGTCGCCCCAGTCTGAGGTCAAGAGCGCTCTGGAGCAGGTTTTCATCCAGGGTGTCTCTGTACATTGCTGCAGTCATCTTTCCCTTTATCCTGACTAGTCTCCCAGTCCCTGCCACTGAAAAACATCTCCACAGCATGATGCTGCCACCACCATGCTTCACTGTAGGGATGGTATTGGCCTGGTGATGAGCGGTGCCTGGTTTCCTCTAAACATGACGCCTGGCATTCACACCAAAGAGTTCAATCTTTGTCTCATCAGACCAGAGAATTTTCTTTCTCAAGGTCTGAGAGTCCTTCAGGTGCCTTTTGGCAAACTCCAGGTTAGCTGCCATGTGCCTTTTACTAAGGAGTGGCTTCCGTCTGGCCACTCTACCATACAGGCCTGATTGGTGGATTGCTGCAGAGATGGTTGTCCTTCTAGAAGGTTCTCCTCTCTCCACAGAGGACCTCTGGAGCTCTGACAGAGTGACCATCGGGTTCTTGGTCACCTCCCTGACTAAGGCCCTTCTCCCCCAATCACTCAGTTTAGATGGCCGGCCAGCTCTAGGAAGAGTCCTGGTGGTTTTGAACTTCTTCCACTTACGGATGATGGAGGCCACTGTGCTCATTGGGACCTTCAAAGCAGCAGAAATTTTTCTGTAACCTTCCCCAGCTTTGTGCCTCGAGACAATCCTGTCTCTGAGGTCTACAGACAATTCCTTTCACTTAATGCTTGGTTTGTGCTCTGACATGAACTGTCAACTGTGGGACCTTATATAGACAGGTGTGTGCCTTTCCAAATCATGTCCAGTCAACTGAATTTACCACAGGTGGACTCCAATGAAGCTGCAGAAACATCTCAAGGATGATCAGGAGAAACAGGATGCACCTGAGCTCAATTCTGAGCTTCATGGCAAAGGCTGTGAATACTTATGTACATGTGCTTTCTCAATTTTTTTATTTTTAATAAATGTGCAAAAACCTCAAGTAAACTTTTTTCACGTTGTCATTATGGGGTGTTGTGTGTAGAATTCTGAGGAAAAAAATGAATTTAATCCATTTTGGAATAAGGCTTGTAACATAACAAAATGTGGAAAAAGTGATGTGCTGTGAATACTTTCCGGATTCACTGTATATGAGCAATGTATATGTAAATAAGGTGTAGTAGGAATCGGGTAGTGTAAGACTGTATTAGACTATAGCTGAATACAGTCGTTATAGATTGTAAGAGTACTAGATTGTGTTTTATATGTATCACTCAAACATATATGTAAATAAAGTATATTTTTTCAAAAAAAAAATGCTTGCTATTGATTGTTGTTACTTTACTGATGCAAACTGTGTACTGGGGTTTAACCCTGACAATACATATTGTTTATTGATTGACATATTTGTTACACAACATGAATTTCTGGTTATGGTTAATCATTCCCTTCTGTTGGAATTTGTTGCAAAGAACAAATAGTTTTTACTTCAAAATTATACTGAATAATCTAAAAATATTGTCACCTTCTTTTTTACGGTAAAATTCTGGTGACCCCAGCTGCCAGTATTTTACTGTAAATTTAACATTTTTTTTTTTTTTGCAGTGTAGGGTGCCTATAATGACAGCTCAGGTTTCAGGCATAAACCCGCCCTGACTTAGTAGAAGTTCATTACAGAGTTTCCACTTCAGTTGTCCCTATAAACGGATGAATCTGCTGCAGTTCTGAGGTCTTCCTTTTTGGTATATTTAATAGCTGTAAAATCATTTTTTATTCAAATGAATATTTTCTTTTTTACAAGTAAAAATTGACATTTGATCTCCCAATGACCACAAATGGCAAAAGCTACAGATGATTAGTAGCCAGCATTAGTCTAATAAGACCTTTAGTCATAACTTAATCTAGATATAAGAAAATGAGATAACAGCACAGAGAAGGAAACTGTGACTTCCAAAAATCTTCTCTGTTATGTTTAGCACGCTCAGTCCCATGTAAGATGCTATTTTAGTCATCTAGTGATAACATCTAAATGACTGCATTATAATGTGGGCATTCCCCTAAACATGTGATCCTCCCACACCTCACAAGGCTCTGCAAAGGTGAAGCGCCCAGCCGTCAACTAAGCCGCACTGATGAACAAGTAAAGGTCGTGCAAAACCTGCATAGAGATGCTCTGATTAAGTGAGATTTAAAAAATAAAAACTATGAAATGTATAAAATGAGGGGCGGCACGGTGGCGTAGTGGGTAGTGCCTCGCAGTTAGGAGACCCGGGTTCGCTTCCCGGGTCCTCCCTGCATGGCGTTTGCATGTTCTCCCCATGTCTGCGTGGGTTTCCTCCTACAGCCCAAAGACATGCAGGTTAGGTGCATTGGCAATCCTAAATTGTCCCTGGTGTGTGTGCCCTGCGGTAGGCTGGTGCCCTGCCCAAGGTTTGTTTCCTGCCTTGCGCGCTGGGATTGGCTCCAGCAGACCCCCGTGACCCTGTAGTTAGGATATAGAGGGTTGGATAATGGATGGATGGATGTATAAAATGATAAAAAAAACAGGTTCATCATCATGAACCAATGTGTTTATTGATTCATTGATTTGTTTTCCTGACCAGTGTGTTGAAACCAATCCTGGCTGTACTGGAAACAATCCTAAATGGCTTGCCCATCCTTCATAAACAGTATATGAATTCATATATTTTGAAAAAGGGTGGCACAGTGGGGCAGTGGGTAGCGCTGCTGCCTCGCAGTAAGGAGACCCGGGTTCGCTTCCCGGGTCCTCCCTGCATGGAGTTTGCATGTTCTCCCCGTGTCTGCGTGGGTTTCCTCCCACAGTCCAAAGACATGCAGGTTAGATGTATTGGCGATTCTAAATTGTTGCTTGGTGTGTGTGCCCTGCGATGGGCTGGCACCCTGCCCGGGGGTTTGATTCCTGCCTTGCGCCCTGTGTTGGCTGGGATTGGCTCCAGCAGACCCCCGTGACCCTGTAATTAGGATATAGCGGGTTGGATAATGGATGGATGGATATTTTGAAAACTTGCTTTTTCTGGAGAGGTCTCTAAATGGCATAATCCCAGACATCTTTAACAGGTTAAATACTGCATAGCTAAAAACAAAGTCTGAAATTGGTGATTATCATTTCTACGGGCAACAGATAGGAACGTATCTGCCTTAACATACATCTGACATTAGATCCCTATATTTAATAAACGATGAGCTTCTGGATTGCTGGTAATGTGGCAATGTCAATCAATCAATCAATGTCAAGGACTTTGTTAAATGGTGCGACTCAAACCACCTACACCTGAACACCAGCAAAACCAAGGAGCTGGTGGTGGATTTTAGGAGGCCCAGACCACTCATAGACCCCGTGATCATCAAAGGTGACTGTGTGAAGATGGTGCAGAACTATAAATACCTGGGAGTGCAGCTGGATGATAAATTAGACTGGACTGCCAATACTGATGCTCTGTGCAAGAAAGGACAGAGCCGGTTATACTTCCTTAGAAGGCTGGCATCCTTCAACATCTGCAATAAGATGCTGCAGATGTTCTATCAGACAGTTGTGGCGAGCGCCCTCTTCTACGCCGTGGTGTGCTGGGGAGGCAGCATTAAGAAGAAAAATGCCTCACGCCTGGACAAACTGGTGAGGAAGGCAGGCTCTATTGTTGGCATGGAGCTGGACAGCTTGACATCTGTGGCAGAGCGATGGGCGCTGAGCAGGCTCCTATCAATTATGGAGAATCCACTGCATCCACTTAATAGTACCATCTCCAGACAGAAGAGCAGCTTCAGCGACAGACTGCTGTCAATGTCCTGCTCCACAGACAGATTGAGGAGATTGTTCCTCCCCCAAACTATGCGACTCTTTAATTCCACCAGGGGGGGTAAACGTTAACATTTAACATTATACATAGTTATTGTCTGTTTTTCACCTGCATTATTATCATTCTTTAATTTAATATTATTTATTGTATCAGTATGCTGCTGCTGAAGAATGTGACTTTCCCATTGGGATTAATAAAGTATCTATCTATCTATCTATCTATCTATCTATCTATCTATCTATCTATCTATCTATCTATCTATCTATCTATCTATCTATCTATCTATCTATCTATCTATCTATCTATCTATCTATCTATCTATGTGGACTGGAGCACTACACAGTGCATACAATAAAGATTTAGAACAAAATTTCATTTATAGAATGATAGAATAGAATGAAAGTTAGGTAGTGTGTGCATTGCCCCTTTCTGTGATAAAGAAAAACAAACTGCCTGACAGAGCTGGCACTGTACAAAGGGTTAATAGCTGCGGCAAGTTCAGCCACAATCTAATGCCTACTTTTTCTTTTTTTCCATTCTGCAGTGGTACATAAAACACAATGCATTAAACAAATCTGTTTGTGAGGTTCAAAAACACCTGCATTCCTTATTCCTTGTGGTTATATTATACGGATCATACTTCAGGATGAGAATTCATTGGTTGTCATTTTGTCACAAGAGCCCCACCCCATGACGTTCAATTTTGTTACGGAGTGTCACTGACCAGTTGGAGTGAGTCACTGAGCATGTCACACTACATGACTGTGCTTCATGGTAGCTCGCCTCCAACCCACTGAGATTACATAAATGAAGTCTGGGACTGAAAACCGCTGATAAAGTCGTGTCATGTGATGTGGCCTTTTCACAGACGGCACCATTACAAAGCACTTTACAAAACTGTCACGACAACAATTCAAAAACAAGAAGATAAAGTGCAAATCGAGCTCACGCTTTTTACTTTCTTCTATTGTAGCACTCATTTAATGCAGGGTTGGTTCCTGTCTTGTGCCTGATCCCTCCAGGAAAGGCCCTGTCCCACCAGGTTAAGCAGGTTTGAAAATGGCGTGTTATTTTATGCCTTGTTTTAAAGTTTACTTCTATATGTTTATTTATTCATAAATATGACTGGTAATATTTCTCAAATATATTTGTACTATTATTTATACTTTTGTGATTCCTTATATGCAATTACCAAAAAAAAAACTTCCTAACTACTTTTATTTTATATTGTTACTTTCAGTAGTGAGACCCATTCCAAGGTGATTCACAGATACAGAGATGCAGTTCAAATGATGAGTTAGGGGCTGAGATCTGTCCTGGCCGGTGCTGTTGTTTGAATCAGCCACTTTCTGCTGTTTAATCCAAAATATCAGTCTCTAAGCCAAGCTATCAAACGAACATATTTTATATAGCACCATTTCTCATAATGATGACTATACCAAGCAAGAGAGGACAGAGCCAACTACACTTCCTTATAGAAGGCTGTCGTCTTTCAACATCTGCAATAAGATGCTGCAGATGTTCTATCAGACGGCTGTGGTGAGCGCCCTCTTCTACGCTTTGGTGTGCTGGGGAGGCAGCATTAAGAAGAAGGACGCCTCACGCCTGGACAAACCGATGAGGAAGGCAGGTTCTATTGTAGGCATGGAGCTGGACAGTTTGACATCCGTGGCAGAGCGACGGGCGCTGAGCAGACTCCTGTCAATCATGGAGAATCCACTGCATCCACTAAACAGGATCATCTCCAGACAGAGGAGCAGCTTCAGCGACAGACTGCTGTCACCATCCTGCTCCACTGACACACTGAGGAGATCGTTCCTCCCTCACACTATGCGACTCTTCAACTCCACTGGGGGGGTAAACGTTAACATTATACAAACTTATTGTCTGTCTGTATACCTGCATTGTTATCACTCTTTAATTTAATATTGTTTTTATCAGTATGCTGCTGCTGGAGTAGGTGAATTTCCCCTTGGGGATTAATAAAGTGTCTATCTATCTATCTATCTATCTATCTATCTATCTATCTATCTATCTATCTATCTATCTATCTATCTATCTATCTATCTATCTATCTATCTATCTATTATATAGTGCCTATCACATCTATCTATCATTAATTAATATGTATTGCACCTTTCCTATGTATCTGTGATTCATTAATGTAGTGTCTCTCATATCTGATTCTCTTTCTATTGTAAAGGAAGGCAGGGATAGGCTGGCTTCCCAAATTAGATGGCTGGTGTTCCCTTTCTTTGGTGGGATAGCAAAGTGGAAGGACGGGGGAGACCACCTATCAGGCTTGTATACTCCCCCGGTGTGCTAGGTGGTAGTGACTCTTTGCTGGATCGGCCATGCACATACCCATAGGGCAACCTGGGAATTGTAGTCCTCGCCTCACTCATGGAGATGCATGAGTTAGAATGGGAAGAGGACAAATCTCACCTGGGCAATGTAGAGAAGAAAGGAAAAGGGTATGGAGATCTGTTATGCCCCCTACAGGCCATGATTAATATATGATAATATAGTGCCTTTCTTAAGTATCTATCATTAATTAATGTAGCACTTTTCATATTTATTTATCTATAATATAATGCCTTTCATATGTATCTGTCATTAATTAACATAATGCTTACTGATGTATCAATCATTAATTAATATTGTGCCCTTCACATCTATCTATCTATCTATCTATCTATCTATCTATCTATCTATCTATCTATCTATCTATCTATCTATCTATCTATCTATCTATCTATCTATCTATCTATCTATCTATCTAATACTGTTGTGTCTGTTTTCCTAAAGTTGAAGCCGAGGTATCTTTCTGGATTACAGACACCCCGCTAGGCCATGCTGCTTAGCAAATGAATGTGGGTTTGTAGCCGGGATTGTGCATATCATCTGGGAGCACATTAAAGACACAGTATAATATAAAGTGACTAGGGGATTTGCCCCCTGCTCACTTTGCTCACCAATCCCCACAGCCTGCACTACACGCTAGCCACTTTGGGTTTCTGTTGCTCGCGTTGTGAAGAGGGGGGCTGAACGCACCCCAAGCAGACGCTTACGCTCCTCCGAAACCCCCTCTTAGATACAATGGGAAACAAATTGTTTTTTTTTTTTTTTACCTCCTCTTTGCTCAATCAGCTGCTGTTGCTGCTGCTGCCGTGCCGTGTGATCTGCATCTCACGTGGCACTTCAAACATTTAAAAGTCTGTACAGCAGCTGTCCTACTCTTTGTCTTTTTTTTCCGGCCCCGGGCCTGGTTAAATCTCTTGGCACAAAGTGTCATCTCGCGGGACGTGAGTTCTTGGTATTTTTTAGTTTATAATTCAAAAATGTAATAAGAATCTGAAAATCTATCAATATCACATTAAAGTTTGATAAATCCTGACAAGAATGATACCAAACATATAGGTTTTAAAATAAGCCCGATTTAAAGCGTGACAAAAAAAATCACATAAAATCATTGCACTTTTAGGCTTAGGATTTTATATATACTGTATAGAGAGAGTAGATTAGATTGTTTCCGTATTTCTGAAATTATAGCGCCTACAGGTTAAACGACTCAGGTTAACTGTGGTGGGGTGTGAACCAGCAGCCTTGTACATTTTAGTTCAGCAGTAAGGCGCTTAATAAATACTACTTTATGCAGCACTTACCCCCCCCACCCCCCCTCCTACAAGCTGAATTTGGTTGTTGTTGTTGTTTAACCATTTAGTTGAGTCCGACTGTTTTTGGCTTGATAGACTTTGGCACACCGGGCCTTTTTATCTAAAACTGCTCTCTCCTCTGAGTTCTTTCACGGATACATTGTTTCAGTAATGCGGCCTCTCCATCTTTGCCTCTGTTGTCGTCTTTTCCTTTTGCCTTCAATTTTCCCCAACATGAGAGTCTTCTTCATTATGTGGCCCAGGACCACCTGCTTATCACACATGATTCAGGGATGTTCTTAGGCATACGCGAACTACGCATCTGCGTAGGGCCCCGGCCCGGCCCCGACTTACAATTTTATTTTTTTATTTTTATTTATTTTTTTGTTGTCAGGCTGTGGGCCTGGGGCCCCTGTCATACCCCTGGCACTGCAGCTGTCTGTGCCAGTCCCGGGAAATTCAGTTCAGTGCATCTCTTAGTCTTATTAACAAGGGTAATTTATTATCCAAATTGCAATCTTCACCTAAATCCCTAATAACAACAACAACACTTATTTCTAGAGCACATTTTCATACAAATAATGTCGCTCAAAGTGCTTTACATGATGAAGAAAAAAATAAAAGACAAAGTAAGAATTAAAATACGACAACTTTAATTAACACAGAGTAAGAGTAAGGTCCGATGGCCAGGGGGGGACAGAAAAAACAAAAAAAAATTCCAGACGGCTGGAAAGAAAAAAAATAAAATCTGCAGGGGTACCAGACCATGAGACCACCCAGCCCCCTCTGGGCATTCTACCTAACATAAATGAAACAGTCCTCTTTGTATTTAGGGTTCCCACTGGAAGGACTTGATGATGATGGTCATGCAGACTTCTGGCTTTAGGAACATCATGGTGCTTTGTAATAATAATATTGTCACGCCGTCGTAACTTTGCCAAATGCACTGTAGCAAACGTTAATTTTAGAGATTCGTTTCGGATTCATTCAGAGAGATCCCCATAAAATCATGAAATATTACCAGCCTTTACCAGATCCAGAACAAAATCAATATTTTACCACTCTGCATACACACAAGCGTATATGTAGACCTACTGGTTATCTAAGGCCTTTTCCAGACGTTTTATTAGAACACCTTCCTGAGCTCCAGGGGGGCGAGGCCCCCCAGGACACCCACCCCCCCCCTCCCCATCCAGGGCCTGCACATTTCTAAACCGCGTAGGGCCCCCAAACTGCTAAGAACGGCCCTGCATGATTTGACACACCAGAGTAACACTCAATGACACGCTGGATCCTCTCCAATTTGCTTACAGAGCAAACAGAACTACAGAGGATGCCATTGCGCTAACAATAAACACTGCCCTCACCCACCTGGAAAGAGGAAATACATATGTAAGAATGCTGTTCATAGATTACAGCTCGGCATTCAACACCATCATCCCCTCAAAACTCGTCTTGAAGCTTGACGACCTTGAGTTGGGGACGACCATCTGCAGATGGATTTTCTCTTTCCTCACAAACAGGCCCCAGGTAGTGAGAGTCGGCAAACACACGTCCTCATCACTCATTTTAAACACAGGAGCGCCGCAGGGCTGTGTGCTTAGCCCCCTCTTGTATTCCTTGTTCACACACGACTGTGTTACAAAACATGGCACAAACACCATCATCAAGTTTGCAGACGACACAACCATCATAGGCCTTATCACTGACAACGATGAGACAGCCTACAGAGAGGACGTGCTGGCACTGAGTAATTGGTGCCTGGATAACAACTTGTCTCTTAACATCAGCAAAACTAAGGAGATGATCGTGGACTATCGGAAACAACAAGGCAGAGAACACCAGGCCATCTACATCAGCGGCGTAGAAGTTGAAAGGGTTAACAGCTTCAAGTTCCTCGGAGAAAACATCACCGAGGATCTCACGTGGACCCTTCACATAGACAGTGTGGTCAAGAAAGCTCGCCAGCGGCTCTACTTCCTGAGGAGGCTGAGGAAGTTTGGCATGAATGCCAGCATCACCTCAAACTTTTACAGGAGTGTGGTCGAGAGTCTGCTGACGGGCTGCATTACTGTCTGGTACGGGAGCTGCTCTGCCAGCAGCCGGAAATCACTACAGAGAGTGGTGAAGGCAGCAGAGCACATCACGGGCAAGAGTCTTCCTGCCATTGAAGACATTTACCTCCATCGGTGCTTGCGTAAGACAAGCAGCATCATAAAGGACCACAGCCATGCAGCACGCCAGCTGTTCTCCTTGTTACCGTCTGGCAGACGATACAGGAGTCTGGCTGCTCGGACTACAAGACTTAAGAACAGTTTTTACCACCAGGCCATTCGACTCCTCAACAGCAACACCTGAACACTTGCATACACTTACATGACACCTACATTGCACTACTCACACACAAACTGTACCTGCACACACTCTGAATACTGACTGGAACATGCATCTGCACTTTATGGAATATGTATCTGTACTTATAATACATTATCTGTGCAATAACTGTCATTTGTACTTGCTGCTCATTCAACTCATATTGCTCTATAACTTCTTTTAAAATGTACACATTTTATTTTATATAGCTAGTCTATTTTTAACTTGTAATTTTTTTTTTTTTTTAGCTTTATTGGATCTAGGCTGAGTGAGTTGTTTTTCTCGTCATACACATTTCATTGTATGTTGACCCTGTGTTAACCTATATATGACAAATAAACCTAAACCTAACCTAACCTAATAGCTTGTAGTCCAAGATGTCATCCTTATCTAGTCTGGGGCATCCCAGAAGTTTACCAATGTGTCCATCTATCCATTTTCAAAACTTGTTGAATGTAACTCAGCATTGTAGTCCTGTAGTCTGCAATAGTTTGTCTCACTATCTCAACAGTGATCGTAAAACATCTGTACAATACTCTTCCTGTTAAGTACAGTGGCATGATATTCATTTTTGAAAAAGGAACTGTACAAAATAACATTGATCTGGTAGTGTGAGCCAGTGGCAGGGTTGCTGTTAACCCAATTCTAGTAATGCTGGAATCGAGCAACCAAAAAATGGGCAGGAGGCATTTTTGTCAGCCCTTGGCAGGTCACATAAATGCTCACAGAGCCACACTCACACATACGTTTCTAATTTGACATGAGTGTCTCAGAGGTGTGAGAGAAAAACTCACACAAGGTGAACATGCATACTCCGCACAGGCAGTGATTTAACACTGGGACTAGTGGGACATAAGAAATTTAACGGATGAGAGGAGACCATTCAATCTATCAAGTTCTATCCAAGCCGTCCCAAAGTATTCAGCAAGATGTAATTAAGCAAAAGGACAAAGAGACACAGGAAAAGTCGCCTGACACTTTCCAGGAAGCAGCCAGAGATCTCATACTTTTGTCATATCCTCTGGATGGGTTACAAGTTTACATCCATAAAAAAAAAAAAAAAATTGTGATCAGTTGAGAACCTTGAACATTTCTCCTCGACGTCGGTTTGATAGCACTCCCTGCCCTTGGAAACACCCATGACGAACCCTGGCCAAACCAAACAGCTGCTGGGCTGAAACAACAACTGCGATAAGAGGAAGCACTCACCCACCCTTCAAAAGCACACGGCTGTGTTTGCTTAGACGTGCTCTCCTTCATTATGATGCCAGGAGGATCTGAGAAGGATGTGCCACATGGATGGGTGGATAAGGATTTTTCCACTGCAAAGGTCCTGTCTTGCAGTTCCCAGAGTGTGTCTCCAAACCCCACCCTGTCCCTTGACAAAACGATCTGCCGTTAACCTGCACAATCGCTCCATTTCTGCCTGTTAGCCTGCTTTTGATCTTAACTACCATTAAAAAATCACAGAGAGATAAAAACACATTCAGACACTAAAGCGTTATGAAAAGATCAAATCATATGTGAAGTCTAAAAAAACGGCAAAACAGTGATAACCCCAAATGACCAATTAAAAATGGCTCAATTAATTTCTGTTACCTGAATATGGCAGGGGGTGGCGCAGTGGTAACGCTGCTGCCTCACAGTTAGGAGACCCAGGTTCGCTTCCCGGGTCCTCCCTGCGTGGAGTTTGCATGTTCTCCCCGTGTCTGCGTGGGTTTCCTCCCACAGTCCAAAGACATGCAGGTTAGGTGCATTGGCGATTCTAAATTGTCCTTGGTGTGTTTTTGTGTGGGTGCCCTGCCTGGGGTTTGTTTCCTACCTTGTGCCATGTGTTGGCTGGGATTGGCTCCAGCAGACCCCCCCGTGACCCTGTATTCAGATTCAGCGGGTTGGGAAATGGATGGATGGATGGATGAATATGGCAGGTTAGGTAAACAAGTCATTTAGGGCTCACAGGTGATAAGGACGCAGTCGTATTTATGGAGGGTTTGAACAAATCCGGAAGGAGGACCACATAAATATGGAAGGGAATAGTGCTGGGAGGTCCTCCCTGCGTGGAGTTTGCATGTTCTCCCCGTGTCTGCATGGGTTTCCTCCCACAGTCCAAAGACATGCAGGTTTGGTGCATTGGTGATTCTAAATTGTCCCTGGTGTGTGCTTGGTGTGTGTGTCTGCCCTGCGGTGGGCTGGCGCCCTGCCCGAGGTTTGGTTTCCTGCCTTGTGCCCTGTGTTGGCTGGGATTGGCTCCAGCAGGCCCCCGTGACCCTGTAGTCAGGATATAGTGGGTTGGATAATGGATGGCTGGATAGTGCTGGGAGGTATACCGGTTCATACCGAAAACCGTTTTTTATTTTTGTTATGATATGGATTTTTCTTATACCGCAACACCGGTTTAAATAGCCTGAACAACGTTCGGAACGTGGTGAGGCGGGAAACTGTTTAATGGGGGACCTTTTTAACTGCTACACCGCTAAACACGCATGCAACGGAGTACAAGCGTTAGTGGAGGTATTGAGCAGTGAAAATTGACAGAGAACATTTTGAAACTGAAGCTGTAGCAGACGATAAAGTTGAACATGATGACATAGGAGAAGTTTTGCCGAAAGAAGGAGTCACGTCTGTTGCTGTCTGGAGATACTTTGGTTTTAAAAGGTCGGATGTGGACCAAACAACTATCTACTGCAAACGCTGTCGAGCTAAAGTTGTCAACATGAGCAATTTGCTGCACCACCTTAGCCGCAAACATGCTTTGGAGTGCCATTAATGTATGGAACTAAGATTGGCACCCGCCACGTCCTCAGGTAAAACTGAAAAAGCAAGAGGACACTCGAGTCAGACGTCACTTGTAGACGTGTTTGCTAGAGTAGTGCCTACGACAAAAAAAGCAAGCGGTGGATCGAGAGAACCGACGCCATTACAATCCATATAGCTAACGTGTCAGTGGTCAGAGATTGTTAACATTAACAGAAAGTGGAGTTGGTTTACAAAAAAATATTTATTATTTATTCCTTTCTAAGACATGTTCTGTGCAATAAAATTTTTGCCAAGCACCTCTGGATATCTGACTAAGTCTAAATGCCTCTTTGGATGGTTGAAAATATGTTGTCAAAATTATAGTTTAAGTTGTCTGCAAAATTTGTTCAATAAAAAGATTCTATATTTTGACTACAACTGTCATGCAATGTGATTAGTGCCACCCCTTAAAAACTGTCACTTTATGGGGTCATGTAAACCTGTATTAACACTTGGGTGCACATTAAACAGTTTTTCTTGTATAATGTACAAGTCTCATGACAGTGGAGTAGATCATTCTTAGCCAGTCTACTGCAGTAATTGAAGGGGAACAAAGTGGGTAACATCCAAAATACCGTTGAATATCGTGAAACTGGGATAATTTTGAAAAATACCGTGATACAGAATTTTGGTCATACCGACAAGATGTCCAGAGCAGAGTGACTACGACGACAGTAGGCCGCTTCTGGGACACAGAGGAAAGACAGAAGGAGATGAACCTCTTGAGCTTAAACAAACACAGATTAAAAGATGACACGACTCAAGTGTTTACAATTATGAAGGGAATTGTGGATTTCTGTGGATCCAAGCCGTGACTTTAAAATCGGTTCAATAAGAACACGGGGGCACAGTTGGAAACTTGCGGATGGTGAATTTCACACACGTGTTACAACGGTTTTCTTCACACAAAGAACCAGAGACACGCAAAGTCGTGTGGTGGACAGCAGGACTTGAGGGCTCTTCTGATTTTCATGTGATGCGATTTTAGACAATTGAGACTAATAGGATGGACGAACATGTTGGGCTGAGTGGCCTGTTCTCATCACAGATTTATTACGTTCTAATGCTCTACTTAGGGGGGGGGGTGATTCCTTCTCTTCATTAGTGCCACCCCCTTGAAAACGAAAACTTTATGGGGCCATGCAAACCTGTATTAATACTTATGTGCACATTAAAATGTTTTCTTGTACAATGTATAATTCTCAGGACAGTGGAATAGGTTATTCTTAGCCAGTCTACTGCAGTAATTGAAGTGGAAAATGTGGTTAACATCCACTCATGCATGGGGAGCAAAATACCGTTGAATACCGTGAAACTGGGATAACTTTGAAAAATACCGTGATATAGAATTTTGATCATACCGCCCAGCACTAGAAGGGAATATGCAAGCTGTCCAAAGATGATATCCCAGTCAGTAACTGCACTTGGCTTATCGTGTTGAGAGGGGGTAACTGGGTAACTTTACCAATAGCAGAGGCTCCAGCCTGGGGACAAAGAGTAAGAGGAGACAAAATAACCCTCCTGCTATCTGTCCACTTTCAGGATTTATTCCTTATTCACTTCAACGACTTAAAGAGAGATAATCACAACAGCATTTGGTGCAAAGCAGAAGAAGCCAGTTTTGGAAGGGGTGCCATCATCGGGTGCATACCCACACTGGCCCGGCATAGTCACCATTTAAGTCAAGCTGTGCCTTTTTGAGATGTGGTAGGAAATCCAAAGACTGATCAAACTTCCAATGCTGTGAGTGACTGTGGAGTAGCATTCAGGTTCCGGCAACTGTGGGAAAGCATTTCTAACTGCTGCACCATCCCTTTCTGTCTTTCTCTATGCCTATCTATGAGGCCACAGCTCATCAGGCAGCCTTGGCAGCAAGGTAGAAACTAATTCCAGAAAGTGTGCCAACGCTTACTATTACTGTAATCTAACCTGTTGCAGGAAATCCACACAGACATGAGAAGAACATGAGGACTCCGCACAGACAGCACAAAGGTGAGGCTTCATCCATCCATCCATCCATTGTCCAACCCGCTATATCCTAACTACAGAGTCACGGGGGGTCTGCTGGAGCCAATCCTAGCCAACACAGGGCGCAATTTAGAATCGCCAATCCACCTAACCTGCATGTCTTTGGACTGTGGGAGGAAACCCACGCAGACACAGGGAGAACCCGGGAAGCGAACCCAGATGGGTCTCCTAACTGCGAGGCAGCAGCGCTACCCACTGTGCCACCCGGTGAGGATTCAGATTCAGCTAATACTGCTGATCATTACACTACTGTGCCACCCAAGCAATAATGCATCAAGCAAAATCTGAAAGAATCTTACCGGTGCAAAGAAAATATCTTTCTTCAATACCTGGATGTGACCAGTTCATACCACAAACATTGCTTAGAATCCAGTAATAGTCTGTATGTAATAATAATACTGTACATTCGTGGTCCACTCAAATATGCCTTACACCTCCCTGGAGTAAATGTGTAACGCTTTTACTTTAATTCACTTGTAAATTACTTTTGCTTTACTCTTGGGGGCACTGTGGGCTTGGAGACTTTATGGCTTCTTATTGTTTGGTTTCTCTGCTGAGTAAAACGGGTGGGTTAGGTTAAGAGGTGGCCGAAATGCAGGTGTTTTATAGGATTCCAGTAAACCGCTTAGAGTGTTTATAAGGCGTAATCTGTTCTCGTTTCTCAGTATTCACTGGGGCAGTGAAACACTGAGGAACACTAATCCACTATAAGACATTTCAGAAACGTGGGCAAATAGTATTTAATTCAAAGAATACGGTCTGCAGTGGGCTTGCGCCCTGCCCGGGGTTTGCTTCCTGCCTTGTGCCCTGTGTTGGCTGGGATTGGCTCCAGCAGACTCTCATGACCCTGTAGTTAGGATATAGCGGGTTGGAAAATGGAAGGATGGATGGATGTCCCTGGTGTGTGGGTGTGTGTGTGTGTGTGCCCTGCAGTGGGCATGGAACCATGCCTGGGGTTTGTTCCTGCCTTGTGCCCTGTGTTGGCTGGGATTGGCTCCAGCAGACCCCCGTGACCCTGTAGTTAGGATATAGCGGGTTGGATAATGGATGGATGGATAAATTCTGCAAATGGTTTCAATTGAAAGAATAATGCAAACTGGTTTGTTGCTTTTTCATAACAGAAAGAGCTTACATCTTCTAATCTCTCAAATACTGAAATATAAATATGAAAATGCTTTTTCATACTGAAGATGTATCTCACTTCACTACACTTTCATAAGACCACTAATAAACTCCAATGTACCTCTATTTTCTTTCTTTCTTTAACAGTTACACCCTTTGTGACACACGGTAAATACAAAAGATTATATTTGGTGGGCATTAAGTGTGATTTACGTCTGACATCCTGTGCAAGAATGTACTTCAACAAATAATCACAAAGGAAAATGATAAAATGCTGCTGCAAAAAACACTAAGCCATTGATGCCTTTTAAAAAAAATTGAGATCCTGTTTAACATTTTACTGTATAAAGTAGTGTTAATTAATATTTGTTTAAAAAATGTCATTTGACCTATCAATCGGTTTTATATCTGTTTTATTTAGTGCCTTCCATACCTATCTGTGAATAATTCATAGGCTTTTAATATCCCTGCAGCATATAATATCACTTTTTACCTGAAAAGCAGTTCAGGTCCTTGCTGTCTTTTTACTTTTTCCTCTGTGAGCTCCACTTGGCTGCTATTCCCATGCACACACTGCCAGTCAGTCATTATCCAACCTGCTATATCCTAACTACAGGGTCACGGGGGTCTGCTGGAGCCAATCCCAGCCAGCACAGGGCACAAGGCAGGAACAAACCCCAGGCAGGGTGCCAGCCCACCGCAGGGCACACACACACCCAGCACAACTTAGGATCGCCAATGCACCTAACCTGCATGTCTTTGGACTGTGGGAGGAAACCCACGCAGACACGGGGAGAACATGAAAACTCCACGCAGGGAAGCAAACCCGGGTCTCCTTACTGTGAGCGCTACCACTGAGCCACCGTGCCGCCCTGCACATACTGTATTTCCATAAAATATCATACTGACAAAACTGACATATACAGTAAATAGTGACTGAATCTGCATGAAAATGTTTGGTTAACTGCCCTGATCAGCCTTAATAATAATAATTCTTTGCATTTATATAGCGCTTTTCTCACTACTCAAAGCGCTCAGCGACTGCAGGTTAAGGGCCTTGCTCAAGGGTTCCAACAGAGCAGAGTCCCTATTGGCGTTTACAGGATTCGAACTGGCAACCTTCCGCTTGCCAGCGCAAAACCCTAGCCTCAGAGCCACCACTCCGCCCATTAGCCTTGATTAGCCACTGCCAATATTGTTAAAATCTCCTAACCCCAGCTGAGAATGGGTTATTAAAAATGAGTACAGAGTGCAACTGTCCTGTATACTGTAATTACCATTTTGTTTTAAAAACATATGGACGACAAAAAATGTTTAGGCAGTCAAACTGCAAGCAGCAGTCAGTGGTGCTACTGTAGACCACTGAGGGTCTTCTTTGGTCAGTTGGCACCCACCCATCATAACACTGAACATTACTGCTGGAACTCTGTGTTTTAAAAATATATCTAGTTACGGGTGGGGCGGCACGGTGGCGCAGTGGGTAGCGCTGCTGCCTCGCAGTTGGGAGACCTGGGGACCTGGGGTCGCTTCCCGGGTCCTCCCTGCGTGGAGTTTGCATGTTCTCCCCGTGTCTGTGTGGGTTTCCTCCGGGCGCTCTGGTTTCCTCCCACAGTCCAAAGACATGCAGGTTAGGTGGATTGGCGATTCTAAATTGGCCCTACTGTGTGCTTGGTGTGTGGGTGTGTTTGTGTGTGTCCTGCGGTGGGTTGGCACCCTGCCCGGGATTGGTTCCTGCCTTGTGCCCTGTGTTGGCTGGGATTGGCTCCAGCAGACCCCCGTGACCCTGTAGTTAGGATATAGCGGGTTGGAAAATGGATGGATGGATAGTCACGGGTTCAGTAACTGACGGCAAGACATCTTAATACTAATGTTTACATTAAAGGCCAGGACTATACACTTACTTTCAATGCCTTTTCAGTAAAAGTATAATACATTTATTTTGTTATCCCTCTATGTATGAAACGACAAAACATCCAGTAGCCGGTGTTCCTGCCTGGACATAATGTTGTCTGGCATCCACAAGCGAGCAGGAATGTCTGATGAGCAAAGGCAACAAGACCCACAAAGAAAGATGGATGGTAGGATGAGAATGTCCAGTAAAGAATGGCAACGAGACCCGTGTGATCGAAACGGATACTCTTACTACTGTATGCCCGTTTTTAAGAAACATGCTTCGCTATGCTATGTATTATTAGTTTCAATTTTTAAATGCATAAGGGCAAAAGCACACAAAATGAGTGAGAAGTTTCATTTGCTCCTTCCTATGTGGTGTACATGTCAATTGGCGCAGTAAAAGTTACGCCCTGATGACATGTCTGAAACCATAGTGATACAAGAACACGTAATGCACAGTGCGCACATGTCGTCTCCAACAGCTGTGGAAACTGCCAGGAGGCATGGAAGAGTGCAAATTCTATCAAGTGGTCCTTTGAGATTTTGAATTGTGGGTGGAAGAGGTTAGCCGTCCTCTGTGCTCCACAGGATTTCTATAATCTGGTGTTTTAAGGGATATGTTCGATTTTTTTTTATATATCTTATGATTGGAGTGTCCTTATAAAACCCACTTTTTAGTCTTCACAGACCCTCAGCTCCGACTGAAATAGAACAATCTATTTATCCATTATAGTGCTTTTCCTATCTACTGTATCAGTCTATTGTGATTTTATATATGTAGTGTACTGCCTTTAATATCTATTACACGTAGTACTTTTTATATCAATTTATCACTTTTAACATCTACCCCTATAAAGATCAGTATTGACTGAGCACTACCAGTGTTTCAAGTTGCAACTTCAGTCACTGAAGAACACACTTCCATAAATAAAGTTCACCTTCTTTTAGGCCATACAATCCATCCATCCATTATCCAACGCACTATATCCTAACTACAGGGTCACGGGGGTCTGCTGGAGCCAATCCCAGCCAACACAGGATGCAAGGCAGGAAACAAACCCCAGGCAGGGTGCCAGCCTACCGCAGGGCACACACACACACACACACACCCCCACACACCAGGGACATCCATCCATCCTTCCATTTTCCAACCCGCTATATCCTAACTACAGGGTCATGGGAGTCTGCTGGAGCCAATCCCAGCCAACACAGGGCGCAAGGTAGGAAACAAACTCCGGGCAGGGTGCCAGCCCACTGCAGGGCACACATACACACCAGGGACATCCATCCATCCTTCCATTTTCCAACCCGCTATATCCTAACTACAGGGTCACAGGGGTCTGCTGGAGCCAATCCCACCCAACACAGGGCACAAGGCAGGAAACAAACCCCAGGCAGGGTGCCAGCCCACCGCAGGACACACACACACACACACCCCCACACACCAGGGACATCCATCCATCCTTCCATTTTCAAACCCGCTATATCCTAACTACAGGGTCATGGGAGTCTGCTGGAGCCAATCCCAGCCAACACAGGGCGCAAGGTAGGAAACAAACCCCGGGCAGGGTGCCAGCCCACTGCAGGGCACACACACACACCAGGGACATCCATCCATCCTTCCATTTTCCAACCCGCTATATCCTAACTACAGGGTCACGGGGGTCTGCTGGAGCCAATCCCAGCCAACACAGGATGCAAGGCAGGAAACAAACCCCAGGCAGGGTGCCAGCCTACCGCAGGGCACACACACACACACACACACCCCCACACACCAGGGACATCCATCCATCCTTCCATTTTCCAACCCGCTATATCCTAACTACAGGGTCATGGGAGTCTGCTGGAGCCAATCCCAGCCAACACAGGGCGCAAGGTAGGAAACAAACTCCGGGCAGGGTGCCAGCCCACTGCAGGGCACACATACACACCAGGGACATCCATCCATCCTTCCATTTTCCAACCCGCTATATCCTAACTACAGGGTCACAGGGGTCTGCTGGAGCCAATCCCACCCAACACAGGGCACAAGGCAGGAAACAAACCCCAGGCAGGGTGCCAGCCCACCGCAGGACACACACACACACACACCCCCACACACCAGGGACATCCATCCATCCTTCCATTTTCAAACCCGCTATATCCTAACTACAGGGTCATGGGAGTCTGCTGGAGCCAATCCCAGCCAACACAGGGCGCAAGGTAGGAAACAAACCCCGGGCAGGGTGCCAGCCCACTGCAGGGCACACACACACACCAGGGACATCCATCCATCCTTCCATTTTCCAACCCGCTATATCCTAACTACAGGGTCACGGGAGTCTGCTGGAGCCAATCCCAGCCAACACAGGGCGCAAGGTAGGAAACAAACCCCGGGCAGGGTGCCAGCCCACCGCAGGGCGCACACACACACCAGGGACATCCATCCATCCTTCCATTTTCCAACCCGCTATATCCTAACTACAGGGTCACGGGAGTCTGCTGGAGCCAATCCCAGCCAACACAGGGCGCAAGGTAGGAAACAATCCGGGGCAGGGCGCCAACCCACCGCAGGACACACACCCACACACCAAGCACACACTAGGGACAATTTAGAATCGCCAATACACCTAACCTGCATGTCTTTGGACTGTGGGAGTAAACCCACGCAGACACGGGGAGAACATGCAAACTCCATGCAGCGGAGGATCCGGGTCTCCTTACTGCGAGGCAGCAGCGCTACCCACTGCGCCACCGTTAGGCCATACAATTCAAAACACAAATGTTATCAGGCTAAAGACTGATACAAATGAGTAGGTTCTGTATACAATACACTAATCAGCTGCCCCTGGCGTTTTCCGGCATATTGCATGTGTAAGCTCCTCTTCTGACTAGCTAGTTTTCTACTGTTCAGGTGCTTCTTCATGAAGCCCCGTTGGTCCTCATGAACTACCTTCCCTTTTGCTCTTCTTAGAACATCTACCGTCATCCTCACCCTCTCATCCTTCAGCAGATTGTACTTTTGTTATGCTGCTATCTTAACCAATGATCCTAGAACTAACTGCAGTAATAAACGTTGTGTGATTTGCATTGTGGGGCGGCACGGTGGCACAGTGGGTAGTGCTGCTGCCTCACACTTATTCCTCCCTGCGTGGAGTTTGCATGTTCTCCCCGTGTCTGCGTGGGTTCCCTCCGGGTACTCCGGTTTCCTCCCACAGTCCAAAGACATGCAGGTTAGGTGCATTGGCGATCCTCAATTGTCCCTAGTGTGTGTGTATGGGTGTGTGTGCCCTGCGGTGGGCTGGTGCACTGCCTGGGGTTTGTTTCCTGCCTTGCGCCCTGTGTTGGCTGGGATTGGCTCCAGCAGACTCCCATGACCCTGTAGTTAGGATATAGCGGGTTTGAAAATGGAAGGATGGATGGATGTCCCTGGTGTGTGGGGGTGCGTGTGTGTGTGTGTCCTGCGGTGGGCTGGCACCCTGCCTGGGGTTTGTTTCCTGCCTTGTGCCCTGTGTTGGGTGGGATTGGCTCCAGCAGACCCCTGTGACCCTGTAGTTAGGATATAGCGGGTTGGAAAATGGAAGGATGGATGGATGTCCCTGGTGTGTATGTGTGCCCTGCAGTGGGCTGGCACCCTGCCCGGAGTTTGTTTCCTACCTTGCGCCCTGTGTTGGCTGGGATTGGCTCCAGCAGACTCCCATGACCCTGTAGTTAGGATATAGCGGGTTGGAAAATGGAAGGATGGATGGATGTCCCTGGTGTGTGGGGGTGTGTGTGTGTGTGTGTGTGCCCTGCGGTAGGCTGGCACCCTGCCTGGGGTTTGTTTCCTGCCTTGCATCCTGTGTTGGCTGGGATTGGCTCCAGCAGACCCCCGTGACCCTGTAGTTAGGATATAGCGGCTTGGATAATGGATGGATGGATATGTAACAGGTTCCATAAATAGTCTTGAACAGATGATAAGAGATTTGTGAAGTACCAGTGGCTCCCGATTTTACAAGGACTCTGCATGCCAGCAATAACTTAGGCTACCTTCAGGTTTTTGTGATCTGTTGTTTCCTGCTAACCAACCATACATAAAGATTTCTGCTTTGTCCACAAATGTGCCTACTGTGCCTTGCGCCCTGTGTTGGCTGGGATTGGCTCCAGCAGACCCCCATGACCCTGTAGTTAGGATATAGCGGGTTGGATAATGGATGGATGGATGGATTTGCATTGCATTCTCCTTCACTTTTTAATGTTGTTGTTGTTGTGATGTCTCAAACCCACTTGATCCATCTCATGGTCGCAGGGGATGAAGGATATTAGGTCCAAGACAGGAGTGCCACAGGACAGGGTGTTAGATTTGGAATTCCCAAGTCAATACTGCTTACCTTTGGGGACTGTGAGAAGAAAACCCAAATAGACAGGGGAGAGAGAGAGCATGCAGACGTCACACAGACAACAGCTGATTGGAAATCGAAGCTTGGGTGACAGATTCATGAGGTGACAGCACTGCCTACTGTGCCACCATTATTTTTTTTTTTTTTGGTCTAAAATTTTTTTTCATGTACAGTGTCAAGAAAAAATATTTGTGTCGATATTCGATATTGTGTATTCCCCCTTGGGATTAATAAAGTATCTATCTATCTATCTATCTATCTATCTATCTATCTATCTATCTATCTATCTATCTATCTATCTATCTATCTATCTATCTATCTATCTTATAGTGCCCTTCATACTCTATCTATCTATCTATCTATCTATCTATCTATCTATCTATCTATCTATCTATCTACCTATCTATCTATCTATCTATCTATCTATCTATCTATCTTATAGTGCCCTTCATACTCTATCTATCTATCTATTTATCTTTTTATCTATCTTATAGTGCCCTTCATACTCTATCTATCTATCTATCTATCTATCTATCTATCTATCTATCTATCTATCTATCTATCTATCTATCTATCTATCTATCTATCTATCTTATAGTGCCCTTCATACTCTATCTATCTATCTATCTATCTATCTATCTATCTATCTATCTATCTATCTATCTATCTATCTATCTATCTATCTATCTTATAGTACCCTTCATACTCTATCTATCTATCTATCTATCTATCTATCTATCTATCTATCTATCTATCTATCTATCTATCTATCTATCTTATAGTGCCCTTCATACTCTATCTATCTATCTATCTATCTATCTATCTATCTATCTATCTATCTATCTATCTATCTATCTATCTATCTATCTATCTATCTATCTATCTATCTATCTAATAGTGCCCTTCATACTCTATCTATCTATCTATCTATCTATCTATCTATCTATCTATCTATCTATCTATCTATCTATCTATCTATCTATCTATCTATCTATCTATCTAATAGTGCCCTTCATACTCTATCTATCTATCTACAGTATCAATTCTGTACAGTGATGTTAGTTAATCTCCAACAATGCCTATCATTTATTTTGAATAAATAAGAAATACAGATAGTTCATTTTTATATACTGACTGTAGTGAGATGCTTTGGGTAAAGATATCCATTAAGTAAATGAAATTATTAACAATGAAATGCAATATGTTGTGCTTGCTTCATATTAATACAGTACATAAGGTCAAAAGCAATGTAGCCATCAATGAATTATTACAGTAATCTGTCAATAGCAATTTTGACACAGTCACCAAAAAGCTCCTATTGATTTCTGGAACAGCAAACATTACTTTATTTTATATATCGTCTTTTACAATAATCTGAGGATACATTTAACATACATTTGCTTCCAGTTATTTCACCCTTGAATAAAAAATGAGGTTCAGAATCTGGCAGAAGAATGGAGACAAACACTTTAAAACAGAAATTCAGACGTCTTTAACAAAGATGCTTCGTGCCAAGTAATAAAGTGTGAAATTTGTGCTCTTTTCATTTTGCTCTGTCACACTCGATGTAAAAAGTTTTTGTTATGCTGTCCCTGATGGCCCTGCATCGTGAGCTCAAGATAAACCCTCGATTTTTTTTTCTGGCTCACAAATTAAGAAATATTAACAAGTACTCGGTGCCAACGGCCAGGCATTCAGAAGCAGCTGCCGATCGTGACATGCAGTCTGCCCACCTACCATAAAATGCTCACAGCCTTCCAGAGAAAACAAAATGCTCTTACGTCTCCGTGAGTCTTCAAGAATAAGGAGATGAAGGAAGTGAACTGTTAGCTAATGCACTGACAGTGTTCTAAACAAAAAGGTATTCGCAATTAGAGTTCATCCTTCCACTTTACACTTAGTAACCCGTATAGAATGAGACGAACAACTCGTGACTCTCAGAGTGCCAATGGCATACGCACTTTAGGCTTCATTTGAACAACACACAGGTACCCGACAACCAAAAAAAGGGCAAACAAAACTCATTTTTAATAGCTGGGACCTACCGGAGTAAAAACTTATTAAAAGCACATGTTTTCTGACATGGCTAATAGGAATGATATTATTGACATTTATCTCATTCGTAACCATCAATTCATAACAGAAGAAGAAATTCTCGATCCGGCTTAATCCGATTCACAGTCACCAGGGACCCCACACTATCCTGGAAGCATCGGGTGCAAGTCAGAAAAAAAACTTTGGACAGATTGCCATTACATTTAAGACTCCACCATCAATTCAGTCAGTCTTTATGTTTTATAGTGCCTTTCAGGTTGAATAATCTCATAAAACAGGTTTGGAGTACAACTCAGCGCAATCCTTCATCCCGTACTAAGATACTTATCTTTGATTCAGATCAAACCTTTATGAAAGAATCCTACACATCTCAAATCTTTTTACAAAAATAAAATGCAATAAATTAAAATTGGAAAGGGAAGTTAGAGCTACTGCATCACAGCTTCGGAGTCCCGAGTTTGAATTCCAGCATGGATGCTGGCTGTGTTCACTTTCCAAATTCTACCTACTGTATGTTTCTGAAATATGTACAAATTCGAATTATAAGAAAATGTAAACTTGTACCATATAAGCAAATGTGCCCTGTGATGGACTGGCACCTCATCTACACTCTTAAAATATCGGTTCTAATGGCACTTTACTGGGTTGTATGGTTCCCCATAGAACCATAACTTGAAAAAGAACCATCTCATGCTGTGAAGGGTTCTTTGCATATGAAGTTTCTCCTTTGGGCTTTGAAAAGGTTCTTAATTTGTGGACAAAACAGAAATCTTTATGTATGGTTGGCTAGCAGGAAACAACAGATCACAAAAACCTGAAGGTAGCCTACGTTATTGTAGGCATGTAGAGTCCTTGTAAAATCAGGAGCCACTGGTATTTCATAAATCTCTTATCATCTGTTCAAGGCTCTTTATGGAACCTGTTACATATCCATCCATCCATTATCCAACCCGCTATATCCTAACTACAGGGTCACGCGGGTCTGTTGGAGCCAATCCCAGCCAACACAGGGCACAAGGCAGGGAACCAATCCTGGGCAGGGTGCCAACCCACCGCAGGACACACACAAACACACCCACACACCAAGCACACACTAGGGCCAATTTAGAATCGCCAATCCACCTAACCAGCATGTCTTTGGACTGTGGGAGGAAACCGGAGCGCCCAGAGGAAACCCACGCAGACACGGGGAGAACATGCAAACTCCACTCAGGGAGGACCCGGGAAGCGAACCCGGGTCCCCAGGTCTCCCAACTGCGAGGCAGCAGCACTACCCACTGCGCCACCGTGCCAATCCTGTTACATATCCATCCATCCATTATCCAACCCGCTATATCCTAACTACAGGGTCACGCGGGTCTGTTGGAGCCAATCCCAGCCAACACAGGGTGCAAGGCAGGAAACAAACCCCTGGTAGGGCGCCAGCCCACCCACACACACACACACACACACACAAACACACACTAGGGACAATTTAGGATCACCAATGCACCTAACCTGCATGTCTTTGGACACTGTGGGAGGAAACCCACGCAGACAACATGGAAACTCCACGCAGGGAGGACCCAAGAAGTGAACCCGGGTTTCCTAACTGCGAGGCGGCAGCGCTACTCACTGCGCCACCGTGCAGCCCTGTAACATATCTAAATACATAAAATTTCTTTCTGAAACCTTCATGTGGTTGGTCCTTTTAGGAACTAAAAATGGTTCCCTATAGCAGCGTTTCTCAACCTTTTAAGTATTTGCGACCCGAGTTTTCATAACAGTTTTAATTGCGCCACCCCAACGTTTTTTTTGAAAGGAGCCCACTAATACCAATTTGTTCTTTTTTAATTAATGATATATCATAGATGCATATTTTATTATACCTACTTAACTTTTATCGACATTTATCTAACTCTATATTTATTTTTCTAGTATCAGAATGTAGTATAAGTTAATTTGTTTTGGTTTCAATTGATGTATTTTTCATATTTTCCATTCTTGTTTTCTTTTTTTCACATCTTCACGCCCCCATTTTTGTTTACTTTGCGCCCCCCCACCACAGATTGAGAACCACTGGACTAATTACCAGTCATCACCTTCTCAGTTGGGGCTTTAAGCATACACTTGTTATTAACTGTAGTTCTAAGTCACTAGTTTTAGTTTTGTGTCATTTTTGTGGTTCTGGATTCATATTTTCCATTGTTATTGTATTGTCGTACTCCTGGATCTGGTGCTTAGCTCTTCACTGTGCAACTGGGTACTGGATTTCCTCACCGGCAGACCTCAGCAAGTGCATATTGGTGGAAAAGCCTCCTCCATCATCACCATCAACACTGGCACCCCGCAGGGCAGCGTGCTGAGCCCCCTGCTTTACTCTCTCTGCACCCATGGCTGCGTAGCTAAGTACAGCTCTAACACCATCCTCAAGTTTGCTGACCATACCACTGTAATAGGTCTGACCAGTGTGGCCCGCCCCACAGTTTGAGAACCTCTGCCCTTATAGCACTGCTCTGAAAATCACTTTGGCACATTTATGTTTTTAAGAGAGTAATGCTGGCTTCCTCCCAGTGCTACAGGAGCTCTCCACTAGATAGATAGATAGATAGATAGATAGATAGATAGATAGATAGATAGATAGATAGATAGATAGATAGATAGATAGATAGATAGATAGATAGATAGATAGATAGATAGATAGATAGATAGATAGATAGATAGATAGATAGATAGATAGATAGATAGATAGATAGATAGATAGATAGATAGATAGATATGAAAGGCACTACATAATAGATAGATAGATAGATAGATAGATAGATAGATAGATAGATAGATAGATAGATAGATAGATAGATAGATAGATAGATAGATAGATAGATAGATAGATAGATACTTTATTAATCCCAGGGGGAAATTCACATACTCCAGCAGCAAAAAATATTAAGTTAAAGAGTAATAAAAAATGCAGGTAAAAAACAGACAATAACTTGAATAATGTTCAACGTTTACCCCCTGTGGTGGAATTGAAGAGTCGCATAGTTTGGGGGAGGAATGATCTTCTCAGTCTGTCAGTGGAGCAGGACGGTGACAGCAGTGAACTACCGTGAACTAGATAGGTGAGTTAAAAAATCGATGGATAATTTACAAAGAATCACATTTTTAAAGACAAAGAATACCCAAAAAGCGGGAATTCCAGTATTGTCAGCTGAGTAAAACAACTTTTCAGGCAGGCTAAAGCAGGACATGAGTGGGAAAAGAACATCTCGGCCCAGATCCAGTTGAGAAGAATGCCAGTCAGTTAGATATCATTGAGTTAGCTTTATTTTTGTTTAGCTCCTTTTTCAGTACACTTTAAAAACACGTGTTTCAGATCAAAACAAAAAAAAGAACAGTTTGCAACTAGTTTTTTGATTTGTATCAACTTCTGTTAAGATTAACAAGACATGTCAATGAATACAGAGAATTAGCCTTTCCTTTACATTTAGTTATTTTGAATTGCCATGCACTTAGTACTTTGCAGTAGTTTTTTAGTCACTATACAAAAAAAAAGTTGTTGCAAAGTACTTTTTCCATCCATCCATCCATTTTCCAACCCGCTGAATCCGAACACAGGGTCACGGGGGCTTCTGGAGCCAATCCCAGCCAACACAGGGCACAAGGCAGGAACCAATCCCAGGCAGGGTGCCAACCCACCGCAGGACACACACAAACACACCAAGCACACACTAGGGCCAATTTAGAATCGCCAATCCACCTAACCTGCATGTCTTTGGACTGTGGGAGGAAACCCACGCAGACACGGGGAGAACATGCAAACTCCACGGAGGGAGGACGTGGGAAGCGAACCCAGGTCCCCAGGCCTCCCAACTGCGAGGCAGCAGCGCTACCCACTGCGCCACCATGCCGCCCAAAGTACTTTTTCTCAAAATGTAAAGGTATTTTAAGCATCATCCATCTTATAAACCTACTTAGCCAGGGCAGGGTCACGGGGCAACTGGAGCCAAACCATCACGGGGTGACCACACAATCCAACATCAGCGCACACTCACACTGCACTCTTACAAATGACAGTTCTGTAACGGCACTTTTAATAAAGGCAACGTAATGGTCCCTTGTAGAACCAACGGTTCTTTGCATGACATTTGGTTCTTTGGGCTATGCAAAGGGTTCTAACGTGTGGGCAAAAGAGAAATCCTTAAACATATGGCAGGCTACCTACCCTTCATGGTTATTTACGGAGCTTGTTACGGATCTTGATCAATAAGAGTTCTTTCTTTGTCCTACATATGGATGGTTCTTCGGTTCCTCTATGGCACTGCTTTGAAAAACCGCTTTGGCACCTCTGCGTTTTTTTTTTTAGAGAGTAGGGCAAATTTAGCAACATTTCACCAGCCTTCGTATTATCTGTAAACCCCCACCGAAACAGGAAGAGCATGCAAGGTCCATGCATGGGGCACTCAGGACATGAACCCTGGTCTCCTCATTGTGAGGCAGCAGTGATGCCCCAGTGTACTTAGTAAATACGTTGTATACAAGTTTCAAAACTGACATTTCATATATTTCAGATGATCCAAACTGTTTGTTAGCATTTTCAAATTAAAGTGTGACGTGGAGAAAGATGACGATACCCAGCCAAGTTGGTGAAGTCACCCCAACATAATTTAGTGAGTTTATGAAAAGGAGTTCAGGTTACTTAAAATAGTAAGTTGAAGTAAATACTGTTATTATTGCGTCAGCACAACTTATTAGATAAGGCTTGCAATTCAGAAAGTTTAACAAAATCATTAAATTTGAATTATAGTTCGCAACCACTCATTTAATTGGGTTTTGGCTAAAGGTATCCTCAGTACCGCCGCTCCCTATACGCAGAGTACGCAGTCTGCGTAGGCCAGCAACTCCCAGGGGGCACCATCCCAGCTGCTCAAAAAAATCGTTTTTATATATTATAATAATAAATTAATATTAATAATATACATATACAAATAAACAAAAATATAAACGTATATATTGCATTTTACGGTGAACGCAGAGTAGGCTAAGTAAGCACACGTGATGACGCGCGTGCCCTCACCTCTGTTACGGCTGCCTATTTGGCCAAAAATGATAATAATTGAACAATATGCCTCGTCCTGGAAAGAGACATCAACAGTCCGGCGCCGAGAAACGAAAGAAAAAAAAAAGCCCAAGATGAAGCCCGTGCATCACTTTCAGGTACGTTCATAATAATCCTGTGAAACTTTATTTTATTCTGTCGACCTCATTTACGACTTTGCCTCAAGAAAAAGCAGAAGTGTGCCTTTGTAAATTTTGAACTTTGGAAAGCTCCAGCAGATGACAGTGTTGATTTTATTTCAGTTTATTATTGTTTATTTATTATAAATGTTTTATTTAAAGTGTAATTTTAGTTTGTATTTTTTGCTGTAGGGCTACAATTGTAATTTATAAATGACACGATTTATTTATGTATTTACTTTTATTTGAATAAAGTTCTATTTTGGCCCCTATAGTAGGTGTTTTTTTTTAATTATTTTATTTTTACTTCCGTAATATTTGGGGGAGGGGGCACAAAAGTAAATTTCTGCTTAGGGCACCCATTTGGCCAGCAGCGGCCCTGGGTATCCTGAATTATTTTTCAGAGTGTGGATGGCTCGGTGAGCTGGCGCGGAAAACGTAAACTAAATAAAATGCCTTTTCGTTTTGGTCAGATGGGCAGTGTGTGTGTGTGTGTGTTTGTGTATACTGTCACTGTCCTGCTCCACAGACAGATTGAGGAGATCGTTCCTCCCCCAAACTATGTGACTCTTTAATTCCACCAGGGGGGGTAAACGTTAATATTTAACATTATACATAGTTATTGTCTGTTTTTTCACCTGCATTATTATCATTCTTTAATTTAATATTATTTATTGTATCAGTATGCTGCTGCTGAAGAATGTGAATTTCCCATTGGGATTAATAAAGTATCTATCTATCTATCTATCTATCTATCTATCTATCTATCTATCTATCTATCTATCTATCTATCTAAAACACTATGTCTGTTTTATTTACGGTTTTACTGGACTAATATAACGGGTATGTCACTATTATTTTTGGTTTCAGTTAGGGTGAACCTGTAAATTTACACTCCAGGGTGTAAAAGCTCACTGTGTATGATGAGCGCTCCTTTCACTTTTGTATTTACGTATTGTACGTCCCTCCGACAGAGCATCTGGCACATGAATACATGTAAATACAATGCCAATGTAAGCTATATAAGCGCATTTCCACTAGAGTCCATACAATTTGTTTTTTTAACTGTCTTTAGCTATTATTTTTAAGCACGTTGAGCTACTTTCATGTATGAAAATGTTTCATAGAAATAAACGTAGTTGCTTACCACTAGGGCATGTTTAAACTCTTGCTTTTGTCAGCATATTATGACTCAATCATACTGTAAATCTACAAAGTGTATTTTTTTAAAACATAAACAGCATGTTTATAATAAATTACAGTCTTTTAATATTAACAAACCGGAGCGCATGCAGATAATGAATGGCACGCCACAGCCGCGATCCACCTGGCAGAAGCTCCATCCGCCTCATGAACGGCAGAGCGCCTGCGCCGATTCCGACGGCAATCGGTACAAAGCACGAAACTGGTGAGGCCACCGCACAGAAATGATTGTACTCCTGGCTTGTAATAATAATAAAAAAAAAGTTTAACATCCCTTCTTTCGAGACAGCCGCCACTATGAAAGTCGCTCAGTTAAAGGTATTTCTTGTGGTTGGCTGCCTCCTGACCCCTCAACACTCTTAAAGCAACAGGCGAATTTCCAGTTAAAAAGCGGCTCCTACCTTTCAGTCGCGCTTGTCTTTCCTTAAGGCAAGAAGGTGGGACGAAGTGGCCTCTCGCATCGCTACTGCGCCATCGAGAAGCCAGCGGTCACCGGTACACCACTAAAGTTCACCCCTTCACTCATTTAGTTCAAGACGGCAAGAAATAACGAATATTCCGTAAAAGAGATAAAAAAAAAAAGCTTCTTTCCTTAGAACGCGAGAAGGCGGACTGCGTGGAGCCCAGCGGGGGGGAAAATGCAGAAACACTGCAGCGCTGCGATGTCACCGCACTAGTTTTTATAGCAGGGTGGGTAGCTTGAAAGATAATAATACCCCATCCTCCTCCACAAAACAAGTTAAGCACAGTGTGTAATAAGCTCATGGCTCAGACACCCTTTGATTTAGGTCAGACAAAATGAATTTTTAGTTTTCAGTTAAAATGACTTTGGCAGGCGCGTGCGAAAGGATAGCAAATGTCTATACGTCTGTATACCACAAATGTTCCCCTTAATTCAGAAATACGGAGAGAAATGACACATTTGTCCACACATTTCTGCTTCACCTCCCTAAGTTTACTGGTGTACCACGAATTGGAGTGTGCCCTGCGATGGATTGGCGTTCCGACCGGGGTTGCTTTCTGCTTTTTAATCTTCAGTGTTGAGTGAGATAAAATGACTTGCTAGCAGCCGGGGTAGTGTTGGCTGGCATAACCTGCAGTTTACTAGGCGGTAATGTCCCATCAGGTGTTAATCCCCGCGATTCTTTACTGGAGAAAGATAACATGGATGGCGTGTATTTTATTGCTCGCGTTTGGACTGTAAAGCTAACGTCTCCGGCTAGTTTTATAGGAAAAGGCACGACGGAGGAGAAGGTTATGACCCTTTATACCCCACATCCTCAATCACACTTTCGTTTCTACTGTACAACAAGTGATATATGGGTAGTCTTATATGGACGAATATTTAGGACAAAAATAAATAAATAAATAACAGTACTATGAAATGTGATAAAAAAATTAATAAAAACATTAGATAGATAGATAGATAGATAGATAGATAGATAGATAGATAGATAGATAGATAGATAGATAGATAGATAGATAGATAGATACTTTATTAATCCCAATGGGAAATTCACATTCTCCAGCAGCAGCATACTGATACAATAAATAATATTAAATTAAAGAATGATAATAATGCAGGTGAAAAACAGACAATAACTTTGTATAATGTTAAATGTTAACGTTTACACCCCCGGGTGGAATTGAAGAGTCGCATAGTTTGGCGGAGGAACGATCTCCTCAGTCTGTCAGTGGAGCAGGACATTGACAGCAGTCTGTCGCTGAAGCTGCTCCTCTGTCTGGAGAGGATCCTGTTCAGTGGATGCAGTGGATTCTCCATGATTGACAGGAGTCTGCTCAGTGCCCATCGCTCTGCCACGGATGTGAAACTGTCCAGCTCCATGCCAACAATAGAGCCTGCCTTCCTCACCAGTTTGTCCAGGCATGAGGCGTCTTTCCTCTTAATGCTGCCTCCCCAGCACACCACCATGTAGAAGAGGGCGCTCGCCACAACTGTCTGATAGAACATCTGCAGCATCTTATTGCAGATGTTGGAGGACGCCAGCCTTCTAAGGAAGTATAGTCGGCTCTGTCCTTTCTTGCACAGAGCATCAGTATTGGCAGTCCAGTCCAATTTATCATCCAGCTGCACTCCCAGATATTTATAGGTCTGCACCATCTGCACACAGTCAGCTTTGATGATCACGGGGTCTATGAGGGGTCTGGGCCTCCTAAAATCCACCACCAACTCCTTGGTTTTGCTGATGTTCAGTTGTAGGTGGTTTGAGTCGCACCATTTAACAAAGTCATTGATTAGGTCCCTATACTCATCCTCCAGCCCATTCCTGATGGGGCCCACATTATGAAATGTAAGTATAAATACCTTAATGCGTATTAAAATATAGGGTTTTGTTTTGCTGCTTCAACCTTTATCCATCCATCCATCCATCTTCCAACCCGCTGAATCCAAACACAGGGTCACGGGTTGTCTGCTGGAGCCAATCCCAGCCAACACAGGGCACAAGGCAGGAACCAATCCCGGGCAGGGTGCCAACCCACCGCATTTCAACCTTTATGTATTTACTTAATTACTGGGAAAGTTAATTGTTGAAAACAGGTAATAGAACACATTCAGGGTTGTAGCTAACCTCAGAGCATTCTGGGTACGTGTCCGGGGGCCTGTAACGGCAAAGGGCCTTTTCACCCCCAAACCCCACAGCATCGCCAATAAAATATCTGCAAGATGAAATTGCCAAGGGGGAGCTGAAGATGTAGAGTCTTGCACTGATATCAAGATTAAGAAATACTGTGCTGTTAAAAGTATGAAAAACTCTGTTAAGGATGCCAAGTCTCCCAGGGGCACAGCTGGTCAAATCCATAAGGTGATCTAGTGGATCCTGAGAGACCGCCAAACTCATATGAAAACAAGCAGGCATTGTTTATGAAAGTAAAAGTGTGCATGCTCCATATGCCAAGGGGCGCGATATCTACACAAAGGGGTGCTGTTTGTACTACTGAAGGGGCACGCGCTCCACAAGGTGAGGGTGTCCTAAAAAGGTCATTGAAGTCAAGAAATACAGACTACTACAGACAACAATGGGCAATCCGTCCAAATGGGTTTTGATCAACACTACCAAGGGGCCTATGAAGGTCTCAGTCTCAAGTCAAGTCAAGTCAAGTTGTGGAGCATGCAGTGGTACAGTGCGTTGCCGCACCCACTACACTTCGAAACTGCTCAGGATCCCGGTTGGCAACCCCCCCAGGCAGACACGCGGAAATGACCCTCTATCTGCCGCAGCCAGGTGTTACGTGGGCGTCTCCTTGGCCTGGTCCAGCCACTCGGGTCCCCAACAGTGAGGATCTAATGAGCCGGATCACCCTATGGGAAATGCGCCACATGGCTGTAGTGCCATACCTCACAATGCGGGTCATGTGCCTCATTCGGGACTCCATGAGCAACACAAAGTCAAACCAACGGTACCCAAGGATTTTCCGGAGAGACACAGTACTGATGGAGTCCAGTCTTCATCTCAGGTCAGTGGATAGCGTCCATGTCTCACAACCATATAGTAAGACAGGAAGCACCAGGACTCTAAAGACTTGGACCTTCGTCCTTTTACATAGATATCGGGAGCGCCACACACCCCTTTCCAGTGACCTCATGACCCCCCCATGCTCTCCCAATCCGTCTACTGACTTCACAGGAAGAGTCACCAGAGACATGAATGTCACTGCCAAGGTAAGTAAACCTCTCAACAAGGTCGACACTCTCTCCGCAGACAGACACACTGCTGATGGCCATGCCCAACAGGTCATTAAATGCCTGGCTCTTTGGTTTTTATCAGGACAATCGCAAGTCCAGACAGTCAGACTCCTTGCTCAGTCTCTCAAGACCCCCGATCAGAGCTTCCATTGACTCCGTGAAGATCACAGAATCGTCAGCAAAGTCAAGATCCATGAATCTCTCTTCACCAACAGATGCCCCACAGCCGCTGGACCCCACGACCCTGCCCAACACCCAGTCCATACAAACATTGAGCAGAGTAGGAGCAGAACAGACCCCTGACGAACCCCAGAATCAACTGGGAAAAACGCAGAGGTCCTGCCTCCACTCTGCACAGCACTCACAGTACCAGTGTACAGGCCGGCCATGATATCCAGCAACCTCGAGGGGATCCTGCAAATCATCAGGATGCCCCACAGGGCAGCTCGATCAACTGAGTCGAACGCTTTATGAAAATTGACAAAAGCTGCAAAGAAACTCTGCCGATTTTCGCGTTTGCGCTCTAAGAGAACCCTCAGTCCCAGGATGCAGTCAATGGTAGACTTCTTAGGCGTAAAACCAGACTGTTTCGGTTGCTGGTAGGTGAGCAAGTGATCACGGATCCTATTGAGGACCACCCTAGCAAGGACCTTACCCAGCACCGAGAGCGGTGTTATCCCCCTGTAGTTGCTGCAATCCAGGCGATCACCCTTCCCTTTCCAGATAGGGACGACAAGTCCCGTTTTCCAGTCAGTTGGGATGATGCCAGTCTCCCAAATGGAAGCAAAGATTGCTTGCAATGCCAGGAGGACAGCCTTACCACCAGCCTGGAAAAGTTCACCCCGGATACCACAGATCCCTGCAGCATATCCCCCCCTCAGCTGGTTCACCACCTATGCAATCTCAGTGAGACTGGGTGGTTCACAGCTAATTGGAGGATCAGCCCCAAAAACCGTGGACCCAGAGATAGCCAACGTCCTAGCCAGAGGATCAGATTTGAACAACTGCTCAAAGTAGATAATTTCTATCTCTTACTTTACGTGCACTCTTAGTGTTTGTCCAACACCTTTCCTCAGTATCCTTGTGTGTCTCAACTTGTCTTGCCCAATGCTTCCTCTCTCAACTGCATTCCTGTAAGGCCTGCTTCCCAGAATCTTTCATTTCAAGGCACCTTGCTGGTTTCTAGTCCACTTTTTGACTGCCACTGATGGTCGATGTTTCCTTATTATTCACTGTGAAAACATCATTCAGTTCTTCCAATACTTCCTGTCTTTGAAGGAGACTCTCAGCATTCTTCCTACTCCCTTTTTTGTTGTCTTCATGTGTCTCAGCCTCTCTTGCCTGGCACTTTCTCTTTCAAGCACAATCCCATGAATCCGGCTTCTCATATCTGTAATTTCTAAGCACTTTGCTAGCCTCTTGGCCACTTTCTGTCCACCACCAGTGGTAGACAGGACCCCCTATACTCACAATAAAAACATCATACTGACACTTTCCAACTCTGAAGGTGACTCAGGTTGCATCTTGTTGGTATTACTCACATTGTTATTGCTGAAATGCTCCATTTTAACTCCTTTGCCAAACTAACGAATCAGACCAAAGCCAAAGTGACCTATCAGGTTGCTCAGAGGGACCTGACACGTGCGCAGACTTCAGCGTTTTATTATATGGTAGATTTCTTCATTTATTTATTTCAGTGACACTGAAAACAACATGAAATAATCCCTGAAATGAAAACTGTCACTTTCACTTGTCAAAGCTGAGAGGGTGGGCTCTAGCATATGCTGTTTTTTGATTGGTGAATCTTTGGTGGCTTGGGCATAATATGTGCTTTGTTTGAATCCTGTCGCTCATGCGCATGCTCAAAATTGCTACTTTGCATGTCAGATACGAGCGCAAGAAAAACTTGCCTAGAATGTCTGCAAGAAGTGGCTACTTTCATTTAAGGAACCTCAAATTCATTATTTGGGGTCTACAACTGAAGTGTCTGCTCTAAATGTGGCACTGGATAGCCAAAGGTTTATGTCCGCTCTACCGATGATTCACCAATCAAAAAGCAGTGCCTGCCCTTTCAACTTTGATGAGTGAAAGTGACAGTTTTCATTTCAGAGCTTATTCCATGTGGCGTGTTGTCACTGAAAGAAAGAAAGAAAGAAAGAAAGAAAGAAAGAAAGAAAGAAAGAAAGAAAGAAAGAAAGAAAGAAAGAATTAAACAAATACACAAAGTAAAAAGCAACAAAATATATTTCATGACATTTAATTATTTATAGTCACATTTCAAGTTATTATTATTTATTTTTTACATTTCACAGTACTTCAATTTATTTGAATATTAATTGATAGAATTTTGTCCAAAATGTTCCTCCATAGCAGAGAACAGCAAGTCATTTGGATACATGGGTTGTGTTTAGTGGACTACTGTAATCTGATGTAACATGTACAGTCATATGAAAAAGTTTGTCAACCCCTCTCAACCTGCATAATAACTGACTCTCCTTTCAACAAACAAGATAACGGTGGTATGTCTTTCATTTCCTAGGAACATCTGAGTACTGCGGTGTTTTCCAAACAAAGATTTTTAGTGACGCAGTATTTAGTTATATGAAATTAAATCAAACATGAAAAACTAGCTGTGCACAAATGTGGGTCCCCTTGTCATTGTGCTGATTTGAATGCCTGTCACTGCTCAATGCTGATTACTTGTAACACCAAATTGGTTTGATGAGCTCGTCAAGCCTTCATAGACAGGTGTGTCCAATCATGAGATATAAAGGTATTTAAGGTGGTCAATTACAAGTTGGGCTTCCTTCCCTTTGACTCTCCTCTGAAGAGTGACAGCATGGGATCCTCAAAGCAACTCTCCAAAGATCTGAAAACAAAGATTGTTCAGTCTCATGGTTTAGGGGAAGGCTACAAAAAGCCATCTCAGAGGTTTAAACTGTCAGTTTCGACTGTAAGGAATGGAATCAGGAAATGGAAGGCCACAGGCACAGTTGCTGTTAAACCCAGCAGGTCTGGCAGGCCAAGACAAATACAGGAGTGGCATATGAGCAGGATTGTGAGAATGGTTACAGACAACCCACAGATCACCTCCAAAGACCTGCAAATACATCTTGCTGTAGATGGTGTATCTGTACATCGCTCTACAATTCAACGCAATTTGCGCAAAGCACATCTGTATGGCTGGGTGATGAGAAAGAAGCCCTTTCTGCACTCATGTCACAAACAGAGTCGCTTGTTGTATGCCAATGCTCATTTAGACAAGCCAGATTCATTTTGGAACAGAGTGTTTTGGACTGATGAGACAAAAATTGAGTTATTTGGTTAGAACAAAAAGTGCTTTGCATGGTGGAAGAAGAACACCACATTCCAAAAAAAACACCTGCTACCTACTGTCAAATTTGGTGGAGGTTTCCATCATGCTGTGGGGCTGTGTGGCTAGTTCAACCCAATATCAACAAATTCTTCAGGATAATGTTCAAGCATCAGTCACAAAGTTGAAGTTATGCAGGGGTTGGATATTCCAACAAGAAAATGACCCAAAACACAGTTTGAAATCTACAAAGGCATTCATGCAGTGGGAGAAGTACAATGTTCTGGAATGGCCGTCACAGTCCCCTGACTTGAATATCATCAAAAATCTATGAGATGATTTGAAACAGGCTGTCCATGCTCGGCAGCCATCAAATTGAACTGAACTGTAGAGATTTTGTATGAAGAATGGTCAACAATACTTCCATCCAGAATCTAGACACTCATCACAGGCTATAGGACAGCGGTTCTCAAACTGGGCTCCATGGTCCCCTAGCTGTTTCGGTGGGACCGTGAGAAATGATTGCATATTTATACTATTTATATTTTTATAATTATTAACCTTTACCATCCAAGGGGAAGTAAGTGATTGAGCTCCGTCGTTACCCCCACCTCCTAGACTCGACTACTAATCCGCTGTTCCGTTATTCGCTGCCATGCATTGTTTTCCCACCGTTATCGCTCGGCACAAACCAGCCCTTATTATTTTTATCATAATCAAAAATTCTTTTGTAGAATCAAAATACTTGCGAACAGTTTTTGTATATTTTAGAAGCAAATAAGAGCGTTAAAGGTGGATACAGATAATCAACAAACAACATATTTTACATTTTTTATCTTTTTAAGTGGTGAAATTGCCCGCTCAACGCAAATGAAGTAAAAGTGTTCATAATGAGACAATTCAAAATAAAGCAATTGCTAAGAGGCAGATTAAAAAATCGACAATGAAGAAAGAGCCTTGATGATCTGGTTGTTCCACTGATTTTGATTTGAATATAATTTTAAGGTCTCATTGAAGAAGAACGACATCTAACAGTGGATAGAATTAGATAAGATCCAAATTCTTCTTGTGAAATAGTGTTTTGTTGCTAAAAAGAAATAGGAAAAATACTTAAGCTTAGGAACTCCATACTACCCGAACTCTATGAAAACAATCGCCCCCTGAGAGTAAACACCCGTACTTATTTATTGACATGACTTGAACGCGACATATTTCTGAATTTTATTGCGATACGGAACGAAAAATGAATACTGTACCAAAACAAAATCTCGAAACAGATTAGACGCGACAAATGATATGAGAGTTGCACTGGCCAAAACAAAGCAAAACATAGAAGAACTGGTTAAGGCAAAGCAGGTGCATCCATCCTATTAAAATTTTAACTTAAATTTAATAACTAAGGTGTACATAATATTTTCTGAATAAATAATTGTTTGTCAAAAAATGTTTTATTCACAGCAGCCTGTACCTATGCAGTGCAGCGCAGTGGGTATGTGGCGCCCCCAATTATCTTGAAATAATATTGATTTTTTAATTTTTAATAAAAGGGTCCGTGAGCCATCGAACAATTTTTAAAGGGACCGCCACGCAAGAAATTCTAAAGAAGTTTGAAAAATCGGTGCTATAGGAGGACAGCGTCTAGAGGCTGTTAGATTTACAAAAGGAGGCTCAACTAAGTATTGATGTCATATCTCTGTTGGGGTGCCCACATTTATGCACCTGTCTAATTTTGTTATGATCCATATTGCATATTTTCTGTTAATCCAATAAACTTAATGTCACTGCTGAAATCCTACTGTTTCCATAAGGCATGTCAGATATTAAAAGGAAGTTGCTACTTTGCAAGCTCAGCCAATGAGAAACAAAAATCCAAAGAATTAAGAGGGGTTCCCCAACTTTTCCTTATGACTGTATGTCACTATTATTTTTGGTTTCAGTGTTTACTGATTTTAGGCGCCATTCACATTTCAAGCCTCGATGCTCAATTCTGATTTTTTAGCTCAGATTGGATCTCCCTATCTTGACAGTTCACAATTATAAGTACAAGTGGCCTGAATCTAACTGTAATGTGAATGCATCTGTCATCCAAACATTAATAAATATGTGCACTGGTCACCTACGTCACCAACAACAAAAAATGTCATATTTGTGACATGACTAATGGTATTACAAATGGATGTGCTAGTGGCTAGTGTATGCATTGCATTTTGTTCTGGAGGAACGGCAAACAGTTCAGCAACTGTACGTTATTAGGTCGAGAAGGTCGATAAATAGCTAGACGGCCAGCTTTGGCCGTTTTCGCAACTTTTTCTGGCACTGCTGTACCAAGAGATGTGTGAGTACGAGGAAGGAGACAGCAATGGTGGGAGTGCAACTCTTGTCACAGCTGTAGCTCTCCTCCATTGCTGTTGTTTTGCCTCACTGCCAGAGCTGGCTGATGATGGCAGCGCTAAGCCCGTGTGTATAGGCGAAAAAAAACATATGACTGTGATCCGATACGTATCCACATATGAAAGTGACTCAAATCTGATTTGAAAAAATTGGATTTCTGTATCCACACAGTCACAAAAAAACATCAGATATGTGTCAAAGTAAGGCAAAAGAAATCAGATTCAAGTCAGTTCAGTCTGGTAATGTGAACATAGCCTTCGTGATTGCATTAAAATAAATGAATTGCAAACTATTAAGAAACAGAGCACTATAATAAAATTCAGATCAGCAACCTCTACCCGTCTAGAGAACTAAGAAAGAAAAGGATTATATAAGAAGTAATTAAAACTGCAGAAATACCCAAAAGATTAGCAGGCTGAATTACCTAAGGACCACATCATTAAATGCCTGACAAGTTCTATAGAGCTTTTGAGCTTTTCCTTGTAAAGTGAACATGACATTCTTTACCCAAGGCAACTTAAACATTTGACAGGTACATTTAGTTGGAGCACAAGCAGGTGAAGTGACTTTCTCATGGTGAGATATGAACCTACAAGCTCAGGGTTTGTGGTCCAAAGGCTTTACCACTACACCACACTGCCTGCACATTCTGACAGCAGCTTAGTCCAACACAGGAGAGTGGAGATCTGGAGCCTATCTTAGCAACACTGAGGCACAAGGCAGGAAACAGTCCTCAGTGGGCCAGCAGCCCCTCATGGAGAGCACTCTGGCACACACTCAGCACTCAGACAGGGCCAGTTTAGAATTGACGATCAACCGGCATTGATCAACATGGAGGAAAATATGCAGATTCCACACAGACAGCGACTGGGTGTGGGATTCAAACCCAGCTATGCGGGACGTGTAAGGCATCAGTAACACCTACTGTGCCACCAAAGTGCCATAAACTGAATTTAATTTTTTTCAAATTTCCCTCTTGTCTTATAGTAGCTGGGTTAGGATCCTTCCAGCTGAGCAAGATAAGATAGCTTGTAGCAGTCAGCGTCATAACATGTTGTTTATTAAGCAGTAATGTCTCACTAGGTGTCAATCCCAAAGCATAGCAGATTAAAGATTATTGTGAATCTAAGACTGTCTCTCTATTATAAAAAAACAAATCTTGGGAGGGAGATGAGGGAGACGAGACGTGATCTTCTCGGAAGACACTTTGAAGTCCCGCGAGACTACTTGCACGACACACCCTACTTACAAACAAATTCTCAGAGACACTTTAACGTCCCGCGAGACAAAGAAGTGAGAAAAAAGGACAGCTGCTGTACAGGCTTTTAAATGATCGATGCGCAGCGCAACATGCAGATCACGCAGCACATCACAAGCAGTAGCTGCTGTACTGGCTTTTAAATGATCAACGCGCAGCACGACATACAGATCATGCAGCACGTCACAAGCATTAGTAGCTGCTGTACAGGCTTTTAAATGATTGACGAGCAGCGCGACATGCAGATCACGCAGCACGTCACAAGCAGCATTTGCTGTACTGGCCTTTAAATGATCGAGGCGCAGCGTGACATGCAGATCACGCAGCACGTCACAAGCAGCATTTGCTGTACTGGCCTTTAAATGATCGAGGCGCAGCGTGACATGCAGATTACGCAGCACATCACAAGCAGTAGCTGCTGTACTGGCTTTTAAATGATCGATGCACAGCACAACAATGCAGATTACGCAAGCACGTCACAGGCAGAATTTGCTGTACTGGCTTTTAAATGATTGACACGCAGCACGACATGCAGATCACGCAGCACATCACAAGCAGTAGCAGCTGTACAGGCTTTTAAATGATCGATGCGCAGCACGACATGCAGATTACGCAGCACGTCACAGCCAGCATTTGCTGTACTGGCCTTTAAATGATCGATGCGCAGCATGACATGCAGATCACACAGCACGTCACAAGCAGCAGTAGCTGCTGTACAAGTTTTTAAGTGATCGACGCGCAGCGTGACATGCAGATTACGCAGCACATCACAAGCAGTAGCTGCTGTACTGGCTTTTAAATGATCGACGCGCAGCGTGACATGCAGATCACGCAGCACGTCACAAGCAGTAGCTGCTGTACTGGCTTTTAAATGATCGATGCGCAGCACGACATGCAGATCACGCAGCACGTCACAGGCAGCATTTGCTGTACTGGCTTTTAAATGATTGACACGCAGCACGACATGCAGATTACGCAGCACGTCACAAGCAGTAGCTGCTGTACTGGCTTTTAAATGATCGATGCGCAGCACGACATGCAGATTACGCAAGCACGTCACAGGCAGAATTTGCTGTACTGGCTTTTAAATGATTGACACGCAGCACGACATGCAGATCACGCAGCACATCACAAGCAGTAGCAGCTGTACAGGCTTTTAAATGATTGATGCGCAGCACGACATGCAGATTACGCAGCACGTCACAGCCAGCATTTGCTGTACTGGCCTTTAAATGATCGATGCGCAGCACGACATGCAGATCACACAGCACGTCACAAGCAGCAGTAGCTGCTGTACAGGTTTTTAAGTGATCGACGCGCAGCGTGACATGCAGATTACGCAGCACGTCACAAGCAGTAGCTGCTGTACTGGCTTTTAAATGATTGACGCGCAGCGTGACATGCAGATCACGCAGCACGTCACAAGCAGTAGCTGCTGTACTGGCCTTTAAATGATCGATGTGCAGCACGACATGCAGATCACACAGCACGTCACAAGCAGCAGTAGCTGCTGTACAGGTTTTTAAGTGATCAACGCGCAGCGTGACATGCAGATCACGCAGCACATCACAAGCAGTAGCAGCTGTACAGGCTTTTAAATGATCGATGCGCAGCACGACATGCAGATTACGCAGCACGTCACAGCCAGCATTTGCTGTACTGGCCTTTAAATGATCGATGCGCAGCACGACATGCAGATCACACAGCACGTCACAAGCAGCAGTAGCTGCTGTACAGGTTTTTAAGTGATCGACGCGCAGCGTGACATGCAGATTACGCAGCACGTCACAAGCAGTAGCTGCTGTACTGGCTTTTAAATGATTGACGCGCAGCGTGACATGCAGATCACGCAGCACGTCACAAGCAGTAGCTGCTGTACTGGCCTTTAAATGATCGATGCGCAGCACGACATGCAGATCACACAGCACGTCACAAGCAGCAGTAGCTGCTGTACAGGTTTTTAAGTGATCGACGCGCAGCGTGACATGCAGATCACGCAGCACGTCACAAGCAGTAGCTGCTGTACTGGCTTTTAAATGATTGACGCGCAGCGTGACATGCAGATCACGCAGCACGTCACAAGCAGTAGCTGCTGTACTGGCCTTTAAATGATCGATGTGCAGCACGACATGCAGATCACACAGCACGTCACAAGCAGCAGTAGCTGCTGTACAGGTTTTTAAGTGATCGACGCGCAGCGTGACATGCAGATCACGCAGCACATCACAAGCAGTAGCAGCTGTACAGGCTTTTAAATGATCGATGCGCAGCACGACATGCAGATTACGCAGCACGTCACAGCCAGCATTTGCTGTACTGGCCTTTAAATGATCGATGCGCAGCACGACATGCAGATCACACAGCACGTCACAAGCAGCAGTAGCTGCTGTACAGGTTTTTAAGTGATCGACGCGCAGCGTGACATGCAGATTACGCAGCACGTCACAAGCAGTAGCTGCTGTACTGGCTTTTAAATGATTGACGCGCAGCGTGACATGCAGATCACGCAGCACGTCACAAGCAGTAGCTGCTGTACTGGCCTTTAAATGATCGATGCGCAGCACGACATGCAGATCACACAGCACGTCACAAGCAGCAGTAGCTGCTGTACAGGTTTTTAAGTGATCGACGCGCAGCGTGACATGCAGATCACGCAGCACGTCACAAGCAGTAGCTGCTGTACTGGCTTTTAAATGATCGACACACAGCACAACATACAGATCACACAGCACATCACAAGCAGCAGTAGCTGTACTGGCTTTTAAATGATCAACGCGCAGCACGACATGCAGATCACACAGCACAGCACTAGCTGCCCCTTTGGGGGATAGCTCATTCACTACAGCTTTATTACTGACAAATATCAAGAAATAAAAAATGAGTGAAATGAAAATAGTAATCTCTTTAAATTGCATATCCGGATAACCAAACCCAGGGGTTGGCGAGCGAGAGCCCCCTAGTCTGATTAAAAGAAAAGATTTAATTCCAATAAGCCCCTAGCAAGAGGCATTGTCACAATGTAAAACCCACTGAGGCAGCTGCCAGACGACAACCCGCACATGTAGGGTCTTCACCTGAGTGCATTTTGGCCTGTCTGAGTCCATAACAATGTGTGTTGAGTCTGACCGTGCAATTAGAACAGACAAGGAAGAGTGTAATTAATGTCAGACTGACTTCCATTCAATGTCAGAAAATCAAACTGAAAGGCTCCATTCCCAGCGTCATCCCAGACGTTTTGAGAAGTGCTGGGGTAAATTGGATGCCCCACCTGCAGTTCTTATAAAACGTATGCATCCCCCTTGGGAGTTTTCACCTTTTCTTGCTATACAACATTGGATCACAATGGAGTTAGTTTGGATTTTTTGTGACTGATCAACAGAAAAAGTCTCTTTAATGTCAAAGTGAACACAGATCTCTACAAAGTGGTATAAATTAATGACAAGTATAAAGCACAAAGTAATTGATGACTGTGAATATTATCCACCTAAGTCATTACTGGTGCAGCTAACTGGAAGTCCCAGAATTAGTTCAATGGAGACCACCTGTCTGGGGTTTCAGTTCATTGTCGTCTAAATGTGTTTGAACGTGGCAGGGACAATTGGCGGGCTAACCTGCACAATGAAGAATAAAGAACACTCCAAGCAACTCTGTGAAAAGCACAAACCAGGGAACGGAGACAAGAAAATATCCAAGTCACTAAAATAAATCAGTCAATCATGAAGAAATGGCAAGACATTGGTAGAGCTGTAAATCTGCCGTGAGCAGGCTGTATACATAAACATAGAAGAAGAGAATGAGGAAAGACACCAAAACACCTTTGAGACCTCTGAAGGAGTCACAAGTTACAGTTGATGACATTGGAGAGACTGTGTAGACAACAACTGGTGCTCCATCAGTCACAGCTTTGTGAGAGAGTGCACAAGAAATAAACACGTACAGGATATCTTGGCTGTAGTTTGCACAGAAGGCACGTGGGAGACTCTAAAGTCAGCTGGAAGAAGGTGCTTTGATCTGATGAAGCCAAACTTCAGCTTTTTGGCCATCAGACTAAGACACCATGTTTGGTGTAAACCAAACACTTTACATTGTCACATTCCCCTCTGTGTAGCATGGTGGTGACAGCATCAGGCTTTGGGGATGCGTCTCCGCAGCAGGCAATGGATGGTAAAATGAACGCAGTAAAATATGATGAAATCCTGGAGGACAAACCGATGGAGTCTCCAAGAAACGTGCACCTTGGGAGAAGACCAGCAAGACAATGAACCCAAGCATAAAGGCACAGTGATAGCTTAAATACAGCAATGTTAAAGTCCTGGAGTGGCCCAGTCCAAGTCCAGATCTCATTTCAATTGGGAATTTGTGGCTGGACTTGCAAACGACTGGTCTCCATAAAACCTGACAGAGCTTGAGAAGATTTGTGAAGAAGAAGAAGAATTGGGGGAAAAATAGCAGAGTCCACATGTGCAAAGCTGATAGAGACCTGTAACACAGACTCAAGGCTGTCATGGCTGGCACCTACTAAATACTGACTTTAAGGGGTGAATACTTACACGATCAATTAGTTTGTGATTTATGTTTATAATGAATTTAGACTAGTTTGTAGAGATCTGTTTTCACTTTGACATCTACTGATCAGTGTCATAAAAGTCAAATGAAATCCACTGGGATTCAATGTTATAACAATAAAATGTGAAAATATCCAAACAGGGTGAATATGTTTTATAGCCACTGTAGGTCTTTAGCAGTTATCGTCTCTACCAGAGATAAAGAAGACAGGTTAGGAAAGCTGGCCAGATTTCTCTTAGTAAAGTCTCCAACGTAGTAAAAAAATGTTTTGACAAAGTGTTACATTGTGATGCATCTGTCTCCAGAGGATTCAGACATACTGAGGACAGACAAACATCTGAATGTGCCAATGCCAAGTGCATGCCATACGCTGTGAAGAAATCTGTGTTTGTTTTAAGGGGATGTGACTGACATCTCAGTCTTCAAGTGTCTTCAATTGGCATCATGTTTTGGGTACAATGGATTTCTACCTATTTGGTGGTCATTGATGGTAACTGATGCTCAGGGTAAATCACATGAGGAGGTTTTAATGTGGGATTTTCTCTGCCAAGCTAACTAAGCTAGTGCAAGTTAATTTCTTTCAGATGTTTTAGATAGTCTGATTAATACACATAGTCACAACCCAGAATTAGAACTGGACGTTAAGGAGAGCCATGTTGTAGTCTTAGCTGACTTAGCTTCTCCGCGGCTCCTCAACTCCTGTAGAAATTTGATATTTTTTAGTGTGTTTACTGTCACAGGTGGGGGTGCTGGAGTGATTCACCAGAGCAGATCTCATGTGAGGACTGGGAAGTGGGCTGTCCTGCATTGTGCAATATTTGAATATCTTTTTTAGGAACATTTAATTGGTGCAGAAGGTTTGGTGTGGGGGGGGGGGGGTCATTTATCTTTTTAAAGGGCTATTCAATAACAAAACAAAAGAACTGGGTAGACATAATTGTGAATTTGTATACAAAGACAAACAAGAGAACAAGGTGCAGTGCTATAGAACTGTGGAAAATACACCATGGCAGACAACTTGAGCAGGTGACAGACATACAGTATCTCATTGGGTACAGCCTGGTAGTAGAAAGTGGGTGAAGAAACCAGAGAGGGACATTCAGAGTCGAGTCATAATGACCTCCCAGTGTGCAGCTGGGTGAGAGCCTCCATCATACTGGTAGCTCAGGAATTAACAGTCAGCCCGAATGCCAAGAATGCCAGCAACATTTTAAAAATGAAAGGAAACCTATCTATGTATGTAATCCTGCCAACTACACTAAAGTAAATCTGTATAATCCTGCCAACTACGCTAAAATATCTGTCTATCTATCTATCTATGATACAGTGCCTTTCACATCTATCTATCTATCTATCTATCTATCTATCTATCTATCTATCTATCTATCTATCTATCTATCTATCTATCTATCTATCTATCTATCTATCTATCTATGTAATCCTGCCAACTACACTAAAGGAAATATCTATCTATCTATCTATCTATCTATCTATCTATCTATCTATCTATCTATCTATCTATCTATCTATCTATCTATCTATCTATCTATCTATCTATCTATCTATCTATCTATCTATCTATCTATTTAATCCTGCCAACTACACTAAATATCCATCTACCTATTTAATCCTGCCAACTACACTAAAGTAAATATCTATCTATCTATCTATCTATCTATCTATCTATCTATCTATCTATCTATCTATCTATCTATCTATCTATCTATCTATCTATCTATCTATCTATCTATCTATCTATCTATCTATCTATCTATCTATCTATCTATCTATCTATCTATCTATTTAATCCTGCCAACTACACTAAATATCCATCTATCTATTTAATCCTGCCAACTACACTAAAGTAAATATCTATCTATCTATCTATCTATCTATCTATCTATCTATCTATCTATCTATCTATCTATCTATCTATCTATCTATCTATCTATCTATCTATCTATCTATCTATCTATCTATCTATCTATCTACACCATGTGGCCAAAAGTGTGTGTTTGAGTTCAGGTGTTTCTTTGTTAACAGGTTATGTAAATCATCTCATAGCCATGCAATCTCCATTGACAAACAGTGGCAGCAGAATGGGTCATACTGAAGAGCTCAGTGACTTTAAATATGGCACTGTTACAGTATGTCACCTTTGCCTCAAGTCGATATGTCAAGTTTCCAATCTGCTAGATGTGCCCTGGTCAACAAATCGGGTGTTGTTGGATGCCATTAGAACTTGCTGTATTGCATAATGCCTATTGTAAAGTTTGGTGGAGGATGGATAATAGCAGGGTTTTGGGTAGAGCCCTTGATTCCTATTAATGCTACAGCATACTAAGACATTTTAGACAATTCTGTGCTTCCAGCTTTCCTACGGTTTGTGGAAGGCCCTTTCTGTTTTGGCATGACTGTGCATAAAGACAGGTCCATAAAGACAAGGAGGAACTCATGTGGCCTGCACAAAACCCTGACTTCAACGCTACTGAGCACCTTTGGAGTGAACTGGAACACCGACTGTGAGCCAGGTGTTCTCTTCCAACATCGTCACCTGACCTCACAAATGCTATTTTGGCTAAATGAGCAAATGGGCACACAGGTGCACTCCAAAAGCTTGTGGAAAGAAAACTGGAGGCTGTTGTAACCAGAAAATGGCAGTATAACTTCATATTAATACCCATGGTTTTGGAATGGGATATCGCAAAGCTCATATACTGCTGGTGTGATGATGGTCAGGTGTTCACAAATGTAGTGTATCTATCTAACAAAAATAACCAGTGGAAAGTCTATTAATAAAAGGAGTGTTCGGATGGATCACATCCATTTCCCACAAAGCCTTGTGCCAGTCACTGCTCAATGAATGACCTGCCATACTTGACAGGTGTCGGTCCTTTACACGTCACACCTCTGCTGCTGTCATAGCGTCGTCTTATGCTCTATGAAATATGACTACAGTGTTGATCCTGAATGGCTTGCCCTTTTGTTATTCTCTGAGCCTCATCGTTTGTTTGCATGTTCTCCTCCTATTTGTGTGTTTCCCTTCAGATGGTATTTAACTGAGGATGAAATTTGTAGACCTGACTAATGGAGGCCGACCAGCCGTGGTGTTTAACTTTGTCGCAGTTTGATCGGCATGACTCAGAGTCAGTGCTACCGTAGCTTGCCATTATTTCAAGATTTTACTTTAAGGAATGTCCAACTTATTTCTTCAGTGTTTTTGATTACAACTTCCACCCTTGGCAAGCCTGAACGTAACAGCTGATCAGAGGCTGTCTGGATCAATGCGACGAGCCCCTTGCCAAATGGCAGGATTTATTGTGTTGACACTAGCGGGATAGCTGCCTTGTGTGGAGTCATGGTCACTGCCGGCGAGTTTAGATGTTCTGTTCAACTGATGCATCATGTCGGCACTGCACAGCTCGTGTTCTTAAAGGTGCAAAACTCAAATGAAGAGAGGATGCACGCGCCTTTGAGAGCATTGGGCTGGGATGAAAGCGCATGGAACCTTCTCCTATTTTCTGCCACGTAGAAATAATGATCACCTAATTATTAAATTGTTATCTGTAATTTAGGTTGATTTTCAAACAATTTATGACAGCGTTCTCAGTGAAAGATGCCATGCAGAATAAAGACTAAGTGAAGAAAGGACCCCTCGGGCCCGGTACTTCTGTTTTTAATTTGCTTTCTAGGCATTTCACAATAATGTTCATGGTGAACGGCACCTACCATATTAAACAGGTTGATTATTTTTTTTAAAGTTTTTGCTTTGTGTTAAAGACTTGAGGAGGGCACACCATCACAAACCTCTGATTTGCAGATGATGTTGACAGTCTGGCGGGAGGTGAAACTGTGCTTGCCCACCGGGTGGGATGCCTGGCAGAAGCAGCATCGACAAATGGAATGGAGATTTCAACAAAGATATAGCTCACGGGCAGAGGTTGGAGAGCATTACCCAGTTCAGGCACCTGAGTTCTGTCATCAGTGAAGAGGGATGAAAAACTGAAGTCATATCAAGGTGTGAGCAGACAGAAGCAGCCCTGGACAAACTGAAGCTGATCTGGAGAGACAACTGGAACATTCTGAAGGCCAAGGGGAGACTACTGTATGCCTTGGTTCTTTCAGTCTTTCCATAAGCATGTGAATCCTGGACTATGTTGGTAGAACTTCAGTGAAAAATCCAAAAGGTGGAGATGAGATCCTACTGAACTGTTTTGGGAATTTCTGGCTTCAAGCAGGTCACCGATGATAAGATCTGTTGCATCATCTAAAAACATTCTGGCATCTATGAAGAGCTCCTTGTGATAGTAAAGAGGAGGATGCTAAAGTGGTGTGCTTATGCCACAAGCTCTGAGAAAATCTCCAGGGCAACCTTGTAAGGAACGGTGCAGGGAAAAAGGAGGAGAGGCAGATGATGAAAAGAAAGTGAAGGAATGACATCTCTAGGAAAACGTGGCCACAAATGGCTGAATGTTCAATTGCATAGCTCTGCCATGACCACACTCGGTCAAGAGTCCAGACCAGACCAAAGACTTTATAATAATGTTCACTTAGTAATATATAAGACTAGCTGTGTAAGCCCATGCTGTAAAAACCTGGGGTCCTAGAAACTATTGAAATAGTCAGAAGAAAAATCGAAATGTAGAAATGTCAGGTAATTGAAAGGAACTACTCTGGGGGGTCTCTCTCCTAGGAGGTTTTAATTTGCTGATGTGCTCACCTCGCTTGTGCATTAGTGGCGGGAGGAAAAGCAAAAGGGATACCGTGGTGCCGATGTTAGTGGCTAAGCGACTTTGTCTTTCTTCAGAGGTTTCGTTTTGCTGACGTGCTCGCCTCGTTTGTGTCATTAGCGGCTAAGTGAGTTTTCTGTTTACTTGGAGGTGGAGGCCTTACCCCGACTCGACCTCTCACTTCCGGGCTGGACAGACAGACACACACACTTCCACGCTTACACGTTTATATATAAGATGTTCAGTGAATAATTATTTTAAAAAATTTATTTATGAAATGTTTTATTGTGAAAAGTGCAACAGAAAATTAAAAGAATAATGTGTCGTAAGCATAACATTCTCAGAAGTGCTTAATCCCATTGAGGTTGGATAGGAGCCACCATCTATCTATTTATCTATCCATCTATTATATAATGTCTTTTATCTATCTATCTATTATATAGTGTCTTTTATCTATCTATCATTATATAGTGCCTTTCATATCTATCTATCTATCTATCTATCTATTATATAGTATCTATCTATCTATCATTATACAGTGCCTTTCATATCTAATCTATTATATAGTGCCTTTCATATCTATCTATCTATTATATAGTGCCTTTCATATCTATCTATTATATAGTGTCTTTTATATATCTATCTATCTATCTATCATTATACAGTGCCTTTCATATCTATCTATCTATCTATCATTATATAGTGCCTTTCATATCTATCTATCTATCTATTATATAGTGCCTTTCATATCTATCTATTGTATAGTGTCTTTTATCTATCTATTTATCTATTATATAGTGTTTTTTATCTATCTATTGTATAGTGTCTTTTATCTATCTATCTATCTATCATTATATAGTGCCTTTCATATCTATCTATCTATCTATCTATCTATTATATAGTGTCTTTTATCTATCTATCTATCTATCTATCTATCTATCTATCTATCTATCTATCTATCTATCTATTATATAGTGTTTTTTATCTATCTATCTATCTATCTATCTATCTATCTATCTATCTATCTATCTATCTATCTATCTATCATTATATAGTGCCTTTCATATCTATCTATCTATCTATTATATAGTGCCTTTCATATCTATCTATTATATAGTGGCTTTTATATATCTATCTATCTATCATTATATAGTGCCTTTCATATCTATCTATCTATCTATCTATCTATCTATCTATCTATCTATCTATCTATCTATCTATCTATCTATCTATCTATCTATCTATCTATCTATCTATCTATCTATCTATCTATCTATCTATCTATCTACACCATGTGGCCAAAAGTGTGTGTTTGAGCTCAGGTGTTTCTTTGTTAACAGGTCATGTAAATCATCTCATAGCCATGCAATCTCCATTGACAAACAGTGGCAGCAGAATGGGTCACACTGAAGAGCTCAGTGACTTTAAATATGGCACTGTTACAGTATGTCACCTTTGCCTCAAGTCGATATGTCAAATTTCCAATCTGCTAGATGTGCCCTGGTTAACAAATTGGGGTTTGTTGGATGCCAGGAGAACTTGCTGTATTGCATAATGCCTATTGTAAAGTTTGGTGGAGGATGGATAATAGCAGGGTTTTGGGTAGACCCCTTGATTCCTATTAATGCTACGGCATACAAAGACATTTTGGACAATTCTGCGCTTCCAGCTTTCTTATGTTTTGTGGAAAGCCCTTTCTGTTTTGGTATGACTGTGCATAAAGACAAGGAGAAACTCATGTGGCCTGCACAAGACCCTGACTTCAACGCTACTGAGCACCTTTGGAGTGAACTGAAACACCGACTGTGAGCCAGGTCTTCTCTTCCAACATCGGTGCCTGACCTCACACCTCAGCGCTGTGGCCATGTCAGAGGTACCCATACAGCTGGGTGGCAGTCTCCATCATTAAATCCCTGCCAGAATGCCAAGGATACCAATCAATGACTTCAGCGTACTTGTAAGAGTCACTCAAAGGCAAACTAAACAGGGCATGTTTTTAGAGACGTTGGGGGTAAAACCTACACAGGCAAATGGAGAAACATGCAAACTCTATATGGGGAATCACTAAGCACAGGACTTGAATCCAGGATGGTGGATCTGCTATGTAGAAGATGATGCTAACCACTATGGATCTGTATGACCCTGTCCATTGCAGGGCCAGGGCACACACAGACATCCAGAGTCACCTGACACTGGGATATAAAACAGATTAAAAACATGACTTTTTGTTATATCTATAACAAAAGATATGCAAAATCTACGTTTTGTACCTAGTACTTGTATGCAAAATTTGATTGACCTAAGTGAAAGCGTACTAAAGTTATCGTGTTTAGACACACACAGACAGACACACACAGACATAATTCCAAAACTATTTTCAGACTCTGGGAGGTCTAAAACATTGAGATTCATAAAAATCTCGAAATTGAATTTTTGGACGATTACAGTACTTTCCTTACAAGAAAGTAAATCGGACTAAGGGAGGTCTAAAACATTGAGATTCAACAAATTCCCAAAGTCGAATTTTTGGAGGATTCCGATACTTTTCCGATTCTTCGTATACAAGAAAGTCAGGGAGGACTAAAATGTCGAGATTCATCAAAATCTCCACGTCGAATTTTTGGACGATAACAATACTTTCCCCATACTTTGCATATGAGAAAGTAAAAAATGGAACGATGTGATATGCCTTTTGTGGTCTGTCAACACCACCTGCATCCTGAAAATGGCCTTTCTCCTGAGGAGGCTAAAGAGCTTTGGGGTAGGAACCAAAATCTTGCTGACCTTGTACCGCTGCTCTATTGTAGGTATCCTGACCAGATGTATCACAGTGTTGTTTGATAGCCTGACTTGCCTGGATCGCAAGCTCCTCCAGTCCATACTGCTTTTCAGATCATTGGGGCTGACCTTCCACAGCTTCAAACCAACGTTTCCACCTGTTGCCTATGGAGGGCTGGGTCCATCATCTCTGATGGCAGCCATCCTGCTCATCTGATTTTCACTTCTGCCTTTTTGGTAAATGCTACCGGAGCCTCACCGCATTTTCCAGGGACAATTCAGTGACTTCTTCTGATCCCCCTCAAAAGGATCCTGGCAGACTGGGCACAGGGCAGGAACCATCCCTGAACATGGCAATCTGTGGATTTACATTTACTGTCCAGTCTTGTTAATTTTAAATGTGAGTTGTGGACATGCAGAGACCAAGGAAGGATGTGGTGCTGCAAGGGGCAACAGCTCATTACTAGGCACACACACACACACACATAATTAGCCCCACCAACCCAATTCAGAGTCCCCATGGGATCTGGAAGGGATTGGGACACAAAGAACACACACACTGTACAAGGGTTTGGTCGATATTTTAACCTGACTCTTTAACCACCATATCACAGGACTTCCAGTAAACAAATCAGTAAATATTACTACAATGAAAAGTATATTAAAAATAGAGTTTATAGTTTAGACTGGTGCAAGGACTGAGGCCAGCTGCCATGTCAGCACCTGTGTCCTCCAACCTTCTGTCCACTACCCGCACAGGATAATTCAGACCCTCGCCATCAGCTGCTACAGAGCATGAACCGCTCATTAGTCTAAAAGAGTAGCAATTTAAGGCAAGTGCCTGACACAGCTAGGCTGGCACTGCCTATCCGGCTTTAGTCAAAAATGGTTCTCATCATATAACTGCCTGGATCTTTTCACTGCCATTTTATGATGTTTATTTTCCTTGACCAAGTTTTCAATAGATTTGGTTTGCCAGGTGAGATAGACCATTGAATGGAATGGCCATGGCGTTCTTTTAGTCCTGCCTGATTCCAAACTTACGTTGTGTATAATTGTAACACATATAGCAACAATAGTGCTGGTGAATTAGAGGTGGCACTGCTGGTACAACAGTAGTTGTCACGTCAGCCAAATATAATTATAAGTCAGTCAGTCAGTCATTTCCCAACCCGCTATATTCTAACACAGGGTCACGAGGGTCTGCTGGAGCCAATCCTAGCCAGCACAGGACGCAAGGCAGGAACAAATCCCCGGGCAGGGTGCCAGCCCACCGCAGTGTAATTATAGGACCTATGATAAAATTACTCTGTGCGCCACAATCAAAAATGATTTCAATATCAACTGCTCATACATTCAGTTAATATCTCATACTTAACAGCGCTGGCACACTGAGTATTGATGCTGTCTCACAGCACTGTGAATCTGGGGTCAGTTCCTAGTCTGGTCCCCATCTTAATGGAGTTCACACATTCTCTCAGTTCCCACATGGGTTTCAATGAAGATTCGAGTTCTTTGCTAAATTCCAAAGGCAAACAGATAATAATAATAATAATAATAATAATAATAATAAAACAATAACAACAATAATAAGATCAGGCCTTGGACACCCAGCATTTACATTTATTTGCTTGGCAGACATTTTTATACAAAGCAACTTACAAAAGTGGTAAACATAATCAACTAACATTAGGCCTGGGCCTGTTTGTTCAGAAAGTGTAGTATGACGGATAACAAAAAGTGGATTGCCACAAGTGAAAAAGATGTAATGTCTATCTATCTATCTATCTATCTATCTATCTATCTATCTATCTATCTATCTATCTATCTATCTATCTATCTATCTATCTATCTATCTATCTATCTATCTATCTATCTATCTAGATGTGATGCATCCTGTCAGGATGGATTCCACAGTACACCTGTAGAATCTGCACAGGGTTGTGTGGGATATCCGGGCCTTACTCAGTCTCCTGAGGAAGTAGAGGTGTTGTTGGGCTTTCTTGACTACTGCCGCAGTGTGACTTGCCCATTTAAGGTCATCAGTGAGGGTGACTCCAAGGAACCTAAAGCTGCTGACCTGCTCCACAACCTCACCGCCGATGTAGATGGGGCTGTGCTCTGCTGCCTGTTTGCGGAAATCCACAATCATCTCCTTAGTTTTTGCTAACGTTGAGGGTGAGGTTGTTGTCCTGACACCATTCTGACAGGAGTCTGACCTCCTCCCTGTAGGCCGTCTCACCGTCCTCACTGATCAGACCTATTACAGTGGTATGGTCAGCAAACTTGAGGATGGTGTTAGAGCTGTATTTAGCTACGCAGTCATGGGTGCAGAGAGAGTAAAGCAGGGGGATCAGCACGCTGCCCTGCGGGGTGCCAGTGTTGATGGTGATGATGGAGGAGGTTTTTCCACCAATATGCACTTGCTGAGGTCTGCTGGTGAGGAAATCCAGTACCTACTTGCACATTGAAGAGCTAAGCCCCAGATCCAGGAGTATGACGATACAATAACAATGGAAAATATGAATCCAGAAAAATGACACAAAACTAAAACTAGTGACTTAGAACTATAGTTAATAACAAGTGTATGCTTAAAGCCCCAACTGAGAAGGTGATGACTGGTAATTAGTCCAGTGGTTCTCAATCTGTGGTGGGGGGCGCAAAGTAAACAAAAACGGGGGTGCGAAGATGTGAAAAAAAGAAAACAAGAATGGAAAATATGAAAAATACATCTATTGAAACCAAAACAAATTAAGTTAAACTACATTCTGATACTAGAAGAATAAATATAGAGTTAGATAAATGTCGATAAAAGTTAAGTAGGTATAATAAAATATGCATCTATGATATATCATTAATTAAAAAAGAACAAATTGGTATTCGTGGGCTCCTTTCCAAAAAAAACGTTAGGGGGGCGCGATTAAAACTGTTATGAAAACTCGAGTCGCAAATACTTAAAGGTTGAGAAACGCTGAATTAGTCTGATCCCTCACTGCTGTACAAAAGACCTGGGTGCCAGCCCAATAAGACCTAAACATGCCAGCCTGCCTACTGCCTGTCTTGAAAGTGAAGAGCAGGCAACTTCCGCAGTTATTCCCGTTACTCTTATTATGATTTGGATTTGGCTAAATATGCTAATACATACAAATTTCCAGTTGTAAAGATGTGTCAAGTTACTCACAGAAAGACGGATGGTGTGGTTGGTTCTGTAATTAATTATTAACTTTCATCTTGCTAATTGGAACAAGCAGTTAGATTTGTCAGAATGAAAAAAAAAAGCTCTTCCCAAATTTATTTTTAAGCTTTTTTTTTTTTAAGATTTTTTTTAACAAGCTCCTAAATTCTAACATCTGGTCTAAATTTTAAAATAGCATTAGGTTAACCTCATCTAAACCATTCAGACTTTTGTAAACAACAGTGAAATGTCCCAATTAGCTTCTGTACTGAAATGTTTTAATTCTTACAAGCCAACGATCATGTTTCATGCCAGAGGAAGCGACCTAACCCCTCAGTATTAAATAATAAAATAAAGCAAGTCTGATGGGATGTCTTATTGGCAAGTGGGTGCCAGGGAAGGCTGGCATAGGCCAGGGGCAGCGCTTAGCAAGGACCAAGCAGAGCGAGGAAATGTTACACTAGCAGTGGGGAATGGAGGGCACATCAAATAAAGCCAGACCAGAAACGGCTAGAAACGCCAGAATTCAATTTGTAGACATTCTGAATGAAATTCTTTTATTGGCAAAATTTTATCGAGAAAAAGGAAATTATGGTCACTAGAGGTAAAAATGGGAAATGTATACTCAGGAAACCGCTAATCCACATGAACTGATTTTGAGATCTACATCTGAGGAGTGTAGTGTGGAGGATTGCCGGCGTTTTACTCCGGCCCTCACCCCCAGGCCGCCAGGAGGAGCTCTCCCGACAGCATGATCGTGCCCCGAGTTCCAGCAGGGCCTCATGGACTATGTAGTGTTTATACACAGCCCTGCTGGATACCTTGGGGGCCACGGGGAGTCGCTGTAGGGGGGCTCGCGGACTCTTATGTGCCCTACAACCCGGGAGTACGTCATGGTCACGTGACAGGAAGGAACGACGTGCTCCCGGGTTGAAGAAAAGGACTGATTACCCTGACCTGGAAGGAATAAGGAACTGTGGACTGATTGGACAGGAACACCTCCGGGTCAGGGTGTATAAAAGGATTGTAGGAAAGCCCAGACATTGAGCTGAGCTGGGAGGTAGGAGGGCGAAGTGTCTGGGCGAGGAGGAGAGTATTGTAATATTGAGATAGTTATTGTGATTTATATGAGTGTGGAGTGGAGGGTGCTTTGTGTGCGTCAAGACAAAATAAAGAAGTCTTGTACTTTTATCCAGTGTCTGGAGTGGTACCTGAGGGTGTTAGAGGTGGCTCCACGCCTCTACTGCTACAGTAGATAGATAGATAGATAGATAGATAGATAGATAGATAGATAGATAGATAGATAGATAGATAGATAGATAGATAACCCAGGGAGGACCCGGGAAGTGAACCCAGGTCTCCTTACTGCGAGGCAGCAGCGCTACCCACTGTGCCACCGTGCCACCCTACAGTGGACCTGTGGGTGCTTATCATAGATTATTTGTTTCCATAAAATATTTAGAGAAGATCTTTAAATAAGAGAGAAAGATTAAAGGATTGAGAATTTATAGTAAGCTTCTGACCACAAAATATTCCAATTAGCAGACCCCTGTGACCCTGTGTTAGGATATAGCGGGTTGGATATAGCAGGGAACCAATCCTGGGCAGGGCGCCAACCCACCACAGTTGTATAAATATGTAAAAGAATAATTAATTATTATTTAACGGAGTAATAATCATGAAATGATAATAATATATTTACTCTGTTACCGTTAAACTGATGTCCACTATGCTCTAAAGACTTGGACCTTTGTCCTTTTGCAGAGATGTCAGGAGCGCCACACACCCCTTTCTAGCGACCTCATGACCCCCCATGCTCTCCCAATCCATCTACTGACTTCATAGGAAGAGTCATCAGAGACATGAATGTCACTGCTGAGGTAAGTAAACCTCCCGACGAGGTCGACATTCTCTCTGCAGACAGAAACACTGCCGATGGCCGTGCCCAAGAGGTCACTAAAGGCCTGGCTCTTTGGTTTTTATCAGAACCCTCACAAGCCCAGTCACTCAGACCCCTCGCTCAGTCTCTCGAGACCCCCGATCAGAGCCTCAATTTACTCTGTGAAGATCACAGCATCGTCAGCAAAGTCAATATCCGTGAATCTTTCTTCACCAACAGATGCCCCACAACCGCTGAACCCACGACCTTGCCCAACACCCAGTCCATACAAGCATTGAACAGAGTAGGATCATGACCACTGCCTGTTATTTGACTGTGTTTTTAGCCTGTTGGCATATTCTCTCTATGTCTTTGTGGGATTTTTCTCACGGTGCTCTGGTTTTTCTCCAAAAAAAAAACAAAAACGTGCAGGTTAGGTGAACGTTCGATTCTAAATTGGCCCTGTTTGGTTGTCGGTGCGGGCATAAGTGTGGCCTACAATGAGCCTGTTGCTAAGGACACTTGTAAAATGCCCAAAAATGACTGTGAGAAAAAACATAGGACCCAGAAAAGATCACTGAGAGAACAAACCAAGAATGAGTTAGAGGTCAAAACCAGGAAATCAATAAATCGAAACAAACAAAACTTAATACTAAGGTCATAAATGAAATCCAGGAGCAGCACTTAGCAAGGCCCAAGCAGAGAGAGGAGAAGTGGCACTAGCAGTGGGACTTTGTTTCTCTCGCTACACCTTATGGACACATTTTGTCTTCTCAGGTGTTTTATTCTCAACTTATCTTAAACAACTTGTTTCCAAAGTGAATCCTGGGAAGTGCAGGTATTCCAGCTCAAGGTTACATGGAGCCTGAGTCTGTCCCTGTAATATTGGATGCAAGGTAGAAACCCGCAAAACTCCTTGAAGACGTTGACGAGGCTCAGATTTCAACCTAAGAGGCAACGGTGCTAACGTCTGTGGATTTTAATGATACGGCTTGCCTTTCTAAAGCAGTGTGTGTTACTTATATCCTAAACAGAAGGGAGCAGTGGGCCAGTGATATTCTGCGTGGACTTATCCACCCTCTGCAGTGCCCTATGGCCCTGGGATGACTAGCGGCCATTCTAGGATGTAATGCAGCCAGTGAAGATGGACTCCACTGGTGAGCATAAATGCAGATGCGTGTGCGTTCCTCAAAGTTCTGATGAATTAAAGGTGTGATTTTCTTTAATTCAAACTGGGGGGCTTCGCCCTCTGCTCACTTCGCTCCCCAACTCCCCTGCCAGTGCTACGCGCCAGAAACTTCACATCTCTACCGCTCGTCTCTGTGGATTTCACTTTCACCAAACAACAAAAGTTTTAATTCTCGCGGATACGCCTCTTCATTGGGAAGAAACACTACTTTTCCCTGATGGCAACACAAATTAGACGATTTACAAGTCTCTGACTTAAAGTTTAAAGCCGAACAATATCTACATACTTCTGTCATACCGCCTATGTCCATTGTGGGGAACAGCCCGGACACAGACAGGTAGACATGATGGTTTCACCACACACACGTTTATCTTTATATATAATCTTCATTTGGATCTTGATCTTTGTTTGTCCGCGAATTCACTGCCTTGTGTGGTGTTCCTGCTGTGTTCAGTAGAGGGCAGTAGTGATGGAGGAGGAGAGGAAGTGAGGGGAGGATCGTTGGATGAGGTTGGAGTGTGGTGATTAAAGAGGATTGAACTAAAGTATCTATCTATCTATCTATCTATCTATCTATCTATCTATCTATCTATCTATCTATCTATCTATCTATCTATCTATCTATCTATCTATCTAAAGGAGACTACGTGCTGTTTGTACTGGCTGCATACACAACACCTTGGTTGTTACCTTTCTTTACAAACACTGTCGATAGCACCTCTTTGTGTTTAGATCTGGCGTCAACACCTGCTTCGTTGTCGAGACTGTGGTTTTTTGTGTTTCTATCGACCGTCGTTGGCAGCACTTCGTCCAAATCGAATGTTCACCCACTTCTTGGAGTCGGCAGTCAGAATATACAAATCGGGCACACTTCTGTGATTTTCCATCAGTCGGCGTTTGGAGTTCAAGAAAGAAGCATTGGTTCTTCCTTTCTCTTTGGATTGCCACAAAGCAACCTGCGAGATTGGAGAAAGGCTGAGAACAGATTGTGAGAGGAAATGACAGCGTCATGAAAACGAGACGGACTGTGAACGGAGAGAAGCAGAAATGCTCCTCCACCACCACATAATTACTATTCGGACAGTGATTCCGAGTAGGCCGTTCCTATCGAATCAATGTCCAAGGGTTTTGTTTTCTAATTTTGTTTCCCTTATAAAAAATCATAATGCTGTGCGGCGAAGGGCCCAGTTCATGACTGGCAGCCGCGTTTAAACAGGGAGCCCTTCACAGAAAACTTTAACACACGCAACGTAGTTGGGCGCACATGGCTAGTTTATAATATTTGCAGTGCACATACCCAGTGCCGCAGCACCAATCAACCCTTTAAGTCCGTGTCCACAACACAATGCCTTCTCAGTCTCTGGTCCGCCTCCACTCCTCTCCACCAAGCTCCGTCCTTCTTCCACCCGATTCTTGCCCATGACTGGAGGGAGGCAGCCCTTTTTATACACTCCGGATGGACTCCAGGTGCATCCTAAGGAGCTTCTGTAGCCACACCCCTGTGTGGTGGAAGCTCTGTCGGTGTATCCGGAAGTCCTCCGGGTGTCCCCAATCCTCTTCCCCCCAGCACTTCCGGGTGTGGCGGAAGTGCTGAGGTCCAGGGCTCCCAAGGCATCGGGGCACCCCCTGGCGGTGACCACGGGCCCCTACAGGGCTGAGCTTCCAAGCTCTGTACCCGTGGCCCCCAAAGCAACCAGGGAGGACGCCCCCTCGTGTTCTGGAGGAGGCACAAGCCCTCCTCCGGTCCTCCTGGGCATCCGAGCCGGGCATGAACCCCAGCCGGGTACCACACCATATATTCAATTTCCTTTCGCTTCTACCCGTTCATCAGTATTGCATTGAATTTTGATTCCGTGTTTGGAATTACATCGTGACAATGCAACGTATAACTGCCCGTGAGTGAATATCGTTTCCTTCTCTCTGCACGAACTGTGTCTGACAATAGCATTCACACAAATGAGAAATGATTGAACCGTGTGCGTAGTTGTAAATGTTTTAGATGTGGGCAGGACTTTTCCGTAACTCTTTGCATAAAGTCTCGTCTTGCGGGGCTTGAAATTTTGTATCTCGCGGGATTTCACTTTCACCAAACAACAAATCCTTTAATTCTCATGGATACGCCTCTTCATTGGGAATACACGCTACTTTTTCCCTGACGGCAACACAAATTAGACGAACTACAAGTCTCTGACTTAAAGTTTAAATCTGAACAATATATTCGATTTCTTTTCGCTGTTCCGTTATTTCATTATATTATATTATTAGTAATAATTTCCATTTGTTTGTGCTAATGCGATCTTTACTATCATTTTTTTGAGATTTTTGAATTTTCATACTTTCATTATCTCTAACCTGCTCTGCATGTGTATCACGCCAACCTTTTTGAATTCTTTATGAATGTGTTACTTTGTCATCTAGTCTTTGTCTTTTATTTCCGGCATCGGGCCTGGTTAAATCTCTTGGCACAAGATCTCGTCTCGCGGGACGTGGAAGTGTCTCTCTGAGAAAGTCACGTCTCGTCTCTCTTCCCAAGATTTTTTAATTAAAATAGAGAGACATTGATATACAGGGCACAGAGCAGATACGCTATAATGATGTGTTGGCCAGAAAAATTCATCCACCCATTCATCCATTATCCAACCTGCTTTATTCTAACTACAGGGTCACGGGGGTCTGCTGGAGCCAATCCTAACCAAAACAAGGGCACAAGGCAGGAAACAAACCCTGGACAGGGTGCCAGCCACCTCAGGGCATACACACACACACCCGGGACAATTTAGAATTGGCAATCCACCTAACCTGCATGTCTTTGGACTGTGGGAGGAAACCCACGCAGACACAAGGAGAACATGCAGACTCTACACAAAGAGAACCCGGGAAGCGAACCCGGGTCTCCTAACTGCAAGGCAGCAGCGCTACCCACTTCGCCACCATGCTGCCTACAGAAAAATGATAAATGAATTCTTTTTTTACTATTTTTCATTTTTATGTCAACCAGAAGACTGTGAAATTATTGAGGGTCTGTAGTCTTGACATATTAAATACACAGTTTACTTGTTAGATTACATGTCATAGCTACCAGAAAAGGCTAGACATGCTCATCCATCCATCCATCCATTTTCCAACCCGCTGAATCCGAACATAGGGTCACGGGGGTCTGCAGGAGCCAATCCCAGCCAACACAGGGCACAAGGCAGGAACCAATCACGGGCAGGGTGCCAACCCACCGCAGGACACACACACACCAAGCACACAGTAGGGCCAATTTAGAATCGCCAATCCACCTAACCTGCATGTCTTTGGACTGTGGGAGGGAACCGGAGCGCCCGGAGGAAACCCACGCAGACACGGGGAGAACATGCAAACTCCACACAGGGAGGACCTGGGAAGCGAACCTGGGTCCCCAGATCTCCCAACTGCGAGGCAGCAGCACTACCCACTGCGCCACCATGCTGCCCACAGAAAAATGATAAATGAATTCTTTTTTACTATTTTTCATTTTTTATGTCAACCAGAAGACTGTAAAAGTATTGAGGGTCTGTAGTCTTGACATATTAAATACACAGTTTACTTGTTAGATTACATGTCATAGCTACCAGGAAAGGCTGACGTGCTCATAAAGGGATAAAGACCCAAAGAAGCAGGACAGGACCACAGAATGTTATCCAGTGATCAGTTAGAATCCAACAGGGGTGAGCTACCAGCCCATCTCATGCTCATTAGCAGTGAGGCAAAAACACACAGGCCTTCACTATTCACAAATGTGATGTCTAACAGAAAAGGAGTGTGTCACTTTAAAAATGATTATTTGTTATACTGTCAACTGCTATGAAATATTAATAAGTCAGTTGTTTCCTTTTCGATTTTGCTCGTGCTGGTTTAGGAGGAATCACTGAGGAGGAGGGCAGAGGGTTGATGTCGTTCCACACTTTTGCTGGCTTAAGGTAAAGCTGCAGCCTTTGTGTGTGGGTGGAAAAATCCTCACGCAGCACTGAAGGAACACAGAGGGGCAGAGGAGGGAGCAGCTATCTAAATTCAGACTTGGTACAAAATAAAAATGATTCAAAACAAGGAAGGACAATAAAAAAGAAAAAAAGAAAATGAACCGTTGTGTGCTGAAAGCAGAAATGTAAAATCTGACCAGTAATGAAATCAATCTGACCACCAGAGAAAGACACTCCAACTATGAATATATAGCTGTAGCTGTGTTTTATAACCATCAAGACGTCGTGACTGTGATGGACTGGTGTCCCATCTGGGAATGGTTCCTACCTCATAAATAAAGCTGGTTCAATAAGTTCCTGCACCCTGCAACCCTTAGGTTGGATTATGTGAGTGAAAAAGAATGAATGACATTGGGCACTATTAAGGCATCATACACATTACTGAAAGCAATCCAGTTCTTCCCATTGCCAATAATATTAATTAATAACATTCGTAATTCATATTACCATTAAACTTTAACTTTTTAATGTTAATCAAACTCTGGGTGACAGGGAGAATTGCTGCCTCAGAAATCCAATATCCTAGATCAGGGGTAGTCCTGGAAGGTTGCAGTGGCTGCAGGTTTTCATTCTCACCCTTTTCCTAATCAGTGACCATTTTTTACTGCTAATTAACTTCTTTTCCCTTCATTTTAATAGCCCTGTTTTTAAGGATTCAGTGCTCTGAATTAATTTTTTTTTCTTTAAAGGACAGCCAAACAGAAATCAAATGTGAAACAAGCCAACAGTTGACCAGCTAAATTGGGGCTTCAAACTCCAACTAATTTCATTCCAACCAGTCTCTTAATGAGAAGCCAATATTTGCTGTTAATTAAACCCATTATTTAATTCCACAGCTTGTTGTTGCTCTCATTCTAACATAGCAGACATTTCCATAACTGTTGATTTTCTGTTTTTTCTAAGAACATTGTCAAAATGTTCTGGGGACCTGAGAGATCAACCTTACTGAGACCTTCACCTTTCTTTATTTTCAGATATTGTGTGATGGGCACAGGTGAGCTGGTCATGTGGCATCTTGTTTTGTGTCTCATTATTGTTTGGCAGCTAATTAAAGAAAAAGAAACAACTAAGGGGCCTGAATCAAGTTAATTAAATTTAAGGCAAAAGAAGTTAATTAGTAACAAATACTAATGAAGAAGTTGGTTAGAATGAAAACCCGCAGCCACTGCGGCCCTCCAGGACTGGAGTTTGCCACCCCTGTCCTAGATTCCGATTTCTCACCCATTCCCTGTTCATGTGGCATTTGCATATTCTTTCTATGTCTTTGTTTGATTTTCCTCACAGTGCTCTGGTTTTTCTCCCACCCCCTACCAAAAATATGTGCGGGTTAGGTGAACTTTCAATTCTAAATAGTCCCTATTTGGGTGTGCATAAGTGTGACCTACAACGAGCTTAGTGCTAAGGCCCAAAAATTACTGTGAGCAAAAACATAGGACTCAGAAAAGATCACTGAACTGAGAGAACAAACCATGAATGAGTCAAGAGGTCAAAACCAGGAAGTCGATAAATCGAAACAAACAAAACGTAACACTAAGGTCATAAATGAAATCCACATGTTAAAAAAACAAACAAACTAGACAATAACACACATACTGTATATAAATCTCTGTTACGCTTGGCCTCCTCTACAGGACTGACTCCTGCCTTGCACACAATGGCAAATCCTTGCATTACAAACCTTTTGCCTGCTGGAAACTTTTCTCATGATTATGAAATATGCAGTTTTTTGACAAAGCTGAAGAAGTAAAGTTCTGGTCCATTAAAGTCAGTCATCTGCACTGAAAAGTGAGAGAAGCCACTCAGGCTAGGAGAGCACTGCCCTTTACGTCCACACTGGTCTGAAGTTCAAACCTGCTGAAACTTTGACATGCTGGCATAAATCACTCTGGCACCGTTACAGCAAAGTAATCCATTAAATAAAATGTGTCTTACTTGGAGTGGGCAGATTCCCTCTTGCACAACAACCAAGAGCTTTTCTTTTCTTTTGAGCGTATTGTCTGAAAAATGGAAAAAAGAACAAATGTGTTTCGACTTCTCATGATTGCTTAAAAACTAATGATGAGACTCATCCTTCAGTAACACCAAATTCACTATGTTCATTACTAATTGATAATTAGTCTCATTGCCTGCACAATATTTTTAAAAGAGTGGGGCTGAGGAGTACAATTGATTATAAATAAATTATGAAACCAATATGGAGCACAAAGAGGAGCAACAATTAGCCTCCACACACAGTTTTTTTTAACTAATCCATGAAAAGATCTACCTTTAGAATAGATAGATAGACAGATGTGAAAGGCACTATATAACAGATAGATAGATAGATAGATAGATAGATAGATAGATAGATAGATAGATAGATAGATAGATAGATAGATAGATAGATAGATAGATAGATAGATAGATAGATAGACAGATGTGAAAGGCACTATATAACAGATAGATAGATAGATAGATAGATAGATAGATAGATAGATAGATAGATAGATAGATAGATAGATAGATAGATAGATAGATAGATAGATAGATAGATATTTGGGAATATCCACAAACTCAGATACTGATCTGTCTGATACACCATTCTTTATATTTTTCTAATTAATGTATTATTTATGGTATTTTCACACACTTTGCAGCAATCAAAACTGGGCACTTCGTTACAGCACTTCCATATAAATGTCACTTTAGTGATACAACAGGAAATCACTCAATGGAAGATTTTTACAAGGTGTAAGTACTTTGAATCAAGTATATGAACTTATGTAATCTTTATTACGTTGATACCACTCCAGGACGAGAGGGGGTGCTGTTGCTAAAGGCGTTCTACATGCAGCCCTGAGAAGAAACCCAGCATGGCCACAGAGGCCCAGTTATAATGCCCAGAGTTGGCCCCACCCCTTCCAGTCAGATTGCCCTAAAATCAGATGGCAAAGGAAGGTGACAGCAGATTCACAACCAGGAGTTGGTCCTGAATGAGCTCCAATGCAAGATCCAAGAAAGGCAAAGAAAGAGAGAACTCTGTGTGGATTGATTTTAGTCAGCCATCTTTTCAGTTGTAATGCAGTACATCCCTTTTGCTTTCGTTTGTTTGCTTATTAAATTGGGATACTGGGTTGGTACCCAAACAATTTCTTCTGCCTTGCTCTGGTCTGTCAAATGGTCACCACGTACACAATTAAACACTTCGTGGAATGAACAGGAATGAGGACAACTTAAATAATATTGGATCTGAAACTAAACACAATGGGTCAAATGAAGGAAACAGGCTGCATAGACAGTTTGGTCCAGGGGTGAGTTAACGTTTCTGTCCACATTGACCATTTATAGGTCTATTGTTAGTGTTTGGCTTCATTTTTTTTCTTTCATTATCCAGCATGTGCTCTTGTAGGGCAAACAAGCTGTCAGCGATCCACACTGTGTGTGCTTCCATGTGACTTTCTATGTGCGTACATGCATAGTTAAAGAGAGTAGATATCTCAAAAAATACTCATGCAAAAATTTTGCAAATCAATAGGCTTGGCCCTATGACTAAATGGAGCAGCCTGCAAAAATCCTGGTTACATTGTTTCTACAGCACTTGTCGTTGGAAATAGGGCAAGCCATTTTTGAAGGATATGGACATAAGTATTGGACCAAAAACCACAAACCCAGAATCTGTGACAATGCAAAAATGATGTAATTTGTTTGAAAAAGATTGGTCAATTTCTTCATAAGTTATTGTTAAACATATGCTTCCACACACAGACACGATGCTAAAATCAACTTTTCTCAATGTGTTGAACTCAGAGAACCAGAATCTGAATTTAGCTCAACTGCGATTCTTTGGCCCCATTCAAAAAGCATCCAGGTAGAATTAGTATAAAGTATGATGCAGCACTACAGAAAACCCAAAATGGCAACAGCTACGAACAACAAGAAGTTGAAGCAAACATTTAGGAATTTAATTAAAACACAGAATTTTAACAGCAATAAGGTCACTCGGGAGTTTGGTGACACCTGCAGCAGGTGATTGGAATTTGAACTGGGCCTCACCACTTACAGTCATATGAAAAAGTTTGGGAACCCCTCTTAATTCTTTGGATTTTTGTGTATCATTGGCTGATCTTTCAAAGTAGCAACTTCCTTTTAATATCTGACATGCCTTATGGACACAGTAGGATTTCAGCAGTGACATTAAGTTTATTGAATTAACAGAAAATATGCAATATGCATCATAACAAAATTACACAGGTGCATAAATGTGGGCCCCCCAACAGAGATATGACATCAATACTTAGTTGAGCCTCCTTTTGTAAATCTAACAGCCTCTAGACGGTGTCCTCCTATAGCCTTTGATGAGTGTCTGGATTCTGGATGGAGGTATTGTTGACCATTCTTCATACAAAATCTCTCCAGTTCAGTTCAATTTGATGGACAGCCTGCTTCAAATCATCCCATAGATTTTCGATGATATTCAAGTCAGGGGAATGTGACGGCCATTCCAGAACATTTGTACTTCTCCCTCTGCATGAATGCCTTTGTAGATTTCGAACTGTGTTTTGGGTCATTGTCTTGTTGGAATATCCAACCCCTGAGTAACTTCAACTTTGACTGATGCTTGAACATTATGCTGAAGAATTTGTTGATATTGGGTTGAATTCATCCGACCCTCGACTTTAACAAGGGCCCCAGTCCCTGAACTAGCTACACAGCCCCACAGCATGATGGGACCTCAACCAGATTTGACAGCAGGTAGCAGGTGTTTTTGTTGGAATGCAGTGTTCTTCTTCTGCCATGCAAAGCACTTTTTGTTATGGCCAAATAACTCAATGTCTGTCTCATCAGTCCAAAGCACTTTGTTCCAACATGAATCTGGCTTTTCTAAATGAGCATTGGCATACAACAAGCGACTCTGTTTGTGGCGTGAGTGCAGAAAGGGCTTCCTTCTCATCACCCTGCCATATAGATGTTCTTTGTGCAAATTGCGCTGAATTGTAGAACAATGTACAGATACACCATCTGCAGCAACATGTTCTTGCAGGTCTTTGGAGGTGATCTGTGGGTTGTCTGTCACCATTCTCACAATCCTGCTCATATTCCGCTCTTGTATTTTTCTTGGCCTGCCAGACCTGCTGGGTTTAACAGCAACTGTGCCTGTGGCCTTCCATTTCCTGATTCCATTCCTTACAGTTGAAACTGACAGTTTAAACCTCTGAGATAGCTTTTTGTAGCCTTCCCCTAAACCAGGAGACTCAACAATCTTTGTTTTCAGATCTTTGGAGAGTTGCTTTGATGGTCCCATGCTGTCACTCTACAGAGGAGAGTCAAAGGGAAGGAAGCACAACTTGCAATTGACCACCTTAAATACCTTTATATCTCATGATTGGACACACCGGTCTATGAAGGCTTAATGAGCTCATCCAACCAATTTGGTGTTACAAGTAATCAGCATTGAGCAGTGACAGGCATTCAAATCAGCACAATGACAAGGGGACCCACATTTGTGCACAGCCAGTTTTTCACATTTGATATAATTTCATACAACTAAATACTGCGTCACTAAAAATCTTTGTTCAGAAAACACCGCAGTACTCAGATGTTCCTAGGAAATGAAAGACATACCACTGTTATCTTTGTTGAAAGGAGAGTCCATTATTATACAGGCTGAGAGGGGTTCACAAACTTTTTCATATGACTGTACACTCTGGTGTATAAGCACCTATGGATTCTATGCATTAAGGCGAGGAGAATCAATTCATTGCTAACAATTCTGTCAGTTATGTAACTGTTATAATATTACAAGTAAGCCCGTGATTCGCTAGCGAATCGGAAATCCAAGAATGGCAATCAGTTTCTGTTCCGTCCGATATCTGGATGGATGACATATCATGGAGGGTGGGTGCGTCGGGGGAAATGTCATTTAATTACATAAGCATATCCGTAGTAAAGCGGTCTCGTTTTGTGGAGATGTGATTCCGTTGCCTTTGCTGATACCGACTGTTGGCAGAGTGGAGCACAGAAAGTTCAGTTTACAGGCTGTGGTGTTCGTGTGCCAGCCACTGAGTCTGGGAAGCCGCTGGGTTAGAGTCTGTGACCGTGTTTTGGGATGTCGCTGCGTTTGACTCTGGGGCGGTTTTTTTTATTGTTTGTTTTCCATCTGGTGTCGTATCTGTGTTTTCTGTGGCTGGACTGTTAATAATGTATTACTGTAATACTGTAATGTGATTGAAATATGCTGTGTAGTCTGGATCTTTGTGGATTCTGTACTGTAATACCATAATGTGATTCAAACATGCTATGCAGTGCGCTGAATCGTTTCGTTTTTGTTTTCACCGTGGCTGTGTCGTCCGCTATGGGTTCGGATTTGTATTTCCGTTAGTTTAGCTGTTTCGTTTTTGAGCCGTGACTCCTTTGCCTGGGACCTGTTTCGTGCGCTTCATTGGCGATCACACTGGTAGGCGTGTTTCCTGTGGTTGTGTCGTTACCTATGGGTGGGCTCGTTGCAGAGCGGCAGTGCGCGTGCGCTTCGATGCGTCCTGTGCCCTGCATCCATAACCTTCGGTTAGTAATATGGATGGTATGTTATTCCTTTCATATAAGCAAAAAAGTGAAATCTCCTATAATACTAGCAGTCGTGTGTAGCATACATGCCAAGAGCAATTCTTTTGAGCATCAGAGTGCGTTTCTCTGACATCTAATGTCACAGGCGTTCCATGGATTAGATGACTTGTCATTGACATCAGCAGTTAGGATTGTCTCTTGTGAAGAACAAAGCAGGCGTGCCAGTGACGTCTCACACTCTAGTGAAGCATGCGGTCCTGCTGCGGGCAATGAAATTCTGAAACTTTAAGTGCTTTGGTATTTACACACACTTAGAAGCACCAGTACTGTGATGCCAAAATGGATAAACCATACAAAAGCCCAACTGCTCCAAAGAGAACACACAGAAATATGGGGTTCAGCCCATCTGTCTCAATTTAGAATCTCAAAATTCTTCTGCTCATCTCCTGTCCCGTCTGAGGATATCTCAGTTGAGTCCATTTATGTGATTACACTTATGCAGGCCACTAGAATGTCTCACCATCATGTTGGACATCTGCTAGGGTCCCCAAAGCCTGTAGTTGCATGTAATGGACCAGTAAATGATTTTGTTTGCAGAAGGACTGTACTTCTTTACATCATACCAAACACCAAACAGCAATATGGGATGGAGTCATAATGTGACTAAAGACACCCATTTAATTCAGTGCGACCTCAAAGCCCACATCAGCTTCTCGCAGGCAGCAGGGCTTATTGGTGGAGGCACTGAACTTGAAACGTAAACTTGCTGCTAGTCATAAAATACATTCCTTTTTGATTATACCAGCATTTCTCAGTCTGAAATCTTTTCCAAATCTTTTTATAATTTTATTAATATTCATTGTAACTATGGGAAGTTGAATACTTCAATATAAACTGAGACTATTGTGTTCTTTCCCTATCTGTTGTGACCACTAGGGACGTCACTGAGCCCCGAACACTACAGTAGACACAACTCATTCAAACACAGTTTAGGGATAAAATAAAAGTTTCATTACCCAAAGACGCATTTACAGGCTTTTTAACAATCACACAATATATTTATCATTAACAAAACTCCTTCTCCTCCTCTGCCTCATGACTCTGACTCAGCTGGATGAACCAGAACACCTCCTTTATGCTGGACCCTGAAGCACTTCTGGTGTCATGGCATTACATGCCAGCAGCAGATCTGGTTCAAATGGAAGTTACCCAAAATATGGAGGTCCATTTTTCACAGCACCCACTGCAGTACCCCAGGACCATGACCATTCCGTACCCAGGCAGCCCTCTGGTGTTCATACTGGGCTCCTGCCAAGGGAACACTACCATCTTTCATGCTGGGGGGACAAATTCAAAAGGTCCACATATCCATCGCTCATCCATTATATGATCAGGGACTGAAACTGAGGACCATCAAGGTCGGGTTGTGTCTCCATTCTTGTGCTCCATTCATTAAAGCCTCCCAGCCGGATATGTTATCAATTCCACCCCCTGTTGGGATGCCAGTCCATCCTGCCCGGCACTTACACTGTACAGTTGACCCTTGATATACAGGGGAAGCGTTGACATGCTAACAACTTGCTTTACGACCAAAATTTCTGTTTTGAATTACGACCAACATCTTGCGTTACGACCCGAATGCGGTCACGTGTATCCGCTTGTGAGATTGTAAACAAACAGTCGAGAGTATTTGTAAGCGTCAGTCGGATCCCAGATACATGTGTTTGTGGACGTAATTTCGGTCAGTGCAGTGCTTTATATAATTTATTTTGATAATTGCTAAGGAAGGAAGCGAAGGTAACGAAGCTAAAGAAAGCGATCACAATCTAAATGAAGAAGGAAATTGTGTGGAAATATGAGAGTGGCTTTCGTGTGATCGATCTCGCTAATATGTACAGCATGTCGAAATCCACCATCTCGACAATTTTACAAAGAAAAGATTCGTATAAGGAAACTCCTTCCAAACAATAACCAGCTTCCATTTCATTCTCCTCCTCCTTCCTTCCTGCAAGCCAAAGATGTCAACTTAAATGGTGAGTACAGTATGAAATTGTTGTTTCTGGTAGGCTAGGCACTTTTTATAACTTTTTGGTTAGTACATTAGAAAAATTATTGGTGTTTTTTGTAAATTCTGCACATTATACAACCCATCCATCCATCCATCCATTGTCTCCCGCTTGTCCGAGGTCGGGTCGCGGGGGCAGCAGCTTGAGCAGAGATGCCCAAACTTCCCTCTCCCCGGCCACTTCTTCTAGCTCTTCCGGGAGAATCCCAAGGCGTTCCCAGGCCAGTCGAGAGACATAGTCCCTCCAACGTGTCCTGGGTCTTCCCCGGGGCCTCCTCCCGGTTGGACGTGCCCGGAACACCTCACCAGGGAGGTGTCCAGGAGGCATCCTGATCAGATGCCCGAGCCACCTCATCTGACTCCTCTCGATGCGGAGGAGCAGCGGCTCTACTCTGAGCCCCTCCAGGATGACTGAGCTTCTCACCCTATCTTTAAGGGAAAGCCCAGACACCCTGCGGAGGAAACTCATTTCAGCCGCTTGTATTCGCGATCTCGTTCTTTCAGTCACTACCCATAGCTCATGACCATAGGTGAGGATAGGAACATAGATCGACTGGTAAATTGAGAGCTTCGCCTTACGGCTCAGCTCCTTTTTCACCACGACAGACCAATGCAGAGCCTGCATTACTGCGGACGCCGCACCGATCCGCCTGTCGATCTCACGCTCCATTCTTCCCTCACTCGTGAACAAGACCCCGAGATACTTGAACTCCTCCACTTGGGGCAGGATCTCGCTACCAACCCTGAGAGGTCACTCCACCCTTTTCCGGCCGGTTATACAACCCTATTCTATTAAAAAAAGTTAAGTAAGTGTTGCTGTGGGAGGTTCGGAACACATTAAGGGCATTTCCATTATTTCTTATGGGAAAAATAGTCTTGACTTACAACCAACTTGAGTTACAACCAGCCCTTGTGAACGAATCGATTTCATAAGTCAAGGGTCCACTGTATATTGTTTGCCCTTTGCAGTCTTTAGTACAGCTGACATCCTCCCTGACCATTTTTAGTGCTAAATGAAAACTGCATTGCCAGTAGTATATCTATCTAACTGCATTTTACATACTTTAATATTCTCAAGCCTGGTTAATCTAAATCAGGGGTGCCCAACTCCAGTCCTAAAGGGCCGCAGTGGCTGCAGGTTTTCATTCTAACCCTTTTCTTAATTAGTGATCTGTTTTTGCTGCTAATTAACTTCTTTTGAATTAATTTTATTTGACTTGGTTTTTAAGAAATGTTTCCCTGAATTTTTTCATCATACCTCTGAATTGCTTCATTTCTTTACTTAAATGGCATCCAAACAGAAGTGAAATGTGAAGTGAGTGAGCCAACAGAGGACCAACTAAGTCAGGGCCTCAAACTCCAACCAATTTCATTCCAAGCAGTTGCTTAATTAGGCGCAGAGTCTTGTCGTTAATTAAACCCGTTCTTTAATTCCATGGCTTGTTGCTGCTCTCACTGTGCAATATCAGACATTTCTGAAATTGTGAATTTTCTCTTTTCTAAGAGCAGATCAGCATTCCTGAGACCTTCACCTTTCTTTATTTTCAGATTTTGTATGACGGTTTGCTTGCCATGTTTTGGCTCATTTTGTATCTCATTATTGTTTGGCTGCTAATTAAGGAAAAAGAAACCATTAAGGAGTCTGAGTGTTCAAGAGCAAGTCAATTACAATTAATTCAAAAGAAGTTCATTAGCAGCAAAAACAGGCCACTAATTAAGAAAAGGGTTAGAATGAAAACCTGCAGCCACTGCGGCCCTCCAGGACTGGAGTTGGGAACCCCTGATCTAAATGAAGATCACAGGGAGCTGAAGGCTATTTTAGAAGAACTAGGTACAGGGCAGGGAATGATGCCAGTTTGTCACAGGAGTCTCTAACTGCCTCTAACTAAACTAAAAGATGCAATACACTGTCATACATGGCTGGGGGTCAGACCCAGCTGGGATGCCTGGAAGGACCAAGACGGGGCACATTTGTCCTCCGGGCCACGAGGGGGCAACTGCCCTGGAGTAGAAGAGGCCCACGGAAGGGGAGCAGGAAGGCTCAGGACCGTTGGGGCCTCTGTTCACTGCCAGGGGGCGCCCCGAGCCTCATGGAGTCCAGGACTTATGTACTTCCGCCACACAGATGGAGGACAATCCTTCCAGGGTCACCCGGAGTGCTTCCGGGTGATCTCCTGACGCTTCCGCCACACCAGGACGTGACGTCAGGTAGAGCACCTGGAGCTCATCCGGGTGAGGATAAATGGGGCCGCCTCCCTCCTGTCAGGGAGCTGGAGTCGGGAGCAGGAGCAGGACGAAACTCCTGGAGAGAGAGAGAGGACAGGTGGCCCAGGGACGAGGAGAGAGAAAGCCCAGGAGAGAGGTGACTGGGGCTGAAGGCACTGTGGTTGTGCGGGACTGAGTGTTGTTGTGTGGAGAAGAAGAGAAATAAAGAAGTCTTTTGGATAAAGATGTGGTCTCAGACTGGTGGTGTCCGGGCGTATATCATAACACACTTATGGTCTTTCGCTTGTAAATGCACCCTTCTGATCAGCTTCAGAAGTCCACTTCAGTGCTGTCACCTCTGTTAAAAATACAAGCTCGGTGTTGGTTTCTGTGCAGCAAACGATTTTGTGCCTTGCCTCTTTTTTTTTTCTTGGCAGACTTAACGTCACCCTGTCTGAAGGGTCTACTCTGGTCCGCCACAACCCTCTTGGCCACAGACGATAACAGCTCATGCGTCAAATTCACCCTTCGAGCAGAATATAGGGAAGCAGCTTCAAACTGGGAAACACCCAGCGTTGCACCACACCCCTCTCATGTCCTGCTGCCGCTGCTCCAACCGTGATTCATACTGTAAAAAGCTGCAGGCTGCAATTATTGAACACATCAGGGCTTTAGCCCCATAGCCATGGCCTCGACAGCCTCTCTCTTCCCTCACTGTAATAGCAGTGGGACCGTTTTTGGCTGGAGCAACGTATAGTTTACAAACTTCCCAATCTCCCTTCCCTCAAATAGGAAACCTTGCATTAAGTCATCCAAGGACAACACCCACACCCCCAGAACTCATAATCTTGGGTTTCTGGGAGGTCATTATGTGAGCACACAAGGGAACGAGAGGGGTGGGGAAGGAAGCCAGGGAGATGAGGAGGGGTGAAGGCGACAGACAGGGGAGAGCGGGAGTGAGATAACCAGCATGGGGATATTCTGGAGATGGTTTCATCACTTTAGGCACTTTATGTCATTGTTAACTTAATGCTCCCACCCAGCCTCTGCCTGATGTCACTTGACAGGGCCCGCCATCTCATTCACATGCTGTACATGTCACTATTGCTACGGCATTAGCGGGGACTTCCCATTGACTCTGATGTTATTTTTACTTAAGATTTCTTACTCCACCCAAACAAAATTCCACATCAGATAAACTTTTAACAACAAGCAAAAAGTTCTGGCTCTTTTGAGTTTCTTTAAAAAAGAAACAGACGTACTGTAGCTGTAGGGATGTCCCCACAATAGAATTTCTGGTGGGCACATTTTTGCGTAATTCATCTTTTCATTGATAACTACAGTATATAGTAAGTGTTGGTCGGCATGCTGTACTTATCAAACCTTCACATTGCCTCTCATTCATTTTCATGTTATGATTACAAGTCTACAACAGTTGTGATTTGTGTTTGCTATACATTTTTTATGTTTTTTTAATAATTTATATTTTGCTGTAGGTTTTTGGGTTACCTTTTAGCTGGGATTCTGTCTTAAAGTAGTTAAAAATATCTGAAGCCACGTTGTTTTTTGACTGTGCACCGCCATTTTCAGTAGCGTTTGCCACTATTTTGCCACTGTACTGCCTACACTGGGTACAGGCAGTTTTAAAAGAAAAAGGACTTGAGAGAAGTTGCAAGGTCAAAATAGAAGATCTGAAAAAATAAATAAAGATTAAAGACCAAAGCTGCGATACAATGTGAGATTTCCTAGTCAAGAGGGAACATGTAATCAGAGCCAGACTGAGCAGATATTACGTGAAGTCAAGGAACAGAAGAAGAATTTGCAACCAGAATATACTAAGAATGATTATTTTATTTTTAATGAGGAATCCGAAATTACAGATGATGGAGGAAATGCACCCACTGACCGTTATACAGTCGCATTGATGATGTCATGCATGACATGTCTCATATCTGTGTCCTGCTCCTCAAGACCCCTTTTCAAGCTTTGAGACCGTATGATTATATTATATACACTAGCCGTTCCCCGCGGTAGTGAAACAGGACAAACTTTTAAACAAAAAGGTATCGCTAGCTAAGCGGAGGCGAGGTACACTCCAAAACACAGAAGTAGACCGACTCCCCACTCCTGACATCACGCTTCCCCCTACACTCAGCCCACAGCATCTGTCTCGGTATTAGCGCGAATATATCGCACCTGCAAGCAAACTGTGACACTTACTATAGCGTGATGAGAGAAGTCGCAAAATCATCCAGGATGTTCAAGTAAATTCTAGAAAAAAACCCAATCTAAATCCGTTAAGTAATTATCTTGTTCGCTAGCTAAGTGGATGTAAGATATGCCTCGAGGCTGGCGTGTGAGTGAGGAGGACTCCACCCCGCCGCGTCTCTCTCAAATTTGCGTAAATAATTCGGTACTGCAAGTGAACTATGATACTTAGCGTCGCAAAATTAACTGCAATGTTCAAGTAAATTCTAGAAAAAAACCCAATCTAAATCCGTTAAGTAATTATCTTGTTCGCTAGCTAAGTGGATGTAAGATATGCCCCGAGGCTGGCGTGTGAGTGAGGAGGACTCTACCCCACCGCGTCTCTCTCAAATTCGCGTAAATAATTCAGTACTGCAAGTGAACTATGATACTTAGAGTCGCAAAATTAACTGGAATGTTCAAGCGAATTCTAGAAAAAAACCCGATCTAAATCAGTTAAGTAGTTCTCTCGTTCGCTAACTAAGCGGAGTTAAGGTTACGACCCAAGGCAGACGCATGAGTGAGGAGGAATACAAACCCCCTACCCAAATCCCGATGAGTTTCTCTCGGATTCGCATTAATAAATCGTTACCGCAAGCAAACTCTGATACTTAGCACGATGAAAAAGATGCAAAATCAATGTACTGTTCAAGCAAATTATACAAAAAAACCCAATCTAAATCCGTTAAGTAGTTTTCTTGTGAAAAGTGGACAGACATACTGACAGACAGACAGATGTTGGATTTTATATACATACTAGCTGATTACCGAGTGGCTTCGCTCACTGTGTGCAAGGGAAAAAATTAAAATGTAGTATTTATAAAATAAGTTTGTTAATTGCCAATTTTATTTTTCAACAAATAAACAGCATTTACAATAACATAGAAATCAATATAATCAACATTATTAACATCATTATCATATGAGAATATGAAGTAATATATAAGAAGCACATTGCATATAAATATAAATTATTAAACAGTAAAATATTTTGATAAAAGAAAAAAGAACAATATACCGTGCATCCGGAAAGTATTCACAGCGCTTCATCACTTTTTCCACATTTTGTTATGTTACAGCCTTATTCCAAAATGGATTAAATTCATTTTTTTCCTCAGAATTCTACACACAACACCCCATAATGACAACGTGAGAAAAGTTTACTTGAGATTCTTGCAAATTTATTAAAAATAAAGAAATTGAGAAAGCACATGTACATAAGTATTCACAGCCTTTGCTCAATACTTTGTCGATGCAGTCTTTTTGAATATGATGCCACAAGCTTGGCACACCTATCCTTGGCCAGTTTCGCCCATTCCTCTTTGCAGCACCTCTCAAGCTCCATCAGGTTGGATGGGAAGCGTCGGTGCACAGCCATTTTAAGATCTCTCCAGAGATGTTCAATCGGATTCAAGTCTGGGCTCTGGCTGGGCCACTCAAGGACATTCACAGAGTTGTCCTGAAGCCACTCCTTTGATATCTTGGCTGTGTGCTTAGGGTCGTTGTCCTGCTGAAAGATGAACTGTCGCCCCAGTAGGAGGTCAAGAGCGCTCTGGAGCAGGTTTTCGTCCAGGATGTCTCTGTACATTGCTGCAGTCATCTTTCCCTTTATCCTGACTAGTCTCCCAGTCCCTGCTGCTGAAAAACATCCCCACAGCATGATGCTGCCACCACCATGCTTCACTGTAGGGATGGTATTGGCCTGGTGATGAGCAGTGCCTGGTTTCCTCCAAACGTGACGCCTGGCATTCACACCAAAGAGTTCAATCTTTGTCTCATCAGACCAGAGAATTTTCTTTCTCATGGTCTGAGAGTCCTTCAGGTGCCTTTTGGCAAACCTAGGCGGGCTGCCATGTGCCTTTTACTAAGGATTGGCTTCCGTCTGGCCACTCTACCATACAAGCCTGATTGGTGGATTGCTGCAGAGATGGTTGTCCTTCTGGAAGGTTCTCCTCTGGACTCCTGTCTGGAGCTCTGACTGAGTGACCATCGAGTTCTTGGTCACCTTCCTGACCAAGGCCCTTCTCCCCCGATCACTCAGTTTAGATGGCCGGCCAGCTCTAGGAAGAGTCCTGGTGGTTTCGAACTTCTTCCACTTATGGATGATGGAGGACACTGTGCTCATTGGGACCTTCAAAGCAGCAGATATTTTTCTGTAACCTTCCCCAGATTTGTGCCTCGAGACAATCCTGTCTCGGAGGTCTACAGACAATTCCTTTGACTTCATGCTTGGTTTGTGCTCTGACATGAACTGTCAACTGTGGGACCTTCTATAGACAGGTGTGTGCCTTTCCAAATCATGTTCAGTCAACTGAATTTACCACAGGTGGACTCCAATGAAGCTGCAGAAACATCTCAAGGATGATCAGGGGAAACAGGATGCACCTGAGCTCAGTTTTGAGCTTCATGGCAAAGGCTGTGAATACTTATGTACATGTGCTTTCTCAAATTTTTTATTTTTAATAAATTTGCAAAAATCTCAAGTAAACTTTTTTCACGTTGTCATTATGGGGTGTTGTGTGTAGAATTCTGAGGAAGAAAATGAATTTAATCCATTTTGGAATAAGGCTGTAACATAACAAAATGTGGAGAAAGTGATGAAGTGCTGGGAATACTTTCTGTATGCACTGTATAAGAAGCGTATAAATTATTAAACAGTAAAACATTAACATTTAAGAAGTAAAGATACATTGAGTACTACTGCAGTGCTTTCGGGTATACTACATTTTTTGTTTGCCCATTACGTGCATAAATGTATACATTTTTTGGTGTACCTACCCGAGAACACGCGACATACGTATAACTGACCGTGGGAGAAGCATGGATTTTAAACACGCGTTGAGTTCATCTGCTGGTGTCCCTCGTGGAATAACTGGTAATGTTTGACGAAAATCTCCTGCGAGTAAAACGACAGTACCTCCCATTATTTTGGTAGGATCTCTGAGAAATCTTGCATTGTTCGGTTCAAGGCTTCATAAGCTCTTTTATGTGCCATGGTGCACTCATCCCAAACTATTATCTTTGAATGTTGCAAGACTTTTGCCTTTCCAGAGCCCTTGCGTATGTTGCAAATTGGATTTTCGTCATGAGCGAGGTTTAATGGTAATTGCAGTGCCGAATGTGCTGTATGGCCTCCATCTAATAATGTAGAAGCGATTCCTGATGAAGCTACAGCCAGAGCGATGTCACCATTCGCTCTCTTGGCTAGAATTGGGTTTATTAAGAATGTTTTTCCTGTTTCTCTCTGGTCATATGTAATTTCCATTTCAAATGCTCATATGTACTTTCCGTTTCAAACGCGAAAAGAATTTTATATACAGTATATAGATATATACAGTATATATAAAATTTTGTCTTTTGTAGAAATGTAATGGCTTCCTGATGGTGTTATAGTTTTTTTCACCGACTTTCTGTAGTGGTCCTGAAGTAAAGTATCAGCTCAAGGTCTGTTTAAGCAGCCATCGAGATATTTGCAAAAAGGACGCCGCTCAGGCTGCATAGCATATTGACACACACACTCAAATACACCCCGACCCGTGTTTCATTATCCACCCAAACTTTCCTCTACCCATCTTCTGCTTTCCACTTGCCACCTGCATCCCTACATTCACTTTTCACCCCACCCTTAGGCTGTAACGAGCCAAACCCATGTACCTACGTCATGCCAAATGTCCCAAAGCAAGCTGTATGAATTACACCCCACCCCATGAAAGAAGCACAAATTCTGGGGGACACCCTGTCTGTAAAATGACTCTCTCACCCACACCCTTAAGTTTCATAAGAGTGTCTGGAAATTTCATGTCTCAGGGTTTTCAAAGTATATGAAAAATGATAAAAGGCAGCCTCTTTAATTTTCTCTGTTTCTTCCCAAATAGATTGTTTTCAAATTTATTAACTTTACACTCATTTAAGAACTCATTAAGTAATTCTTTAATCATTTATTCTGTATTTGGCAGACTCATTAACTCAAGGTAACTTAAAAGATCAGAATACAGTTCACTGTAGCTCCGTATTAATCCCTGCCATTTATCTGACAGGGGTTCTCACTGTTGCTATATTTCCCATCATCACTTTTTGAAATTATAAATGCATAGGTTTTTTGCTCATACCTGCTGTTAAAATGTGTCAGCAATGCTTCCTCGCTACCCGCTGGCATCTGTCACTACTGTTTACACAGGGAGTTTCTAATGGGTGGGGTCCAGAGTTATGATGTGTTATCCACGTAATAATAAAGCAACAGAAATTAAATAAATGCAGTGCATAAATTGATAGATGTGTAAACGATCCAATCATATTCGGTATTGGAAATGGTTGCCTCCTTCATACAACCGCAGATCGACAAAGCACGCCATATTGGCAAAGGTATCCACAAGCATTGTAGGGGTGATGGCAGTAATTTCCTGCTCAGTGTTTCATTGTAATTATTCCAGTGTACGCGTCTTGTTCTTGTATACTTTTCTTTTCAGCTCTCCCCAAAGGAAGAAATCTGGAGGTGACAGGTCCAGGTAGAGACATGGATCTCATTGCATTCATATATGGAATGAATAGCACCCAAAAGATTCTCTGTTACCCTATATTCCTGCAGCACCACCCTAGTGTTTTGGAATTTAGATTTATAATATTATTTTTGCCTCTAAGTTCCAAGTTACAGTAAGTATTATGCTGCTGCTGGAGAATGTGAATTTCCCCTTGGGATTAATAAAGTATCTATCTGTCTATTTAGAATTTTTTTTCTTTTTTTTTTTCAGTATACTTTTTTTTCCTTTGGATTATTTGTTAATTCAAATCAATTTAATTTTCATGTTTATTTTTCTGTCATTTAATTTTTTCTTTTCTTTACTTTTGAAATGACTATTTTTCTGTAAAATCAACATCCATCCATTATCCAACCCACTATATCCTAACTACAGGGTCACGGGGTCTGCTGGAGCCAATCCCAGCCAACACAGGGCTCAAGGCAGGAAACAAACCCCGAGCAGGGTGCCCGCCTACCACAGCCCACACACACCCACACTGGGGACAATTTAGGATCACCAACGTACCTAACCTGCATGTCTTTGGACCGTGGGAGGAAACCCACGTAGACACGGGGAGAACATGCAAACTCCACGCAGGGAGAACCCGGGTCTCCTAACTGCAAGGCAGCAGCACTACCCACTGCGCCACTGTGCCACCCTAAAATCAACATCCATCCATCCATTATCCAACCCGCTGAATCCGTAAAATCAACATTTAATTACTAATTATACTTGATTGTTATTGGGGGATTAAGTAAGTGGGTTCTACTCTCGTCTTTGTGAATTGCCCCCAAGAAGCAATTATGACTGCAAGCTGGGACAGTGAAGAAGTATACATGCTATACATGTCCAAAAAGACTAGGCTTAAAAAAATCAAATCTTGAAGCTGCAGTTTATACCAATAATACAAATGCATACACTTGTACTATTAGTTGTGGTACATGATGCCATCATTCGACTCTCTTTTTTGCTATAGCTGTTGAACCACTTGTGCTGGATGCACAAGAATACAAAGATTTGGGGAATTTGCAGAAGAAGCGCAGTACAAAAGATTCTGTTTATCCAGAGATGATATGCTACTCTAATATGCTATCGACTCTAAGCTCCAGTATGTGATAAATATCATTCACAAATATTAGAAGTCTCTTCATGAAACATACATAAAAACTCCAGCACTTACTGTATTCTTAAGCTTTAAAGACCTATTTTGAAATAATTTACTCCCCATTTAGGAAAGCATAAAGCAGCAGCTTTGTTACCAGAACAACATACACATCTCAGGCATTGGGTCCGAGACTTTATGAATATTGTATGGTGTCTATGAAATTAACATAGTAGTAATCTATTAATATTAAAATGTCATTTTTACATTTTCTCTGGGCTAATTACTCGTATTTCTTTCCTCCATTTTCATATTCAGTATAATAATTGCTGTAATAGAGACTGATTCAAAGGATAGTGCTGCTGCCTCATCGATCCAGCATTTTAGATTTGAATCCTGCTCACTCTAGTTGTCCGTGTGCAGCTTGCATATTTTTTGTTTGCTTGAGTTTTCCTTTGGTTATTCTGTTTTTTTTCTCACACATACCCAAAAAGGCACAGATGAGGTTCATTAAATTGGACCCATGAGTGCGAGTAGACATTGTGATAGACTGCTGTTTCAAGCATGGCTGATTCCTGCCTTGTGCCAGATATTGCCAGCATAGCTTCACAGTCTTCCAAAATCGTGAATTGATTTAACCAGGTATGAGAATTTTATGTTACAGTATGTAGAGAAAAGCCAAGCAAAATGACACCTTTTATTGGCTAACTAGAAAGATTACAATATGCAAGCTTTCGAGGCAACTCAGGCCCCTTCTTCAGGCAAGATGTAATCATCTTGATTACATCTTGCCTGAAGAAGGGGCCTGAGTTGCCTCTAAAGCTTGCATATTGTAATCTTTCTAGTTAGCCAATAAAAGGTGTCATTTTGCTTGGCTTTTCTCTACATTCACATTCATAATGGCTAACACGGTACAGCACCCTAATGTTACAGTATGTAATCTAAGGCTGGAAAAGAGAAGGTGGCACAGGTGCACAGACGACCCCAAAGAGATGTTGGTGTGGTGGCAGGAAAGGAATCCTCTCATAGAGCCAAAGTTGTGAATGTTAAATTAACTGACGATCCCATACTGACCCTGTGTGGGTGTGTGCAGGCGTGGCACTTAAACCAGGGCTGGTCCCTACAATGCACTCAATGCCACCAGGGTCAGCTTCAGGCCCACAGGGCCCTGAGCTGAATTAAGCAGGTCTGGGAATGTTATGTATTGTTGGAAAATCTTTCAAGGTATGCTTTAATGAAGCTGTGCAAATCTGCAGGACTACTGAAGAGCTTTAGTTTTAAGTGACCTTCAGTTGCTTTCTATTCTGTGAGTCATTTGAGAAGCACAGCACAGACAGAGCTACAGTTTACAATGCACAGTCCATCATTGACTCTGTTTTGGTCATTTAAACCCATCTGCACTCTTCTACTTTCCCCCTTTAATGCCAAGTTCAAAACTGGATTTTGATGAAAGATTTCTATTCACTGACCTCAGTGGACCGTTTGTAATGTTAGTGACTCCTGACATATGAAACCACTTCAGTGTTTTTTTTTATACTAGTGGTTTGCTGGATTACTTTTTGTTTTTTTTTTTAATTTGGCTAAAATAGATCACCATCCAACATGACAGTGAATATTTGTTTGGCAGTCACGCAGCTACACTGAAACAAATGGGCTTCTCTTTATCCAGTCATATGAAAAAGTTTGGGAACCCCTCTTAATTCTTTGGATTTTTGTTTCTCATTGGCTGATCTTTCAAAGTAGCAACTTCCTTTTAATATCTGACATGCCTTATGGAAACAGTAGTATTTCAGCAGTGGCATTAAGTTTATTGGATTAACAGAAAATATGCAATATGGATCATAACAAAATTAGACAGGTGCATAAATGTGGGCACCCCAACAGAGATATGACATCAATACTTAGTTGAGCCTCCTTTTGCTAATCTAACAGCCTCTAGACGCTGTCTTCCTATAGCCTCTGATGAGTGTCTGGATTCTGGATGGAGGTATTGTTGACCATTCTTCATACAAAATCTCTCCAGTTCAGTTCAATTTGATGGCATGGACAGCTTGCTTCAGATCATCCCATAGATTTTCGATGATATTCAAGTCAGGGGACTGTGACGGCCATTCCAGAACATTGTACTTCTCCCACTGCATGAATGCCTTTGTTGGTTTCGAACTGTGTTTTGGGTCATTGTCTTGTTGGAATATCCAACCCCTGCGTAACTTCAGCTTTGTGACTGATGCTTGAACATTATCCTGAAGAAGTTGATGATATTGGGTTGAATTCATCTGACCCTCGACTTTAGCAAGGGCCCCAGTCCCTGAACTAGCCATACAGCCCCACAGCATGATGGAACCTCCACCAAATTTGACAGTAGGTGGCAGGTGTTTTTCTTGGAATGCAGTGTTCTTCTTCTGCAATGCAAAGTGCTTTTTGTTATGACCAAATAACTCCATTTTTGTCTCATCAGTCCAAAGCACTTTGTTCCAAAATGAATCTGGCTTGTCTAAATGAGCATTGGCATACAACAAGCGACTCTGTTTGTGGCATGAGTGCAGAGAGGGCTTCTTTCTCATCACCCTGCCATACAGATGTTCTTTGTGCAAATTGTGATGAATTGTAGAACGATGTACAGATACACCATCTGCAGCCAGATGTTCTTGCAGGTCTTTGGAGGTGATCTGTGGGTTGTCTGTCACCATTCTCACAATCCTGCTCATATGCCACTCCTGTATTTGTCTTGGCCTGCCAGACCTGCTGGGTTTAACAGCAACTGTGCCTGTGGCCTTCCATTTCCTGATTCCATTCCTTACAGTTACAGAAACTGACAGTTTAAACCTCTGAGATGGCTTTTTGTAGCCTTCCCCTAAACCAGGAGACTCAACAATCTTTGTTTTCAGATCTTTGGAGAGTTGCTTTGAGGATCCCATGCTGTCACTCTTCAGAGGAGAGTCAAAGAGAAGCACAACTTGCAGTTGACCACCTTAAATACCTTTATATCTCGTGATTGGACACACCTGTCTATGAAGGCTTAATGAGCTCATCCAACCAATTTGGTGTTACAAGTAATCAGCATTGAGCAGTGACAGGCATTCAAATCAGCACAATGACAAGGGGACCCACATTTGTGCACAGCCAGTTTTTCACATTTGATTTAATTTCATACAACTAAATACTGCGTCACTAAAAATCTTTGTTCGGAAAACACCGCAGTACTCAGATATTCCTAGGAAATGAAAGACATACCACTGTTATCTTTTGTTGTTGAAAGGAGAGTCAATCATTATGCAGGCTGAGAGGGGTTCCCCGACTTTTTCATATGACTGTATATTTTGTGAATTTCCCCTTGGGATTAATAAAGTATCTATCTATCTATCTATCTATCTATCTATCTATCTATCTATCTATCTATCTATCTATCTATCTATCTATCTATCTATCTATCTATCTATTATATAGTGCCTTTCATATCTATCTATTATATAGTGCCTTTCATATCTATCTATCAATCTATTATATAGTGACTTTCATATCTATCTATCTATTGCCTTTTATGAAAAAACACAGTTGTTTCCTAGTTGTACAAATGTAGCATATGTGCATTAAGTGACCTGCTCTGGCTCATAAAGTAAGCTAAGTTATATGTAAAAATTAAATAAATGAAGAAACGTTACTTGACACAGCACCTTCAGGGCCTGGCAAACTGAGCTGGCTGTTTATGTCACAGTCAGTGGTGCAAACTTTGTATAATATAGTGTCTTCTCATAATAAATTACATTACAAGGTGTTGCATAGGTAAGAACATTTTTTGTTGTATTTATATAAACAATCTACTTATAGGATTAGTGACTTGTTCAGGATCACACAGTCAGTCAATGGTGGGAAGTGAATAGCAAGCTTAATTTAATATAATACTCTTCACAGGAAACATATCTTTAAGGCTCTTTACGGGTTTTATTTTACAATTTTTTTTTACATTTCAAGAATTGGATCACCAGGTGTTTAAGTGACTTATTCACGGTCACACAATGAGGGAATAGCAGGAAGTCAATATACAAGCCAGAATTAGCTTTTCCACCACGGTGTGCTAAGATGCGCCTCTCGGGGTCTTTTCTGCCCACTGCTATCAGGCAATTCAATGTATCCTCCCGATGTAGTCTTTAAGTTCATTTTGAAACTTCTGCGCAATATAAATATTGATTAATTGTATTGATTGTATTTTTCCTCTGAGTCTGTATCCTTGTTTGTATGTTTCTGCTGATGCATTCATCTGAATTTCACTTTGGGAGTAATAAAGGTTATCTAATCTGATCTAATCTACTGTAATCTACCGTATATACTCACGTATAAGTCGGGTCTTGAAACCCGAAAAATCAATCATAAAATCAGACCCCGACTTGTATGCCTGTTCAAAAATGCGACACTTCATTTTTTTTTTTTATTTACATCTTCTTGCCTCCTCCAATCTCACATCAGTCTCACATCAGTTTCTCAGACGCATCGAATTTTGTTGCAGCAGCGCAGATACCAATTTCTTTCTCTACTTCAACAACATTTAATTTAAAAGCAGCTTCATATTTTCTTCTAATCGAACGCACCATCGTAGATAAGGGATGCTCTTACGATAAGTGTATGAGGGTGTGAGATACACAAAACACTTCAAATGTCGCTTCGGAATAGTTCAGGTATCACCGTGTGGTCACGTAGGCACAATAGAGAGAGAGCGGTTAGGATCACACGCTGATACAGCGCATTGCCACACCCACAATGAAAAAAAAGCCAGTGTGCTCCGTGGTGACTCTCTCAGGTGGGCGTCAGCATATCGTAATCTCTTGGACCAATAGTGTGAGTTTTCCGCATTCGACTTATACGACCAACATTATAAAATACCAGAAATTATACAGCAAAATCAAGTCCCGACTTATCCGCAGGAGAATTTATCCATCAGTATATATGGTAATCTAATCTAATTTTAGATAGAATGCCTAGTGGGGGACTGGGTGGTCTCCTGGCCTTGGAACCCCTGTAGATTGTGTTTTTTCTCTAGCCCCCTGGAGTTTTTTTTTGTTTCTTCCATCCTCCCTGAACATTGGGCCTTACTTTATTCTTTTTTAATTAGTATTGCCTAATTTTTAATTTTTTTCTTTTTTCTTTCTTCATCTTGTGAAGCACTTTGAGCTCCGTCATTTGTATGAAAATGTGCTCTAGAAATAAATGTTGTTGTTGTAATCTAATCTAAATATATAGTGCCTTTTTCTGGTGGCGTCTTCACCAAACCTTTTATCATGCAAATACCATTCTTTCCCTGTTTCTTTAACTGAAGAACTGATAAGAGACTCACACAAGGTTACGCAATGAGTCCAAAACTCAGACTAAATAAACCATCCATTTTGTATAGCTCTGTTTGCAAATAACTACATTATTTCCCTTATTCTAATCACTGGAGTACTAGAAGTTAACCCAAGTCACTCAGGATCTCATGGGCGCCAGTGGATAGGGCAGAAGAAACAAAAGCACTGTGCCTTCAGAAAATAGATAGATAGATAGATAGATAGATAGATAGATAGATAGATAGATAGATAGATAGATAGATAGATAGATAGATAGATAGATAGATAGATAGATAGATAGATAGATAGATAGATACTTTATTAATCCCTAAGGGGAAATTCACAATTCGCTGGCATATTCCGACCCCTTCACTTTTTTCACATTTTGTAGCTTCATGCTAAAATCATTTAAATTCATTTTTTCCCACAAAGGCTGTGAATATTTATGTCAATGTTTTATTTCCATTTTTAATTGATAAACTTTGAATTTTTTTTTATTTCTGATAAATTTGCAAAATATGTGTCAATAAAGGGGACGGCACAGTGGCGCAGTGGGTAGCGCTGCTGCCCTCGCAGTTGGGAGACCTGGGGACCTGGGTTTGCTTCCCGGGTCCTCCCTGCGTGGAGTTTGCATGTTCTCCCCGTGTCTGCGTGGGTTTCCTCCGGGCACTCCGGTTTCCTCCCACAGTCCAAAGACATGCAGGTTAGGTGGATTGGCGATTCTGAATTGGCCCTAGTGTGTGCTTGGTGTGTGTGTGTGTGTTTGTGTGTGTCCTGCGGTGGGTTAGCACCCTGCCCAGGATTGGTTCCTGCCTTGTGCCCTGTGTTGGTTGGAATTGGCTCCAGCAGACCCCTGTGACCTTGTGTTCAGATTCCGCGGGTTGGAAAATGGATGGATGTGTCGATAAAGAGAGAAAAAAATAATTTTAAACGATTTTAGCACAAGGCTGCAACATAACACAATGTGTAAAGAGTGACGGGGGATGTATACTTTCTGAAGGCACTGTATATTCTGAATTTATTAATACAGTCTGCCTAACTACTTATTCTTCATTTGTGAAGAAAACAATTATGAATTCCTGCTGTCCAGATACATCTTCTTAGGCATAGATAAAATCTGTGAAGTTATGGATTTGTGGTCAGCTGTTGCTGTTGGCACAATCCAATGGGTTCAAAGTCCTTGCCAGTTACTGCCTGTATGGCAATGAAACATTCGTCTCATGTCTGCATGGCTTTTCTCTGTGGCATATCATTTCGTTTCTTTCTACATCCCAGAGATGTGCAGGTTGTGTTAATAAGGCCTATAAGTTTGACTGGGGTGAGAAAATGTGAGGGTGGGTGTGGGTTGATTCCTCTCAAGCATTCAGGGCTGATGGGATATGCTCTGTCTCACTATGACCCTGGAACAGGATAACGGTTTCTGGAAATAAACTCCTTTATATTCCTGTAATGACTTTTAGGACTGCACACCTAGTACATCCAAATAGAACGATAATGAAACAGATCTGGACAGATTTAGCACCTAATTTTATAACTATTTTTAACTTGTATTCTATTATAATAACGCACTCTTAAATCTTCTTAATTGTAATGTTTTACGCTCATATTTTGCAGAATTAAGAGGAGGACAGTTACTCGGTACTTCAACATTTGTTATTCGGGCTCCTATTCAGAAGCCTGGCCATCTTAGCACAAAAGGAGAGGTGAGGTTTCATGGGAGCTCTGGCAGTATGGCCCACACATTTTACCACCATGAAAGTAACTGCCAGCTTAAAGAGGAAATATTTTCAGAGTTAAGACCTAAAATGACAGTCCAAGATGAACTTGGAGTCTAAAGAAATGAAGGAGACAAAGGGCATGGTTGTAGGGAGAGAGAGAAGTGTGTTAGCTCATCGGTGACATTACCGAGGTGTCGGGTTCAAGAGCTCCCAGAAGTCAGATGGGAGCATAGATTAGAACCGGCATTGTCACATTTGGTGGCAGCAGTGGGATGAGATGGCAGTGGGGACCGAAGAGCAGGACACAGAGCAGCAAGCGGGACTGGTGCCAGACATTTTAAAAGAACCCACGGACCCGAGCCAGAGGAGGACATTTTAAAGGACGGAGCTTTTTTATGGACATATATTTATTGATTGTTTTTATTGTCATTTTAAAGTTTTTATTCTTTTAATGTTCTGTTTTTATAAGGGGGGCTTGGGTTGGTTTTTAGTGTGAGATTTGTTTTACTGCTTTTATTAATTATTTTAGTGCAGTGGTAGTGTGGCTGAGCTGTGGACCTGGGCCGCCAGTTCAACAGGGCTGGCAGTGGCATGGAGCCTTCCCGTGCAACTGGGGCTTATAGGGGGTGCAATGTGGTGTAGCAGGTCCACAGCTCACATCAAAAAGGCCACTTTTTAAATAAATAATTGGTGTACTCGCGGTTTAGCGAGGGGGCATGGTATATGTGGCCGGAGCGGTTTCCAAGTGATGCATGATGCGGATGGTCCTCACTAAAGTGCACAGGTGAGGATTCGTCCACATCCGTAATTGTTCCCGGGAGTTGCTAATTGCCACATCCCCGTAATAAATAGAAGTGTGAGGTGGCTAGCAAGGGGGGAAACGAAAACAAAGAAATGTAAGTTGCAGAAGGCGGTAGGAAGCAGGGTAGAGGAAAGCTGGTGCAGGAGGCTTGCACTGATTGCGGGCAGCTGAACAGTGAGCCTGGGTGTTTGGTCAGCACCCCGGGAGCAGTCGATTGTGGTCGCTCTCGCTAAGCATGTAGTGAGGAGCGGGAGTGACCAGAAGGAGGATGGCTCACCGCATAAGGCCAAGAAGGCAGCGGGAGTTGAGACTTGGGACGTGAAAGCCCCAGCATGAGCGCCCTGGTCACTGGGCAGCCCAAGTCACGGTTTGGTAAAGCCCACTGGAGCCAGGGATCGGCGAGGCGAATGGACCAGCAGGAGAAGGCAGAAAGCAGATCAGCTGCAGGTAGGGTGGCTCCCCTGGTGCATAGCCTGGACGGGAGAAGCAGGGGAGTCACCAGTAAAAGAAAGGCACCAGGCTTTGTGTTTAAACGGACAGCTTCCAGCCATTGTTTTAACCTTTTTTTTTCTATTGTGTTTTTAACCTCCACCTCTCACCTATTTTATAGATTATTTATTTAATGACATATATTTAAAGCACTGCACTATTTATTTGAGCACTGTTTTCTTTTGTTGGTTTTAAATAAAAGCACTTGGCACTTTTTGCACCAACCCCTTGCTTTGTTGTGCCTCACTGCCTAGCTCATTGGTGACATTACCAACGGTGTCGGGTTCTAGAGCTCCCAGAAGTCAAATGGGATCATGGAGTAGAACCCACATCGTCACAAGAAGTTGATAGAATTTCAGAAAGAGGTTAAGGAGTTGAGAAGTTGCATTGTTGGGAGAGTAGACCAACCATGCCAAGGGATAGCCAAGGATGCTCATTTACATTACTCAGGTCCTAAAGGGGCTTAGACTTTGAAATTTTGTCTCAATCGTATGTTCTGTTACTCCTTCCCTTACACCTACCCTTGACTATTTATTACTTACCAGTAACGGCACGTATTGAATACACTTGACTTGAGCATTCCTAGCTTTCCTCCTCTTTCTCTGTACATTTACCATTCGTTTGCTCAGAGGCTGATGCACTTGCTGTCTCCTGAGAAGATCTTCTTTTCTCCACCCTAGCGGCACACTGCTTCTTCTCTTCTTTCGTCGGCATCTTTTCGTGTTAAAATGATTAAGTCTGTGTTTGTGTTGCAATTACTTAATACGCTTTCCTTAATTTTTTACTTAAGCTGGCACTTAAGTCTTCAATCTGCCTCAAGAATGATTTAAGATATGAAGGGGTAGAGGAAGTGACAGCGAAGGTGGTAGGGATGAGAATGGCACCCGTACGCATGCGCCACACGCCTGCCCTGCTGCCCGCTGCCGAGAGTTGATTCTACAATTAAATAAAAAGTGGAATAACCTTGGAGGTCAATCATCACCTTGAAAGCGGATAGTAGACGTCACTTAGCATATGTGTACCAAATTTCAGGTCAATAGGTCAAACGTTTACAGGTGATTTAAAAATCCTGGACAGTCACTACCAAGGTAAGTAAACCTCTCGACGAGGTCGACACTCTCTCCGCAGACAGATACACTGCTGATGGCCGTGCCCAAGAGGTCATTAAAGGCCTGGCTGTTGGTTTTTATCAGGACACTCGCAAGCCCTGACACTCAGACTCCTCGCTCAGTCTCTCGAGACCCCCAATCAGAGCCTCCATTGACTCCACAAAAATCACAGCAGCGTCAGCAAAGTCAAGATCAGTAAATCTCTCTTCACCAACAGATGCCCCACAGCCGCTGGAACCCACCACCCTGCCCAACACCCAGTCCATACAAGCACTGAACAGAGTAGGAGCAAGAAGTCTTTAGAGTCCTGATGCTTCTTGTCTGAGATGAAGACTGGACTCCTTCAGTTCTGTGTCTCTCCGGAGAATCCTTAGGTACCACTGGTTTGACTTTGCGTTGCTCATGGAGTCCGGAATGAGGTGCATAACCTGCATTGTGAGGGAGTGTCAGTTACGGCACTACGGCCATGTGGCCCATTTCCCCAAGGGTGATCCGGCTCGTAAGATCCTCATTGTTGGGGAAACGAGTGGCTGGACCAGACAAGGGTTCGCCCACGTAACACCTGGCTGCGGCATATAGAGGGTCATTTCCGGAGGGTGGGACTGGACCGCGTGTCTGCCTGGGGGGCTGCCAACTGGGATCCCGAGTTGTTTTGTTGTGTAGTGGGTGCGGCGATGCGCTGTACCAGTACATGCTCCCCAACTTGACTTGACTTGACAGAGAAAAACACACATGCAAATGTAGGCTTGAAGCACCTCAGGTTTCTTTCAGTAGATCACTAAAGGTGCCTGAAGCTTTCTATGTCTGAGGCATTTGACGTGAAGGACGGAATCCCATTTTACAGTGAACCTGCAGCAGGCAGAATGATGGATAAGCACTCGACTGCAGGTGCAACAGAGTGTCAGCTTTGGATAGACCGAGCGACTGCTTCTTTTTTATTTTTTTTTTACCGGGTGGTTACGAAATCTGAGCGAGCCAATGGGTTCATTAGTAACTGCTCTGACGGCGCACCTGCACGGCTCTCTGACTGCTTGGTAAAATCATCTGTTCTGTTTGCTCACTGGGTGGGGTTCTGTTGGGTGAACTGCTTAGCCGTCCCAGGCTAGATAAGACTTGCCCTGATGCTGGGTAGGGTCCCAAGAGGACCAGGTGTTCATTTGTTGTTTTGTAACTTTGTTTTTCTGCCACCCCTCTTTCATTTTGAGATGAAGGAGTGCTGTTTCTTACTAGTAGAAGTGCCTTCCGTGCAGATATTTAAATCTAGGAGAGAAGCGTCAAGGGTCACCTTTCAATAACCTGAAATAAAATTCCTGCACACAAACAAGGCAAGCACGATAATGGATTTCAGTTTGCTGAATTCTCATCTGTGGATCGACTCTCTTTGTAAGCATTGCTGCACTGTGTAAATATCACACAAACAGCAATTTAATATGCATACTAACACAAGTAATTACTCAGGGTGAGGTGTGTAGCTGGGTATAACATTGCCTCATGCACAGAGAGCAAAGGGTTAGTGTGAGGGGAACTTGTTCAGAATTAGGTGCTGTTAAAAGTGCTGGGGCCTCTGCTCTTTTTAATATATATAAATGACCTGGAGAAGAATATAATCAATAAGCTGAGTACATTTGCAGATGATAGCAAACTAGTTGGAAGGGCAGATCATCTAGAATCCATTGATTCATTATAGAGGGACTTGGACAGCATACAGAATGGGTCGATTTGTGGCAGATGAATTTTAATGTCAGTATAAATGTAAAGTATTTCAAGCAGGGGACGGCACGGTGGCACAGTGGGTAGCGCTGCTGCCTCGTAGTTGGGAGATCTGGGGACCTGGGTTTGCTTCCCGGGTCCTCCCTGCGTGGAGTTTGCATGTTCTCCCCGTGTCTGCGTGGGTTTCCTCCCACAGTCCAAAGACATGCAGGTTAGGTGGATTGGTGATTCTAAATTGGCCCTAATGTGTGCTTGGTGTGTGGGTGTGTTTGTGTGTGTATGTCCTGCGGTGGGTTGGCACCCTGCCCAGGTTTGGTTCCTGCCTTGTGCCCTGGGATTGGCTCCAGCAGACCCCCCGTGACCCTGTGTTCGGATTCAGCGGGTTGGAGAATGGATGGATGGATGGATTTCAAGCAGGAAAGAAAAAATGTCAGATTTCACGACACAGTCGGAAACTTAAAAATACACTTTATGAGAAGGAGCTGGGATGGGAGTCCTAGTGGACTCATTATTATTTACGTCAGGATAGTGAACAGAAACAATCAAGAAGGCTAATCGGATGTTAGGTTATCTATCACGATGTGTGGGGTACAAGTCAAGGAAGGTTCTGCTTATCTTATATATAAACGTCTACGCGTGGAAGTGTGTGTGTCCGTCTGTCCAGCCCGGAAGTGCGAGGCTATAACATGAAGCTGAAAGAAAGTGACTCCGTCGACAAAGTAAGAGAGAAACTCGTTTAGCTGCTGATAGACAAGGGGGGCGAGCACGTCCACAAAACGAAACCGCCGACTCTGCATTTCAAATTTTTATTCTGACGATTTCAATAGTTTCTAGCAGCCTGGGCTTTTTACAGCACAGGCTTACACAACTAGTCTTATATACTGTATAAACATCTATGCATGGAAGTGTGTGTGTCTTTCTGTCCGGCCTGGAGTGCAAGACTACAGCATGAAGCTCAAAGAGCCGGCAAGGTGGCCACAAGTTTACGAGTCAGAAGAAGACAGAAGTACGAGGCTACAGCATGAAGCTGAAAGAAAGCGACTGTGTCACCAAAGTGAAAAACAAACGAGAGAGAAACTCGTTTAGCCGCTGATAGACAAGGGGGGCGAGCATGTCCGCAAAATGAAACCGCTGACTCTGCATTTCAGTTATTCTTTTGACGATTTCAATAGTTTCTAGCAGCCTGGGCTTTTTACAGCATGGGCTTATGCAGCTAATGTTATATATAAATGTCTATGTGTGTAAGTGCGTGAATCTGTCTTTCCAGCCCAGAAGTGCGAGGCTACAGCATGAAGCTCAAAGAGCCGGCAAGGCAGCCGTAAGTTCACGAGTCAGAAGAAGACAGAAGTACGATGCTATAGCATGAAGCTGAAAGAAAATGACTCCATCGCCAAAGTGAAAGACAAACGAGAGAAACTCGTTTAGCCGCTGATAGACAAGAGGGGTGAGAATGTTCGCAGAATTAAACCGCCGACTCTGCATTTCAATTTTTCTTCTGACAATTTCAATAGTTTCTAGCAGCCTGGGTTTTTTACAGCATGGGCTTACAAACCTAGTCTTATATATAAACGTCTACGCGTAGAAGTGTGTGTGTGTGTGTCTGTCTGTCCGGCCCAGAACTGCAAGGCTATAGCATGAAGTTCAAAGAGACGGCAAGGAAGCCCCAAGTTAACAAGTCGGAAGAAGACAGAAGTATGAGGCTACAGCATGAAGCTGAAAGAAAATGACTCCATCGCTAAAGTGAAAGACAAACGAGAGAGAAACTCGTTTAGCCGCTGATAGACAAGGGGAGCGAGCATGTCCGCAAAATGAAACCGCTGACTCTGCATTTCAGTTATTCTTTTGACGATTTCAATAGTTTCTAGCAGCCTGGGCTTTTTACAGCATGGGCTTATGCAGCTAATGTTATATATAAACGTCTATGTGTGTAAGTGCGTGAGTCTGTCTGTCCAGCCCAGAAGTGCGAGGCTACAGCATGAAGCTCAAAGATCTGGCAAGGCAGCCATAAGTTTACGAGTCAGAAGAAGACAGAAGTACGATGCTATAGTATGAAGCTGAAAGAAAGCAACTCCATCGTTAAAGTGAAAGACAAACGAGAGAGAAACTCGTTTAGCCGCAGATAGATAGATAGATAGATAGATAGATAGAGTAGATAGATAGATAGATAGATAGATAGATAGATAGATAGATAGATAGATAGATAGATAGATAGATAGATAGATAGATAGATAGATCTAAGTGTGTGGGAAATGTGACAGTGGTGAGGTCTGCGGTAGGAGTGACAGAGGTGGGATTACATCAGGGATCGGCTCTGAGCCCTTTCTTCTTTGCAATGGTGATGGACAGGTAGACAGATGAGATTAGACAGGAGTCCCCATGGACTATGATGTTTGCTGATGACATTGTGATCTGTAGTGAGAGTAGGGAGCAGGATGAGGAGACCCTGGAGAGGTGGAGATATGCTCTAGAGAGGAGAGGAATTAAGGTCAGTAGGAACAAGACAGGATACATGTGTGTGAATGAGAGGGAGGTCAGTGGAATGGTGAGGATGCAAGGAGTAGAGCTGGCGAAGGTGGATAAGTTTAAATACTTGGGATCAACAGTACAGAGTAATGGGGATTGTGGAAGGGAAGTGAAGAAGAGAGTGCAGGCAGGGTGGAATGGGTGGAGAAGAGTGTCAGGAGTGATTTGTGACAGACGGGTATCAGCAAGAGTGAAAGGGAAGGTCTACAGGATGGTGGTGAGACCAGCTATGGTATATGGGTTGTTGACGATGGCACTGACCAGAAAGTAGGAGACAGAGCTGGAGGTGGCAGAGTTAAAGATGCTAAGATTTGCATTGGGTGTAACGAGGATGGACAGGATTAGAAATGAGGACATTAGAGGGTCAGCTCAAGTTGGACGGTTGGGAGACAAAGTCAGAGAGGTGAGATTGCGCTGATTTGGACATGTGCAGAGGAGAGATGCTGGGTATATTGGGAGAAGGATGCTAAGGATAGAGCTGCCAGGTAAGAGGAGAAGATTAAGGCCTAAGAGAAGGTTTATGGATGTGGTGAGATAGGACATGCAGGTGATGGGTGTAACAGAACAAGATGGAGAGGACAGGAAGATATGGAAGAAGATGATCTGCTGTGGCAACACCTAACGGGAGCAGCCGAAAGAACAAGAAGAGTCTTTGGCTTCTAATTTCTGGTTTCAGTATTAAACTTCTGTCATTCAGAGAAATAAATCACTAATGAATTCATTTTGATGAGTGCCACTCTTGCAGTTGGCTCGGTCTCTTAAATGCTCTTGTGTTGTGCTCAGCCACTCGCTCCAGCACCGTCTCAGGTGTGGACACATGTGTAGCTGCCCTGATATTTCCTTCATTGGCACCTCCTTCACCAGCTCCCCAAGGCAGGCACCCCTCGTAACTATTTAAACAATGTAAAAAGGCTATAAATAGTTACAAAAAAGAGAAGAGTCACCATCTCCATAGTGCGACTCACTGTAGCAGTCAGAAGGCTGTCTGAAAATCATTTGACAAGGTTGTAAACTACCACGACATACTGTAGATTCATCGTTCATTATTATGTGCAGGGTCCTCATCTCAATATATATATATAATATATATATATATATATATATATATATATATATATATATATATATAAAACATCCAACGTCTGTCTGTCTGTCTGTATGAATGTCTTTTCACGAGAGAACTACTTAACGGATTTAGATTGGGTTTTTTTTTTTCCATAATTTGCTTGAACATTCCGGTTGATTTTGCAACTTCTCTCATCGTGCCATAGTATTATAGTTCAGTTGAGGCACTGATTTATTCGAGCGAATTTGAGAGACAGGCTGTGAGCCGAGGGGAGGGGGAGGCAGGACCTCAGGAGTAGGGAGCCAGGCGTGTTGGAGCGTACCTTGCCTCCACTTAGCTAGAGATACCTGTTTGTTCAGCAGACATTATTATCAGTAACGTTTGAGGTTTTGGAGAGAGAGATCACAGCTTACGTGTGTTTTAGAGGGTACCTGCTCATTGGCAGAGATATCACACCTACGTGATCTTCTCCCCACTCAGGGGACGCTCTCCTGTCAGATCTGAACACGATCAGATACAATGCCAATGTTTCACGTCCTACCTTCCGCTTGGCCAGAGATACCTCGCCAACTTTTTACATTTTTGCCAAAGAGATCACAGCTACATTCTTGCCCCTGATAGGAAAACCAAAAATATTGTATATCAACAGGCCCTTGGATATGAAAGCTATCAATATAAATTCTTCTCAATATAAATGATTACATATATTTTTAATGATTTATAAAGATTGTCCTGTTTCACTACTATTCGGGCAGAGTTGCTGGGGACATCTAGCATGATACAGGGTAGGGCATAAAGATCTACCACATTTCGAGGGAGAACTGTGCGGGCTGTAGTAGGGGCAGAGAGGTAAGGTACGTCTCATTTGGTAGGTTAGGCTCTGTCCATCATGAGTTGGACCTGTGAACATCGGCGCTTTGTTGTTCAAGCGTATTATGAGAATAACCATTCTGTGATAGAGACGCAGAGAGTGTTCCGTACACAGTTGCGCTTGGTCGAAATGCATCTGTACCAGATCGGAAAACAATTTTGCTATGGATTTATAATCTTCAGGCAACTGGGTCCACACTGAAAAGAAAATCACCTGGCAGACCTATTAGGGAACATGTGTGGTTTCAACAGGACGGGGCCACAGCTCACACAGCACGACCTTCGCTCGGAGTGTTGAGGGAAATGTTCCCTTGGCATTTGATCTCTTTAAGGGGAGACGTGGGGTGGCCGGCACGGTCACCAGATTTAAACCCATGTGACTTTTTCCTTTGGGGATACCTAAAGGAAAAGGTTTTCAAGCATCGTCCTCAATCTCTTGAGGATCTGAAGGAAAGTATAAGACAGGAAACTCCAGAGAATGATGGAGAACTTCCGGGAACGTCTTCAGCAATGTATTGCCAATGACAGCCTCCATTTGTCTGATATTATTTTTAAAACCCATCCATCCATCCATTTTCCAACCCGCTGAATCCGAACACAGGGTCACGGGGGTCTGCTGGAGCCAATCCCAGCCAACACAGGGCACAAGGTAGGGAACCAATCCCAGGCAGGGTGCCAACCCACTGCAGGACACACACCCATTGAACCCATCCATCCATCCATTTTCCAACCTGCTGAATCCGAACACAGGGTCACGGGGGTCTGCTGGAGCCAATCCCAGCCAACATAGGGCACAAGGCAGGAACCAATCCCGAGCAAGGGTGCCAACCCACTGCAGGACACACACCCATTGAACCCATTGAAAGAAAACTGTTTTTTATGTACTTTTCAGAAATATATACAATTTTTTTTTAGATAGCTTCGTTTATTTTGTATACCCCTTCAAAATGTGGGAGATCTTTATGCCCCACCCTGTAATTACAAACTCTAAAGTTATACACATGAGTCAGGATTCAAACCCAGAGCAGTGAGGTAACATTGATAACCACTACACCTCCATACATTCCGCCGATAGCCGTTAAAAAATAAAAGATCAAAGAAATGAAGGCTAAAATATAATGCACAAAAGAATATCGAGAAATAGGCCATGAACTAGTTCAGACAGAAACACTCGCCTCCTTTGCCATCTTCCAAAACAAGACGCTTTACCCAGTTTAAGAACTCGTCAGAAAGGCAGTGGACTGGCAGCCTGTGTACCTGAACAGAGTTACAGCAGGTCAGCTAAGGAGCCAATACAGGCCCTGATAAGGTGTCCCATCACACCTACAAGACCCTCCCAGCCCCACACCTCCCTCTCCTTCAGTAAACACGCTGTGGCAGGATCTGAAGAGTCTTGTGAACTCAGGTGTAAGGCCACAATTACTGTGGGCTACTCAGACTGTTTAACTGACTGCAACCATCATCACCTGAGGGTACCACCTAAAACATGACTGACAGAAACATTCTGACTGCCAAAAAGCAACAATTAGGAATAACGTTAAATGCATTCAACAAAGGATAGAAGAAACTGAAAATCTGCAGCAAATATTAAAATGGAGGATTTCACATACATATAAAAATGACAAAAAAAAAATTAACTATATAATAAGTTTCATTATTTTGATTGAGAAGCAGTCTGGTTGATAACTGAAGTTGCTGTGAACTTACTCTGCTGCCATATGTCATCAAAATATATAAATTCTGATAAATATTCATTAATATAATATCAATTAAAACATGAATTAAATATTAATTAATATTGATTTTATAATATTTTTAATATTAATATTTAACTATGTTTGTTTTTACCATTACTAAATTTAAAATGCACAGGCAAAGAAAAAAAAGACAGACAGATAGGCTAATCATATTCTGGGCACAATAAAATGAGAGGTTTCTACCCTTTTAAATAAGTATGATGTTTAAATTTGCAAAATTAAAGAGACTACATCCTTTTTGTCTATTTCTGTAAATATCTTGCCCTTTCACTGTTCTGCTGGCCTGGGGAGGGGGCATTACTGACTGTATGCTGCCTCAGTAGTCCTGGATAAGCTCCTTGTACATCTTGTAAGTTGAGGCCCTTCTGGAGTTTTAAGTTCTGGGTTGCAATAAGCAATGCTTGGGCTTTTTCACACAACCACTGTAGTACTAGGGTGTTGTACCGTGTTAGCCATTATGAATGTAGAGAAAAGCCAAGCAAAATGACACCTTTTATTGGCTAACTAAAAAGATTACAATATGCAAGCTTTCGAGGCAACTCAGGCCCCTTCTTCAGGCAAGATGTAATCATACAACCACTCAAACCTTTACAAGATATTTTGTGCAAAATCTTCTTTTAAGAAGGGGGATTTTTACGCCCATTCTTTATGTTGAGTAACCTGAAAGCTAATTTCAAAGCTGCATGTTTATGTGGGGTGGCATTGTGGCACAGTTGTTAGAGCTGTTAGATTCTGCATCTCTGGTTTGAATCCTCTGCCTGGTCATTGTATGTATGGGGTCTGCCCTTTCTCCCTGTGTCTTTGTCATTTTAAAAGATGTGCTGGTAAAAGACATTAAGTTGGCCACAGTGTGACACCACATGCAAGCAATGGGAAGGAGAGTCTGCCTGTTCAGGTCCATTCCCTACAAGTGTATATACTGAAACACAGAATAACATTCAGCCATCCATTATCCAACCCGCTACATCCTATCTACAGGGTCACGGGGGTCTGCTGGAGCCAATCCCAGCCAACACAGGGCGCAAGGCAGGAAACAAACCTGGGCAGAGCGCCAGCCCACCGCAGGGCACGCACAGGCACGCACACACACACACCCCAATCACACACTAGGGACAATTTAGAATCGCCAATCCACCTAACCTGCATGTCTTTGGACTGTGGGAGGAAACCGGAGTACCTGGAGGAAACCCACAAAGACACAAGGAGAACAACTGCGCTACGCAATATGCCACTGTGACACCCACAGAATAACATACATATGAAATTAAAAAATAATTGCAAAATAGTGTAATGTTTTGTATTTTTCAACATATTCGTATTTACAGTATATGAAATATATTGCCAAAAGTAGATAGATAGATAGATAGATAGATAGATAGATAGATAGATAGATAGATATTTTAGCGTAGTTGGCAGGATTAGATAGATAGATAGATAGATAGATAGATAGATAGATAGATAGATAGATAGATAGATAGATAGATAGATAGATAGATAGATAGATAGATATTTTAGCGTAGTTGGCAGGATCAGATAGATAGATAGATAGATAGATAGATAGATAGATAGATAGATAGATAGATAGATAGATAGATAGATAGATAGATAGATAGATAGATAGATAGATACTTTATTAATCTCAAGGGGAAATTCACATACTCCAGCAGCAGCATGCTGATAAAGAAAATATTAAAGAGTGATAACAATGCAGGTATACAGACAGACAATAACTTTGAATAATGTTAACGTTTACCCCCCCGGGTGGAATTGAAGAGTCACATAGCGTGGGGGAGGAACGATCTCCTCAGATGGTGACAGCAGTCTGTCACTGAAGCTGCTCTTCTGTCTGGAGATGATCCTGTTCAGTGGATGCAGTGGATTCTCCATGATTGACAGGAGTCTGCTCAGCGCCCGTCACTCTGCCACAGATGTCAAACTGTCCAGCTCCGTGCCTACAATAGAGCCCTGCCTTCCTCACCAGTTTGTCCAGCCGTGAGGCGTCCCTTTTCTTAATGCTGCTTCCCCAGCACACCACCGCATAGAACAGGGCGCTCGCCACAACCGTCTGATAGAAGATCTGCAGCATCTTATTACAGATGTTGAAGGACGCCAGCCTTCTAAGGAAGTATAGTCGGCTCTGTCCTTTCTTACACAGAGCATCAGTATTGGCAGTCCAGTCCAGTTTATCATCCAGCTGTACTCCCAGGTATTTAAAGGTCTGCACCCTCTGCACACAGTCACCTCTGATGATCACGGGGTCCATGAGGGGCCTGGTCCTCCTAAATCCACCACCAGCTCCTTGGTTTTGCTGGTGTTCAGTTGTAGGTGGTTTGAGTTTCACCATTTAACAAAGTCCTTGATGAGGTCCCTATACTCCTCCTCCTGCCCACTCCTGATGCAGCCCATGATAGCAGTGTCGTCAGCGAACTTTTGCACGTGGCACTTTTTGGGTGTGACATGATTGCACTAATTATGTACTAACAGTTCTGTTACAATCCTCAGAACAATAAGAAGTCCCACCCGGTAAGTCATGTCATTTCTTCTCTTTCTACGATTCGCCTCTTGTGTGTCCCAAGTTATTCCTGAAGTAAGGTTTTAGTTGAATGAAGAATCTTCAAGAAGACACTACAGTGGTGTTTTGACTGCTTTTCACCAAGAATGGATTGATCCTTCTAATTTTTGGCTACTTTATACATTTTTTACATCTCTCTATTATAAAAAAATCTTGAGATGAGACAAGACTATTTCCAAGAGATTTAATCAAGTCCTGGCCTCATCTCAACCATTTATCGTTAATGGCCCACACCCACAATCCTCTCACCTCTCATACATGTGAATGCTTTTGTCAGACACAATTCCTGTGCTCTCAGCTCTTATAAATTTTTATATTTTACTCACTTTAACTTCGTAATAAAAGAAGACTTATTATGTCAAAATCTTAATGAAGAATTTCATCCCAAAGGGTTATCAACAGAAGAAATGAGTACACGGGCCATCCTAGCACCGAGAAATGATGAAGTCAAACAAATTTATTTGAAAATTGTCAATCGGTTAAATGGCAAATCAGTCAAATGCGTATCGATAGACTACTGAAACAGTTGGTGCAGAAGATGAAAATATCAACTCACAATATCACAAAGAATATCTACAACCATTAACACCATCAGGTCATCCACTGGCTAAATTACTGTTGAAAGTTGCATGTATCGTAATGTTATTACGTAATTTATGTCTGAGTGATGGCTATGCAATAGGACAAGATTAGCTGTATTGAAAATTAGTTGAACAATTCTGACATGTAAAATTTTAACAGGCGAAAAAAAAAGGTAATGTAGTCCATCTTCAGGGAATAACATTAGACACCAAAGGAGATCTTGATATGCCATTCGTATTAAAACATTTACAGTTTCCTGTTAGAATAGCTTTAGCAAAGACAATTAACAAATCACAGAGACAAACACTCGAAAAAGTCTGTTTATTTATTAGAGAGAAAGAAACGAAATTCACTCACGGACAGATGTAAACGTTGTGTTGTCACGATGTAACTCCAAAAACTGAATCAATATTCAAAGCGATATTGACAATCTGTTTAAACTGAACATCCGCTCCCCCATACGTGAGCAACAGAGCCGCGAAGTGACTAGCGAGCAGAGCGCAGTGCCCCCTAGTTATAGAGCATCGGGCGTGTTACACAGAATGGGTCTGACAAAAATACTTAATGGGAAGGATTTCAGTGTGACACGACCTTTGACATGATTTCCATTTGCCCCAGAATGGAGAAGAACTCTTTAGAGGATGGCTGACATCACTTCCACTCTGGATTTATCAGCCTGACTTCTTCCACTTCCTCAATTACTGTTATGAACTAGAGAGGTGATGTGATGTAACTCGAGAGATAAAACGTATGCAACTCCAGCTAGTAATAAGGGCAAAAACATCTATCTATGTATCTATCTATCTATCTATGTAATCCTGCCAACTACGCTATCATATCTATCAATCTATCTACATATGTAATCCTGCCAACTACGCTATCATATCTATCAATCTATCTATCTATGTATCTATCTATGTAATCCTGCCAACTACGCTATCATATCTATCAATCTATCTATCTATGTAATCCTGCCAACTACGCTATCACATCTATCTATCTATGTAATCCTGCCAACTACGCTATCATATCTATCAATCTATCTATCTATGTAATCCTGCCAACTACGCTATCATATCTCTCTATCTATCTATGTAATCCTGCCAACTATGCTATCACATCTATCTATCTATGTATCTATCTATGTAATCCTGCCAACTACGCTATCATATATATCAATCTATCTATCTATCTATGTAATCCTGCCAACTACGCTATCATATCTATCTATCTATCTATCTATCTATCTACAGACAATTAACTATTTTATATATATATATATATATATATATATATGTGTATATATATATATATATATATATATATATACACACACACATATATCTGTGGCCCTGGTATGGATTAAGCAGGTTTGAAAATAAATAGCATGACTATATATACAGTAAATATAGAGTATATTTATGTATATGGATGATATATAATATAAAATATGATGATTATGATATTTAGATTTACGATATATGGATTTTTGTAGCATTTTAGCTTCCGGTTTAATTACGTACTTTTTGTAATTGCCTTGTGCTCAATTTTTTCAACTTGTTCTCTGTTGCTTTTGATGCTTGCACTTTCATTCATTGTATATATTATAACTTGCTTTATAGGTCTCTTTGGATAAAGGTGTCTGCTAAATAAATAAATAGATACATAAATAAATATAATATTTATATTATTTCTTCAGTCACATCATTAATTAACATCTTTACTCATGCAGCACCGTGGAGGAAGGATAAATATTTCTCCTTAAAATCAGAAGTTCTTTTAGAGGTTAATATATCTGTGAATTTTTATGACAATACTAAATACTCCTGTCTAAAAAATGTCTGTATTGTAATCTAGCTGAATCTTTCCAAAATGTAGGAGTTATCGTTGACACTGATTCAGCCCTCAGTCAATGGAAAACCTGCTTTAACTGCCTTAAAAATACCACAAAATTTAAAGAGGTTTCTTTAGCTTCAGGATCTTACAGGTTTGTTTACTCATTTGTCGGAAGCAGAACTGATTGCTGTAAACGGTCATGTTTAGGCTGTTCAAATTGTTCACTTATTCCTCTTCAGTTAATTCAAAACAAGGCAGAAAGTATCATAATTAAAATTAAGAAGTTTTGCCATAACTTCAGTTCTAAAGTGACTTCCTTTGCTTTAAATTAAGTTTGGAATCAATCATCCATCTCATATATAAAGTTGTAAATGTTTTAGCTCTTATCTTACAGGATGCATTAGTGGTGTCACTACATTCTCATAATGCAGACCTCCTTAAAATGTCCTGAATAAATTAAACTTGTGTAGGAGGTTGAGTCTTTAGCTGTAGGGTGGTCAAACTCTGGGAAGATCAGACTACCATTATTAAAGAAACCACATCAGTCTCAACAGTTAAGTGGAGGCTGAAGAAATATTTTAGCATTGTATATAAGCTTCTTCTGTGATTGTTTCATCCATCCATCCCAGTATCCAACCCGCTATATCCTAACACAGGGTCACGGGGGTCTGCTGGAGCCAATCCCAGCCACACAGGGCACAAGGCAGGAACAAACCCCGGGCAGGGTGTCAGCCCACCGCAGTGATTGTTTCATGTTGCTGTCTTATATTGCTTTATAATTGTAGTAAATATTTTTTTTTTTCCCCCTGCGGTGGGTTGGCACCCTGCCCAGGATTGGTTCCCTGCCTTGTGCCCCTGTGTTGGCTGGGATTGGCTCCAGCAGACCCCCCGTGACCCTGTGTTCGGATTCAGTGGGTTGGAAAATGGATGGATGGATATATTTTTTTTCAATATATGTTTGAGTCTTTTCCTCTCATGTTATGATCTCAATTATTATTATCATCATACGTGGCTGATATTGTTAGCCAAGATGATCAACAGCATTTGAGATGAAACAGGGGGCATTTCTTTTGTTTTTCCAATGGGAGCACAGCCAGGTGAAGAGACCTGCTGATGGTCACAGCACATCAGCAGTGGGATCTGAACCCACAACCTCAGGGTTTGCAGTCCAAAGCGTTAACCGCTACGCTACACGGCTGAACTGAAAGCTACTCACTAGCTATACAGAAATACAGAAATATGCATACATTACTGAACTCAGTCATACCAATATATTATATAACTCAGACACAAGCCCTGAATGAGATGTCCATCCATTACAGGTCACAATTACTACATAGGCGAGTTTACAGTCTGCACTTAAACTAACATGCACATATCTGGGATAGATAGATAGATAGATAGATAGATAGATAGATAGATAGATAGATAGATAGATAGATAGATAGATAGATAGATAGATAGATAGATAGATAGATAGTGCCATTCCTATCTATCTATCTATCTATCTATCTATCTATCTATCTATCTATCTATCTATCTATCTATCTATCTATCTATCTATCTATCTATCTATGTGATAGATAGATAGATAGATAGATAGATAGATAGATAGATAGATAGATAGATAGATAGATAGATAGATAGATAGATAGATAGATAGATAGATAGATAGATAGATCCCCAAGAAGGACGTGTAACCATTACAGAGTGATTAACTGGACCAGTGAGGGTCAAACTCCGACCCATGAGGCTGCAGGGCTGATCAGTTTACTGCAGTGCTGCTCAATTCTAAGGAATATGTTTTCGGCTAACTGGCATCACAGCTGTATTAGTGTGTGAGTGCTTCCAGTAAATGAATGGTGGTGTTACCATAACCTTAAGATGGATTTAGGTGATAATGAATAAAGAAATTAACATATAATGTTTAAAAACATATCATTAAAATATGTAATAAAAGTGATAATTTATTATTTATGTATTCATTAAATTTTCCAAGCCCGCTTAGTCCAGTACAAGACCACATGCTACTAGAGCAAATCCTGGCCCCACTGGATACAAAGTATAAGAAATTCACTGAACAAAGCACTCTGATGCACACATAAACATCAAGTCACCATATACCAGCCTGGCCTGAATATCTTTGAGATGTGGGAGCAAACCTGAACAGCTAGGAAAACACTTTGGGAAATGGAGAGGATGCTCAAACTCCAAACAGAGAGCACATCGAGTGGGAAACTGGAGTTTCAGGACAGCATCATGGTGTCAACATGCCGGACATCACCAATTCAATTAATCCATTTTTTATTTTATATAGCGCCTTTAGGCACATGCTTCATCAGAATGGTATTTCGAGAACATTAAAAGCAAACTGCCATACCGTATCAGCAATATATTGATTGGATTATTTGTACAGGTACACATACTGTATGCATACAAAATACAATACAAGGGGAGGTGAAAAGAAAACTCTTCTCAGGAAGCCCACCATAGCCATAGCTCTTTCAATATTATCTCAAGTCAAGATCTTCAGGTCCCTAAGATTTTACCATCAATTATTCTACAAGGTTAACTTTTTTACTATCTGTTTGCGCTAACATTAATTTTATTCCTAATATGATTTTTTTCAGTTTTATTGTCATTCAATCAGTCAGTTTTTGTTGCATTTGAAGTGTATTTTATAGAACACATCATCCAAGCTACTTTGTAAAACACAGATTAGAGTAATTAAAGGCAAGAAGATTGGTACAAATGTGTAATGCAAGATAATTCAAATATAGAACAATAAAACCTAGAAATATGTATACAACTGCTATAGATTGGCAATATGGAGGACAGGGGGGTAGCTGATCTAAAACATGACAGGGCTTTCAGGGGCAATGGGAATGTTAAAAATGACAATTATTACTATTTTTATTATTATTATTTAGAAGACCACTTTATCCAAGGAAACTTACAAAGCAAATTGCAATCCATACAAGAATGATCAGATGGTGTAAGCATCAAAAGCAAGAGAAAATAAAACAAAAAAAACGAGCAAAACTAAGTCCCAAACAAATCTTCCTAAACTCTTTGTCAGTGCAGCAGCAGCTATATAAAATAAAGATTGACCAAAACTCATACTTTATAAATAGACTGCTACAAATGTATTTATACACTTTAAAGCTGTGGTTCTCAAACTCAGCCCCGGGGAGCACATGTGGCCGCAGGTTTTTATTCCAACCAGTTTCACAAACATTGAGTCATTTTCCCTCTAACTGATCTCATTTAAAAAGCTGTTTTTCTTTGCTCTTTTCTTCTTCTCCATTCAGAAGTGCACAAGCAGTACTGTGATTTTAACTTTTATAAGACATTTAGAAACCTTTCTATCTTTGCTACGGCTTTAAATGCTAAACGTATGACTGTCGTTCGTTGTTTGCTTTTTTTCTGTGTAATTTACTCCCATAAATGTGTCCTAATTACGACAATGAGCAATGAGAAGATAGATCAGCAAGCCAGCAGCTGATCGAGCAAAGAGGGGGTAAAAATATAACTGTTATTTGTTTCCCATTGTATCACCGTTTAAGAGGGTGTTTCAGAGAAGCTGCCCCGTCTCCTTGTAGTGCGTTCAGCACCCCCCCCCTTCACAACGGCGCATAGCGCAGGCAGGAGGCATAGGCAAGTGAAGTACAGATCATGCGGCACAGCGGCAGCAGCAGCAGCAAGTCAAGTTCAAAGTTTATTGTCATGTCTATCTATCTATCTATATTATATAGTGCCTTTCACATCTATCTATCTATCTATCTATCTATCTATCTATCTATCTATCTATCTATCTATCTATCTATCTATCTATCTATCTATCTATCTGTGTTATATAGTGCCTTTCACATCTATCTATCTATCTGTGTTATATGGTGCCTTTCACATCTATCTATCTATCTATCTAATCTATCTATCTATCTGTGTTATATAGTGCCTTTCACATCTGTCTATCTATCTATGTTATATAGTGCCTTTCACATCTATCTATCTATCTATCTGTGTTATATAGTGCCTTTCACATCTATCTATCTATCTATCTGTGTTATATAGTGCCTTTCACATCTATCTATCTATCTGTGTTATATAGTGCCTTTCACAGCTATCTATCTATCTATCTATCTATCTATCTATCTATCTATCTATCTATCTATCTATCTATCTATCTATCTATCTATCTATCTGTGTTATATAGAGCCTTTCACATCTATCTATCTATCTATCTATCTATCTGTGTTATATGGTGCCTTTCACATCTATCTATCCATCTATGTTATATTTTGCCTTTCACATCTATCTATCTTTGTGTTATATAGTGCCTTTCACATCTATCTATCTATCTATCTATCTATCTATCTATCTATCTATCTATCTGTGTTAGATAGATAGATAAATAGATGTGAAAGGCACTATATAACATAGATAGATAGATAGATAGATAGATAGATAGATAGATAGATAGATAGATAGATAGATAGATAGATAGATAGTGCCTTTCACATCTATCTATCTGTGTTATATAGAGCCTTTCACATCTATCTATCTATCTATCTATCTATCTATCTATCTATCTATCTATCTATCTATCTATCTATCTATGCATGCCCACACGGAGCCGGTTACGTCAAACGCTGTTACTGGTATGTGTGGACTGTATAAACTTGCGTGCAAATTTAATAAAAATAATGTTAACATCCACTAGAATTTCTCTTTACAGTATTCAGCTAAATTTTTGCAAGATAACACGTGGGCTTTATCAAAATATATATGTTTTAACTTCACTTTTATGTATTCGTTTATCTCAGTTTCTACATTTACAGCAAAACATAAAAACTGCTTAATTAGGCTAGGAGTCCGATTAAAAACAGGACCTGGATGGAATAAAACCTGTAGCCATGTGTGGTCTGAGAGCCACTGATTTAAAGACAGCTACTGGATTCAGCATCCCGAGGACTCCCTGTCTGTGTGGAGTCTGCACATTCTCCGTGTCTGTAAGGGTCTTCCTCCTGCTTCCCTTTCAAATTTCGGAGAAGGTGCATGTCGGGCTTGGCATGAGTGAGCCGTGTGATGGCTGGCTTGCCAGGCACGGTTGGTTCCTACCTTGTACCCAAGGTCTCCAGCTACCTTCACTCCTGAATTTGATTAAGTGAGTATGAGAATTAATGTTACACTCTACTAATGCTTCTAAAATGGCACTTTACTGGATTGTGTGCTTCCTGTTAGGACCGTTGCTCAAATAAGAACCACTTACATCTGAGAAAGGTGCCTTGCATATGAAATTGCTTCTTTAGGTTTCAAAAATTTCCTAACATGTGGGTAAAACAGAAACGGTTAATGTGTAGATAAAGAAAATCTCAACTTATTCTGTGTTATTGTATGCAGCAAGGGCCCATTTAACTCTTTCAGGGCGGATGTCGACTTTTCTCGAAATTTAGGAATAGGGATGTTAATCATCCGTAAAGTGCGACAAAACTCGCTGGTATGTTTTAGTTCAACTCTCTTTGCTAGAAGGAAAGTTAGCTTCCTTGATTTGACTTGGATTTCCTACACGTGCATAAGCAGCGGAGAGCAAACAACCTCTAAATTGGAATCGACATCGGGCGAGAGACTAAAGCAGATATGCAAAGCATCGTGGATGACATTTTGCTTATTCTCGCTGAATCAGACTCTGACTTGTGGGATTTAAGTGATCTGGAGATCCTAAACAAAAGTGAGGTACTGACATTAGCTGATCACACCCCGGCTGATCGTGGTGCTGTTAGTGTAGCTGATGCACCAACAGCAACGTTCACCTGGGAGGACCACCACTTACAATGACAAGAGGTACAAACCAGATTGTGTCGCATTGCGCTTGCCACCAACAGCCAGGCAGCCAACCCGCCGTGCATTCCTGTTGCCCGTCGAGCCGTCCCCACGCAGTTTCCAGACACAGAGAACGGGCACCGACAAAAGCCACAGAAATGGATGTTTGATGTTGATTTACGTGTGAAACAATTGCTTTGTGTGCTTTTCAGAAAACAGTTTTTTGGAAAAAATATTCAGCCCTCCAAGAGTTAAAATCAGGAACCCACTGCAATTTTACAAATTAGGGTTAGGGTTAGGGTTAATTTTAGGGTTAGGGTTATCTACTTATTGAACCTGTTGCTAAACTAATTAATAAACATTGATTCTGGAACCGTCGTGTGGATGGTCCCCCCAGCCTATGAGATATTTCCGAAGAACCACTTTGCCACCTTTATTTTTTAAGAGTGTACTGTAGCTCTGGATAAGCAGATTTAGAAAATATCCAGATTTTCTTCTAACACCCCAAAAAGGTGCTGGTTAATTTAGTTTTCATTTGAAAATTCAATATGTACGAGTGAGTGTGCCCTGTAGTGGATCGGGGTCTCATTTAGAGTCAGTTCCTGTCTTGTCTCAAGTGTACTGACAGAATTGTCTCCATTCAGTGTTCAAAACAGGATAGACTTATAAATAAAGATTAAAATGGTAATAAACATTTACCTTATTATCCATCCATCCATTATCCAACCCGCTATATCCTAACTACAGGGTCACGGGGGTCTGCTGGAGCCAATCCCAGCCAACACAGGGTGCAAGACAGGAAGCAAACCCCGGGAAGGGCGCCAGCACACACACACACCAAGCACACACTCAGGACAATTTAGAATCGCCAATGCACCTAACCTGCATGTCTTTGGACTGTGGGACGAAACCCACACAGACACGGGGAGAACATGCAAACTCCACGCAGGGAGGACCCGGGAAGCGAACCCAGGCCTCCTTACTGCAAGGCAGCAGCGCTACCCACTGCGCCAGCGTGCTGCCCTACCTTATTATTTCAAATTCATTTAAATGTATCAATGAGACATATACCTACAGCATATGCTGTCTCTAAATGTATGCCGATAACAGAAATGTGAGTCGTCTGTCCCAGGAATGAAGTATAAGACGTTGCAGAAGCAAAGATGGCCAGACATCCCTTTTAAAGCTCCACTGGGGGACACCAAGGTATTCCCAGGCCAGCTGGAAAACTATAATCTTTCCAGCATGTCCTAGGTCTTCCCCAAAGGTCCCCTTTCCGGTTGGGTATGCCGAATAAAACTCTGCAGGGAGCCAACAAGGAGGCCAGAATCACCTCAACTGGCTCCTTCCAATGTGGAGGAGCAGCGGCCCTACTTTGAGCTTCTCCTGTGCTTCTCATCTTATCTCTAAGCAAGAGTGGCATTTGGGAGGGGGTGGAAAGTGGGGTGACCTAAACGGGCCCCGCTTTTGAGGTCTGCGTGTCCCGTTTGAGTGGATTTGTCAAGTTATCCATCCATCCATCCATTTTCCAACCCACTATATCCTAACTACAGGGTCACGGGGGTCTGCTGGAGCCAAGGCAGGACACAAACCCTGGGCAGGGTGCCACACACACCAAGCACACACTCGGGACAATTTAGAATCACTAATGCACCTAACCTGCATGTCTTCGGACTGTGGGAGGAAACCCACGCAGACACGGGGAGAACATGCAAACTGCATGCAGGGAGGACCCGGGAAGCGAACCCGGGTCTCCTAACTGCGAGGCAGCAGCGCTACCACTGCGCCACCGTGCCGCCCCATTTTAATTATGTGTCAATGGCCCATCCTCCCATTTTCTATCACTTATTTGGTCTAGGTCAGAGGTCACTGACAGGCAGACCGCGGTCCGGGTTCCGGACCCAGAAGCTGTCTCATACAGACCCAGACTTAAAGCCAAAACAGAAGGTTATGATTTAAAACCTGACGGGGCGCTTCTATTTTAGCCGGCGCAGCTTTTGTAGTCTTTACCCACTGCGCCATCGTGCCACCCTACCTTATTATTTCAAATTCATTTAAATGTATCAATGAGACATATACCTACAGCATATGCTGTCTCTAAATGTATGCCGATGACAGAAATGTGAGTCGTCTGTCCCAGGAATGAAGTATAAGAAGTTGCAGCAGCGTTCATTTCTGAATTAACCCAAAATAAAGGAATAATTACATTTCCATTAATCCTGCGAATCGAAAAGCAACCGACCATACATCTTCGAGCGACAACTTAATTATTTTGCTCCAGTTCATCAGTAGTTTAAAGAAACGGATGATTTTGAGATTGCCTAGAACACAGCTTGAAGAAGCCGTCTGACAGACTATATACATTGTATGAATATGTGTGCATATAATAAATATATCATATAATGAAGCCTTGCTCATCCACAAATAAGCAGTCTCAATACAATCTCTCCCCAAAAATAGCATACGCTGGTATGAAATTAAAAACAACAAAAGGAAATCCAAAGTGCTGACCTTTTGTCACAGGTCTCCCGGTTTTCAGTTTTCTTCGGCGTCCAGCCTGTCAGGGCAGCACAGCCGTGTCCTTCAAGACACAGAAGAGAAGTGCTTGGCTTTGTGGTTGAGGCACTGCATTGTCACTGATTCATGAAAGGAAAATTAAGCCTTCCAAGAGACGTTATAAGAATGCACTCCCACCCCTCCCTCTAAACCAAAACTATTTGGCACAAATCCTCACACGTCCACCTGTGCGGCTGAGCGGTTACAAAAGACTCCAGCAAGCTTGGGTTTGCAACCTGCTCACTGACTGGCTTGGCAGGGCTGACATGTGGGAAGACACCGAGGGTCAGGCCAAGGCGGCGACGTCACCGAGCCGGGTTTTTTTTTTTTTTTTTTCTTAAGAGCAGAAAAAGAAGCCAAGGAAAGCAGAAAAGAATCTAACCTGACAATTCCTAGTGAAGTATTGGCTTGTGTACTTAGTCCCAAATGTTTGCCTTAGATCAGGTGTACTAAGACACTCACATGCACGCACATCCGGTACATGGATGGACAAAAAAAACGAAAAAAAGAAGCTTCTATATGTAAAGGTCCATGGGACTTTATTGTCCATCTGTGTGTACGAGTGGCTGGGAGTGTGTGCGTCAAGCTTTATCTTGAATTGACAAAGTGTGCTGGGAAAGGGCTCGGCTTAGAATCTGTGTGTACAGCAATTAAATTGAAATTATAAGGGTGTGGGATGCTTTCCTTTTATTCTGTTGAAAACTCTGGGATTAGCCGTGACAGCTTTTTGAAATTTGCTCTCTCCCCCCCCCATATTTTTTTTTTTTTTTGGATTCACATTTTCCAAATTGTCTTCAGTTCTGAATTGTTAAAATGCCATAAAGAGAAGCTTAAAGCGAGAAGTAATGAAGGCGCACTAGCCAAAAATCTCCAAACCGGTAATGCTAATTCATCGGGGCTACACCCAAAATAAGGATAGGTAACTTCAATTGCTCTTATTTGTGTCAGAGGGTTGGGACGGACTGTGAAGTGCACTTCTGCAGCCTGTATATCCTGATTTATGAGATGGGAAGGCGACCTTTCTGCATTGCTTTGATGGCTTGGCAAATTGCCTTCCATTTGTTTCCCTGTCATCATCACCAGTCTTTCAAAAAAAAAAGAAAAACAGAACTCATGCTCATTCGACAGCCAGTTTGACAACACTGCATACTGAACTATGATTCATTCTTTTAATGATGGGTACAGTGGGTAACAGTCGAAGTGCTTGGCATGCAGATTTCATTCTGGGTTGTGCTGCTTTTTGTGTGGCTTCTCTTCTAGAGACCCGAGTTTGCTCCTGTAGCCCAAAGACAAGCTGATGGATCAGCTGGCATTTATAACTCACACAGATGTATATGCAAGTTTCCTTTGCGTGTGATGCTGCTTCACCCACGCATTGTGCTGGCAAGTGGCGACAGATACCAGCTCCCCAAACTGCACATCTCCGCATATCTCCACATAACTGAACTTGATAGATGCAAACATGGAGATCACATTATACATTTTTATTATCCATCCATCCACCCGCTATATCCTAACTACAGGGTCACGGGGGTCTGCTGGAGCTAATCCCAGCCAACACAGGCAGTGGCGTAGCGTAGTGGGGGCGGCAGGGGCGGCACTTTTAGGGGGCGGCAAAATTTCACAATAAATAATAATAATATCTTGTAAAAATTTGAACCATACCTAAATAAGGGAGCGGCGGAATTTTCCTCCGCCCTGGGCGGCTGACACCCACGCTACGCTACTGAACACAGGGCGCAAGGCGGGAAACAAACCTTGGGCAGGGCGTCAGCCCACCACAGGGTGCACACACTCGGGACAATTTAGAATCGCCAATGAACCTAACCTGCGGTTCTATTCAATAAGGGCGCGCACAAAAAGGCGACCTTCAAAAGGGCGACCTCAATTGGACGCGGAGAATAAAAGCGCACATAAATAAAAGCGATCTTCAAAAGGGCGACCTCAATTGAGCGCCGAATAAAGGCGCGCGCAAATAAAGGAGCGCTTCAAAAGGATGACCTTCGGAGCAAATTAAATTAATTGTCCTTGATTATGCTAATAGACCGCATCTCGAATATCTACGTGGCATTGCACATAATCTACAGCTTCAAGTGTAACTTGCTTTCACCTTTTTATACATTCAGTCATTGCCTTAATCGAATTTTCTGTAATTTTGAAAACAACGAAATATAGAGAGCTTTAGAAATAGTTCGTTAGAAGTAGTTCGTTAGAAGTTCATGCATTAATTAATTGGATGTTTTAATATTCTTGCTTTCACCTTTTAATACGTTCAATCATTGCCTTTATCTAATACATTTTCTGTAATTTTGTTGCGTTTGCCTTTATTCGCTGCGCCCAATTGACGTCACCCTTTTGAAGCACTCCTTTATTTATGCGTGCAGTTATTCGGCGCTCAATTGAGGTCGTCCTTTTTAAGCTCGCCTTTATTTGCACGCGCCTTTATTCGGCGCTCAATTGAGGTCGTCCTTTTTAAGCTCGCCTTTATTTGCACGCGCCTTTATTCGGCGCTCAATTGAGGTCGTCCTTTTTAAGCTCGCCTTTATTTGCACGCGCCTTTATTCGGCGCTCAATTGAGGTCGTCCTTTTTAAGCTCGCCTTTATTTGCACGCGCCTTTATTCGGCGCTCAATTGAGGTCGCCCTTTTGAAGATCGCTTTTATGTGTGCGCCCTTATTGACAGATACCCTAACCTGCATGTCTTTGGACTGTGGGAGGAAACCCACGCAGACACAGGGAGAACATGCAAACTCCACGCATGGAGGACCCGGGAAGCGAACCCAGGTCTCCTAACTGCGAGGCACCACTGCGCCACTGTGCCGCCCCATTTTAATTATGTGTCAATAGCCCATCCTCCCATTGTCTATCACTATATTTGGTCTAGGTCAGAGGTCACTGACAGGCGGACCGTGGTCCGGGTTCCGGACCCAGAAGCTGTCTCATACAGACCCAGACATAAAGCCAAAACAGAAGGTTATGATTTAAAACCTGACGGCGCGCCTCTATTTTAGCCGGCGCAGCTTTTGTAGTCTTTACGGTAATGTTTTAGTGGATGAGGAAATGCACAGACCAATTGTATGCGCGTTAAGCCATTTCACGTGGTACCACTCAGCCAATCAAGTCTGTGGATTCTAGCTGGAAGAAAGTGAGAGATACAGACGACTGCGCTGGAAAAAGAAAAGACGGGTGAGACGGAGAAAGGGACAGAAAAATAAGGCGCTCTCCAAAAAAAGGAAAGTGGACAGTGAAAATAGTTAGACAACATGAGCTTCAGGACCATTGCTACAAGAAATTTTCTCTAATTGGACCTCTTTAGATTTTAGTTGAATACCCCTGGTCTAGGTCATGGGGGCAGCAGTCTAAGCAAAGATGGCCAGACATCCCTTTTAAAGCTCCACTGGGGGACACCAAGGTATTCCCAGGCCAGCTGGAAAACTATAATCTTTCCAGCATGTCCTAGGTCTGCCCCAAAGGTCCTCTTTCCGGTTGGGTATGTCGAATAAAACTCTGCAGGGTGGCAACAAGGAGGCCAGAATCACCTCAACTGGCTCCTTCCAATGTGGAGGAGCAGCGGCCCTACTTTGAGCTTCTCCTGTGCTTCTCATCTTATCTCTAAGCAAGAGTGGCATTTGGGAGGGGGTGACAAGTGGGGTGACCCGCTTTTGAGGTCTGCGTGTCCCATTTGAGTGGATTTGTCAAGTTTTCCATCCATCCATCCATCCATCCATCCATTATCCAACCCACTATATCCTAACTACAGGGTCACGGGGGTCTGCGGGAGCCAAGGCAGGACACAAACCCCGGTAAGGGCGCCAGCCCCCCGCAGGGTGCGCACACACACCAAGCACACACTAGGGACAATTTAGGATCGCCAATGCACCTAACCTGCATGTCTTTGGACTGTGGGAGGAAACTGGAGCACCCGGAGGAAACCCACACAGACACGGGGAGAACTCCATGCAGGGAGGACCAGGAAGCGAAGGACCAGGTCTCCTAACTGCGAGGCAGCAGCACTACCCACTGCGCCACCGTGCTGCCGTCAAGTTATTTTTTCCAGTATATTTATATATACTGTACATATTTGAGATGCTTCTATGAGGAACCCTTTTAAAATCCCTCTTCACGGTCAAATTCTGTACAGGAACGTCTTTGAAAACATTCCATAGTTCACCTTCATCGCCTGAAAAGGGTCGCCAGTATAATCCATCCATCCATTTTCCAACCCGCTGAATCCGAACACAGGATCACGGGGGTCTGCTGGAGCCAATCCCCAGCCAACACAGGGCACAAGGCAGGAACCAATCCCGGGCAGGGTGCCAACCCACCGCAGCGCCAGTATAATCCCTTCCTAAAATAGGTATAGCCCATTAGTAAAGACATTGCAGATCCAGATTAGACTACGAAGATGTCATCGATGACTTTTCCAATCGGAAGGCAAGAAAAGTGGATTTTCATCTCTGAACCTGGAAACCGGTGAGAGATTTCATGACGATACCTCTATGTTAATTTCACACCTCCTGTCGAAACACTGAAACTCACATTATATTTGTAGGCCATAAATATGTCCGAATATTAACGCACAAAAACATGATAACCGGCTGACATGACATCAACGTGAGTTATGACTATGACATCCTGCATATCGAGACTCAGAGTATACTTGCAATTTGGGTACGTTTTCTAGAAAAGGCCCTGCTAATTTCCGCATGACACTGCATCGCATTTCGCACTGTCGTGGTATTGTCATGAATTATGAATTGCACTTTTTAAACAGATTATAGATTAAAAAGATTATAACTTTCTTGATCTGAATCAAAATAAAATGAAGGTGTTTAAAGTGGGTCCATCAGTGGGACCCAAATTGGTCCTGGACTTCTCGGCTCTTTCTCTGTCTTTTGCAAACCTCAAGTTCGCAGTCTTGGTGTTATTTTTGACAGTAACCTCTCTTTTGAGAAACAGATTAATTTTGTAGTCAAGAGTTGCATTTTCCAGCTTTGTCTTTTAGGTGAGATCAAGCCTTTTTTTATCTTCTGGAGATCTTAAGAAAGCTACTCCTGCTTTTATCTTTTCTCGCCCTGATTACTGCAACTCGCTGTATTCTGAGATTAGCAAATCCCTGATACGCAGGTTACAGTTGGTCCAGAATTCTGCCGCTTGCTTTCTGGTTGGGGCAGCATAACCCTAACCCTGACCTAACAGGCCAACTCAGGCAGGATGGCTTTTGGAGCCACAACCTAGTGGGAACCAGTCTTTGCTGTTGGGGGATTAGCAACTGTAGCCCCCACCATTTAAACTAAAAATAATACCCAGTTAGATATAAAAGAACAGAATAATGGCAAATACAGAGGGAAGTTGACCAAAGTGGAACCAGGCCAACTCAGGCAGGACACTTCTGGAGCCTCGACCCAGTACGGGTCATTCTATGTTGCAATATAAAATAAAAAATACACACTTTTAAAAACAGTGGCAATGCCCCCATCATGACGAGTCAGCCGAGGAGAGTTTAAAAATGAATAACTTGATGGTACCAAGTCAGTAAAACATGAAGAGTTGCCACTTATAATCCAGGTCTCAGTGATGAAAAAGAAATCCAGTTTATTTGAGATAATAAAGTCTTGCAGAATAAAAGTTTTATTAGATACTGATCTCACGTTCAAGAGAGTAGTCTTGATGGAAGTAGAAGAGCTCACTGCGGGATGAGCACGGGTGAACGTGCGAAAATTAGCAGCGTTTACTCCCCGAGAGCACAACAAGGAAGAATGATGCCGCCTTGAGATGGAGAAATTAAATCCGGTATCCAGCGACCATGGACCAGGGATGGAGTCCTGTGTAGGAGAAGATGGTTTAATAGACAACTCGCAGGCATTGGGAATCCAAGCTCTGGGACTTGAGTCGGCGTTGTTTAACAGCAATAGCGGCTCTTTTTCAATGGCGGCAGCGAGAGGCGTTCAGCTCACTGATACAGGAGAACACCGGCGTCCAGGAGAAGAAGTCATGAGATGAATAAAACAAAGGTGGAAGTTCACATAATATCTCATCAGGAGATGAAAATTGAGAGGAAAGCAAGCAAGAAAATATGTTAAGTAAAGAATCACGATTGTAGAACAGTGGCCGTTGAGATAAACGAATACATAAAAGTGAAGTTAAAACATATATATTTTGATAAAGCCCACGTGTTATCTTGCAAAAATTTAGCTGAATACTGTAAAGAGAAAATCTGGTGGATGTTAACATTATTTTTATTAAATTTGCACGCAAGTTTATACAGTCCACACATACCAGTAACAGCGTTTGACGTAACCGGCCCCGTGTGGGCATGCATAGATAGATAGATAGATAGATAGATAGATAGATAGATAGATAGATAGATAGATAGATAGATAGATAGATAGATAGATAGATAGATAGATAGATAGATAGATAGATAGATAGATAGATAGATAGATAGATAGATACTTTATTAATCCCAAGGGGAAATTCACATACTCTAGCAGCAGCATACTGATACAAAAACAATATTAAATTAAAGAGTAATAAAAATGAAGGTATACAGACAGATGTATAATGTTAACGTTTACCCCGGGGGTGGAATTGAAGAGTCGCATAGTGTGTGGGAGGAACGATCTCCTCAGTCTGTCAGTGGAGCAGGACGGTGACAGCAGTCTGTCGCTGAAGCTGCTCCTCTGTCTTAAGATGATCCTGTTCAGTGGATGCAGTGGATTCTCCATGATTGACAGGAGTCTGCTCAGCGCCCATCACTCTGCCATGGATGTCAAACTGTCCAGCTCCATGCCTACAATAGAGCCTGCCTTCCTCACCAGTTTGTCCAGGCGTGAGGCGTCTTTCTTCTTAATGCTGCCTCCCCAGCACACCACCACGTAGAAGAGGGCGCTCGCCACAACCGTGTGATAGAACATCTGCAGCATCTTATTGCAGATGCTAAAAATAATACCCAGTTAGATACAAAAGAACAGAATAATGGCAAATACAGAGGGAAGTTGACCAAAGTGGAACCAGGCCAACTCAGGCAGGACTACTTCTGGAGCCTCGACCCAGTACGGGTCATTCTCTGTTGCAAAATAAAATAAAAAATCAAAACACACAAAATAGGGATAGATAATTTAACAAACTAACACAGAAAAGAAGTGAGGGGAAGCAAAGGAAGGGGGAACACAAAGGGAGTTGGACCAAGGTTAACTCCAGGCCAACTCAGGCAGGATGGCTTTTGGAGCCACATTCCAGTGCAAACCAATCATTGCCAGAAATAGATTAAAAATAGGAGCAACCACAAAGAACACAGTCAGGAGATATAAGATATGAGCAAGCTTGGATGAGGACCCTACAACAGAACTAACCAGCTTTAGTTACAGTAAAAAAAACCAGGTGAGGCGGAAATGTCGGCCCAAAACAAATTAGTATTGATGGCCAGTACATTCGGAGCATCCATAAGACTGAAAGCATCTAACTCAACATTGGAGTAGTGTAATCGGAGCTTATGGGAACTCTGCCTTTCTCCTAAACCTAACCCTAATTTCTGATTCTGTTTCTCCAATATTAGCTTCTTTACACTGGCTGCCTGTCAGTTTTCGAATTGATTTTAAAATCTTGTTGCTTGTTTTTAAATCTTTACATGGGTCTGCTCCTGCCTATTTATCTGAATCGTGTGCTTTACACCAGCCATCTAGAGTGCTTAGATCTTTTGGTCAGTTGTCTCTTGTTGTCCCTCGTACCAAGTGTAAGACTAAGGGCTTGTGCAGCTGCTGCTCCTCGCCTGTGGAACTCTTTACCTCGTCACATAAAGGAGTCGTCTACAATTCAAAACAAGATTAAAGACTCATTTCTATTCACTTGCTTTCTGTGACCTTCAGTAATACCGATGGTTTCCACATTGTGATTATGTAATCTTACTTCTATTTATTATTTATTTCATTTATGTTCATTTATTTTATTTCTATTTATTTTATTTATGTCAATTGCATGTTTGTTCTTCTTTTATTGTAAAACACTTTGGCCACAGCATTCCTATGTTATTTTAAAAGTGCTATATAAATAAATTGACATTGACATTATAATGTCCATGTCAATGTCAATGTCAATTTATTTATTTAGCAAATTTAAAACAACATAGGAATGCTGTGGCCAAAGTGTTTTACAATAATAGAAGAAAAAAAAAGGGCCAGGAGATCAGAGAATTCAGAAATGAAGATATCATGTGGCAAGTGGCTGGAGGTGGCACCTAGCCGGTATGCCCAGAAGGACCGGAGGAGGGATTGCGCCTCCTCCAGACCACGAAGGGGCGACCGCCCTGGTGGCTTTGGGGACCACAGGAACAGAGTTTAGAAGCTCAGCCCTACAGGGGCCCGTAGTCACCGCCAGGGGGCGCCCCAATGCCTAAGGAGCCCTGGCTCTCAATACTTCCACCACACCCGGAAGTGCAGCCAGTACTTCCGCCACACTTGGGAGTGCCGGTGGAAGATTAGCGGGAGGCACCTGGAGCACATCCGGGTGATTATAAAAGGGGCCGCCTCCTTCCATTCGTTGGCTTGAGTTGGGAGGAAGAGAGACGGAGCTCGGGAGGAGAGGAGTGGATGCGGCCTGAAGAAAGAGAGGCATTGGAAGGGCCTGGACTTTGGGGAAGTTCTGGCACTTTATTATTGTAAATATGAGCGGTGTAAATAAATGTGTGTTGGGTGATGAGCCATTGGTGTCCTCCTGTCTGTGTCCGGGCCACTTACCACAATCATTAATTGCAGGAGGTCTATAAACCACAGAAAACAACAAAGAAGGGGAGCTGCACACTTCGAAAAGTTGCAGTTCGAAGCTAATAAACGGACCCCTTGTAAGGCTCCGACACAAGAACATACTTTAAAAACAGTGGCAATGCCCCCATCACGATGAGTCAGCCGAGGAGAGTTTAAAAATGAATAACTTGATGGTACCAAGTCAGTAAAACATGAAGAGTCGCCACTTATAATCCAGGTCTCAGTGATGAAAAAGAAATCCAGTTTATTTGAGATAATAAAGTCTTGCAGAATAAAAGTTTTATCAGACACTGATCTCACGTTCAAGAGAGCACCCTTGATGGAAGTAGAAGAGCTCGCTGCAAGATGAGCATGGGTGAACGTTCGAAGATTAGCAGCATTTACTCCCCGAGAGGACAATGAGGAAGTATGATGTCACCTTGAGATGGAAAAATTAAATCTGGTATCCAGCGCCCATGGACCAGGGATGGAGTCCTGTGCAGGAGAAGATGGTTTCATAGATGACTCGCAGGCATCGGGGATCCAAGCTCTGGGACTTGAGTCGGTGTTGTTTAACAGCAATAGCGGCTCTTGTTCAACGGTGGCGGCGAGAGGCGTTCAGCTCGCTGATACAGGTGAACACTGGCGTCCAGGTGAAGAAGTCAGGAGGTGAATAAAACAAAGGTGGAAGTTCACATAATATCTCATCAGGAGATGAAAATTGAGAGGAAAGCAAGCAAGAAAATATGTTAAGTAAAGAATCACGATTGTAGAACAGTGGACGTTGAGATAAACGAATACATAAAAGTGAAGTTAAAACATATATATTTTGATAAAGCCCACGTGTTATCTTGCAAAAATTTAGCTGAATACTGTAAAGAGAAATTCTAGTGGATGTTAACATTATTTTTATTAAATTTGCACGCAAGTTTATACAGTCCACACATACCAGTAACAGCGTTTGATGTAACCGGCCCCGTGTGGGCATGCATAGATAGATAGATAGATAGATAGATAGATAGATAGATAGATAGATAGATAGATAGATAGATAGATAGATAGATAGATAGATAGATAGATAGATAGACACTTTATTAATCCCCAAGGGGAAATTCACATACTCCAGCAGCAGAAGACTGATAAAAAACAATATTAAATTAAAGAGTGATAACAATGCAGGTATAACAGATAATAACTTTGTATAATGTTAAATGTTTACGTTTACCCCCCCCCCCCCCCCCGGGTGGAATTGAAGAGTCGCATAGTGTGGGGGAGGAACGATCTCCTCAGCCTGTCAGTGGAGCAGGACGGCGACAGCAATCTCTCGCTGAAGCTGCTCCTCTGTCTGGAGATGATCCTGTTCAGTGGATTCTCCATGATGGACAGGAGTCTGCTCAGCACCCGTCACTCTGCCACAGATGTCAAACTGTCCAGCTCCATGCCTACAATAGAGCCTGCCTTACTCACCAGTTTGTCCAGGCGTGAGGCGTCCCTTTTCATTATACTGCCTCCCCAGCACACCATAGCATAGAAGAGGGCGCTCGCCACAACTGTTTGATAGAACATCTACAGCATCTTGTAGCAGATACTGAAGGACGCCAGCCTTCTAAGGAAGTATAGTCAGTTCTGTCTTTTCTTACACAGAGCATCAGTATTGGCAGTCCAGTCCAATTTATCATCCAGCTGCACTCCCAGGTATTTATAGGTCTGCACCCTCTGCACACAGTCACCTCTGATGATCACGGGGTCCATGAGGGGTCTCCTAAAATCCACCACCAGCTCCTTGGTTTTGCTGGTGTTCAGGTATAGGTGGTTTGAGTCGCACCATTTAACAAAGTCCTTGATGAGGTTCCTATACTCCTCTTCCTTCCCACTCCTGATGCAGCCCACGATAGCAGTGTCGTCAGCGAACTTTTGCACGTGGCAGGACTCCGAGTTGTATTGGAAGTCCGATGTATTTTGGCTGAACAGGACTGGAGAAAGTACAGTCCCCTGCGGCGCTCCTGTGTTGCTGACCACAATGTCAGACCTGCAGTTCCCGAGATGCACATACTGAGGTCTGTCTGTAAGATAAGCTTAGTCAGCCCAAGGCCCCACACACCCCTCTGTCTCTAAGGTTAAGCCCAGACACCCCACAGAGGAAGCTCGTTTTACTGTTTGAGTATTGGTGATCAAGTTCTCTTAATTACTACTCAAGGTTTGTGGCCATAGACAAGGGTAAGAATGTAGATCAACTAGTAAATTGAGACCTTTGCCTTTTGGCTCAGTTTCCTCTTCAGCATGACTGACCAGTTACAATGTCTGTATGACTGCTGACACTGCTCTGATCTACTTGTCAATCTCCTGGTCTCTTCTACCCTCACTTGTGGACATGACCCTGAGATACTTGAACTTCTCCACTTTAGATAGCACCTCTGGCCTAACCTGGCTGAGAACCATGACCTTAGACTTGGAGGGTGCTGATCCTCATCCAGACAGCTTCACATGTGGCTTTAAAATGTCTGTGGTCACTGCCTGATGAAGTCAACAGTATCATATCATCTGCAAAAAGCAGAAACGTGATCCTGAGGTCACCAAAATGGACTCCTTTCTCCCCTTGGCTGTGCTTAGAAATTCTGTATATAAAATTATGAATAAGATCTGTGACGAATGGCAACTTCAGAGAAGTCCCACACCCAGCAGGAACAACTGACTGACTGCTGACAATGCAAACCAAATTCTTGCTCCTGTTGTACAGGGACCAAATAGCCCAGCATGCCATATTCACAAAAAACCTTCCACAGGACACCCCAAAGTATTTTCCCAAGAAAAAAAAAAAAAAAGCAGTAACCAATATTCTCAATATGTTCACATTTCAGTCAAGTAATGTTTTGAAGGAGCATTTTCTTGGATCCAGAGATGCCGGCCCATCACACACATGGGGTCAAATCAGAATTTGCTTAATGCATGTCTTTGGGATGTGGAATGAAAACTCCAGGGCTCAGAGAAAAACCTTTGCAGACTCAGGTGAGAACGTAGAAACTCCACAGTGACAATAACAGGGGGTCTGGGATTTCAGGACGGGATGTTTAATCTCTGAGGCAGCAGCACCAATCACTGACACCTCTCTGATCAACAAACAAACCTTATTTTATATTGCGCCCTTTCTGTGTGTACTCACTATGTCGAATACCCCCATATGTTAGGCAAAGAGCACCAACAAGCATGCACTGCAAGGTCGCCAATCCACGAGATATAAGTATGCTTCTCTTTGACATGGCAATATGTTGATTGCTACTATAAGAGATACCCCTTCAGTCTCAGCTTGATTCAACTTGATGGCTGAAGTCTCCAGGACTCTAAACAAATCCAAATCATATTATGTGATATCATCTACTGTTAAATACTGCTCCGTACTTGTAATATTTCTATTGCACCATTATATTGTATTGAGCATTACTTGTGTTCTGTTCTGTGTATTGTATTGTATTGTACTGACCCCCTGACACCCACTGCACGCCTAACCTATCTGGTAAGGGGTCTCTTTTTGAACGGCCTGTCCCGAGGTTTCTTCCATTTTTTCCCTACAAGGGTTTTTTTTTTCTGGGAGTTTTCCCTTGTCTTCTTTGAGAGTCAAGGCTGGGGGGCTGTCAAGAGGAAGGGCCTGTTAAAGCCCATTGCAGCACTTCTTGTGTGATTTTGGGCTATATAAAAATAAATTGTATTGTATTATATTGTTGATTTCACTTTACAGTATTTATCCCCATAGTAACAAACAAATGCATAGTGAAATATTCTCTTCTTATTGTCAATGCTGACGAGCAACTGTTAAAGTTGTGAATTTCCTCTTGGGATTAATAAAATATCTATCTATCTAAAACACATCCTTCTCCACCAACAAGCAGTGGAAATGCAAACTTACCCTGGAAAAATTACATTGAGCAATCAAATAGGAGTATTGAAAAATAGGAAAAACAAATGTAACAGGCAACTTAATGCACTCGTAAGAATCTAAAGGGTTTTCGGCATAAAATAAATTTGTGTGAGTTGCTTTTGTTTTTCTTTATGATTATCTTTTTTTAAATTTTGACTTTGACTTCATTGCACTGTCATTTTTGGACTTTTACTGGTTGTGGTTGGCACCTTTTTATTGACTTTCAGCTAGGTTGATGTGGGCCATGTGACGAACGTTGTTACAAGTTACGTCACTGTGGTTTGGTTATTAAAAATGCCATCGTAATGGCAGAGGAAGACTCTCTTAAAAGCAAACAATGTTTGTGTCATTTTCTTAAATTCAGGTTAAAGGAATATGGTTTCATTTTTGAGTTTCACTTTTGACTTTCCGTATATACTCACGCTTAAGTTCTCCCGTGGATAAGTCGGGACTTGATTTTACCATATAATTTCTGATATTTTATAATGTCGGTCGTATAATTGTGAATTTCCCCTTGGGGATTAATAAAGTACCTATCTATCTAACTACAGAGTGGTCTAGATCTAACTATGCAATTATTGTATTGCATTGCATTAAAAGTTGCATAGTTAGATAGATAGATAGATAGAGGGTGGTCTAGATCTAACTGTGCAACTTTTAATGCAATGCAATACAATAATTGCATAGTTTTTTACTTCTGGGACTTGCTTCCTCCGTTGGTTTGCCCAGTTGATTTCATACAAGAGATGCTATTGGCGGATGGCTGAGAAGCTACCCAATCAGAGCACGCAGTTAAGTTCCTGTGTGCTGCTGATTGGCTCAGCGACGGAGTGCTGCATTAACCAGGAAGTCTCATCTCACTTATTCAGCATTAACGTGCTCCTGCTTCAGGGGCCGTGTCCAAGCGCCAACAGAAGATGCAAATGATTGCAGAAAAGGTAAAAGTTTTGGATATGTTGAAGGAAGGGAACAGCTACACCGCTGCAGGACACCATTACAGCATCAATGAGTCCACGATTCTTTTTATTTAAAAAGGAGGAAAAGCATATAAGATCTACGGCCGCAGTGTCCTTTAACCAGGGCGCAAAACGAGTTGCAAGTGGACGCGATAAGGCAGTAGTCTGGATGGAATCTGCTTTAGGAATCTTTGCAACAAGGTCGACGACGTCATGACCGCCCTACAAGCTGCTCTTCGACTGGAAAAAGAAGCAGCGGCAGCAACTGCCAATCACAATGTTTTTGCAGCCTCGCAAAAAAGAGTCAGTTCCTACTACTACGGATACACCTTCGGAAACCGTGGAGGAGTTGCCCCAGGAAATGGCACCGCCGTCTGAAGAGACGTTAAATACAGTCATCGGCTGCGCAGTAAAAGTCATCATCACCTTCATCGTCATCATTTTTACTGCGCAGCATATTCATCACCATCATCACGTCATATATAGCTACGTGTACTTCGCTATACAGTAAGTGTAAACTTATCTACCGATTTCATATTGCTTAGCAGTTATCCCTGTTATTAACAGAGTAAAGGGTGGGTTGTAAACAATACAGGGAGGGTTTAAAAACGTCCAAATACACGTTAAATAATTAAATAAATATGGTGTCCCTACTTTGCGGAAATTCAGTTATCGCGGTCGGCCTTGGAACCTATCTCCCGCGATAAGTGAGGGATTACTGTAATTGTGACCTGTAATGGATGGACATGCGGAAATGCGGAAAACTCAAGCTATTGGTCCAAGAGATTATTATATGCTGACGCCCACCTGAGAGAGTAACCACGGAGCACACTGGCTTTTTTATTTCTATGTATCGTGCCTATGTGACCACACGGTGATACCCGGACTATTCTGAAGCAACGTTTGCACTGTTTTGTGTTTTTTGTATCTCACGCCCTTATACACCTTCATCGTAAGAGCATCCCTTATCTACGATGGAGTGTTCGACCAGAAGAAAATATGAAGCTGGTTTTAAATTAAAAGTTGTGGAAGTGGTGAAAGAAATTGATAACTGCGCTGCTGCAACAAAATTCAATGTGTCTGAGAAACTGGGGCGGGATTGGAGGAAGCAAGAAGATGTTAAAAAAATTAATAAATGAGTAAGTGTTGTATTTTTGAACAGGCGTATAAGTCGGGGTCTGATCTTATGATCGATTTTTCTGGTTTCAAGACCCAACATATACGCGAGTATATATGGAACTCTTTTTGAGATTTGCCCATGTACTACACATTGCCTGTTCACTATTCCTTGTCTGCACAAGGTGACAGCAGTAATTTTAATATTCAAATCAAGAGATGGAGTCAAAGTTAGAAATGTGCCAGGTTCAGTACTACAGAGTTAAATAAATCAAGGGAAATAAATGAGGTGAGAAGGGTCTGAAGTCCATACTTTTATGAGTAATGTATGCCAAAACAAAAGACAAAATTGTAGTCAAAAAGGAAGAGAATTCATAGAAAACTCTGCCAGGAAAGACTAATTGTAGTGATTGTAATAAGGGCAGTCAGTCCAAAAAATTACAAATTGATGATCAGGAGAAAAGACAAGAGCCAAAGGTCAAAGTGAGAGTCAAAAACCAAAAGAGTGAAATGTCAAAGTTGAAATTCAAAGGGAGAGGTTTGTTTCAAAATACCAGAAATCAAGATTCTCAAAATAAGTAGTATGCTATATAGTAGTAGTTTGGGCCAATCTTGGATACTTATGACTATTTAGGATTATCCGTATACCGGCACATTGATGACATCGTGGAAAATCCCCATTCAAACAGACGACCCAAAACCCGGAAAACAGCAGTACCCGCCCCAAAACAATGAAATATTAAAAATCTTAATCAGAGCCTTAAACAAAATTCTGATTGCTAAATTGAATTAACTGGGTATTAAAACCCCTAACCTGACACCAAGAGGAGTATTACAGCTTCAGGTAAACTAAAAAAAAATGAAATAGAAGCACAATTCAAAACAGAGAATCATGACACCAATGTAGCAAGTGTTACAAATTAATATATCACTGTCAGGTTCTGCTCACTTTTAGAACCCTTTGGACATTTGTTACTTAATCGGAATATTATTTTTACTTGCCACACTTTTATTTTGGGCAGCAACAGTGACACAGCGGCAGTGCTGCTGCCTCACAGTAAGGAGACCAGGGTTCGCGCTCTGGGCCATCCCTGCGTGGAGTGTGTATTGTGACCACTGCTGCAGGGGGACGCCTCTTAAACAGTTTTTTCAATGGGAAATAAACACACTCTTCAGCTCCTCTTAGCGGGATCAGCTGCAGGCTTGCCGCTCCTCTCGAAGGGCTTTGAACATGGCCATCCTGTATTCTCACTCTCTCCTGTCTCTGTTCCCCCAGACTCCCTCTGCTCCGGCCTCTGTCTCCGAGCTGCCGTACCCCCTTGATGAAGAAGACTTTGTGCTCCTTTGAGCAGGAATTGGGGCTGATGTGTCAAGTTTGACGGCTGCTCCTCATGAGGCCTCATCACCTCTGAATGAGACTTGTGTTTGTATCTGCCTTCTTCTTCTTCTTCTTTCAGCTGCTCCTGTCAGGGGTTGCCACAGTGGATCATCTTCTTCCATATCTTCCTGTCCTCCTTATCTTGCTCTATCAAACCCATCACTTTCATATCTTCTCTCACCACATTCATAAACCTTCTCTTAGGCCTTCCTCTTTCCCTCTTCTCTGGCAGCTCTATCCTTAGCATCCTTATCCCAATATACAGCAATAAAGTTTCTACTCCTTAGAAAACCTTCTGTACTCTCCTTTGCAGCTTTGTAACCCAAGTTCGACAGTATGTTCTCCCTGTGTCTGCCCTGGTTTCCTCCCGCTGTCCAAAGACATGCCAACTAGGTGAATTCTAACTTGGCCCTAGTGTGGGTTTAGTGTGTGTGTGTGTGTGCGCGTGTGTGTGCAATTGCTCTGTGATGGATTTGTGCTCCGTCCAGGGTTTGCACACTATGCTAGCTGGGACCCTAGCATGGCTTAAATGGGTTACAAAATTACATATTTTTATTTTAAATTCTTTGCTACATTATGATGCCATCAGTTTACCAAGGTCACTCATTGTTTTTCTGGAGGTCCTGAGGTTCTGAGGGTGACATCTAACATGAAGATGAAAGGTTTGCAGTGTCTCCCATATGAAGTTTAAAATCCATAAAGGAATGACTCTTTACCATCTGAACAGAAAAAGTTATCAATTAAAAGAATTTCAGATTTCACTCGAGTTAGAATTGTCCCTCTTGAGAAAGTTTGTCCTTTCCAATCTACTATCTCTTTTTTTGACTAGGAGTTCTTCTTAGTCACTGCAGACTTTTGTCAATCAATCTGTTCCATCAGTAATTATTTCTAATTTTTACGGGTCACAATCAGCACTAGCAGTCTGTCTGTTTATTGGCTTAGGTACGTAGTTGTTTATGGTGTTCAGAGATAAGCAGCGTGAAGAATTACCGTATATGCTCCAATAGAGGCCCCCCGGCGTTTATTTGCAAAAACTAGCCTCGGCTCCCGGCGCTTAATAGAGACCGGCTGCTATTAGAGACCGGCCATTATTAACAAAAACCTTCAGAACGCAATATTTTTTCGTGCGTGTCGGTACAGGCAGGTACACAAAAATATCGGCTAAAATTACAAATAGCTACTTTTTTTGAATTTTTCATGGTGCATAAGACTGTTAAAGATAAATAGCAATGTCAATAACAATGTCTTTCTGTACCTTTCGCTGCTATTCTTCGTCCGAATCCACAATGACGGCTTTGTTGTTGTCCAGTTCACTATCGTCTTCCTCTTCTTCCAGGTTTGTCACGAAGCTTTGAATTCTTGCCGCCGACAATTTCTCTCTACCTTCAACCCGGCAAGAAAATGAAGCAGTTTTAAAAACCGGTATATCCGTATTTCTTATACAGTGTATCTGGAAAGTATTCCCAGCGCATCACTTTTTTCCACATTTTGTTATGTTACAGCCTTATTCCAAAATGGATTAAAATCATTTTTTTTCCTCAGAATTCTACACACAACACCCCATAATGACAATGTGAAAAAAGTTTATTGAGGTTTTTGCAAATTTATTAAAAATAAAAACATTGAGAAAGCACATGTACGTAAGTATTCACAGCCTTTGCCATGAAGCTCAAAATTGAGCTCAGGTGCATCCTGTTCCCACTGATCATCCTTGAGATGTTTCTACACTTCATTGGAGTCCACCTGTGGTAAATTCAGTTGACTGGACATGATTTGGAAAGGCACACACCTGACTATATAAGGTCCCACAGTTGACAGTTCATGTCAGAGCACAAACCAAGCATGAAGTCAAAGGATTGTCCTGTAGACCTCCCGAGACAGGATTGTCTCGAGGCACAAATCTGGGGAAGGTTACAGAAAAATTTCTGCTGCTTTGAAGGTCCCAATGAGCACAGTGGCCTCCATCATCCGTAAGTGGAAGAAGTTTAAAACCACCAGGACTCTTCCTAGAGCTGGCCGGCCATCTAAACTGAGCAATCGGGGGAGAAGGGCCTTAGTCAGGGAAGTGACCAAGAACCCGATGGTCACTCTGTCAGAGCTCCAGAGGTCCTCTGTGGAGAGAGGAGAAACTTCCAGAAGGACAACCATCTCTGCAGCAATCCACCAATCAGGCCTGTATGGTAGAGTGGTCAGACGGAAGCCACTCCTTAGTAAAAGGCACATGGCAGCCCGCCTGGAGTTTGCCAAAAGGCACCTGAAGGATTCTCAGACCATGAGAAAGAAAATTCTCTGGTCTGATGAGACAAAGATTGAACTCTTTGGCGTGAATGCCAGGCATCACGTTTGGAGGAAACCAGGCACCACTCATCGCCAGGCCAATACCATCCCTATTGTGAAGCATGGTGGTGGCAGCATCATGCTGTGGGGATGTTTTTCAGCGGCAGGGACTGGGAGACTAGTCAGGATAAAGGGAAAGATGACTGCAGCAATGTACAGAGACACCCTGGATGAAAACCTGCTCCAGAGCGCTCTTGACCTCAGACTGGGGCGACGGTTCATCTTTCAGCAGGACAACGACCCTAAGCACACAGCCAAGATATCAAAGGAGTGGCTTCAGGACAACTCTGTGAATGTCCTTGAGTGGCCCAGCCAGAGCCCAGACTTGAATCTGATTGAACATCTCTGGAGAGATCTTAAATGGCTGTGCACCGACGCTTCCATCCAACCTGATGGAGCTTGAGAGGTGCTGCAAAGAGGAATGGGCGAAACTGGCCAAGGATAGGTGTGCCAAGCTTGTGGCATCATAATCAAAAAGACTTGAGGCTGGAATTGCTGCCAAAGGTGCATCGACAAAGTATTGAGCAAAGGCTGTGAATACTTATGGACATGGGATTTCTCAGTTTTTTTATTTTTAATAAATCTGCAAATACCTCAAGTAAACTTTTTTCACGTTGTCATTATGGGGTGTTGTGTGTAGAATTCTGAGGAAAACAATGAATTTAATCCATTTTGGAGTAAGGCCGTAACATAACAAAATGTGGAAAAAGTGATGTGCTGTGAATACTTTCCGGATGCACTGTATATGCAACGTGCTGACATGCACATGTATTACACACTTCTATAAAGATACAGACACTTACAATGTACGCTAGTAGGCAAATATCAAAGACCCGGCTACTGTTAGAGACCGGCTACTATTTGGCCGCGTCCCCTCTGAAGCTCGGCGATTATTAGAGACCGGTGACAATAAGAGACTCGGCGTTTATTGGAGCATATACGGTACACAAATGTAATTGCTTTCTGAAACATTGATTTGTTACATTCTTTGGCTAATTTTTCACTTTGCTGTTGGGGACTACCAGGAGGCGCACCAGCCATGACACAGACAGACATGGGACACAAGTGCAAACACACACTTTTATTTTTTGTCTGTTTTTTCCCGTGGGAAATGCCTTCCCCCATTTCCCACCGGTACAGCACAGTCACAAGCACAGCAAATACAGTTCAGCATAAAACCTTTTTCTTCTTCTCTGTTGCCTTCACTCCTACCCACAAGCTTTGTTCTCCTCCACCCGACTCTGGCTCCCTGAATGGAGTGAGGCAGCTCCTTTTATGTAGGCCTTGGGAATGTTCCAAGTGACTCATCAATCGAACCTGGAATCACTCAGAGGTGTGGTGAAAGACCAAAGGGATGGCTCTGCAGCTCCCCCTGGTGGCCCCCTACGGAATCTAACATAAAACTCCAACTCCCAGCGTGCCCTACGGGAATCCATGGTGCCACAGCCACCCAGGAGGGCTGCCCTCTAACATCCCTTCCGGGTAATGGCTGTGGCCACCTGTCACACTGTGTATTTGTAATATCTAGTATAAATGTTAATTGAATGACATACTGTCATGTCATTTTCCAACTTGCTTAATCCAGATCAAGGTCACAACAAGTGCTGGAGCCTATGCCAGTTAGCATATGGGCACAAGGGCATGAACAAACCTGGAACAGGGCGTCAGTTCATCAGAGAGCAAAAACACACACACACCAAAAACACATTGGGGTCAATGAAGCATCGCCAATTCACCTGCATGTTTTCAGCCACTAGGAGGAACCCAGTCACACAGGTCAGAGACGTGGGGAGAACATGCAAACTCCATGCAGGGAGGACCCGAGAAGGAAACACTCTCTTTTCCTGCGAGGCAGCAGCACTACCACTGCACCACTGTGCTGACCTGATATAATGTCATCTAGAGAATTAGGGAATTGGTGAAGAAAGATTCACTGATCTTGAGTTTGCTGATGATGCTGTGATCTTCATGGAGTCAATGGAAGCTCTGATTGGAGGTGAGGAGTCTGAGTGTCTGGGCTTGCGAGGGTCCTGACAAAAAACAAAGAGCCAGGCTTTTAATGGCTTCCTGGGCACAGCTATCAGCAGTGTGTTTGTCTGCGGAGAGAGTGTTGACCTCGTTGAGAGGTTTACTTACCTCGACAGAAACATTCACGTGTCTGGTGACTCTTCTTATGAAGTCAGTAGACAGATTGGGTGAGAAAGGGGGGGTCATGAGGTCACTGGAAAGGGGTGTGTGGCGCTCCTGATATCTGCAAAAGGACGAAGGTCCAAGTCTTTAGAGTCTTGGTGCTTCCTGTCTTGCTATATGGTTGTGAGACATGGACGCTATCCAGTGACCTGAGATGAAGACTGGACTCCTTCGGTACTGTGTCTCTTCAGAGAATCCTTGGAATTTGTGTTGCTCATGGAGTCCCAAATGAGGCACATGACCTGCATTGTGAGGGAGCGTCAGTTACGGCCCTTCTGCCATGTGGCGCGATTCCCAGTGGGTGGTCCGGCTTGCAGGATCCTCATTGTTAGGGTTGTACCAGGCCAAGGGGTCACCAACGTCACACCTGACTGCGGCAAATAAAGGGTCATTTCCGGTGAGGGGAACTGGACCACGTGTCTGCCTGGGGGGTTGCCAACCGGGATCCCGTGTGGTGTACCAGTGCATGCTCCCCAACTTGACTTGACTTAGGGAATTAATTGGTGACATAAGGAAATAAGTCTTCTGAAAGTAATGTATTGTGATTTCTGTCCCCCAGAATTTTAGAAATGTGATCATTGATAAGAAGTGCACCATCTATAATGGGATAGAGGAGAACTGACCCGAGCTTTACAGCTTAGTTACTTCCATATCCTTTCTTTTTTATTTGTCCGTGCACCTTTCAAACTAGAGAAAATACTAACAGGAACAAAAGTAGGTTAAGAAGGGGTTAGCTTCGAGGACATGTACAGGCCTCAGTTAGACTGGGCTAGAATGGCTGCTGGGTCATGCCTGAGCTGTTTCATTGGAACCTACACATCCACTGATTGAAGAGATGTATGAAAAAGCCATGACACCCCTTTAAAATAAGTGTGATACAGAGGATCAGTTTCACTCTACCCTTGTATATCCATGGAGGAGGCCAGAACACTCCTTTATCTCCATTGAAGACCAAGCCAGACCAGAGGCCATTCAACATACTGGGACAGAGAGCCACCTGGTAGGAAGCATATGGATGCAAAATAAACTGCTACTTCAGTAGTATTGCAATATTTTACAAACACTTATTTTACTCGGCTTATTTACATTTTGGCCATAATTAGAAATCTTAAGTCAATTTACATCTGAATAAAAGTGTAACTGTCTCTCTTTCTGACTATTTTAGTTCTCTACTTTTTTGCCTGAAATCATAGATATGAAGGGTACTTTAACATAAACTGCTCAAAAAAATTAAAGGAACCCTTTTTAATGAGAGTATAGCATCACGTCAATGAACCTTCTGTGCTATCGATCTGGTCAGTTAAGTTGCAGAGGGGCTTGTTAATCAGTTTTAGCTGCTTTGGCGCACTAGAGGGGCAACAATGAGATGATCCTCAAAACAGCAATGAATGGTTTAACAGGTGGAGGCCACTGACATTTTTCCCACCTCATCTGTTTTGTCATTTGTTTTGCATTTGGCTACGGTTGGTGTCACTACTGGTAGCATGAGGCCATACATGAAACCTACAGAGGTGGCACAGGTAGTCCAACTTCTCCTGGATGGCACATCAATACGTGGCATTGCCTGAAGGTTTGCTGTGTCTACCAGCACAGTCTCAAGGGCATGGAGGAGATTCCAGGAGACAGACAGGCAGTTCCTCTAGGAGAGCTGGACAGAGTCCCTTGTAGAAGGTCTTTAACTCATCAGCAGGACTGACTGGTATCTGCTCCTTTGGGCGAGGAGGAACAGGATGAGCAATGCCAGAGCCTACAAAATGACCTCCAGCAGGCAGGCAACTGGTGTGAATGTCTCTGACCAAACAATCAGAAACAGACTTCATGAGGGTGGCCTGAGGTCCCGGCATCCTCTAGTGGGCCACCGTGGAGCTCGACTGGCATTTGCCATAGAATACCTGAATTGGCAGGTCCACCACTGGTGCCCTGTGCTTTTCACAGACGAGAGCAGGTTCACCCTGAGCACATGTGACAGTCGTGAAAGGGTCTGGAGAAGCCATGGAGAACGATATGCTGCCTGTAACATCGTTCAGCGTGACCGGTTTGGTGGTGGGTCAGTGGTGGTCTGGGGAGGCATATCCATGGAGGGACGCACAGACCTCTACAGGCTAGACAACGGCACCTTGACTTGCCATTAGGTATCAGGATGAAATCCTTTGACCCATTGTCAGACCCTATGCTGGTGCAGTGGCACCTGGGTTCCTCCTGGTGCAGAACAATGCCCGGCCTCATGTGGCGAGAGGATGAAGGAATTGATACAATCGAGTGGCCCCCACACTCACTCGCCTGACCTCAATCCAACAGAACACCTCTGGGTAGGACATTATGTTTCAGTCTATTCGACACCGCCAGGTTGCATCTCAGACTGACTAGGAGCTCAGTGATGTCCTGGTCCAGATGTGGGGGGAGATTCCCCAGGACACCATCAGTCGTCTCATTAGGACGTTGTCAGGCAGGCATACAAGCACTTGGAGGGGTATGGGGGGGGGCATACAAACTACTGAGTACGATTTGCAGTTGCTGCAATGAAAGTTTGGCAAAAAGGACTCGCCTGCCTGCCTGCCGCATCGTTTTTTCCCTTTGATTTTCGGGGTGTCTTTGAATTTAGCCCTCTGTCGGTTGATCATTTTCATTTCCATCCTTTCATTCCTAACACATCAGCATATTAGTCCATAGCAGTAGAGATAGCCAGCAGGATTTTTTTCCCCCATTGAGATCTGATGAGTTGTCAAAGGGTCCCTTTAATTTTTTTGAGCAGTGCTTGGCTTTGACTGAAGGATTTAACCCGAGTCTCCAGAGGAAGGCTACATGAACACAGAAAAATGACACAAGAAAGGAAATGGACCCTGGATCCAAGGGCCATAAGACAAGACTATGAACAGAAAAGCTATGAACAGAATCAGTGACAAAGGGCAGCCCTGGCGACTCTCACTGGAAACGGGTTCGACTTACTGCCGGCAATGCGGACCAAGCTCTGACACCAATCGTACAGAGACCGAACAACCCTTATCAGGGGGTCCGGTACCCCATACTTTCGGAGTACCCCCCACAGGATTCCCCGAGGGACACGGTCGAACGCCTTTTCCAAGTCCACAAAACACATGTAGACTGGTTGGGCAAACTCCCATGCACCCTCCAAGACCCTGCAGTCTTGGACAGTAAATATATTAAGGTGTTCATAAGTGGCAGTTCTAAATTGGCATTATTTGGATATATGCATATATATGGAGGATACAGTTCAATAAATACATTGATTTTGGAATGTGACAGTTAGTCAGTCATTCTCCAACCCGCTCTATCCTAACTACAGGGTCATGGGGGTCTGCTGTAGCCAATCCCAGCCAACACAGGGCACAAGGCAGGAACAAACGCCGGGCAGGGTGCCAGCCCACCGCAGGGCACACACACACACCAAGTGCATTTCAGGATCGTCAATGCACCTAACCTGCATGTCTTTGGACTGTGGGAGGAAACCCACGCAGACACGGGGAGAACATGCAAACTCCACGCAGGGAGGACCCGGGAAGCGAACCCAGGTCTCCTTACTGCATGGCAGCAGCGCTACCACTGCGCCACCGTGCCGCCCACATATGATTTATCCTGTTTAAAAAGCACTTAGTGATTAATGAGTTGGATTATAAAGTACTACTTTAGTTATAGCACTAAATGCACTATATGCACTGGTGAGGCCTCATCTGGAGTACTGGGTGCAGTTTTGGTCTCCAGGCTACAAAAAGGACATAACAGCACTGGAAAAGGTCCAGAGAAGAGCGACTAGGCTGATTCCAGGGCTACAGGGGTTGAATTATGAGGAAAGATTAAAAGAGCTGAGCCTTTACAGTTTAAGCAAAAGAAGATTAAGAGGTGACCTGATTGAAGTGTTTAAAATTATGAAGGGAATTAGTCCAGTGGATCGAGACTGTGACTTTAAAATGAGTTCATCAAGAACACGGGGACACAGTTGGAAACCTGTGAAGGGGAAATTTCGCACAAACATTAGGAAGTTTTTCTTTACACAAAGAACGATAGAAACTTGGAATAAGCAACCAAGTAGTGTGGTAGACAATAAGACGTTAGGGTCTCAAAACTCGACTTGATGTTTTCTTGGAAGAAATAAGTGGATAGGACTGGTGAGCTTTGTTGGGCTGAATGGCCTGTTCTCGTCAAGAGTGTTCTAATGTTCTATAGTGGGTTCATGATACCCCCATAATTTAAGATCAGTATTAAGATGGAGTTTACAATGTTCTTAGCATTATAATGCATTAGGGAAACTCACCCCCAAAACGTTTTTATGCTATTAAGTTCTAAATGTACTTACAGCTTACCAGGGGTAATTCAGGTAAAAGAAGTTGTTGTTTATGAAATTTTTCTGTATTACTTTGGATTCAAAATAATTAGCAAGTTAAGTCATAATTAAGCCAAACAGTTCCTAAGATGTAATGAGGGTGGTGATGGGACAATCACGACTGAAAGCACGAATGGGTTTAGAGCATAATTGGATTTTAACTTAAAATGAAACAAATCTCTAATCTTGTTTGCCCTGATTCTGAGAATCCCTTTAAACTTAATGAGAATCTCATTAAAGGAGAGGTACAGTATGTTTGACAGAATAGAATAACAATCCACAAACAGCCAACCAAATATATTCTTACAAATCTTTTAACAGCTTATACTGTTGGGGGACTACTGAACCAAAGAACAGGAAAAGAAATTAAAACTGTGCACAGAACATTGCATTTGCAGTGGGTTTTACCAGATTTGTACATTTCTAGGAGTAGATCGTGTAACGTGTATATCAAATAAGCAAAAAATAACAGATGGAGAAGGCTGGAGATGACAGCATCTGCCAACACAAGACAAATCAGATGCACACAGTACAGGTTTTATGCTTGTTTAGCAGCAGATTACTGTGACACACTATATGTTTATAATGATCATAGGTCATTTTCACAACCTACACATACTGTATCTCTCGTGGCTTAATATGCAGTAAAAATACCAACAGTAATGCCAGCACAGACATTTATCAAAATATGTTCGAAACTCTTCAAATATACTGTATGATAGACAGAAATCTAGTTCTACATATAAAGATATATTACATATTTTGATTCTTTATAAGCACAGTTTAAGGAAACTACTCCAATCACTTTACTCATGTCATTATGGAGCCAATAACTTTCCATTCAGCCTGGTTACAGCTGAGGTAATAAAAACTACATTGCCAAGTGTTCATTGTGTTAGGGTCCCAAGGTAACCCTATTTCTCCCTTTCCACTCTTTATTATGTAGACCTGAACAAAATGGCTGAAAACCCATCCATCCATCCATCCATCCATTGTCTCCCGCTTATCCGAGGTCGGGTCGCGGGGGGCAGCAGCTTGAGCAGAGATACCCAGACTTCCCTCTCCACGGCCACTTCTTCTAGCTCTTCCAGAAGAATCTCAAGGCGTTCCCAGGCCAGCCGAGAGACATAGTCCCTCCAGCGTGTCCTGGGTCTTCCCCAGGGCCTTCTCCTGGTTAGACATGTCCAGAACACCTCACCAGGGAGGCGTCCAGGAGGCATCCTGATCAGATGCCCGAGCCACCTCATCTGACTCCTCTCGATGTGGAGGAGCAGCGGCTCTACTCTGAGCCCCTCCCGGATGACTGAGCTTCTCACCCTATCTTTTAAGGGAGAGCCCAGACACCCTGCGGAGGAAACTCATTTCAGCCGCTTGTATTCGCGATCTCGTTCTTTCGGTCACTACCATAGCTCATGACCATAGGTGAGGGTAGGAACATAGATCGACTGGTAAATTGAGAGCTTCGCCTTGCGGCTCAGCTCCTTTTTCACTACAACAGACCGATGCTGAGCCCGCATTACTGCGGACGCTGCACCGATTCGCCTGTCGATCTCACGCTCCATTCTTCCCTCCACTCGTGAACAAGACCCCGAGATTCTTGAACTCCTCCACTTGGGGCAGGATCTCGCTACCAACCCTGAGAGGGCACTCCACCCTTTTCCGGCTGAGGACCATGGTCTCGGATTTGGAGGTGCTGATTCCCATCCCAGCCGCTTCACACTCAGCTGCGAACCGATCTAGAGAGAGCTGAAGAAAAACAGCCTGATAAAGCGAACAGGACAAGATCATCTGCAAAAAGCAGTGACCCAATCCTGAGTCCACCAAACCGGACCCTCTCAACACCCTGGCTGCACCTAGAAATTCTGTCCATAAAAGCTATGAACAGAATCGGTGACAAAGGGCAGCACTGGCGACTCTCACTGGAAACGGGTTCGACTTACTGCCGGCAATGCGGACCAAGCTCTGACACCCGATCGTACAGGGACCGAACAACCCTTATCAGGGGGGTCCGGTACCCCATACTCTCTGACTACCCCCCACAGGATTCCCCGAGGGACACGGTCGAACGCCTTTTCCAAGTCCACAAAACACATGTAGACTGGTTGGGCAAACTCCCATGCACCCTCCAAGACCCTGCTAAGGGTGTAGAGCTGGTCCACTGTTCCACGACCAGGACGAAAACCACACTGTTCCTCCTGAATCCGAGGTTCGACTATCTGACGGACCCTCCTCTCCAGGACCCCTGAATAGACTTTTCCAGGAAGGCTGAGAAGTGTGATCCCTCTGTAGTTGGAACACACCCTCCGATCCCCCTTCTTTAAGAAGGGGGACCACCACCCCGGTCTGCCAATCCAGAGGCACTGTCCCTGATGCCATGCGAAGTTGCAGAGACGTGTCAACCAAGACAGTCCTACAACATCCAGAGCCTTGAAGAACTTCGGGCGTATCTCATCCACCCCCGGGGCCCTGCCACCAAGGAGTTTTTTGACCACCTCGGTGACCTCAGTCCCAGAGATGGGGGAGCCCACCTCCGAGTCCCCAGGCTCTGCTTCCTCATTGGAAGGCATGTTAGTGGGATTGAGGAGGTCTTCAAAGTACTCCCCCCACCGACCCACAACGTCCCGAGTCGAGGTCAGCAGCGCACCATCCCCACCATATACAGTGTTGACACTGCACTGCTTCCCCCTCCTGAGATGCCGCATGGTGGACCAGAATCTCCTCGAAGCCGTCCGAAAGTCGTTCTCCATGGCCTCCCCAAACTTCTCCCACACCCGAGTTTTTGCCTCAGCAACCACCAAAGCTGCATTCTGCTTGGCCTGCTGGTACCTATCAGCTGCCTCCAGAGTCCCACAGGACAAAAAGGTCCTATAGGACTCTTTCTTCAGCTTGACGGCATCCCTCACCGCCGGTGTCCACCAACGGGTTCGGGGATTGCCGCCATGACAGGCACTGACCACCTTACGGCCACAGCTCCAGTCAGCCGCCTCAACAATAGAGGCACGGAACATGGCCCATTCGGACTCAATGTCCCCCACCTCCCTCGGGACATGTTCGAAGTTCTCCCGGAGGTGGGAGTTGAAGCTACTTCTGACAGGGAGCTCTGCCAGACGTTCCCAGCAGACCCTCACAACACGTTTGGGCCTACCAGGCCTGACCGGCATCCTCCCCCACCATCGAAGCCAACTCACCACCAGGTGGTGATCAGTTGACAGCTCCGCCCCTCTCTTCACCCGAGTGTCCAAGACATGTGACCGCAAGTCCGACGACACGACCACAAAGTCGATCATCGAACTGAGGCCTAGGGTGTCCTGGTGCCAAGTGCACATATGAACACCCCTATGCTTGAACATGGTGTTTGTTATGGACAATCCGTGACGAGCACAGAAGTCCAATAACAAAACACCACTCGGGTTCAGATCGGGGGGGCCATTCCTCCCAATCACGCCCTTCCAGGTCTCACTGTCATTGTCCACGTGAGCATTGAAGTGTCAAAGCAGTACGAGGGAGTCCCCAGAAGGAATGCCCTCTAGCACCCCCTCCAGGGACTCCAAAAAGGGTGGGTACTCCGAACTGCTGTACGGCGCATACGCACAAACAACAGTTAGGACCTGTCCCCCCCACCTGAAGGTGGAGGGAGGCTACCCTTTCGTCCACCCCAATGTACAAGCTCCAAGTCGGGGGTCAATAAGTATGTCCACAACCGCTCGGAGCCTGTCACCGGGGGCAACTCCAGAGTGGTAGAGAGTCCAGCCCCTCTCAAGGAGATTGGTTCCAGAGTCCAAGCTGTGCGTCGAGGTGAGCCCGACTATATCTAGCCGGAACTTCTCAACCTCGCGCACAAGTTCAGGCTCCTTCCCCTTCAGAGAGGTGACATTCCACAGCCCAAGAGCCAGCTTCTGTAGCCGAGGATCGGACCGCCAAGGTCCCCGTTTTCGGCCACCACCCAACTCACACTGCACCCGACCTCCTTGGCCCCTCCGACAGGTGGTGAGCCCATGGGAAGGGGGACCCACGTTGCCTCTTCGGGCACCCCATGGGTACAGGCCCAGCCACCAGGTGCTCGCCATTGAGCCCCACCTCCAGGCCTGGCTCCAGACGGGGGTCCCGGTGACCTGTGTCCGGGCAAGGTAAAACGTCGTCCAAAGGTTTGATTCATCATTGGAGGTTTGTTGAACCGCTCTTTGTCTCATCCCTCACCTAGGACCAGTTTGCCTTGGGTGGCCCTACCAGGGGCATAAAGCCCTGGACAACAGAGCTCCTAGGATCATTGGGGACCCGCAAACCCCTCCATCATGATAAGGTGGCAGTTCAAGGCTGAAAACCCTTTTATAGCATTCAAAAACTGCTCACAAAAATTAAAGGAACACTTTGAAAACACACCAGATCTCAATGGGAAAGACAATCCTGCTGGCTATCTCTACTGCTATGGACTGATATGGTGATGTGTGAGGAACAAAAGGATGGAAATGAAAATGATCAACCGACAGAGGGCTGAATTCAAAGACACCCCGAAAATCAAAAGGAAAAATGAGGCAGCAGGCAGGCGAGTCCATTTGGCAAAAATTTAATTGCAGCAACTCCAAATCGTACTTAGTAGTTTGTACGCCACCCCCCCCCCCCCCCCCCCCCCCCCCCCCCCATGCCTGACCACGTTCTATTGAGACGACTGATGGTGTCCTGGAGGATCTCCTCCCAGATCTGGACCAAGGCATCACAACTCCTGGACAGTCTGAGACATCAGATGGACCGAAACATAATGTCCCACCCAGAGGTGTTCTATTGGATTGAGGTCAGGAGAGCGAGTGTGGGGGGGCCAGTCAGTGGTATCAATTCCTTAATCCTCTCGCCACATGAGGCCAGGCATTGTCGTGCACCTCCATGTATATGCCTCCCCAGACCATCACTGACCCACCAGCAAACCGGTCATGCTGAATGATGTTACAGGCAGCATAACGTTCTCCATGGCTTCTCCAGACCCTTTCACGTCTGTTTCATGTGCTCAAGGTGAACTTGCTCTCGTCTGTGAAGAGCACAGGGCGCCAGTGGTGGACCTGCTAATTTTGCTATTCTATGAAAAATGCCAATTGAGCTCCACAATGCTTGGCGGGCAGTAAGCACAGGGCCCACTAGAGGATGTCAGGCCCTCAGGCCACCCTCATGAAGTCTGTTTCTGATTGTTTTGGTCAGATACATTCACACCAGTGGCCTGCCTGCCTGCTGGAGGTCATTTTGTAGGCTCTGGCAGTGCTCATCCTGTTCCTCCTTGCCCAAAGAAGCAGATACTGGTGGGTCCTGCTGATGGGTTAAGGACCTTTTAAGAGGGGCCCTGTCCAGCTCTCCTAGAGTGACTGCCTGTCTCCTGGAATCTCCTCCATGCCCTGGAGACTGTGCTGGGAGACACAGCAAACCTTCTGGCAATGCCACGTATTGATGTGCCATCCTGGAGAAGTTGGACTACCTGAGAGTCAAGGCTGGGGGGCTGTCAAGAGGCAGGGCCTGTTAAAGCCCATTGCAGTACTCCCTGTGTGATTTTGGGCTTAAATAATATCCAAATAAATTGTATTGTATTGAATGTTATCGGGATTCCTCTTCCTTCTCTGGAGGAGAGGCTCTAAAAAAACCTATGCAGGATTATGCAGGAGCCCTCTTATGGATTTGTTATTCTTTTGCCAATCTGGAATAAAAAGTACCGCAGCATCAGAGTCGGATCTGTCAGGTTGTGTTTTATCCCTCAGGCTGTCAAAGCCCTTAACACAATTTGCCCCAAAAACGATCTTCCACCCTACCTTCACAAAGGTTATGCTCAAGTCACTTTGTCTATCATGTCAAAGTCATTGATCTGTGGATCTTTCATTTAAATGTTTCTGTGAATAATTGTGGCTGTTGACTGTATTGGCATATTGCCTATTTAAATAGTATGTTGCATGGTTTTGTTTGTTTGTGCACATTGTCTTGACTTGTTTGCATTATGAGCACACTGTGAGCTCGTATTATCTCTCTGTACATTTGTATGTTGTTGAGATGACAATCAAATTTACTTTGACTTTGAAACAACATAGTCACGACAGGATCATCTGAGGATTTATAGCTCATGTTGATGAGGGGACAGCTCCCTATTACAAGCAGTGAACTCAGGACTGCATGACTGCAGGTTCAAATAATACTCTCTGTTTTATTTTGAGACCCTGAACAAGTAAGTTACTTGACTGACTCAACTTTAACTTTATTATCCCATATAAGGATCCCCTTATATTATATACAGGTGCTGGTCATAAAATTAGAATATCATGACAAAGTTGATTTATTTCAGTATTTCCATTTAAAAAGTGAAACTTGTATATTAGATCCATTCATTACACACAGACTGATGTATTTCAGATGTTTATTTCTTTTAATGTTGATGATTATAACTGACAACTAATGAAAGTCCCAAATTCAGTATCTCGGAAAATTAGAATATCATTTAAGACCAATGCAAAAAAAGGATTTTTAGAAATGTTGGCCAACTGAAAGTTATGAACATGAAAAGTATGAGCATGTACAGCACTCAATATTTAGTTGGGGCTCCTTTGGCCTGGATTACTGCAGCAATGCGGCGTGGCATGGAGTCAATCAGTCTGTGGCACTGCTCAGGTGTTATGAGAGCCCATGTTGCTCTGATAGTGGCCTTCAGCTCTTCTGAATTGTTGGGTCTGGCGTATTGCATCTTCCTCTTCACAATAACCCATAGATTTTCTATGAGGTTAAGGTCAGGCAAGATTGCTGGCCAATCAAGAACAGGGATACCATGGTCCTTAAACCAGGTACTGGTAGCTTTGGCACTGTGTGCAAGTGCCAGGTCCTGTTGGAAAATGAAATCTGCATCTCCATAAAGTTCGTCAGCAGCAAGAAGCATGAAGTGCTCTAAAACTTCTTGGTAGACGGCTATGTTGACCTTGGACCTCAGAAAACACAATGGACCAACACCAGCAGATGACATGGCACCCCAAACCATCACTGACTGTGGAAGCTTTACACTGGACCTCAAGCAACGTGGATTCTGTGCCTCTCCTCTCTTCCTCCAGACTCTGGGACCTTGATTTCCAAAGGAAATGCAAAATTTACTTTCATCAGAGAACATAACTTTGGACCACTCAGCAGCAGTCCATAGGCGAGACGCTTCTGACGCTGCCTCTTGTTCAAGTGTGGCTTGACACAAGGAATGCGACAGCTGAAACCCGTGTCTTGCATACGTCTGTGCGTGGTGGTTCTTGAAGCACTGACTCCAGCTGTAGTCCACTCTTTGTGAATCTCCCCCACATTTTGGAATGGGTTTTGTTTCACAATCCTCTCCAGGGTGTGGTTATCCCTATTGCTTGTCCACTTTTTTCTACCACATCTTGTCCTTCCCTTCGCCTCTCTATTAATGTGCTTGGACACAGAGCTCTGTGAACAGCCAGCCTCTTTAGCAATGACCTTTTGTGTCTTGCCCTCCTTGTGCGAGGTGTCAATGGTCGTCTTTTGGACAACTGTCAAGTCAGCAGTCTTCCCCATGATTGTGTAGCCTACAGAACTCGACTGAGAGACCATTTAAAGGCTTTTGCAGGTGTTTTGAGTTAATTAGCTGATTAGAGTGTGGCACCAGGTGTCTTCAATATTGAACCTTTTCACAATATTCTAATTTTCCGAGATACTGAATTTGGGACTTTCATTAGTTGTCAGTTATAATCATCAACATGAAAAGAAATAAACATTTGATATACATCAGTCTGTGTGTAATGAATGAATCTAATATACAAGTTTCACTTTTTCAATGGAATTACTGAAATAAATCAACTTTGTCATGATATTCTAATTTTATGACCAGCACCTATATAGGAACCTTGAGGGATCCCCTCGAGGTTGCTGGATATCATGGCCGGCCTGTACACTGGTACTGGGAGAGCTGTGCAGAGTGGAGGCAGGATCTCTGTGTTTTTCCCAGTTGATTCTGGGATTCGTCAGTGGCGTGTTCTGCTTCTGCACTGTTCAATGCTTGTATGGACTGGGTGGTGGGCAAGGTTGTGGGGTCCAGTGGCTGTGGGGCATATTTTGGTGAAGAAAGGTTCACGGATCTTGACTTTGCTGATGATGCTGTGATCTTCACGGAGTCAATGGAGGCTCTGATCGGGGCGCTCAAGTGACTGAGTGAGGAGTCTGAGTCTCTTGGCTTGTGAGTGTCCTGGATAAAAACCAAAGAGCCAGGCCTTTAATGATCTCTTGGGCACGGCCATCAGCAGTGTGTCTGTCTGCGGAGAGGTTTGCTTACTTTGGCAGTGACATTCATGTCTCTGGTGACTCTTCCTATGAAGTCAGTAGATGGATTGGGAGAGCATGGGGGGTCATGAGGTCAGTGGAAGGGGGTGTGTGGTGCTCCTGATATCTATGCAAAGGAACGAAGGTCCAAGTCTTTAGAGTCCTGGTGCTTCCTGTCTTGCTATGTGGTTGCAAGACATGGACGCTATCCAGTGACCTGAGACGAAGACTGGACTCCATTGGTACTGTGTCTCTCCAGAAAATCCTTGAGTACCGTTGGTTTGACTTTGTGTCGAATGAGTGGTTGCTCATGGAGTCCCGAATGAGGCACATGACCTGCATTGTGAGGGAGCATCAGTTACGGCACTACAGCCATGTGGCTCGTTTCCCCGAGGGTGATCCGGCTCATAAGATCCTCATTGTTGGGGACCCGAGTGGCTGGACCAGACCAAGGGGTCGCCCACATAACACCTGGCTGTGACAGATAGAGGGTCATTTTTGGAGGGTGGGACTGGACCACGTGTCTGCCTGGGGGGCTGCAAACCGGGATCTGGAGTTGTTTCATTGTGTAGTGGGTGTGGCAACGCACTGTACCAGTGCATGCTTCCCAACTTGACTTGACTTGATATAAGGAAATTCATTTGGTTTGAGCATCAACAATAAACATACATAGACACCGGATTTAAATATAAAAAGGCAAGCAAGGAGAAAGATGGTATAAGGAACCACATATATATAAACATCAAAAAGGTTTGAGGCAGGAACCCATGTATTATGCCCTGGCTGCAAAAGGTTTAAATTCTGAGGAGTTGTGTCTGATTCAAAGTCCAAAACAGAACTGACGACATGTGGCAAAGAAGGCGGCTTTAAAGGTCCGGACCAGAAGTGATGTCGTCATGACAGGAAGTGACACTCTGGTTGGTGTCGGAACCAGAAGTGACGTCATCAAAAGCGCCGGAACCAGAAGTGATATCATCACGGGCGCCGAGACCGGAAGTGATGTCATCACAGGCACCGGGACCGGAAGTGACATCATCACGGGCGCCAGGACCCTGTGGGATTTCCCATGAATGGTCTGCAGAGGATTGAGAGAAAGAGTCAGTGCACCTCGCCACCCCCTGGTCAGGCATGGAATTGTCACTTTTCGGACCCCTTTAGCTGCCTCCCATGCGCATGTGTGTGACAATATATACAGTACTGGGGGGTTCCCCCCTGCTTGCTTTGCTCGACAACCCCCCCCAGGCCTGCACTACGCGCCAGCCTCTTTGCATCTCTCTGCCACTCGTGTTGTGAACAGGGAGGCTGAACGCACCCCAAGGAGACAAAATCGCTCCTCCAAAACCCCCTCTTTAACAGTGATAGTATTTTAAACAGTATTTTTACCTCCTCTTTCCTCGATCATCTGCTGGCTTGCTGCTGCTGCTGTGTCATGTCATCTGTATCTCACGTGGCACTTCGAACGTTTAAAAGCATGTACAGCAGCTGTCCTACTCTTTGTATTTTATTTCCGGCCCTGGGTGTGGTTAAATCTCTTGGCACAAAGTCTTGTGTCGCTGGATGTTAGTTCTTCATATTTTTTAGTTTATAACTTAAAAACGGAATATTAAAGTTCGATAAATCCTGAAAAGAATGATATCAAACATATATGTGTAGGTTTTAAAATAAACCCGTGACATAAAATCGTTGCACTTTTAGGCTCAGGATTTTATATATAGAGAGTAGATTAAACATATATACATACTTAGGCAAATATGTATTAAAAAACTTTACATCCATTTATATCGTTGCTTATATGAATTTGCCATGTCAGTGATGGACGTGTATTCAAGTTACTTATTCTCATTAAACAGCCTAATTGCTGAGGGTACAAATTATCTCTAACTTTTCGTAATATTTTATTTGACATTGTAAGAATCTGTTTAATGCCATAGAGCTAAAATGAAACATACTACGTAATGAATACATGGGATCGTTGAGCATTTAATGGATCAACAGTTCCTCATGTTGTTACACTGATTTTTAGTCAACCGCAATGACCCTACTTGCTGCTTGAATCAGTCGCTGGAGTCTGACTTGTTTAATTTTGATTTATTCGAACAATTGTTTTGTCATTTTGCTCCCAGGTAAACTACTATATAATGTGAAAGTTGGCTGAGTGATGTAGATCCACGGTTTTCAAACTGTGGTACTCGTACCACTGGTGGTACTTCAAGTCATGCCAAGTGGTACTCGTGTGGTTCTTGATTTTCCACAAATCGATGTTGCTAGAATACCAATATGTTGCATATTATCATATATAGTATAAGCATACTACTGTAAATGCGTGGAAGACTCCAAGCCGGCTTTTATTAGCACGGGCACCCATTTCCTTAATTAGTTTAATATCACTTTAACGTCATAATTATAGTGAATATAGTGACTTTTTCTTCAAAACAACACGGGTGTAAATTAACGATTCATTGACAGTGGTACTTCAGTTTACTGGTCCTCGTGGAGTGGTACTTGTTCAAAAAAGTTTGAAAACCATGGATGTAGATTAGCCTGTGAAAAGAGAATTTAAATTCCTGCAAGTGTGAACACATTAGTATTTAGATAACAATAAGAAACTATCCATCCATCCATCCATCAATTATCCAACCCGCTATATCCTAACTACAGGGTCACAGGGGTCTGCTGGAGCCAATCCTAGCCAACACAGGGCGCAAGGCAGGAAACAAACCCCGGGCAGGGCGCCAGCCCACCGCAGTAAGAAACTACAACAATGGTAATAATAAGAAAAAAATGATTAAGAAAATAATATCAGAATTACAAAAAGAAAAATGCTGGAGCAATAAATTCACTACAGCTGGGAAGGAAGGAAGAAAGATGTGATGAGAAGGAGGTCTTTAAATGCCAGAGGGCTATAAACCAGTTATACTGTTGCAAGCTTTTATTTCAGGAAACTGGGGCAGGGTTCCAAAACACTCCCTTGTTCACTCGTCCTCATCCCTTGCAAAGCCGAACTCAGAGGCAGAGGTGTGGCGTGGTTGTCATTTTAAGGGCCCTGCCTTTATCTTAAAAGGAAAAGTTGAGGCAACTCCATGCCCCTCAAATGCATTTCACGTCCAGATGAAATGCGTGGAATATGTTTATGATTTTTTATGACCCCAGTATTTAACATTCTAATAGTACAAAGCCTACTGTGCCCAATACTACATTGATCAGAGGCAGAACCATCTGCATGGCATAGATATCCTTAACAGAGCATACCCAAAAACACAACCAATTTAAGACATGTCAGTTGCTGTCGGCATTTATGGATAAATACATAATAAGAAGAATCAAATATTACTGCAATACAAATAAAAAAAAAGTAAATAGAATATTCCTGTTGTAAAAGTACTACTTCCATTTCCCCTAACTGGTTTTCCTGTGCTTCATTGCATGGTGCCAGAATCTATGCCAGCCACAGTAACAGCAAAGTAGAAGCCAATGCTGAAAAGGACGTCACCTATCAGAGGGCCCACCTACACACACCCACACTCACTCACACTAAGCCAATTTGGAGTGGTTAATCAACTGAACAGCATGTGCAAAGAATATGGGAGGATGCGGTAGCAAAGGAAGAACTGACATACCAAAGACACCTTAACCGCCAGTGATGATGGTGTTGTGGGGAAGAAAGGTTAACCTCCGCACAGGGGCAAAGAGGCGCACCTGACAGCATAGAGTGAAAGGGAAAAACAAACCCTGAACATCAGCCCATCACAAGACACAGTCTCCCTCACTCACTGACTCACTAATTACCCTGATGTGGGGGTCTCGTGAAAATGCAAGCTTCACAAACACAAAGCCTCAGCTAGAGTTCGGATCCAGGATTTATGAGCTACAAGGCAATAGTGCTGACCACTGTGTCACTGAAGAAGAAAACTGAAGATGAATTTGCTTAATTCTAAAAATGGTGTGAAGAAAATGAGCAGAAATATTATCTTCAACACACGACGATAGACAAATGATAGAAATAATTTACAGCATTGATCTCAGATTATTTATATTATTTATAGTCTGTAGATTAATCTCAGATTATTTATATTATTTATATTCTGTAGTTATCATAAAACATAAAAACACAGGTGGCGCAGTGGTAGTGCTTCTGCTTTGCAGAAAGGAGACTGCGGAAGATTGTGGGTTCGCTTCCCGGTTCCTCCCTGTGTGGATAGCGCTTTGAGTACTGAGAAAAGCGCTATATAAATGTAATGAATTATTATTATTATTATAATAAAGTTTCCATATTCTTTTTTTTTTAAAAATAGATTGGCACAGGGAACCAAAGTTATTCAAGACCAAGGAGTAAAAAGTATGAAACAACCAATGATTGTTTCACTATTCAGAAGCAGGGAACACTCCTGCACTCACCCACTTACAACAGGCCAGTCAACCAAATAGCAAACCTCGGTACCCTGGGAGAGACCTAAACCAACAAACAAAAAGCATGAAAACCTCATCCAGAAAGGACCCCACCCAGGAATCAAACCAACATTCAGGTGTGGTGAGACAGTAAAGTTATCTGCTCCACCTTTGTGCCACACAGTAGTGACTAATTAATGTGCTGTTAGCATGTATTTCCATACAGGGTCACATGAGCTTGCGCCATGACAGGAACCAATGACAGACAGGGCAAATCTATTTGAGATAAAAATAATCCATCCATCCATTATCCAACCCGCTATATCCTAACTACAGGGTCACAGGGGTCTGCCGGAGCCAATCCCAGCCAACACAGGGCACAAGGCAGGAAACAAACCACGGGCAGGGCGCCAGACTACTGCAGGGCAGCTAATAATAATAATAAAGAAGAAGAAGAAGGAGGAGGAGAAATGGATAGTTCTTCTTCTGAAAAAGAAGAAGAAGGAGGAGGAATGGACAGTTCTTCTTTTTCTTCTTCTTCTGAAGAAGGAGGAATGGACAGTTCTTCTTCTTCTTCCGAAGAAGAAGAAGAAAGAGGAATGGACAGTTCTTCTAAGAAGAAGAAGAAGAAGAAGGAATGGACAGTTCTTCTTCTGAAGAAGAAGAAGAAGGAGGAGGAATGGACAGTTCTTCTGAAGAAGAAGAAGGAGGAGGAATGGACAGTTCTTCTTCTGAAGAAGAAGGAGGAATGGACAGTTTTTCTTCTTCTTTTTCTGAAGAAGAAGAAGAAGGAGGAATGGACAGTTCTTCTAAGAAGAAGAAGGAAGAGGAGGAATGGACAGTTCTTCTTCTGAAGAAGAAGGAAGAGGAGGAATGGACAGTTCTTCTTCTGAAGAAGAAGAAGAAGGAAGAGGAATGGACAGTTTTTCTTCTGAAGAAGAAGAAGAAGAAGGAGGAATGGACAGTTCTTCTGAGATCTCAACACACCAATAGTCTACAAAACATCATCCATGGTATGGCTGCACCGTTCCAGTCACAAAGAAGAAACAAAAGAGTCTGATTATTGTAGCCCTTGACCAGGACCTCAACCCCAGGCACCACCAGAAGGACATCTTTAAGGACAGTCAGCATCAAGCAGTATGTGCAACAAAGCAGTGGAGAACACGTGTCTTGGCTGTACAGTATTCACAGACACAGGAAGTTGACCAGCTACATTCACTGGGTCCTGTGCAAGCATTTTGGAGTGCAAGTTTCCTGACAAGTATTATGAGTACATCTCAGACAAGGCAGTCAGTGTCAACAACACCACCACCATCATGTAGGATGTGCCATAGTTACTGAACAGGCAACAGTAGGCCGCCATCCTGATATGGTGAGGCACACTGAGAAGGAGAGAAGATTTCTGCTGCTCAGTACAGCCATTCCAGATGACAAGAACATCTTGCTGAAAGTGACAGAGAAGCACCTCAAGTACAAGATCAGCAGTATGTGGAAGATAAGAGCAGTGCCAGTAATAATGGACACTCAAGAAAGGTTTAAACAACTTTATTTGAATATTCTCAAGCCACAAACCAGCTAGTAAAGCACAGAAGATTGCACCCTTGGACACGGCAAACATCCTCAGGAAAGAGCTTTGGTGAATCGCTTTGATCAGTTGTTCATGACTAGATTCACCGAAAACTGGCAAAAACAGGCAAAGTGATGAAAAATTTCAACATAATAATAATAATAATAATATTTCTGTCAGCATGTTCAATACATTGTTTCTGGGTCATTCCACTTTATTGCACATCACATTTTTGTGGATTGGAATGTTTTAATTTCTTTGACTGTGTTGTTTTATTAATACCAATGTCTGGTCTAAATTTCATGTGCATAGCTGCATTGAAAATATGTGTAATGGGGAAAAGGTTGATGTCCCGAACACTTTATACATTCTACTATACTATTATTAGTGCTGTACTGTGTCGCAAGAGGCTGGGGGACAGACCCGGCCGGGACGCCTGGAAGGACCGGGAGGTGGTGTAGTCGTCCTCCAGGCCACGAGGGAGCTGGAGTTGGGAGTGGGAGTAGGACGAAGCTCCTGTGGAGAGAGGAAAGGCGGCCCACGGACAGAGAGAGAGAAGCCCGGAGGAAAGGTGTGTTGTGCGGGACTGTGTATTGTGCAGAGAGAGAAAAATAAACGTGTGTGTTTTATAAGGATGCGGTGTCTGTCTGATGGTGTCCGGGCATGTCTCACAACTGTTATTTTATTATTATTACTGTTCTACTATTCTATTCTTTTTTATTATTCTATTTACATTTATACACTACTGTATAACAGTAGGCGGCACAGTGGGTAGCGCTGCTGCCTCGCAGTTAGGAGATCTGGGGACCTGGGTTCGCTTCCCGGGTCCTCCCTGCGTGGAGTTTGCATGTTCTCCCCGTGTCTGCGTGGGTTTCCTCCGGTCGCTCCGGTTTCCTCCCACAGTCCAAAGACATGCAGGTTAGGTGGATTGGCGATTCTAAATTGGCCCTAGTGTGTGCTTGGTGTGTGGGTGTGTTTGTGTGTGTCCTGCGGTGGGTTGGCACCCTGCCCAGGATTGGTTCCCTGCCTTGTGCCCTGTGTTGGCTGGGATTGGCTCCAGCAGACCCCCGTGACCCTATGTTCGGATTCAGCGGGTTGGAAAATGGATGGATGGATGGTTGGATGTATAACAGTAAAGATAATATAAATCCATCCATTATCCAACCCGTCTATATCCTAACACAGGGTCACGGGGGTCTCCATCCATCCCATCCATTATTCAACCCGCTGAATCCGAACACAGGGTCACGGGGGTCTGCTGGAGCCAATCCCAGCCAACACAGGGCAGGGCGCCAGCCCACCGCAGGGTACACACCCACACACCAAGCACACAGTAGGGACAATTTAGGATCGCCAATGCACCTAACCTGCATGTCTGAGGAAACCCACGTAGACACAGGGAGAACATGCAAACTCCATGCAGGCAGCAGCGCTACCCACTGCGCCACCGTGCTGCCCATATTATTATTACTAAAATATTTCACAAATTGACAAAAAATGTAAAACATAGTGAATAATAATAGAAAAAAACAAAACTTTGAAAACAGGCAATAAAAATAAAAAAAATTGTGAATTTCCCCATGGATATTAATAAAAATTATCTAATCTAATTCAAAATATGAAGACAGTCAGACTGCTAGCTTGATTGGGTGGTAATTTGCTCCCAGGCACAGCAAACCTAAAAACCTCACCTTGCCAAAAGTGTACTATTCACCCAGTCGTCTGTCTTTGGCACTGAGACAGGCTGCAATGAGGAGAGGCAGCCCAGTTGCTAAAGGGGGAGGTGTGACTGTGTGGGATGTCCTGATAAACAGCCCAGTTTAAAAAAAATATATAAAAAAGAGCAGAGAGCAAATAATAAAGTAACAGAATAAATAATGCAGGTGACTGAGCTTCAGAAATGGGATGGCTCCTTCACTGTGCACCCACGCCCTGTCATGTAAAGAGTCTGACAGGACAGCCTGGCTACTGCTGAGACCAGAGACTCAGAGGAGAATCAGAGGAGTTTTTGTTATGGCTTTGCAATGCATGACCACATAAAACACAAAGAGGAGATTTACAATCACTGGCTTTTAAAAAACTAAAATTGTCTGCTGTGTTGGATTATCTATTTTCACCTTTGCCCCCTAATATTGTTATTATCAGGGTAAACATTTAAATGATGCTTATATTTCCTTATCTGTGACCTTAGCTGATAATGTCCCTGATGGTGGCTGTTGCAGTTATAGGCATATATGACTTATCGTCATGTATTCATTACTTATTGCTCATACAGACATCACATACAGTTAGGTCCATAAATATTTGGACAGAGACAACTTTTTTCTAATTTTGGTTCTGTACATTACCACAATGAATTTTAAATGAAACAACTCCGATGGAGTTGAAGTGCAGACATTCAGCTTTAATTCAGTGGGGTGAACAAAACGATTACATAAAAATGTGAGGCAACTAAAGCATTTTGTAACACAAGTGAAGTTTTAGTGACGCAGTATTAGTTGTATGAAATTAAATCAAATGTGGATAACTGGCTGTGCACAAATGTGGGTCCCCTTGTCATTGTGCTGATTTGAATGCCTGTCACTGCTCAATGCTGATTACTTGTAACACCAAATTGGTTGGATGAGCTCGTTACGCCTTCATAGACAGGTGTGTCCCATCATGAGATATAAAGGTATTTAAGGTGGTCAATTACAAGTTGTGCTTCCTTCCCTTTGTCTCTCCTCTGAAGAGTGACAGCATGGGATCCTCAAAGCAACTCTCCAAAGATCTGAAAACAAAGATTGTTCAGTCTCCTGGTTTAGGGGAAGGCTACAAAAAGCTATCTCAGAAGTTTAAACTGTCAGTTTCAACTGTAAGGAATGGAGTCAGGAAATGGAAGGCCACAGGCACAGTTGCTGTTAAACCCAGCAGGTCAGGCAGGCCAAGAAAAAATACAGGAGTAGCATATGTGCAGGATTGTGAGAATGGTGACAGACAACCCACAGATCACCTCCAAAGACCTGCAAGAACATCTTGCTGCAGATGGTGTATCTGTACATCGTTCTTCAATTCAGCGCAATTTGCACAAAGAACATCTGTATGGCAGGGTGATGAGAAAGAAGCCCTTTCTGCACTCACGCCACAAACAGAGTCGCTTGTTGTATGCCAATGCTCATGTAGACAAGCCAGATTCATTTTGGAACAAAGTGCTTTGGACTGCTGAAACAAAAATGGAGTTATTTGGTCAGAACAAAATGTGCTTTGCATGGCGGAAGAAGAACATCACGTTCCAAGAAAAACACCTGCTACCTACTGTCAAACCTGGCGGAGGTTCCATCATGCTGTGGGGCTGTATGGCTAGTTCAGGGACTGGGGCCCTTGTTAAAGTCGAGAGTCGGATGAATTCAACCCAATATCAACAAATTCTTCAGGATAATGTTCAAGCATTAGTCACAAAGTTGAAGTTACGCAGGGTTTGGATATTCCAACAAGACAATGACCCAAAACACAGTTGGAAATCTACAAAGGCATTCATGCAGAGGGAGAAGTACAATGTTCTGGAATGGCCGTCACAGTCCCCTGACTTGAATATCATCGAAAATCAATGGGATGATTTGAAGCAGGCTGTTCATGCTCGGCAGCCATCAAATTGAACTGAACTGGAGAGATTTTGTATGAAGAATGGTCAACAATACCTCCATCCAGAATCAGACACTCATCAGAGGCTATAGGAGGACAGCGTCTAGAGGCTGTTAGATTTACAAAAGGAGGCTCAACTAAGTATTGATGTCATATCTCTGTTGGGGTGCCCACATTTATACACCTATCTAATTTTGTTATGATCCATATTGCATATTTTCTGTCAATCCGATAAACTTAATGTCACTGCTGAAATCCTACTGTTTCCATAAGGCATGTCAAATATTAAAAGGAAGTCGCTACTTTGAAAGCTCAGCCAATGAGAAACAAAAATCCAAAGAATTAAGAGGGGTTCCCAAACTTTTTCATATGACTGTATGTCTTGTGGGGCGGCATGGTGGCGCAGTGGTAGCGCTGCTGCCTCGCAGTTAGGAGACCTGGGTTCACTTCCCGGGTCCTCCCTGCGTGGAGTTTGCATGTTCTCCCCGTGTCTGCGTGGGTTTCCTCCGGGCACTCCAGTTTCCTCCCACAGTCCAAAGACATGCAGGTTAGGTGGATTGGCGATTCTAAATTGGCCCTAGTTTGTGTGTGTCCTGCAGTAGGTTGGCACCCTGCCCGGGATTGGTTCCTGCCTTGTGCCCTGTGTTGGCTGGGATGGGCTCCAGCAGACCCCCGTGACCCTGTATTCGGATTCAGCGGGTTGGAAAATGGATGGATGGTTGGATGTATGTCTTGTTGGTTACTAGAATTTCGGAGCACGTTGCACAAAGCAAGATGAGCTGTTCTGCAATCCTGTGCACTTTCTTATATTTGGCGATTTGATGTGCAACGAGATGCCCCGAGTGCCTGCTGGCTTGTCATACAAACATGCTAGAATGTTTTTTTGTGAAGCCTCAAGATTTTCATTTCTTCATTTAAAAAAAAACAAACATTTACTTCTGTAAATTTAACTTGCTTTGATTTCAAATGGGCGGCACGGTGGCGCAGTGGGTAGCGCTGCTGCCTCGCAGTTGGGAGACCTGGGGACCTTGGTTCGCTTCCCGGGTCCTCCCTGTGTGGAGTTTGCATGTTCTCCCCGTGTCTGTGTGGGTTTCCTCCGGGCGCTCCGGTTTCCTCCCACAGTCCAAAGACATGCAGGTTAGGTGGATTGGCGATTCTAACTTGGCCCTAGTGTGTGCTTGGTGTGTGGGTGTGTTTGTGTGTGTCCTGCAGTGGGTTGGCACCCTGCCCGGGATTGGTTCCTGCCTTGTGCCCTGTGTTGGCTGGGATTGGCTCCAGCAGACCCCCCGTGACCCTGTGTTCGGATTCAGCGGGTTGGAAAATGGATGGATGGATGGATGATTTCAAATGCCCTTATCACTGAAGACTTCATTTGATTTCCTTTGGTAGTACCACACCACACATAACACACAATGGCCGTTACACACTTCATGGTAAAAGGTAAATGTGTACTTTAGAAAATTTAAGTTTTAGCTTTGCTTTTTGGTTCTGGTTTTTGGGATGAGTTGAGAGCAGGTGATCCTACAGGGCATTTCTCCACGTTCATTGGCTTTCTTAATACAATGTGGTCAGGTGTATATACTGTAGATTGTATTTCAACTTCCCCAGTATGCAGGAGCAAAATGTCTCTTAGAACTGAAGTCTGCTATCAGAAGCGCCATCAAAGATGAAATTATTATTTTTTTTTAACTTGAGCTGACAACCACTCTAGGAACCAATATCCCTGGCAACCCACGAGTTGAGAAACACTGCCATAGAAGATTCAGAAATAAGGCTGCATGTAGCTGCTGCATCAGACCTTGAGTGCATCTTCAAAAAAACAAGCCTTTTTATTTTTAGCTTGAATTCTTAATTATCAAACCTAACCCAGCCACAGGGGATGCACAAACCAGTGTGTTTCTTCATGCCGGTCCCAAGCCTGGATAAATGGGGAGGGTTACATCAATATGCGGACAAATTATTTTAGATGATCCGCTGTGGCAACCCCTAATGGGAGCAACTGAAAGAAGAAGAAGAATACTGAATTATCAAACCTATTCAGATCAGGATCATGGAAGTCAGATTCTACGCTAGTAGCATGCAAGGGAGAAGCTTAACTTGGGCAGGTAAGAAGGTAGGTGTCACTCTTTTGCAGGGCTCCTTTGCTCATAATGGGACAATTTTCGAGGTGCCAGTTAACTTAATTGCCCTTAAGGGTATAGAAAGAAAAATGGTGTACCCAGTGTGTGCTGAGTGTTATGTTTCTGCCTGGGAACATGTTTATCTTACAAAATTTGTGTCTTTTTTTAAAAAAATAATAATCAAAAAAGCTATATACACAGGAGAACTCACAACCACCATAAGCACATCCAATGAACTTCAAGGGACTTTGGATTTTCTTCAGCTTTTATATGACAAGGAAAGACCCCTGCAGTGATGGGCAGGTGGCCCTGCCTCTTGTAGAACATTAGAATTTCCAGAATCCGGAGTTTCTTCAGAACCATGACACTGTTAAAGTCATTAGAACATTAGAACGAGAACAGGCCATTCAGCCCAACAAAGCTCGCCAGTCCTCTCCACTTATTTCTTCCAAAAAAGCATCAAGTCGAGTTTTGAAAGTCCTTGAAGTCTTACTGTCAACCACACTACTTGGTCGCTTATTCCAAGTTTCTATCATTCTTTGTGTAAAGAAAAACTTCCTAATGTTTGTGTGAAATTTCCTCTTCACAAGTTTCTAACTGTGTCCCCATGTTCTTGATGAACTCATTTTAAAATAACAGTCTCGATCCACTGCACTAATTCCCTTCATAATTCTAAACACTTCAATCAGGTCACCTCTTAATCTTCTTTTCTTAAACTGTAAAGGCTCAGATCTTTTAATCTTTCCTCATAACTCATCCCCTGTAGTCCTGAATCAGCCTAGTCGCTCTTCTCTGGACCTTCTCTAGTGCTGCTATGTCCTTTTTGTAGCCTGGAGACCCAATCTGCACACAGGACTCCAGATGAGGCCTCACCAGTGTGTTATAAAGGTTGAGCAGAACCTCCTGTGACTTGTACTCCACACATCAAGGCGCTATATAACCAGACATTCTGTTAGCCTTCATAATGGCTTCTGAACACTGTTGGAAAGTCGATAGCTTAGAGTCCTCTATGACTCCTAAATTCTTGTCATAAGGTGTACTCTCAATTTTCTGACCAACAATTGTGTATTCAACCACCCATAAAACACGAGAAATATAACAGAATACAGTAATTCCTCACTACTTCGCGGTTCACTTTTCGCGGATTCACGACTTTGCGGATTTTATATGTAAGCATATCTAAATATATAACGCGGATTTTTCGCTGCTTCCTGCGGACAATGGGTCTTTTTACTTCTGGTATTTGCTTCGTCAGTTGGTTTGCCCAGTTGATTTCATACAAGAGATGCTATTGGCGGATGGCTGAGAAGCTACCCAATCAGAGCACGCAGTTAAGTTCCTGTGTGCTGCTGATTGGCTCAGCGATGGAGTGCTGCATTAACCAGGAAGTCTCATCTCACTCATTCAGCATTAACGTGCTCTTGCTACTGCATTCAGGGGATTATCACCTTCATCGTCATCATTTTTACTGCGCAGCATATTCATCACCATCATCACGTCATATATAGCTACGTGTACTTCGCTATACAGTAAGTGTAAACTTATCTACCGATTTCATATTGCTTAGCAGTTGTCCCTGTTATTAACAGAGTAAAGGGTGGGTTGTAAACAATACAGGGAGGGTTTAAAAACGTCCAAATACACGTTAAATGATTAAATAAATATAGTGTCCCTACTTCGCGGAAATTCAGTTATCGCGGTCGGCCTTGGAACCTATCTCCCGCGATAAGTGAGGGATTACTGTACACATTGACATATAGAAACTAACACTGGTCTAGAAAAAATATTTTTTGTTTGCTTCTGGGAACTTCAGAGAAGCTCTTTATTAAGTTTTTTACACTCATTTCATATATGAAGTCAGAATTAAGCTGCACGTCAGGTTTTTGAAATACACATCATTGATGTTTTGACACTTTTGAATGTCAATATAATATATCAACACGATATCTGGAGTTTGGTCAGTGTCCCACCAAAATTGTTTTATTGTGTTTATTCTGAAAACAAACCAGAAGACGATACCAGAGACACGTTAAAGCATATTTATGTTTAATGTAAGTGAGGTCAGCGTGCCCAAAAATGTTGGAGGCCCTTGCTTTTGCGCTTGTACTGCACATCCGTCTCCCTTTGTATGAACCAACAGTAGTCACCCATCATGCTTGGAGTGAATTTTCCCCGATATCAGTTTTCCATCACCTTTATATCATGATGAAATCTTTCCCCATACTCATCTCTGACATCGCTTAGATTTGGTGGAAAAAAGTCGAGATGAGAGTGTAAAAAATGACATCTTCAGTGACATTCTGGCTCCCGTAAGCTGATACACTTTCAGCATACAATACGATACAAAAAAAAAAAAACAGTACAACTTGGAGTCCTGCCACATGCAAAAGTTCGCTGGCGACACTGCTATCGTGGGCTGCATCAGAAGTGGGCAGGAGGAGGAGTATAGGAACCTAATCAAGGACTTTGTTAAATGGTGCGACTCAAACCACCTACAAAACCAAAGAGCTGGTGGTGGATTTGAGGAGGACCAGGCCCCTCATGGACCCCGTGATCATCAGAGATGACTGTGTGCAGAGGGTGCAGACCTATAAATACCTGGGAGTGCAGCTGGATGATAAATTGGACTGGACTGCCAATACTGATGTTCTGTGCAAGAGAGGACAGAGCCGCCTGTACTTCCTTAGAAGGCTGGCGTCCTTCAACATCTGCAATAAGATGCTGCAGATGTTCTATCAGACGGTTGTGGCGAGCGCCCTCTTCTACAAGGTGGTGTGCTGGGGAGGCAGCATAAAGAAGAGGGACACCTCACGACTGGACAACTGGTGAGGAAGGCAGGCTCTATTGTAGGCACGGAGCTGGACAGTTTGACATCTGTGGCGGAGCGACGGGCGCTGAGCAGACTCCTTGTCAATCATGGAGAATCCACTGCATCCACTGAACAGGATCATCTCCAGACAGAGGAGCAGCTTCTGCGACAGACTGCTGTCACCGTCCTGCTCCACTGACAGACTGAGGAGATCGTTCCTCCACCACACTATGCGACTCTTCAATTCCACCCGGGGGGGTAAACGTTAACAATACAAAGTTACTGTCTGTTATACCTGCCTTGCACTCTCCACCTTGCACTTTTTAACTTGCACTGCATTTTTATCACTCTTTAATTAATATTGTTTTTATCAGTATGCTGCTGCTGGAGTAGGTGAATTTCCCCTTGGGTATTAATAAAGTATCTATCTATCTATCTATCTATTATATAGTGCCTTTCATATCTATCTATTATATAGTGCCTTTCATATCTATCTATCTATTTTATAGTGCCTTTCCTATCTATATATCTATCTATTTTATAGTGCCTTTCCTATCTATCTATCTATTATATAGTGCCTTTCATATTTATCTATCTATCTATTATATAGTGCCTTTCATATTTATCTATTATATAGTGCCTTTCATATCTATCTATGTATTATATAGTATCATTCACGTCTATCTATCTATCTATAATATAGTGCCTTTCATATCTATCTATTTTATAGTGCCTTTCCTATCTATATATCTATCTATCTATTTTATAGTGCCTTTCCTATCTATCTATCTATTATATAGTGCCTTTCATATTTATCTATCTATCTATTATATAGTGCCTTTCATATTTATCTATTATATAGTGCCTTTCATATCTGTCTATGTATTATATAGTATCATTCATATCTATCTATCTATCTATCTATCTATCTATTATATAGTGCCTTTCATATCTATCTATCTAGCATATTTTCCACAAGCTCAGTATAATTCTCTGCTCTGTGACTGTCAAGAAAATTCCGGACAAGTTGCACGAATGAGGGTGCTGATTCATTGGGCTTCAGTTTCCTTTTGAACTCATCGTCAAGCATCAGTTCACAGATTTCAGGGCCTACAAAAACACCTCCCTTAATTTTGGCTTCACTTTTCTCAAGACCAGACTTATGTCTTAAATGCTGAAACGCATCACCTTTACTGTCCAGTCACCCTACTTGTCCAAGACCTGGAACATCATAACTAAAAAATGGGACATGCTGGACGAAAACGGTTTTCAGATTTGGAGTCAGTAAGTGAAATTTGTTAAAATACAGGTGAACGAATCCCAGTAGCAAAATGCTTGTTGACCAGTGTAATTAATCAAAATGTAACATAAACAATCAACAAAATAAATATAAATGAGATTTGTGAACCCAAGCCAGGGGGGGACCCAGGCTGAAACACGACACTGTCATAAATGAGTGGCTACAAATTTGTGATACGTTGTGTTGCAGCCCACCTGTCCCATCTTCAAATCACTGTGCAGCTTAGCACCTTTATCACTTTATAACATAAAAGATTGCCAGTGTGTGTGTGTGTCGGCGTGTATAGGTGTGACTTTCAAATTCTAGCCTCATTCTGTGTTTTATTTCATGCTAACCAGCAGCACAGCGTGAAGTCACTCTTTTCCCATCTAGTGAAATGAAAAACTGCAAATTTTATGTAAGCAGTAGAGGAAGAATAATAAGCAAACACACACACAATAACAGGAGGGGATCTACTGTATGCCAAAGCAATGTTCTTATGCTTTTGGAGCTTGAGGTATATTTACTTTAATTTAAACAATTTGTTGTAACTAATTTTTACAATGGTACTTAAAAAAAACATTAAAAATGCCCTTTTAAATGCAGATCATTTAGCGACTGCTAATTCTGTAATCTCTCTTGTCCACTTGACAATCCTATCGAATGTTTATGGGTTCTTTTGTAAAGAATATTCCATGAAGGGCGGCACTGTAACGCAGTGGTAGTGCTGCTGCCTCGCAGTAAGGAGACCCCGGTTCACTTCCCGGGTCCTCCCTGCGTGGTGTTTGCATGTTCTCCCCGTGTCTGTGTGGGTTTCCTCCCACAGTCCAAAGACATGCAGGTTTAGGTGGTTTGTCCATTCTAAATTGTCCCTATTGTGTGTGTGCTTGGTGTGTGTGTGTGTGTGTGTGTGCCCTGCGGTGGGTTGGTCCCTGCCTTGCGCCCTGTGTTGACTGGATTTGGCTCCAGCAGACCACCCCCCCCCCCATGACCCTGTAGTTAGGATTCAGCAGGTTGGAAGATGGATGGATGGATATTCCAGAAAGGACAACTCGAACTCAGCCAATTAAATGTCAGTTATTCAAAGTCAGAGAAGCCCTTTTCACCTCACTTTGCATTTGCTGCCCTCCCTTACTCCGGCCATATCACTGCAGCTGTCAGTGAGGCCACAGAGATTTCCACCCATGTAAAGCGTGAAGCACTCTTTGAACGGTGAAAAGGGCTTTTGAATTCATATTTGCAGATTGTTACACATACCGGTCTAGATTATCCAGTTTCAAACCTGCTAATACACTTCAGGGCTTCGAAAACCTATCCCAATATTAACAGATTCAGCTCCTCACAAGTCACACACTCAACCACTCCCTATCAAGGCCAATAAACATAACCTCAATTTTTGGAATGAAAAAGGAAAACTGAAGTATAGGGAGATACTCCATGGAGATAGGGGGGCAATATACAAACTCTACATGGAGAGTGACGAGGCCTTCCCATACAATGTGGACTGCACAGCAGAGTAAAGGTTCACAACAAAAAGTGTGTCTTCAGGCTTCTGTATTGCTGGAATGATTTCGGAGAACATTAGAAAAACTGTGAAGCCGAGTCAAGTGGCTTTACTGTCACACTATCAACATACACTTCAACATACAGTGGGACGCTCCCTCGGGACCGTGAGCAGTGCGACATATAAATAAATACAGGACAAGTATCTTCTTATATAATGCGCTACCGTGGCTGTCCGTTTGTCTGTCCAGGATTTTAACTCACTTGTAGCTCGCAAACTGTTTGGCCTATTGACCTGAAATTTGGTCCACATATACTACGTGACGTCTGCTATCCGCTTTCGGGGTGATGTTTGACTTCCAAGGCTATTCCTCCATTTAGTTTATTTTATTGTAGAATAATAATAATAGGGCGGCACGGTGGCGCAGTGGGTAGCGCTGCTGCCTCGCAGTTGGGTGATCTGGGGACCTGGGTTCGCTTCCCGGGTCCTCCCTGCGTGGAGTTTGCATGTTCTCCCCATGTCTGCGTGGGTTTCCTCCGGGTGCTACGGTTTCCACCCACAGTCCAAAGACATGCAGGTTAGGTGGACTGGCGATTCTAAATTGGCCCCAGTGTGTGCTTGGTGTGTGTTTGTGTGTGTCTGCTGGTGGGTTGGCACCCTGCCCTGGAATGTTTCCTGCCTTGTGCCCTGTGTTGGCTGGGATTGGCTCCAGCAGACCCCCGTGACCCTGTGTTCGGATTCAGCGGGTTGGAAAATGGATGGATGGATGGATGGATAGTTATGAAAGGCACTATATGATAGATAGATAGATAGATAGATAGATAGATAGATAGATAGATAGATAGATAGATAGATAGATAGATAGATAGATAGATGTGAAAGATAGATAGATAGATAGATGGATGTGAAAGGCACTATATGATAGATAGAAAGATAGATAGATAGATAGATAGATAGATAGATAGATAGATAGATAGATAGATAGATAGATAGATAGATAGATAGATGTGAAAGACACTATATCATAGATAGATGGTTGTGAAAGGCACTATATGATAGATAGATTTGAAAGACACCATATCATAGATAGATAGATAGATAGATAGATAGATAGATAGATAGATAGATAGATAGATAGATAGATAGATAGATAGATAGATGTGTGTAAGACACTCTATAATAAATATACAATGCCATGGCAGCGTGAGGAAAATTATAAGTAAATTCACTCTTATGAGAATAAATGCCAAGAGTTCTACTAACATTTCACAGCTTCAAAACAAAAGCGCAGGAGCTAATTTAGAACTTTACAACATCTCATATGCATCATTTCTAAACATGATGTATGCTAATGGCCCTGGGCATTTTAATAAATTACCGTAATTTGCATCTCAGACCTTGGGTGTGTTCATGTACTCCCCTAATGTACGTTTCAAGAGCAAATTGATTGAACTTGCTTATTAAGGTTTTATTGTTGCTTATTTTAAATAAAAACAGCCATGTAGATAGTCTTGTGGTATATTGCTTGAACTTTGTGTATTTAGCCATTTCTGTCATTTGCAGTATAAATCCTTTATCTGTTCCTTGATTGGGTATCTCAAAAGCATTTTAAATCATAAGTCCACTGGGGAAATGTTGGAAATAATAGAAACTGGATATTCTATCTCAGATTGTGTTTTAATAATAATATTATATTCTTATAAAACAGTTTCCAATAATGGGACATAACCCAAATGTGTGCAAATATTATTTGCCATGTGCTCTAGTGTTATTCCGCTTTGTGTGGAGTTTACACAAAAAATTATTTTAATGTACTGTTGGATTTTTGATTTTTAACATTTGTAAAGGTGTAATCTGTGAAGAGCCATGTCATGTATCCAGGGCCGGATTTATATGAAAAGAGGCCCTAGGCTATTCCACTTATGAGGCCCTTTCACCTTCCATTTTTAAGTTTGTAAATTACATGAGAGATAATAAAATACATCATTACTGTGATTAACCAATACATTTTTATGTTTGTTTATTAGTCATATGCGTAGAATTTCTCCTTATTTTCGGTTCAGTGTTTTAGTGTTCACTGTTTTTAGAATAGTTTAATTTTAATTTTGCTAACAATTTGAATGTAGGCCCCTCTTGATCTTGAGGCCCTAGGCTGAAGCCTAGTTAGCCTATAGGAAAATCCGGCCCTGCATGTATCAAACTCACTTAATCCAGACCAGGGTCACAGAGAAGGGGTGCTGGAGCCTAGGGTGCAAGACAAGAACAAACCCCGGACAGGGCACCAGTGCCTCACAGGGCAAACACACACAACCACACATTGCCAATCTACTTAACCTGCATATCTTTGGAAGGTGAGAAGAAACCGTAGCACCCTGAGGAAAGCTGACATTGGGACACCATGCAAACTCCCTGCAGTGAGAACCGAGGACACAAACTCTGGTCTCCTCACTGCAAGGTAGTACTGTGACAAGTGCTACTTAAAAATAAAATTGTATTTATTGAAATTTACAGTCACCCAGTATGGGTTTTTGATTGCTATATCATTTTTCTAATACTTCAGTGTTTCACATTCCTAAAATGTATGTATATTGGCACTGTATTAATAGTAGTAGTCATAATAATATTGCCACATACACAGAATATAGTGAAATTTGTATAACCAACATGCAATATGTTGCCACTCTCTAGTGCCATGTTAAACGAAAGATTATTAAAATACAGATCTGAAACTTAATTAATAGAAAATACAAATCGGTTTACCAGATGTACTTCTTCATCCTTTTTCTATATTCCCATTACCTGAAGCTCTCTTTACAGTTTTTAATCTACATACGTGATCTTAAATAAGAATACAGAATAACAGCAAGCTGGTTAATTTTGCAAATAATGCTTTACTTAGTGAAATGGTGGATACCCTAAACCAGGGGTCCTCAATCCCAGTCCTGGAGGGCCGCAGTGGCTTAAGGTTTTTGTTCTAAACTGGTTGCTTAATTAGAAAGCAATTCTTGCCAATAATTTCATTTCATGGCTTGTTAGTGCTTTAACTCTGCTATGTTAGCTCATTCTCATATCCAAGATTTTCTTCCCCTTTCTAAGGGTATCATCCAAAATGGACGAGTAATTCTCAGTCCTTCACTTTTTTCTCTTCACTTTCCTTCCAAGTATTTAATTAAACCCAATACTGTACGATAATTACACACAGAGGTGTAAATGGCAACAAGCTAAATGGAGAAATGCTGCTCTCATTTGTCATTTGCATGTTATTACTAATTAGGAACAATTAAAAACCAAGAATACAGCTGTTTAAGTCTAAAATAAGCAATAAAGGTTCAAAATCGTAATGAGCAAGACGACTGAAGTGAAGCAGAAGTGTTACTTGAGCAATAAGTGATTCTTATTAAGCAACTGGGTGGGAGCAAAAGCTTGCAGCCACTGGGGCCCTCCAGGACTGTGACTGAGGACCCCTGCCCTAGATTCTGCAGCATCATTACTGATGGACTGGAACAGCATGCAGAGAAATGTGTTATAGATGGAACTTAATATAAATAAATGGAAGGTCATGTGAGTGATAGATAGATAGATAGATAGATAGATAGATAGATAGATAGATAGATAGATAGATAGATAGATAGATAGATAGATAGATAGATAGATAGATAGATAGATAGATAGATAGATAGATAGAGTATCTATCTATCTATCTATCTATCTATCACTCACATGACCTTCCATTTATCTATATATATAATTCACTAAGCCGCCGCCAGAGCGGGCAAGACACCCATGAAAGCACGCAGAGCAAAGCAAGACACCCATGAAAGCACGCAGGAAGGAGCCATATATAGATTCTCTAAGCTGCCACCAGAGCGGGCAAGACACCTATGAAAGCACGCAGGAAGGAGCCATGCCCACCAACTCTAAGACCATTGGATACGCCGAAAACTCGCACAGCCACGCCCACCAACTTGGACGCGACGCCTCGGAAAACATGCTTCCATTTCTGTTTGTCTGTGCCACAGTCCACATGCAGCTCTGAGCCACGTTGACTTTTCATTAGTCAACCTCAATGGAACCTTGGTTCACACACAGGCAGCGCCAGAGAGAGACAGAGGCACACAGAGGCAACGCCAGAGAAAGAGAGACAAGCACACACACAGGCAGCGCCACAGAGAGACAGCGACGCACACACACACAGGCAGCAAAAGAGAGAGAGCCGCACACACACAGGCAGCGCGAGAGAGAGAGCCGCACACACACACAGGCAGCGCCACAGAGAGACAGCGGCGCACACACACAGGCAGCGTGAGAGAGAGAGCCACGCAATCCTTTAAAACTGAGGTTAAAACACAATGAAGGAAGCAGTCTTTAAAAACCAATAAGCCCTGTGCCTCTTTTTCATTAGCGTCTCACCTGCTTCAGGCCCTGCAACAGTTGAGACGCTCTCTCAGCAGCTGACCTTCTCTGTGCCTGACTCCACTACTGTCAGTCGCCTGATTAAAAATGGCCCTTTGAAGGGGAGCTATGGACCCGCTATACCACAGGAACACATTGCCTTCGAGCCTGCTCTCGCTCACTCTAACGTACTGGCTTTCTCTCTCTCTTCACTCGCTCACACACTGCACAGGGGAGAAACGCCCGCAGCACGACTCCACCCGGAAACCGTTTCAGCCACACTTCCACGTCCCTCCCTAAAGCTGTGAGTACGATGATTATTTATTTAAAAATGGCCTTTTGAAGGGGAGCTGTGGACCCACTATACCACAGGATCACCTGTAACATTGCCTTCACATTGTTTTCCTTTTATTTATGATCCCGTCGAGCAGATCAGACACCCAGGCAAACAACGCTGAATAATCAATAGCCGCAACCACTTTGCCCGCCCCAACTCCTCAGAAAAGACGGCTGGCAAAAAGTGGCCGACAAATTAAACCCGTGTGCATTGTACTTACTGAAAGCAGCATTATGGATTTTGCAAATGTTCATTTTTTCCCTCTGCTTAAAAAACATTTAAAAAGCGGCGTGATTATGCGGCGTATACTACGCCGCGGGTTGGTATGCAGCGCGTAAAACAGTTTGTCGTGGATAATTTGCCTTTTACTTTAACACGAAGACAATTTCCTGTTAGATTTGCCTTTGCGGTGACAATTAATAAGGCACAGGGCCAAACTTTCAAAAAGATGTGCATGTATCTGCCAAAACCAGTTTTCAGTCACGGACAGTTGTATGTTGCTCTCTCCAGAGTCCCATCTTTTCATTCACTTACTGGTATGCCTGCAGGAACACGTGCAGCGAGCGAGCGACACACACAGACACATACAGGCGCGCGCACGAGAGAGAGAGCGTGAGCTGGACGAATAATAATACTTCATTACATTGATATACCGGTGTTTTCAGTATTCAAAGAGATATCCACACAGGGAGAAACCGGGAAGCGAACCCAAAATCTTCCACAGTCTCCTTACTGCAAAGCAGCAACACTACCACTGCACTACAAGGCAGTTAAAGAATGCACCGGGCCCAATTTTGTTTTCACTTCTGTTTACAGCGATCGGATCGTAGCATGCATTATTGCAATGTTACTTTTCTTGGTGGCTTATTACATTACGGATGTTTCACATGTTCATTTTTTTCCCTGTGCTTAAAAGACATTAAAAAAGTGTTTCTCAACTGTGACTCCGGAACAACTCTGTACGTAAGCTATATTAAGTGTCAACAACGAAGACTCGCTACACCTTAATGAACAAGTGCTGAAACTTATCCCTACCGACGAAGTAACTTTCACCAGCGTGGCCTCCGTCGTCACAGACGATCCCCCTTTCAGTCACGGACAATTGTATGTTGCTCTGTCCAGAGGTTCATCTTTTCATTCACTCACAGTGGTATCCACAAACCCACCCCATTTGGACAACTGTGTCGTTCAGGAAGTGTTCACCCATCAATACATAATTATGCAGTGTATGCTACGCTGCAGGTTGGCTAGTTTATTTATATTAAGTTCCATCTATAACACATTGTGAATGTAGTTGTGCACCTTGTGATGGATTGTTGTCCCATCCAGGGTTGGCTCGTGTCTTGTTTATGATTCCACTGGTTTGGGCTTCTGCACTCAAGACCCTGACTTGGATAACGAAGTACAGAAAAAGGAGAGATGAATGGAGTTGTTACAAAAATTATTATTTTTTTTTCCATGATCAAATATTTATTGAAATTTAAATCAAATTAATAAGCAATAAGGGTAACAATTATCAACAGGTTTCTCATAAAATAAGCTGTCAAAAGAAAATATTGAAAAAATCAATGACAGTAAAAATAATACCCCACCTTTGTTATGAACTTGAGAGTTCCCAAGCACACGAAATCCTGAAAATACTCAAAATGCCCACTAGAGGGGGAGCTAACCATCAAACCTTGGCTAGTAATTAGTGTCGTATGCCCTTTTTTGTTACTTTTTATGTCACCTATTAACGTTATTATTATTTTTGTAAATTATTTGCTTTATTAAAGATGCATGTGTTATATTCCTGATTTGTGTGTGGCTCCCCCAGAGGCAGGACTACCTGCCCATTACTACAAGGGACTGCCATAAGCCCTATAAACACGAGGGCAGTAGGAGTTTCTACTCTGATTTTTTTGTGATTTAATCAATTTTTTTCAGACCAGTGCTCTGTTTTTGTGACTTTGCTTCTTGGATGGTGGACTTTGCTTACCTTGGACTGTGTTTATTGGCAACTCCTTTTTGCCTTTTATGCTCCACTGAGCTTACTTTTGTTCAACAGCATTTTTGAACATTCAATATTTTTATTTATAACTACCTGTGTAGGCCTGTGCTGTAAAAAGCCGGGGCTCCTAAAAACCACGGATTCTGGCACTTCCAATCAAACGTATCGGTTGTGCATTAGCAGCTAATGAGGTTCACTCTCATCGGAGTTTTCGCTTAAAATGAGGTTCTCTTTCCTCGGTGGTTTCATTTTGCCGATATGCTCGCCTCTTCTGTCTGTCAGTGGCTAAGTGAGTTTCTCTCTGCTCTGAGGTTTCGTTTTGCCGACGTGCTTGCCTTGTTTGTGTATTAGCGGCCAAGTGAGTTTCTCTATTCTTGGCGGCTTCATTTTGATGATATCTTTGAGCTTCATGCTGTAGCCTCGCACTTCTGGGCTGGACAGACAGACACATACACACTTCCATGCGTAGACTGCGAGCTCAGATCTTTTAGTGTCAGCAACACTATGCTGTGCATGTTCTATAACAGCGTGGTGGCCAGTGCCATTTTCTTCGCTGTGGCATGCTGGGGGAGCAGCATGAAAGTGGCAGACATCAGGAGACTAAACAAACTAATTCAGAAGGCTGCCTCTGTGGTACGAGAGAAACTGGACAGCTTGGAAACTGTGGCAGATCAGAGAATGTTGTCTAAGCTTTGGTCCATTATTGAAAACTAGCCAACCCGTGGCGTAGCATATGCCACATAATCACACCGCTTTTTTAATGATTTTTAAGCACAGGGAAAAAAATGAACATTTGAAAAATCCGTAATTTAATAAACCCCCAAGAAAAGTAACATTGCAACAATGCATGCTACGAACCAACATACAATACATCATCGTTCAGTACGCACTGCCTGCTCATGTGCCCGCCCCCAACTTCTCACCTGGGTCGCTTTCGTCTCTGCTACAGTCCACATGCACCTGTGAGTCACGTTGACTGTTCATTTTCCAAACACCGCCTCAGTCGCTTTTGTCTCTGCTACAGTCCACATGCACCTCTGAGCCACGTTGTCTTTTCATTGTTCTTTGCGGTTCTGGCTGCTTTTCTATATATAATCCACCAAGTCACCCGACCATGGTAGTAGCGAGGGGGGGTGTGTACAAAGGGCAGGGACGTAATCAGAGCGAGCGTATGACCCGCACTTACTGGGAATTCCTCGTTTGTGGGGAACAATTGCAAGCCCTGGTCTCCAGCATGAATGGAGTTCAACGGCTTACCCACGTCTCTTGGTGCCAGGTAGACACACGTTGATTCATTCAGTGTAGCCCGCGTGCAGTACCGGACATCCAACAGCATCACAGACCTGTTAATGCTCAATCTCACGTGGCTGAAAGCCACTTGTCCCTCTAAGAAGTTGGACACTGACCACTGTTGGGTCGCGTAACTATTTAGCAGGCAGGAGTCTCGTTCGTTTTCTGAATTAACCAGACAAATTGCTCCACCAACTAAGAACGGCCATGCACCACCACCCACAGAATCGAGAAAGAGCTATCAATCTGTCAATCCTCTCCATGTCCGGGCCTGGGGTGAGTTATCCCATGTTGAGTCAAATGAAGCGAAAGGCTCCACACCCGGTGGTGCCCTTCCGTCAATTCCTTTAAGTTTCAGCTTTGCAACCATACTCACCCCCGGAACCCAAAGAATTTGGTTACCCGGTTGGCCGCTCTGTCAGCATCGTTTATGGTCAGAACTATGACGGTATGTGACCATCTTCGAACCTCCAACTTTCGTTCTTGATTAATGAAAACATTCTTGGCAAATGCTTTCGCTCTCACTCAAATTGTTGTTGGGCGTGTGCCATGGTCGGCTGCTTAGTGAATTGATGGTGTGAGGGGCTCCGTGTTGTCGGCGGGCGGGGCTCTGTGAGTTGTCATCGTATCGCATGGTCTTAGCATTGGTGGGCGGGTCTCTGTGAGTTGGCAGGCGTGGCTATGCTGTGCGTATCCCATGGTTGTCTTGCTTGTTCTGTAGGTTTAGTGAATCTATACTAATAAAAGGCAAAGCCCTCACTGACTCACTCACTCACTGACTGACTGACTCACTCATCACTAATTGTCCAACTTCCCGTGTAGGTGGAAGGCTGAAATTTGGCAGGCTCATTCCTTACAGCTTACTTACAAAAGTTAGGCAGGTTTCATTTCAAAATTATACGCGTAATGGTCATAACTGGAACCTCTTTTTTGTCCATATACTGTAATGGAAGGCAGCAAGATGGCCGTAGGAGACTGAGTTGCGTGTCGCGTCATCACGCCTCCCACGTAATCACGTGAACTGACTGTGAACTCAGTACGTAGAAAAGAAGGAGGAGCCCCAAAGAGCGCTGAAGAAAACATTCATTACACAATTGACAAGGCAGCGAAACAATAAGAAGCGAGTGAGTGACGCATACAAGCATCTTCATAAGACACGAGGTATAAAAAGCACAGTGTAAACCGTAACCTTACATTAACTTTATAGAAACGCTCCCGCTGCCGTTTGCAATGCCATATTCGCGAGATACAAGTTTAATGAGAAGACACGAGGTATAAACGAGAGTTTGCATCACTTTGTAACAGAGTTAAAATTGCTGTAGCGAGAAACTTTTAACTGCCGGGTCTTAGCTAACATTAAATAAACCCGTGGACATCGCAACATCACACAAGAGAGCGGCTCACGTGAAGTGACTGAACGCAGCAGCAGTGATCACTTCCATGAATCAAACCTGTTCAAAAAACACATTACACAATTGATAAGGTAGGAAAAGAATATGAAACAAAGCACGGTATAAACCGTAACTTTAAATTAAGTTTATAGAAACGCTGCCGTTTGCAATACCATATTCGCCCCTGCGAAGCGCGGTGATTTTGCTATATATATTAAACTATTTCAACCATTGTATGATCTGCTTCTCGCAACTGAAAGAGGGCACCGTGGCAGAAGTTAGCCGACTTGCGAAGCGCGGTGATTTTGCTATATATATTAAACTATTTCAACCATTGTATGATCTGCTTCTCGCAACTGAAAGAGGGCACCGTGGCAGAAGTTAGCCGACTTGCGAAGCGCGGTGATTTTGCTATATATATTAAACTATTTCAACCATTGTATGATCTGCTTCTCGCAACTGAAAGAGGGCACCGTGGCAGAAGTTAGCCGACTTGCTCACCAACCACAAGCGTTACCTGGTAGGTAACCACCCATACAATCAGATTGTGAATCAGACTACGAATGCCTGCAATGTAATTACCCCGATCTACATGCTGTCAAATGAACGAACCACACGCCGTGGCACAACGTTAGGGGCTTCGCCTCTATGTCCGAGGATCGATTCCTGTAAGGGAGTGCAGTGACTGTGTACTCCTGATGAGCCCACAATTATGGCGAAACACGTGTCGCATACTATGCATCTTCAAAGCACGGTGTAAACAGTAAGTTTAAATTGAGTTTATAGAAACGCTCCCGCTGCCGTTTGCAATACCATATTAGATGACTTTGTAACAGAGTTAAAATTGCTGGAGCGATAAATTTTTAACTGCCGGGTCATGTCGCGTGTTCTTGGGTAGGTACACCAAAAAATGTATACATTTATGCATGTAATGGGCAAACAAAAAATGTACTATACCCGAAAGCACTACAGTAGTACTCAATGTATCTTTACTTCTTAAATGTTAATGTTTTACTGTTTAATAATTTATACGCTTCTTTTATGTTATTCAGATTCTTTTATCAAAATACCAGTAACAGCGCACTGCACGATAACGTGGAGTGAATACACTTGACATGACCATTCATAGTATTTATCCTCTTTCTCTGTACGTTTACCATTCGTTTGCTCAGAGGTTGATGCGCTTGCTGCTTAATGAGCATCTCTTCACCCTAGCGTCCAGCTGCTTCTCTTCTTTCGTCGGCATCTTTTCCCGTTAAAACTGATCATTTTTAAAACTTATTATGTTTTCTTTAATTTTTCAGTTAAGCTGGCACTTAAGTCTTCAATCTGCCTCAAGAATGATTAGCGAAGGTGGTAGACAATGAAAACGTCAGCCGTACGCATCCGCCACGCACGCACTGGTGCGCGCAGCTGTGAGTTGATTCTACAATAAAATAAAATAAAGATAAAAAGAGTAATAACTGGCAGCACCGCTATTCAATTACACTTGCCTAACGCCTCTCCTAAGGTGAAATACTGTGGGATCTGGGCATCCGTCAAAGCAGCAATCACAAGCCCGATTACAAAGCGGGAAGCTGTGATTTGTCCTCTTCCCTCCCATGTAACAATCACAGCCCGTGTTGCAACGCACTATGTATGTATATGTATATGTGTGTGTATATGTATGTGTGTATATATATATATATATATATATATATATATATATATATATATATATATATATATATATATATATATATATATATATATATATGTTCATATGTGTGGGAAAGCGAATAGTAGACGTGACGTAGTATATGTGTACCAAATTTCAAGTCAATAGGTGAAACGGTTTGCGAGCTACAGCTGATTTAAAATCCTGGACAGACAAACGAATAGCCATGGTAGCGTATTATAGAAGAACATTTTACTGTTTAATAATTTATATTTATATGCAATGTGCTTCTTATATATTACTTCATATTCTCATATGATAATGATGTTAATGTTGTTTATACTGATTTCTATGTTATTGTAAGTGCTCTTTATTTGTGGAAAAATAAATTTGGCAATTAAACTTATTTTATACATACATTTTATTTTTTTCTCTTGCACTCAGTGAGCGAATCCACTGGGTAATCAGCTATATATATATATATATATATATATATATATATATATATATATATATATTATATAGATATATATATATATATATATATATATAGATATATATATATATATATATATATATAGATATAGATAGATATAGATAGATATATATATATATATATATATATATATATATATATATAGATATATATATATATATATATATATATATATATATATATATAGATATATAGGTATATATATATATATATATAGATATATGTGTATGTATGTAGATATACAAATATGTATATGTATATATATGTATATATGTGTATATATATGTAGATATACAAATATGTATATGTATATATATGTATATATGTGTATATATATGTAGATATACAAATATGTATATGTATATATATGTGTCTGCATGTGTGTGTATATATATGTATATATGTTTATGTATATATATGTTTACATAACCTCTTTAACACACTACTTCTCCGCTGCGAAGCGCGGGTATTTTGCTAGTCTATAATAATAAAAGGCAAAGCCCTCACTGACTGATTCACTCACTCACTGACTGACTGACTCACTCATCACTAATTCTCCAACTTCCCGTGTAGGTGGAAGGCTGAAATTTGGCAGGCTCATTCCTTACAGCTTACTTACAAAAGTTAGGCAGGTTTCATTTCGAAATTCAACGCGTAATGGTCATAACTGGAACCTCTTTTTTCACAATATACTGTAATGGACGGCAGCTCGATGGCCGTGGGAGGAGGAGTTGAGTGTCACGTCATCACGCCTCCCACGTAATCACGTGAAAAGACTGTGAACGCAGTAGGGACAAATGAAGGAGGGGCCGCAAACAGCGAAGAACAAAAAATTCATTAAACAATTGAGAAGGGAGCGAGTGAAGCATACAAGCATGTTCATAAGGGAAACAAAGCACGGTGTAAAATGTAAGTTTAAATTAAGTTTATAGAAACGCTCCCGCTGCGGATTGCAATAACATATTCGCGAGATAAAAGTTTAATGAGAAGACACGAGGTATAAACGAACCACACGCCGTAGCGCAACGTTAGGGGCAACAGTTTCAACCATTCTATGATCTGCTTCTCGCAACTGAAAGACGGCACATGGCGGATGTTAGCTCACTTGCTGACCGCAACGTTAGGGGCTTCAACTCTGGCGCTGACGATATTCGATTCTCGAGAGGGGATGCAGTGAGTGTGTATGCCTGATGAGCCCAGAATTAAGGAGAAACACGTGTCGCATACTCTTTGCATTATTTGAAAGTAAACTATTAAAACCATTCTATGATCAGCTTCTGGGAACAGAAAGAGGGCACGTGGCGGATGTAAGGCGACTTCCTGACCAACCACAAGCGTGACCTGGCAGGTAACCACCCATACAGTCAGATTGTGATTCAGAAAACGAATGCCATGAATTTAATTACCACGATCTACATACTGTCAAATAAACGAAACACACGCCGTAGCGCGACAGCTGTGAAAAGCGAGGTTCACAAAAAAACAGATCCTTAACAAATTGTTATTGGTATATTTTCGATCCATTTAAAAAGGTTTTATTTTCTTCTTAAAAAATTAAAAGCAGTACTTCGCCGCAACGAAGCGCGAGAATTTGGCTATATATATCTGCTTCTCACAATTAAAAGAGGGCACGTGGCGGATTTTAGACGACTTCATGACCAAACATAAGTGTTACCTGCCAGGTAGGGTTACCACTTTTAATACAAAAAAATAAGGGATGCATACTGCAGCGGGTGCCACATCCCAGTGCCAACAGTTTGCAGACTCTACTTAAAAGACCCGCCCTCCTCACTGGACAGTTAAAAAGACCAATCAAACTAACGATGACATCAAGTATTACCCAATCAAAAGTAGGAAAGGAGGCATCTTCATAAAATGCGTGTGGGATGATTTGCATGAGACGCTGCTTTAAAAAAAATGATAAAAAAAATACGGGACAAATCCCGTCCCGTATTGATTCAAAACGGGACGCGCAATTTCATTCTCAAATACGTATTTTAAAATTCCATATTTTAAAGGACGGGTGGCAACCCTACAGTGCCAGGTAACCACCCATACAATCAGATTGTGATTCAGACTAGGAATGCAATGCAGTGTGTTAAAGAGGTTATGAAAAAGTAAAGGAAACATTTTAAAAATAACGTAACATGATTGTCAATGTAATTGTGTTGTCATTGTTATGAGTGTTGCTGTCATATATATATATATATAATATATGTGTGACAGCAACACTCATAACAATGACAACACAATTACATTGACAATCATGTTACGTTATTTTTAAAATGTTTCCTTTACTTTTTCATAACCTCTTTAACACACTACTTCTCCGCTGCGAAGCGCGGGTATTTTGCTAGTGTATATATATAAATGCTAATCACCCACTTCATAGAGTTGTGGTTGGACAGAGGAGCGTTTTCAGCAGTAGACTGACTGACATCAAGAGCTCCACTGAACGTCACAGGAAATCCTTCCTCCCCACAGCCATCAGACTCTAGAACTCCTTTTCCGGTCACTCACCCACACTTTAAGCTATTACCCTTCTTCTTTATTGGATATCCACGTACATTTTTTCAAGTACTTGAAATGTGCGACATACTATCTGTTCTTGTGCAATAAATTGTCTTCTCTACACATGAGAATAACCTTATTTGTTCTCAAAATGTGTAATATTAACTTAAGGTGCAACACTCTGTACTTTAGTTTGATACTTATATTTATTATACTTTATTATATTTACATGGTTACTTTTATACTTGCTCTTAGTGTAACATATTTCTTGTCTGTTGTTAAGTTGTAGCATAATTCCTTCGGGATTAATAAAGTTTTCTGATTCTGATATATAAGAACCTTGTGTCTACTCTTACTAATAGCCGGAGTGTGACAGTATTATGCCCCTCTAGTCGACATTTTCAGATATTCTGGGACTTTCATACTTGGGAACTCTTAAGTTTCATAACAATAAGAAGAGCCATGTAGAATCTTCTCTCTATACAGTATATATAAAATTCAACATCTGTCTGTCTGTATGTCTGTCCGCTTTTCACGAGAGAACTACTTAACGGATTTAGATCGGGTTTTTCCTATATTTCGCTTGAACATTCTGGTTGATTTTGTGACTTCTCTCATCGCACTAAGTAGATAGATAGATAGGCTCCTATCAATTATGGAAAATCCACTGCATCCATTAAACAGTGTCATCTCCAGACAGAAGAGCAGCTTCAGCGCCAGACTGCTGTCATTGTCCTGCTCCACTGACAGACTGAGGAAATCGTTCCTCCCCCAAACTATGTGATTCTTTAATTCCACCCGGGGGGTAAACGTTAGACAATAACTTTATATAATGTTGTTTTTACCTGCATTATTATCAATCTTTAATTTAATATTGTTTTTTGTATCAGTAAGGTGCTGCTGGACTATGTGAATTTCCCCTTGGTATTATCATAGTTTGTTTGTGGTACCGATTTATTTGTGCAAATCTGAGAAACACAGTGGGCAGAGGGGAGGGGGATGGGACCCCGTCACTCACGCGCCAGCCTCAGGTCGTATCTTACATCCGCTTAGCTAGTGAACGAGAGAACTACTTAACGGATTTAGTTTGGGCTTTTTGTCTACAATTTGCTTGAATGTTCTGGTTGATTTTGCGACTTCTCTGATCATGCTAAGAATCATAGTTTGCTTGTAGGAGCGATATATTCACACCGTACAATGGTTGACCTGAGCTCTGATCCCAAAGGGGTATGCAAAAATTAACAAATACTTAATACAAGAAATTGTATAAGCTGAAATAAAGAACAAAAAACAGGTCACTCATTAAGAAAAGGGTTGGAATGAAAACCTGCAGCCACGGTGGTCCTCCAGGACCGGAGCTGGGGACCTCTCATCTATAGTATAGTATGCAATTCTATCACGGGGATCATTCTTCAACTCATGCTTTCCCTCAATCACATTGGGCCTATTTTATAGTCACCAGTTATGGCGAATGTCATATTTTTCAGAGGAAATAATAGTACCTCGTGGAAACTGACACTAACATGAGGAGAAGGTGAAATTACCACAAATAAGCAACCAGGCCAGCAGATGAACTCTGGACATGGGAGCTAAAAACTGTGCCATCTTGTCACCATTTAAACCTTACACCCTCATTCGTTTTTTGAAACCACCATTTGCAGCACAGAGGTAAATAGAGCTAGAAGTTACTTTGACATCCTCACACTCAAAGGAGGAACCTACCCTGGACAGCATGCCAGTCTACCCAGCCAGGCAAGTACTGTTGGACCTGTCTTTGGACTGCGGAAGGATACCTAAATCCCAGGAAGAAATTCATAAGAGCAGAGAGAGAAAATTCATACACCACAGTGGGGAACTGAACTGTAAACCAGATGGTGTAAAGTGGCAAGACCATCCACTAGGCCTTGGTGCTACTCCATCCAGCTTGTTAGTGTCTGACGACTCATGGTCTGAATCAGGTTTTTTTCTAGAATCTGCTTGAACATTCTGGTTGATTTTGTGACTTCTCTCATTGCACTAAATATCATAGTTTGTTTGCGGTACCGATTTATTTGTGCAAATGCGAGAAACACAGTGGGCCGAGGGGAGGAGGACGGGGCCCCCCTCACTCACGCGCCAGCCTTACATCCGCTTACCTAGTGAATGAGAGAACCACTTAACGGATTTAGTTTGGGCTTTTTGTCTAGAATTTGCTTCAATGTTCTGGTTGATTTTGCGACTTCTCTAATCATGCTAAGAATCATAGTTCGCTGAGAGGAGCGATATATTCACGTTAATCCGAGACAGAGTCTGTGGGCCGAGGGGAAGGGGGAAGCCTAACATCAGGAGTGGGGAACCCACCTCACTGTCCTGTTTCATGGGGGACAGCTAGTATGTAATATAAGACCTGTGAATCCTTCATATTAACAAGTCGTTTTATCATCATGTCAATATCCTACTCTGCACAGAGATGAATAACTAATCTACTGATGTTTTGTAAGTTGTATGAATACCAAAAGAAGCCTTTGTTAAGGTCTTGTTACATAATAGCAAATGAGTAACAGAAATGCAGTTTTGCAATACCTAAAGTGTTGGAGTTTTGTAACTCCTGTTCACCATTGACTTTTGAGTCTCATTTTGCCCCCGTAGTTTGTTTGCCTGGTCTCTCAGTTCTCTCTGCTCTGACCTTCCTCTCCCTGACTACGATTTTTGCTTCCCGTTTGTCGTCTCCTGTTTATTTTCTTCTCTTCTTACAATAATCCTTGGACAACTCCTGTCTCATAACAGTTCAAGTTTAACTTCCAGGGTGATACACTTAACCCCTTCTGGAGAACATCCTCTGACAAACACCAGGGGCTGATACCTCAGAGCTCCCGCTCCCATCTCCAGTAATCCTTGCAAATCCAAACTCATGTTCATCTTTAAAGCACTAAGTGGTAGCCAACCCAGCATAAATCATAGCAGAGAGTCGTCTGTAATGTAATAGGCCCATTATGTTTCGATAAGTGTTGTTACCTTGGCTTAAGCTTCTTTTTTGTTGCTTTTATTATTATTATTATTACCAGACTTATTTTAACTTCACCTGTTTGTTATCTGGTACAAATCTTGTAATCGATATTTAACCCACTTCCTATTGTTCAAATGACTTGAAATTTTGCACACTTACCCGTTTGTCATCTCCTGGTTATTTTCTTCTCTTCTTGCAATAATCTTAGCACAACTCCTGTGAGGCTCGGGATCTGCACTGGCAATCGGAAGGTTGCAGGTTCGAATCCCGTAAATGCCAATAGGGACTCTGCTCTGTTGGGCCCTTGAGCAATGCCCTTAACCTGCAATTGCTGAGCGCTTTGAGTAGTGAGAAAAGTGCTATATAAATGCAAAGAATTATTATTATTATTATCATAGCAGTTCACTGTCCTGTTTCACTATTATGCAGGTGGAGCAGCAGTGGGTGGCTAGTCATAAATAAAAAGATTTATTTTCACAAAAAGGCAAAAATAAGCTGTAAAAAGCACAATGGCACTGCAGGGAATGCCTGAATAGGCAAAAAAAACTGAAGGCAAGCAAGTCTCAGCAAACGAAGTCAAAAAACAGTACATAAGGTCAATAATTCACAAATTAATCAAAATTCAACATACACAGGTGAACTCACCACGGCCATGAATGCATTCAGAATGACCCACAAGAGATTGTGTGTTCTCCCAAATTTTATATGGCCGAAATCAGCCGTAACAGTGATAGGCCCCATCCACAAAAATACATGGAACATAAAGGAAGATATGCAGATAAATAAAATCTAAATGTCCGACAATATTAAAGTTAAGAAAGGAATCAAAAATTAACAAAACAAGCAGAAAAACTGCATTTGAACCCACGCTACATGACAATCTCCACCTACCTATAAAAAAACTACTGAAAACACATTATTTTAGCATGGCCTTCTCATAACTTCACTTTGATTTAATCCTGATGTTCTGTATATTCAGTTCATTATCATAACTATTCATGGTGGCGCTAAAATCCGTACTAACCTCTACTTTCTCTTCTGTTTCTTTTTCCGGTTTCTTTGTGGTGGCAGCCTGCGCCACCACCATCTACTCAAAGCATCAAGATGTTCCAACATTGATGGATTAAAAGCCAGATGTCTGTATGACCATCATCATCAAGTCCTTCCGTGAGAATCCTAAATACAAAGAGGACTGTTTCATTTATGTGAGGTAGAATGCCCAGAGGGGACTGGGTGGTATCATGGCCTGGAACCCCTGCAGATTTTATTTTTTTCTCCAGATGTCTGGAGTTTTTTTTTGTTTTTTCTATCCTTCCTGGCCATCGGACCTTACTCTTATTCTATATTAATTAATGTTGTCTTATTTTAATTTCTTACTTTGTCTTTTATTTTTATTTTCTTCATTATGTAAAGCACTTTGAGCTACATTTTTTTTATGAAAATGTGCTATATAAATAAATGTTGGTTAGGGTGTTTCATTTTTCCAAAGATGTGATTTTCATATGACTTTGCTTACGCCCCGAGTCTCAGTGATTTAAAAGATATATATGCCAAATTTCAAGAAGATTGGATAATATTTTGGGGTTGCACACATTGATCACTTTTATTTCAAACTAGTGAAATTTCTAATATTGAAGTGCTTTGTACTAATGGGCTTCTCATGTATTTCTTTCATCTGTTGCAGGTAATTGAACTTTAAAATGGGAACCAAAAGAGGAATTTGGCTGCTAGAAAAGGTGCCTAGTGGTGAGTTTTTAGGAGCTCGGCTCCCTTCAAAGGAACAAGTACTTATAGTTTTTATTTACCATCACAAGCAAATGAAAGAAACACTTTCGGATGCTGCTAAATCTACCAGTACTAAACTACAGGAAGTGTGGAGGAAAGCAAATATCCATGTTAAGACAGAGGAGAATATCCGTGCTGGTATACAGAAGCTGTACAAAGAATACCAAAATCTGGGTAAAGAGAAATCGAGAAACACGGAAAAAGCAAATGTGAAATGGCAGATTTGGAAAGGTGATCTCGTGGAGTTATTTGACATTTCCCGGCAAAATGTGATGGACATGACTAGCGTATCACAAGAAGATAAAGAATTTCTTAGGTCACAAAGAGAAGATCGTATGAGTTCGTCCATGAGTGGAGTAGACAAGGTTTTCGCCTTGAAAATAAGAACTAAGTGTACAAAAGAAGAAAAAAAAAGATTCATGTAAGAATCCATCCATCCATCCATTTTCCAACCCGCTGAATCCGAACACAGGGTCACGGGGGTCTGCTGGAGCCAATCCCAGCCAACACAGGGCACAGAACCAATCCCAGGCAGGGTGCCAACCCACCGCAGGACACACACAAACACACCCACACACCAAGCACACACTAGGGCCAATTTAGAATCACCAATCCACCAAACCTGCATGTCTTTGGACCGTGGGAGGAAACCGGAGCGCCCGGAGGAAACCCACGCAGACACGGGGAGAACATGCAAACTCCACGCAGGGTGGACCCGGGAAGCGAACCCGGGTCTCCTAAATGCGAGGCAGCAGCGCTACCACTGCGCCACCGTGCCGCCCTCATATAAGAATAAACATTACAAAGCTATCGCTGAAATCAATAAGACAGTTATACTGGAAGATTCATCTCCATCATCATCATCAGCACATAGTGACGAAGAGGCCGAGTTTTCGCCTCCAGCAACGAAAAAATTACGTTCAAGTCCTAGATTAAAATCTCTTGATCAGACAAGGTTATCATACTACCTATTAATCTTAGTGTCTAGTTTTAATATTATTTTAAGTTTGTGATTTCTAGTTTTCCCAATAAAAGTAATTAACATTGAAAAATCTTATTTTTTGCCTACTTTTACAAAACTGATCAAAGTGTGCAACCTCTAAATATTATCCAATCTTCTTGAAATTTGGCATATATATCTTTTATATCACTGAGACTCGGGGCGTAAGCAAAGCCTGCAAAAATTTTACATTTTATTTTTTGCCTTAGAAAATGAAACACCCTAATGTTGGGTGGTGGTGGTGGTACCCACAAAATGTGCCCTGTTAGAACGTTCAAAAAGAAAACTTCTTCAGCAAAACCTAGGAGTGAAACATAGCCCAAACCATCAAACCCCACTGAGATGGGATTTAAGGAACAGGAAGAGGAGAACGCCGGCAGCCATGTGCCATCCACCTCCACAGAGTTCCCACCAGAGCGTGCCATTTCGTAATATATAAAGCTCAATGACGCATCGATCACTGCCTCTGAGAGCTTCAGGAGGGTAAGACTGAAAAATGAAGCTTGTCAAGATGCAGAAGAGATCGAAACAGCAGATTTCCACTGAGATGCCAAGCGTGTCTTTACAGTCAATGTGACACCGCTAATAGAAGAAAGGGAGAAAAAAGAAAAGAGGTTCAATAAAAGAAAACTTCAAGCAAGGAAAGGGATGTTAATGTTAAAGACAGTCAAGAGAAATTTAGCTTTAGACAACTACAAAGCTGAAACTGGGGGGCATTCTCAAAAAAGTACCTGTGGTGCTCACTGGCAGAAGGGACACCAGGGATCAGTAGACAGACCCATGACAAAATGCTTTTAAGGAGGAAAATAAGTGTGAGGAACAATCTTAAATTCCATGTTTTGAAGTTTGGTGTTCTCAAATGAACATAAAATACTATCAAAAATAAATTTCCAAGAAGTTCTGCTGCCAAACAGAAAGAACTGGTAAAAGTCGATACGAAGACTTGCACAGACAAGCATTTAGAGATGCCACTTGTCTCAGAATGGAGCGTAGAGAGTTACATGTGAGGTGGATTGGAGGGACGAGCTGAAGATACGGAAATATTGCAAGTTTTGAGAACAGACCTTAGCTGTATGTATAAGACATTATAAATGGTAACTTCTAAAAAAGGGAATATATACAATTGTGCATCCTGATGACCAATGCAGTGCAATGCCAAGCACAAGATGACTGGTCATATCCCTGGCACTGATTCACTGTGTCACTTCAAGAGAACCTGTCAAGACTTCAACAGTAGGAGCTAAAAAAAAAAAAAAATAGAACCACTGGTGTCTCTGCCAACGTTCATCTCACTCACCATGCTTGATAGGCACCCACCAAACCCCCTGGAGCCTTGGATGCTTGACAGGCTCTGGCATACACCTAATTTTGATGACACATAGTTGTAAATAAGTGTAGTTCTAAAAATCATATCAAAGGAACCAAGTAGAAAGTGAGCTCTGAAGACTTATGGCCTGTTCACTTGGTTGTCAATTAATGCATTGCACAATTCCTGTGTGACTCCTGTCTGAGAAGTGGCATACATTTTAAATAAATGTCAAAGATGGCAGAACTCTAATCACTGCATTAATGAATGTGCCTACATCCAACAATAATAGAAAATTGGGCATTTGGTACATTTTTAGAGAACTACAGAAGACAGATGTCAGCTCTTGAATGCAACTACAAGTTTTAATGATCTATCTAAATCTTATGGCTTTCAGTAAAACTACAGAGGCAGAGAGTGGTATGAATTTATTATAACATTAGATATCATTTGGAATTTCTGTTTTACATTTCAACTCCTCATTTTTCCTTTTTTTATTCTATATCAGAAGGAAGCGGCCTAGGCAGTGAGACGGTTAAAACCGTTCTCATTGAACTTTATTATAGGATGTAAGGGGCGCTAAGGAATGCCACTGGTTCTCTGTGGGATGATGCCAGGGAAACGCCTCGCTAGCTGCCAGGCCGGTTTGGACTAGCTCTCCCCACCTCATGTGTCTTTGCCAGCCCCTATGGCCTACTACATGAAAAGACAGAATGAGGAATGTGATTTAACCACACTCTCGAACAGATATTACCTCACCACCCCCCCCCACACCCCTCCACGCCTCCAGTCCCCCCACCCCTTCATCATAATCTCGCTGGCTGGGCCGGAATGTTTTTCTATGCCTCTCCTACACATTTTCACACAGTGCAGCTCTGACATCCTATTCACCAAGGTGTGTGCGACTGGATGAATGTTTGCTGTAGTTATCGGATTAACCCATTCTAGCCAGGCTCCATGTTATTACCAGAGCTGCATGGCAAGCAATTTGAAAGGCAGGACACCAAAAGAGACCTGCATGTAACAAATGTCCTTATGTTTCTATCTTGACTGATATTTCACCCAATCTTTATTAATGAAAATGTCCAGTACAATTGGCTTATCCTCTTTAAGGTGTATTTCAATTCATCTGTTTTTGAACCCCCTTATTCTATTAGAGGTGCATAAAGTGGAGCCTTTTCCATGAGCATCAGTCAAAAGGGAGGCTCTAGTCCTGGACAATATTCTTCTGCGGCATTTCCACACTGGACCATAGTTCTTACTTCATATACTTCAGTCAAGGGACGTTATGCTCCAAACTCTATAATGTACTGGTAAGACCCCATCTGGAGTCCTGTGTGCAGTTCTGGTCACCACGGTACAAGACAGAAATAGCAGAGCTTGATGTTGTGCAGAGGAGAGCAACCAGGAGCATCATGGGAGTTAAGGACATGTCCTACTGTGACAGCCTTTTCCATGAGCATCAGTCAAAAGGGAGGCACTAGTCCTGGACAATATTCTTCTGCGGCATTTCCACACTGGACCATAGTTCTTACTTCATATACTTCAGTCAAGGGACGTTATGCTCAAACTCTGTAATGTACTGGTAAGACCCCATCTGGAGTCCTGTGTGCAGTTCTGGTCACCACAGTACAAGATAGAAATAGCAGAGCTTGATGCTGTGAAGAGGAGAGCAACCAGGAGCATCATGGGAGTTAAGGACATGTCCTACTGTGACAGCCTTTTCCATGAGCATCAGTCAAAAGGAAGGCACTAGTCCTGGACAATATTCTTCTGCGGCATTTCCACACTGGACCATAGTTCATACACTTCAGTCAAGGGACGTTATGCTCAAACTCTATAATGTACTGGTAAGACCCCATCTGGAGTCCTGTGTGCAGTTCTGGTCACCACGGTACAAGACAGAAATAGCAGAGCTTGATGCTGTGCAGAGGAGAGCAACCAGGAGCATCATGGGAGTTAAGGACATGTCCTACTGTGACAGCCTTTTCCATGAGCATCAGTCAAAAGGGAGGCTCTAGTCATGGACAATATTCTTCTGCGGTATTTCCACACTGGACCATAGCTCTTACTTCATATACTTCAGTCAAGGGACGTTATGCTCAAACTCTATAATGTACTGGTAAGACCCCATCTGGAGTCCTGTGTGCAGTTCTGGTCACCACGGTACAAGACAGAAATAGCAGAGCTTGATGCTGTGCAGAGGAGAGCAACCAGGAGCATCATGGGAGTTAAGGACATGTCCTACTGTGACAGACTCAGAGAATTAAACCTGTTTAGTCTCGAGCAGAAGAGACTGTGTGGAGACCTCATTCAAGTCATTAAAAGACTCAAAGGCATTGATAAAGTTGATCCAGTAACATTCTTTCAGCTTAAGGGTGAATCAGGTACTCGAGAGGGTATCAGCAGAGATCAAGTGGAAGTGCATTTGAACCTGAAGCCAGGAAGCTCTTCTTTACTCAAAGAGTTGTGGGACCCTGCAACAAACTACCAAGACATGGAGTTGAAGCAGAAATCTGGACAACCTTTAAGAAGATTCTGGATGGGATATTGGGACAGCTTAACTATTAGCTGAACAAATGGGCTTGGTGGACCTAAAGGTCTCCTCTCGTTTGTCATATTTCTTATGTTCTTATTCAACACTCCACCACTCTCTGGCACCATGATCAATGAGCATAACAACTTTACCTCAAAATTTCTGTCTTCGTTATCTTAAAAAATTTCTCAAACTCTATTTTTGGGAGTGTCCTTCTCAAAAGGTATGTTGAGCAGCTTGTCCATCTCTAATTGACTAATTTTTCTGTTTAATAATAATAATAATAATAATGTTTTATTTATGTTACGCCTTTCATACATTCAAGGACACTTTACAATTCAATAAACACATTAACAAAGCAATAGAAATCACATACAAGAAAATGAATAACGAATACTCTGTCACCACAATGTGATTTACACAATAAATACTATACAAAAGAAGCAGTTGCATGACTGACAACATTTCAGCAGGGTGGCAGATAGTAAGAGACAGAGAAATAGAAAGATGAAAGCCACAAGAAGGCAGAAAGTTCTCTTTGTGCCTTAGGTGCCCTCAAAGTACTTTCTCAAATGAGAAAGTGAAGTCATGGAGGACTGGCAAAAAGCCTGGTGGTGGCAGAAGAAACTTGGAATAAGTGGGACCTCACTGCATAACATTAACAGCGGGAAGCATCCAGGCTAAACTTGCAAAGGCCACTTAGTGACAAAAATTATGAAATAAGTAAATATTGAAAAATGAATGAACAAATGAATGAATCTTGAAATGGATCTCTCATCCGGGGTTGCTTCTTGACTTGAGCCTAATGCTTCTCTTCTTGAGCCAGTAATGAAAACTACAAGTTCAGAAAACGGAAGGTGTGATAAAAGGCGCTATATGAGCGCCAACCCGACACAGACTGATACCAGAGGTGCACGTAAAATAAATAAACTTTTATTTTCTTCGTCTGTGGGCTTACGTCTTCCCCGTACCCACAGACACAACACAAAAACAAACACAAATCTATTCTCCTCTTTTCCTTCACTCCTCCCGGCAGCCTCGTCTCCCTCCTCCCAACTCTGGCTTCTGGAGTGGTGGCTGCTGGCACCTTTTATAGTCCACCCGGAAGTGCTCCAGGGTGCTTGATCACCCATTTCTGGTTGTACTTCCGGGTGTGGCTGAAGAACCGCCCAGGAACCCCTGCAGCGCCCCCTGGTGGCCACCCCGGGTGCCCATAGGAAAACTCCATCTACCATGGAGCCCTGTGGGAATCTGAGGCACCACTGCCCCCCAGGGGGGCTGCCATCTAGAACCCAGGGGAAGTATTGTGCAGTCCATGTCTGTTCCCCCGGATCATATACAGAAGGGCGTCCCGGCCGGGGTCCACCACAAAGGATGAATTGAAACTTAGGATACCACTACAGCAGTTCACACTCTCTTTTTCAGGATCACAATCCTATTGTTAGGTCTTTATTGGTTTCTCTTTTATTTTATGTTTTATGGTATAACATGGAGGCACGGTGGCGCAGTGGGTAGCACTGCTGCCTCGCAGTTAGGAGACCTAGGTTCGCTTCCCGGGTCCTCCCTGCTCTTTCTTCTTCGCTTAGTCGTTGACGTGTCATCTAGAACGTATAAAATTTTTAAGAGCTGATAGGCATAGGAGGGCGGCACAGTGACGCAGTGGGTAGTGCTGCTGCCTCGCAGTAAGGAGACCTGGGTTCGCTTCCCGGGTCCTCCCTGCGTGGAGTTTGCATGTTCTCCCAGTGTCTGCGTGGGTTTCCTCCCACAGTCCAAAGACATGCAGGTTAGGTGTGTTGGCGATTCTAAATTGTCCCTAGTGTGTGCTTGGTGTGTGTGTGTGGGCGCCCTGCGGTGGGCTGGCACCCTGCCTGGGGTTTGTTTCCTGCCTTGCGCCCTGTGTTGGCTGGGTTTGGCTCCAGCAGACCCCCCGTGACCCTGTAGTTAGGATATAACAGGTTGGATAATGGATGGTATAACATAGTGTAACAGGGCAGCGCTCTCCACAGTTTCCCCTCTCTCAGAATAAACTGTAGGAATTCAGGCTGTGTACTAAAACTTTCAATAAAATACAAATGGGAGAGATAGACAGAGGAACAACTGAAAGTATAAAATTACAGATAGATAAGTAAAACTGTACCAGCCCCCTGGGGACAGCTATAGTATTACGGTGAACCCACTTTCCACCTCCCAAGTACTGAAAATCTGTCTCTCGACAATGGCCTCTCCTCCTCCTGTTTACAGTGAGCCTTTGCTACAGCTCTCCTCCAATTGTTAGTCTCAACGCAATTCTGGTCTCCTTTAGCACTAAACCACTTCAAACCAATGTCCCAGAATCACCCTGGAATTGTGAAAGAGCTGATGTTGTTTGCTGGGACACCAGGCTAGATTTCACCTTAGTAGCCCCTGTTATCTCTGCACCCCAGAACCTTGTGGGACATTTAAATGATCTGATCCCCTCATGCAGCCTCCTAACCACCAGTCTTAAATGAGAGACATAATTCTGCTCCTTTCAGGATGTCTGCTGCAATCTAACAGGCTAGAGGATAGTGGAAGTCATCCTAAAAGGGGTAACATGTCCCAGATTTTCTTCCTTATAATTACAAGGGGGATTCGTCACCTGCTTGCTTTACTTGCCAACAACCCGCCCCCTGCCCCCTGCCAGCGCTACGCGCCATTGTGAAAAGGGGGGCTGAACACACCCCAAGGAGACATGGTCGCTCATCCGAAACTCCTCTTAAACGCTGATACATCCATCCATCCATTATCCAACCCGCTATATCCTAACTACAGGGTCACGGGGGTCTGCTACTGTAGCTCTGGATAAGCAGATTTAGAAAATGTACAGATGTTAGATTTTCTTCTAACACCCCAAAAAGGTGCTGGTTAATTTAGTTTTCATTTGGAAATTCGATTTGTACGAGTGAGTGTGCCCTGTCGTGGATTGGGGTGTCGGTTTCTGTCTTGTCTCAAGTGTACTGACAGAATTGTCTCCATTCAGTGTTCAAAACAGGACAGACTTATAAATACAGATTAAAATGGTAATAAACATTTACCTTATTATTCATCCATCCATTATCCAACCCGCTATATCCTAAGTACAGGGTCACGGGGGTCTGCTGGAGCCAATCCCAACCAACACAGGGTGCAAGACAGGAAACAAACCCCGGGCAGGGCGCCAGCCCACTCCCACACACTAAGCACACACTAGGGACAATTTAGGATCACCAATGCACCTAACCTGCATGTCTTTGTACTGTGGGAGGAAACCCATGCAGACACGGGGAGAACATGCAAACTCCACGCAGGGAGGACCCGGGAAAAAAAACCCAGGTCACCTAACTGCGAGGCAGCAGGAAAATGGATGGATGGATGGATGGCTCACAGTCCTTTCCATTCTTCTGCCTCCACTACTCCACTCCTCACAAGCTCCGTCCTCTTCCACCCGACTCCGGCTCCCGAGTGGAGTGAGGTGGCCTCTTTTATACGTCACCCAGATGTGCTCCAGGTGCTTCCTGATCTTCTTCTGGCAGCACTTCCTGGTGTGGCAGAAGTGCTGCTCTTGCAGCATCTTCTTCCGTCAGCACTTCCACCACACCAGGGCTCCATAATTGTCCAGGCGCCCCCCTGGCGGTGACCATGGACCCCAACAGGGATGAGCTTCCCAGCTCTGCTCTCATGGTCCCCACTCAGACCATGGCGGCTGCCCTCTCCTGGCCTGGGGAAGGTATTGCTCCTCTCACTGTCCCTCCAGGCGTCCCGGCGTCCGCCACAGTAGATATTTAATGATTGCAATTCATCATCTTGCAAGCTAGACGCCTTATCTTAGTGCCTATAAGTCTGTTTAATGATAGTTCTCAGCCAATTGATTAATTTCATATCACATGCCATGTACTGTATGAGTGGATCTTATGCTTAGTTCATCGCAGGATTGCAGAGAGCCAAACTCTATCCCAGTAGCCACAGTCACAAAGCAGGAAGCAACACATGGCACAATCATGGAGACACATCACGTTCTGTCATATCAAGGCCCTTTGTAGATACCAGTTAACTTTACAAGCACATCTGTGAAAATAAATACAGTGACTACTGAAAGAAAACTCAAACACTACAAAGTGATTGGAAGAAGAATCAAACTCAATCTCCTGGAGCCGCGAGGCTTGCACACCTTCTCTTCTACAACTGGCTGACTTTTAAATATAATAGCCATCTAGCACCACAGCCTGTTTTTCCAGAAGAGTGTCACTGTGAGTTTGAGCTTATCATTAACCAGGTAATAACCAACACTAGAGAGTCCATTGACAGGTATTCTCATTAATACCTACTTGTACTTACTCACATCAGGCTTTCTCACCTGAGGTTCACATTGCAAAGATGAAGCTAGCTTAACTAAGGAGAACATTCACAGACACTTACCAGGCTGTCAATTAAACCCTGGGAGTCCCTGGAGCAGCAAGGCAGTGGTGATGTGCCACCATGTCATCCTCTAAGCAACAACAGCATCCATTGTTCAAACCCCTCTTTTGCATTACAGAGTCCATCCATCCATTCATTTTCCAACCCGCTGAATCCGAACTCAAGGTCACAGGGGTCTGCTGGAGCCAATCCCAGCCAACACAGGGCACAAGGCAGGAACCAATCCCGGGCAGGGTGCCAACCCATCGCAGGCATTACAGAGTCACAGCATTCAAAAGTTCAGTGCAGGAGTCATCTAGAACAGGGGTCACCAAGTCCAGTCCTGGAGGAGTACCGTGGCTGCAGGTTTTCATTCTAACCCCTTTTTTGAATGAGTGCCCTGTTTGTGCCGCTAATTAACTTCTTGTGAATTCATTTTAATTGGACTTGTTTTTTAAGATTTGTTCCCCTGAATTTCTTCATCGTTCCTCTGAGTTGCTTCATTTCATTCCTTAAATGGCACCCAAACCAAAATGAAATGTGAAGTGAGTGAGCCAACAGAAGACCAACTCAGTCAGGGCCTCAAACTCCAAACCAATTTCACTCCAACCAGCTGCTTAATGAGGTGCCAATTCTTGTTGTTAATTAAACCCGTGGCTTGTTGCTGCTCTTGTGGTGCATTAGCAGACATTTCTAAAATTGTTGATTTTCTCTTCTCTAAGAGCACTAATAAAATGTTTTGTGGACCTGAGCAGACCAACATTCCTGAGACCTTCATCTTTACTTTATTTTCAGATATTGTATGATGGACACCAGTTGTTTTGGCTAATTTTGTATCTCATTCTTGTTTGGCAGCTAATTAAGGAAAAAGAAACAATTAAAGGGTCTGAGTCTTCAAGAGCAAGTTCAAAAGAAGTTAATTAGCAGCTGGGCGGAGTGGTGGCTCTGAGGCTAAGGATCTGTGCTGGTATCCAGAATGTTGCTGGTTCGAATCCCTGTCACTGCGAAAAGAGATCCTACTCTGCTGGGCCCTTGAGCAAGACCCTTAACCTGTAATTGCTCCAGGGGTGCTGTACAATGGCTGACCCTGCGATCTGACCCCAAAGGGGTATGCAAAAACTAACAAATACTTAATACAAGAAATTGTATAAGGCGAAATAAAGAACAAAAAACAGGTCACTCATTTAGAAAAGGATTGGAATGAAAACCTGCAGCCACAGTGGTCCTCCAGGACCGGAGCTGGGGACCTCTCATCTATAGTATAGTATGCAGTTCCATCACGGGGATCGTTCTTCAACTCATGCCTTCCCTCAATCACATTGGGCCTATTTCATAGACACCAGTTATGGCGAATGTCATATTTTTAAGAGGAAATAATAGTACCTCGTGGAAACTGACACTAACATGAGGAGAAGGTGAAATTACCACAAATAAGCAACCAGGCCGGCAGATGAACTCTGGACATGGGAGCTAAAAGCTGTGCCATCTTGTCACTATTTAAACCTTACACCAGGGGTACTCAGTCACGGTCCTGGAGGGCCGCAGTGGCTGCAGGTTTTTGTTCTAACCCGGTTGCTTAATTAGAAAGCAATTCTTGCCAAAAATTTAATTTCATGGCTCATTAGTGCTTTTACTCTGTTATGTCAGGTCATTCTCATATCCTGGATTTTCTTCCTCTTTCTAAGGATATCATCCTAATGATCTGAACGCTAAAATGGATGAGTAGTTCTCAGTCTTTCACTTTTTTCTCTTCAGTTTCCCTCCAAATATTTAATTAAACCAATTAGTGCACGATAAATACACACAGTCGTGTAAATGGTAACAAGTTAAATGGAGAAATGCTGGTCTCTTTTGTCATTTGCATGTTACTGCTAATAAGGAGGAATTAAAAACCAAGACTACAGCTGTTTAAGACTAAAATAAGCAATAAGAGTTCAAAATCTTAACGAGCGAGACAACTAAAGTGAAGCAGAAGTGTTACTTGAGCAGTAAGTGCTTCTTATTAAGCAATTGGGTTGGAGCAAAAACCTGCATCCACTGCGGGCCTCCAGGACCGTGACTGAGTACCCCTGCCTTACACCCTCATCCGTTTTTTGAAACCACCATTTGCAGCACAGAGTTAAATCCATATTACTAACCGAGAATAAACCGGATATGGACGCAGGTACACGGCGATGGGACCATGAGACGTATTGCGCTGCGCGCGTCCCATAAACCGCAAGCGAAGTTTTATCCACCGCGAACGAAGGAGTCATGGCCCAAAAACGAAAGAGCTCAACTAATGTGAATGAGAAATGAAGCAACAACGCGCCCATAGCTAACGACTAACGACACAGCCACACAAAAAAGAGGATTCTGCGCTGCACCCCAGAGTCAAACGGAAGAGGCTACGGAGGCCCTACAGGTCCACAAAGATAGTACGGAAGGCGCGGGAAAGTATGAAAGGCGCAAGCGTCCAAAACGCGCTTCTGAATAGGACATGAAGCAACAACGCGCCACGAACTCTCCGTATTAAACGTACAGCATCCTCACACGTCCAAACCATATAGCATATGTGAATCACATTACAGTGATGCATTATTAACGGTACAACCACAGAAAACGCTCCGTATTAACAGTAAGTGCAATTATCCATATTACTAACGGTAGACAACGGATAACTAATGGAGTCACGGTCACAGCTCCAAAACGATCCAGCTCAACTAGCGGACCTACAAAGCGAGCCCGCATGGATTAAAACAATAGACGTAGGCGCCTACAACACGTGTCTGAAACCGCGGAAGCAAAACTGTCTCGGCTCCAAAACCAAACAACTCCGCATGAACAAATACAATGTACATAGACACCTACAACGTGCGTCAGAAACTGCGGAAGCAAAACAGGCACGGGTTCAAAACGAAAGACCACAACTGATGCAGACGCCTGCAGCGCGCGTCTGAAATGCCGCAAGCAATGCAGGCACATATCGCATACATTCATCAATGTATTTCGGGTTACGCCAACAATAATCTTTTCCAAATCTATTTCGGGTTACCCAAGACCAGGGGTTGGCGAGCAAAGCGAGAAGAGGGCGGAGAACCCTAGTAGAGCTAGAAGATACTTTGACATCCTCACACTCAAATGAGGAACCTACTCTGGACAGCATGCCAGTCTACCCAGTCAGGCAAGTGCTGTTGGGCCTGTCTTTGGACTGCGGAAGGATACTTAAATCCCAGGAAGAAATTCATAAGAGCAGAGAGAGAAAATTCATGCACCACAGTGGGGAACTGAACTGTAAACCAGATGGTGTAAGGTGGCAAGACCATCCGCTAGGCCTTGGTGCTACTCCATCCAGCTTGTTAGTGTCTGACAACTCAGGGTCTGACTTTATGGTATACTACAAAGGCAAAGGCGTGAAGCTAAACATTTCAGATCATCTCAATATATCTAAAACCCAACATCTGTCTGTTTCTATGTTTCTCCACTTTTCACGAGAGAACTACTTTAGATCTGTTTTTTTTTCTATAATTTGCTTAAACATTCCGGTTGATTTTGTGACTTCTCTCATCATGCTAAGTAGCATAGTTTGTCTGCGGTACCGATTTATTAGCGCAAATCCGAGAGAGACGCAGCGGGCCGAGTGGAGGGGAGCGGGGTCCTCCTAACTCCCGCACCAGCCTCGGGGCGTATCTTACATCCACTTAGATCGCGAACAAGAGTACTACTTAACGGATTTAAATCAGATTTTTTTCTAGAATTTGCTTGAAAATTCTGGTTGATTTTGTGACTTCTCTCATCACGCTAAAAATCATAGTTCGCTTACAGGAATGATATATTCACGCTAATCCGAGACAGAGGCTGCAGGCCGTGGGGAGGGGGGAAGCCTGACGTCAGGAGTAGGGAGTCGATCTACATCTGTGTGTTGGAGTGTACCTCGCCTCTGCTTAGCTAGCGATACTTTTTAGTTAATTGATTTTAAGGTTTGTCCTGTTTCACTACTACGGGGTGCGGAGCCACAGGGGATGACTAGTGTTACAGTCATATGAAAAAGTTTGTGAACCCCTCTCAGCCTGCATAATAATGGACTCTCCTTTCAACAAACAAGATAACAGTGGTATGTCTTTCATTTCTTAGGAAGTACTGAGTTTTCTACTGAGTACTGTGGTGATTTCCGAAACAAAGATTTTTAGTGACGCAGTATTTAGTTGTGTGAAATGAAATCAAATATGAAAAACTGGCTGTGCACAAATGTGGGTCCCCTTGTCACTGTGCTGATTTGAATGCCTGTCACTGCTCAATGCTGATTACTTACAACACCAAATTGGTTGGATGAGCTCATTAAGCCTTCATAGACCGGTGTGTCCAATCATGAGATATAAAGGTATTTAAGGTGGTCAATTACAAGTTGTCCTTCCTTCCCTTTGACTCTCCTCTGAAGAGTGACAGCATGGGATCATCAAAGCAACTCTCCAAAGATCTGAAAACAAAGATTGTTGAGTCTCCTGGTTTAGGGGAAGGCTATACAAAGCTATCTCAGAAGTTTAAACTGTCAGTTTCAACTGTAAGAAATGGAATCAGGAAATGGAAGGCCACAGGCACAGTTGCTGTTAAACCCAGCAGGTCTGGCAGGCCAAGAAAAATACAGGAGCGGCATATGAGCAGGACTGTGAGAATGGTGACAGACAACCCACAGATCACCTCTAAAGACCTGCAAGAACATCTGGCTGCAGATGGTGTATCTGTACATCGTTCTACAATTCAGCACAATTTGCACAAAGAACATCTGTATGGCAGGGTGATGAGAAAGAAGCCCTTTCTGCACTCACACCACAAACAGAGTCACTTGTTGTATGCCAATGCTCATTTAGACAAGCCAGATTCATTTTGGAACAAAGTGCTTTGGACTGATGAGACAAAAATGGAGTTATTTGGTCAGAACAAAAAGGCAGAAGAAGAACACCACATTCCAAGAAAAACACCTGCTACTTACTTTCAAATTTGGTGGAGGTTCCATCATGATGTGGGGCTGTGTGGCTAGTTCAGGGACTGGGGCCCTTGTTAAAGTCGAGGGTCAGATGAATTCAACCCAATATCAACAAATTCTTCAGGATAATGTTCAAGCATCAGTCACAAAGTTGAAGTTACGCAGGGGTTGGATATTCCAACAAGACAATGACCCAAAACACAGTTCAAAATCTACAAAGGCATTCATGCAGTGGGAGAAGTACAATGTTCTGGAATGGCCATCACAGTCCCCTGACTTGAATATCATCGAGAATCTATGGGATGATTTGAAGCAGGCTGTCCATGCTCAGCAGCCATCAAATTGAACTGAACTGGAGAGATTTTGTATGAAGATTGGTCAACAATAACTCCATCCAGAATCCAGACACTCATCACAGGCTATAGGAGGACAGCGTCTAGAGGATGTTAGATTAGCAAAAGGAGGCTCAACTAAGTATTGATGTCATATCTCTGTTGAGGTGCCCAGATTTATACACCTGTCTAGTTTTGTTATGATGCATATTGCATATTTTCTGTTAATCCAATAAACTTAATGTCACTGCTGAAATCCTACTGTGTCCATAAGGCATGTCAGATATTAAAAGGAAGTTGCTACTTTGAAAGCTCAGCCAATGAGAAACAAAAATCCAAAGAGTTAAGAGGGGTTCCCAAACTTTTTCATATGACTGTATATAAAAATCAATGGACATGAGCAGTAGATAAGCACAGACACCCAGATACTTTGAACACTCATTTTAAACAATTTTCTTGACAAAAAAGGTTCACACAGGCTGATTTATTATTCAAAAACGTTCTTTTGACTGATTTCTATCAATGTTAGTATTTATTCACACTCTTATCTAAAGTAAAACACCATAATAAAACTTGAAGAAAGTAAGGCACATTTAAAACTGCAGAGAGAAGGGAAATAAGAGTTATGTGCACAAAGAACATTTAGAACAAACTTAGTTTATCCATGTAGCCTTTTATATCAAGCGGTCAAACAGACCAAGAAATTCTGCTTAGACTGCCTGTGGCCTGAAGTAATAATTATTTGATATAAGAGCTTGCACATAACATATCTGATAAAAAAATCCACTGTATTACTTCACATTCAAATGGGCTACATAGGTCTAAACATAATTTTTAACAATCTTTAAAAATGTTTTCTGTCTCTTCTGCCACCCACTGCATTAAGGCCAACTGAAATCAGCCCTGTTTTGCTAATCTGTCAACTCCCCCTTTGTCTGGTGGAAAGTTGAAAAATAATCCTACCTCAATGAGTCAGGTAAGCCTGCTATGAAACTGCTTGACCGATAGAAACAGATCTTCTCATATTTCGCTCTCATTTCTTATCTGGGGAATTTTCTTTGACACAGGAAGGTGGGCTGACCCCTTTAAAGGCTACAGTACTCATTATCTGCTTTGTGGCATGTCAGATCCTGCAGTGGTTGTGGTTTTGAGCATAAGAGAGGCAGTTAGATGCCCCACCATCCCCCTATAAAAAACCACACCGTCGTTGCAAAATGTTGAGATTCCTTGAACGTAGTGTGCAAGCCAGGCAGTCTAGGCCACTTCCGTTTACTGTTGTAGGTAATTTAGGCTTCATGTGATCTTCTTCAAAGGTCAAAACCTCTGTATTTGAAAGTTATTTGCATCTCAAGATCATCCCATCCAACTCACAAACTGTTTTGTGACAGGTGACTCAAAGCAAAAATAAGTAAGTAAAATCTCTATGGTGGTATGGTGGTTAGAGCCGCTGTCTTACAACTCCGTTGACCTGGGTGTGGTTGCCTACCTAGTAATTCGGGCGACAGCCTTCCCAAACCCCAACACGATCACAAAAGCAGTCAGTCAGCATCTAACTCGCTATATCCTAACACAGGGTCACGGGGGTCTGCTGGAGCCAATCCCAGCCAGCACAGGGCGCAAGGCAGGAACAAATCCAAGGTAGGGTGCCAGCCCACCACAGGGCAGACACACACACCAAGCACACACATTAGGGACAATTTAGGATCGCCAATGCACCTAACCTGCATGTCTTTGGACTGTGGGAGGAAACCCACGCAGACACGGGGAGAACATGCAAACTCCACGCAGGGAGGACCCCGGGAAGCGAAACGGGGTCACCTTACTGCGAGGCAGCAGTACCACCGTGCCACCCCAAATTCGATCAGGCTAAGAGAAAGGTCACAAATAATCAAATAAGAGCTGTTTACAATGGTGTGCAGAAGGCTGTCTCTGAAAAGACAACACATCAGACACTGAAGCGGATCGGCTACAGCGGCAGGAGACCACTCAGAGTTGCACTTAGCTGTACCTTTACTGAAAGAAATCATATGAAGTGTTGGCAAAATTCTTCCTAGCTGCTTTTTTACGTTTATAATTTTCCCTCACACTCATTAAAGTCCTCTGGTCTGCACTTAAGTTAGTTTTCATCTAAGAGTTTTATGGTGACTTTCTTAAGTAATTCATCTCAGACCCACTTACTCATCCACTGAGGATATCTGGGACACTTTTAAATCGACACCATTACTCCTTAAATGCCTACACATTTTCCTTTTCCATTTTTACTTGGAGTCTTTCAGTTTCAAATTATTTGTTTTCTATACTGTAACTAACTTTACATATTGCAGTTGCAAGCATTCATTCAATTATGTATTATTATTATTAATTAAACACAGAGAATTACAGTCAGTCAGTCATTATCCAACCTGCTATATCCTAACACAGGGTCACGGGGGTCTGCTGGAGCCAATCCAATCAAAAAGGAACAAATCCCTATATATATATATATATATATATATATATATATATATATATATATATATATATATATGTAAGAGAAGGTCTGTGATACGGTTTGCATATTTGCAGCTGGAGATCCACAAAGGGAGAAAAAAATGAATCACGTATCATAAAATAGTTTTTATTCCTGAGCTTTCAACCCCTACCAGGGGTCTTCATCAGAGGATAATGCTTAGACTTGCAAGAATCAAAGGCAATATATAGCAACACATTAAGGGGGGGGGTGGAGGTGACTAAGTCAGTATGATCAAGGGGGGGGGGGTTTGTATAGTTTATTTATTATGTACATGTTCTTCTTAAGTTGGCATATGCTGGATTTATTTCCAAGTGTCTGTTGATGGTGTTTTCATTTGATAGCCAAGACTCGGCCAACTCTCTGGCACTTTTAGTACTGGCCTTAAATTTTACTTTTACATTGTCCCAGTTGAATGTATGTCCTGTAAATTTAGTGTGTGCATAGATCAATGATAGTGCGTCCTTTCTTCTGACGGTGTTGCGATGTTCCTGCACACATGTTGAGATTCTTTTTGAAGTTTGTCCTATGTATATATATATATATATATATATATATATATTGTGAGACTTGCCCGGACACCACCAGACTGAGACCACATCTTTATGCAAAACTCTTTTTATTGTCGTCCCGCTCTCCACACAACACAGCTCAGTCCCGCACAACTCACAGTGCTTTAGCCCCAGTCTCCCTTCTCCTGGGTCTTTTCTGGCCTTGTCCCTGGGCTACCTCTACTCTCTCTCCAGGAGCTTCGTCCTGCTCCTGCTCCCGACTCCAGCTCATTGATGGGAGGGAGGCGGCCCCATTTATAGTCACCCGGATGTGCTCCAGGTGGTTCCCGGCAATCTTCCCTTGACACGCCCCTGTGTGGCGGAAGTGCCGGCTGTTTTTCCGGAAGCACTCCGGGTGTCTCTTTTTCCTTCTTCCCCCAGCACTTCCTAGTGTGGCGGAAGTGCTGAGGTCCCAAGTCCTCCAGGCATGAGGACACTCCCTGGCTGTCCGGAGGAGGCATGAGCCCTTCTCCTGTCCTTCTGGGCGTCCCGGCTGGGTACCACCCCCAGCCGTGTGCCACAATATATATATGTATATATATATATATATATATATATATATATATATATATATATATATACTAGAGGGTTCCCCCCTGCTCACTTCGCTCGCCAAATCCCTCCCCCACCCCGGCCTACACAAAACACCAGCCACTCTGCCGCTCGTGATGTGAAGAGGGGGGCTGAACGCACCCCAAGAAGACACAATCACACTTCCAAAAACCCCCTCTCAAACGGTGATACAATGGGAAACAAATACAGTTTTTTTTTTTACCTCCTCTTTGCTCAATCAGTTGCTGGCTTGCTGCTGACGCTGCCGTGCCATGTGATCTACATCTCGTACAGCACTTCGAACATTGAAAAGCCTGTACAGCAGCTGTCCTACTCTTTGTCTTTTATTTCTGGCCCTGGGCGTGGTTAAATCTTTTGGTACAAAGTCATAAGTTCATGATATTTTTTTAGTTTATAATTTAAAAACGGAATAAGAATCTGAAAATCTAATAACATCACATTAAAGGTTGATAAATTCTGAAAAGAATGGTATGAAACATATACAGGTATATGTAGTTTTAAAATTGGCCTGATTTAAAGCG